>NC_082641.1:109515920-110140920 GCF_028023285.1 Balaenoptera ricei
TGTAGAGTTTCTGCTGAGAAATCAGCTGTTAACCTTATGGGAGTTCCCTTGTATGTTGTTTGTCGTTTTTCCCTTGCTGCTTTCAATAATTTTTCTTTGTCTTTAATTTTTAAAAAATCTTTTAAAAAAGAGTGCTTTCCTTATCCTTGAAGATAATTTCACTATTCTTTATTATAGATATAATAATTTCATCATTTGAGAAAAATTCCTTATTTTTAAAATCTTAAAAATATTGGGAAAACTATTTTCTTTCCAAGTATTCCCTACTTTTTTTGTATTTTTATTTTTGGTATGATCACAGGTACATGAATTTGGATTAATCATAATTTTTAATTCATATCAGTCTCATCATTGGTCCATTCTAGCCTTCCTAGGTTTTCTGTAGAAAAGTAAAAACTAACTATGACTTAGAACAATGAGTTAATTTCAGTATTTTTCTATACTTGCTTTGTCATTGACTATTGACATTTTCAAAGCCCTCTTTCTAATATGGATATTGGTTAACTGGTTTCAGTGTTGGCCTTTATCAAACATATATTCTATAGACAGTAACCAAATGTATGATTATAGATGGTACTAAGAAAACTCAAGACTTTAGGGCTATATATTTACTTAGTTTCTGAGTAGCATTATCTATGTTTTTTTAACTTCCTCTCTGGCATATATGTAAGACAAACAAAATAGGAACATGCTTCTGAACACGTGTGATACATTTTTTTTAAAAAAGCATATACCCTTTCATATGCTCTCATGGTACCTTGTAATCTCCCTTCAGAGTATTTACCCAGCTTGCCATTGGGTATTATCTTTGTGATGTGTGTATGTGCTTTATTTCTCTCTCTGGTGCTAGATATTAGACTCCCTGAGGGCAGGAACTGTCTCACTCATTATTTTATCTATAGTTATTCATGAATATTTGTTAATTGTAGGAAAAAATACCCTTTCTGATCCAGAGTTTACCTTTATTGTTCCATCATCATTTTTCTCCCTAGTGGTTCAATATACTTTGGACCTTTGGACAATTGCTTTTCTTCCTTTTCTCTTATCCTTTTACAAGATTTTATGCAGCACACCATTTAGATAGGGTTTAGAGAACACGTAGCATGCTGTTTTTTGTTTTGTTTTTTTTAAATTGATGAATAATCTCATACCATGGATTTGATGTACCACAATGCAACCATTTTAGCATTCATGCCACCTACAAAGGATCTCAGAGTCACCAGAGAGCAATATTATATTGCTGAGAATTAAAACAAACATGGGTGAGATGAATGATGAACTAGTAAAGACGGAGGATGATGGATAAACATTTCTGCCTATGGATGGAAGAAGTTTTTTGAGATATGTGCTTCAAGGTCAGAGGTTTTAAGAAGACATATTTTCTGGCTAGTGTGCTTGTGCAGAAAAGCAGAGGATATCTGCATATATAACAAGCTCCCCAGAATTTGAGCTCTTTGAGATCAGAGGCCTATATCGTGAGTCTTCTCCCTATTTCACAGAGTGGATATTGCTGAAGAAAAAAAGGTTAAATATATTCTTTGTCTGCATTGTGTTACCTAAGTGATTGTAAAATAAGGTGTTTTTTGTTTTTGTTTTAATTGGAAAATAATAAAGAACAGTACTGAAAGAGAAAAAAAAAAGCTCTAGGAAGCTATTCTTTATTTCAGATGTGTTTTTAAACTTCTGTCCTTTGGTTTTTTATATTCGTCTTTGCCCTAAACTATCTTTATAGTTTGTATTCTAAGGCAGGTAAATGTGATTCAACCACCATTTATTCAATACCTGTTGTGCTGGGCACTAAGAATAGAACAGTGGTCAGTCCTTATGGAACTTAGAGCACCGTATTAGAAGATAAACAAAGTGTTCAGTCACAGTCCTTTGGCTGCCATATCAGGAGAGGTAGAGGGGCTGTTCAGGCACATAGGCAGAGCTCCAAATCCCAGACTTGGTGGGTCAGGAAGAGGTTCTTAAAGAAAACAATTTTGAGCAACCTAAATGTCCATCAACAGAGGAATGGATAAAGAAGAATGTGATACCTATATACAACGGAATATTACTCAGCCATAAAAAGGAACAAAATTGGGTCATTTGTACTGACATGGATGGACCTAGAGACTGTCATACAGAGTGAAGTTGAAGTAAGTCAGAAAGAGAAAAACAAGTATCGCATATTAACGCATATATGTGGAATCTAGAAAAAATGGTATAGATCATCTTATTTGCAAAACAGAAGTAGAGACACAGACATAGAGAACAAATGTATGGACACCAAGGGGGGATGGAGGAGGGTGGGATGAATTGGGAGATTGGGATTGACATATATACACTATTGATACTATGTATAAAATAGATAACTAATGAGAACCTGCCTTATAGCTCAGGGAACTCTACTCAGTGCTCTGCGGTGACCTAAATGGGAAGGAAATCCAAAAGGGGGGATATATATATATACGCGTATAGCTGATTCACTTTGCTGTACAGTAGAAACTAACAACATTGTAAAGCGACTATACTCCAATAAAAAGTTAATTATAAAAAAAAGAAAATTTTGTATGCAAGTTCTCTATTTAAACTCATTTGTATTTGTGTGTTTTATATATTTAGAGACTTTTTATAACTGCAGAGTTAAATATTTTAATGTCCTATAAATTATTTATATCCTAAATGCCTCTATGATTTCCACACGCTTACAAACCATGCCATTGAAAGATTTTTTTAATTGACAAATAGTTAACATACAACATTGTATTAGTTTTAGGTGTACAACATAATGGTTATATATAATCATTTCACTATGTATACAACATATATGTGTATATAGTGAAATGATTACCACAATAAGTTTTTAGTTAATATCCATGACCATACACAGTGACAGATTTTTTTCTTGTGATGAGAACTTTTAAGATTTACTGTTAGCATCTTTCAAATTTACAATACAGCATTTTTAAAATTTATTTTATTGAAATAGTTGATTTACAATGTTATGTTAATTTCTGCTGTACAGCAAAGTAATTCAGTTATACATATATACATTCTTTTTCATATTCTTTTCCATTATGGTTTATTACAGGATATTGAATATAGTTCCCTGTGCTATACAGTAGGACTTTGTTGTTTACCCATTCTATTTATAATAGTTTGCATCTGCTAATCCCAAACTCCCAATCCATCCCTCCCATACTGGCCCTCCCCTTTGGCAACCACAAGTCTGTTCTCTATGTCCGTGAGTCTGTTTCTGTTTCTAGATAAGTTTATTTATGTCATATTTTAGATTCCACATGTAAGTGATATCATATGGTATTTGTCTTTCTCTTTCTGACTTACTTCACTTAGTATGATAATCTCTAGATCCATCTATGTTGCTGCAAATGGCATTATTTTATTCTTTTTTGTGTTTGAGTAGTATTCCACTGTGTATTTATACCACATCTTCTTTATGCATTCATCTGTTGATGAACATTTAGGTTGCTTCTATGTCTTGGTTATTGTGAATAGTGCTGCTGTGAACATAGGGGTGCATGTATCTTTTCATATTATAGTTCCGAATATATGCCCAGGAGTAGGATTGCTGGACCATATGGCAACTCTATTTTTAGCTCCCCCCCCATCTATATATACATTTATTTCCCTTTCCTGAAAAAAACTTAGTACAAACTAGTAGCATATGCTCCCTTTCAACTTTGAGTTATGTGCGTTTCCTTTGTTGTTTGGCTTGGTTTGGGGAAGAGAGAGGGTTAACCAAAGCATCTCAAAGCGCAGGGTGACCACCTCCCGGGACTGCCTGGGGCCACCACCAGCCACGCTGTCCACACGCCCATGGGCAAAGGCCACACCCGAGCCACAGGACTTCACAGAGCGCTCAGTAGTCAGTCAGCGGAGGGAAGCTACTCAGGGTCAGAGTTCTAAGGACATTCCAGCCTTGCGGTGACTTCACAGTACAGCTGAATGATCAACCTGAGCGTATGGACAGGTGACAATGGTGTCCCCGCCTGCATGCACTGTGGGACGGGGTGTGCCAGCTTGTGTGGGAACACTCCCGGAGGAAGGAGCCTGCTGGGTCCTCAGGGGTGGAGGCAGCACCAGCAGCCTCCCTTAAAGGTCCAGGCGGTGGCTGCTGTAGTTTTCGTGGGCCATGGCATCTGTGACTTATCTTCTCCCTGCCACCGACGTAGCCACAGAAGCAGCCACAGGCGTTGCGCGGTGCATGGTGGGGCTGTGTGCCGTTAAAACTCGATTCACGACAGCCGGTGGCTGAGCAGGTCCAGGCTTTGGGTGTGTGAGCCTCTGTCCACTTGGTGCTTCAGAGGGACGCCGCGGCCTGCGCTGAGCTCTCGGCCACTGGGGCGTGGATGTAGAGCAGCTTAGACAGGAGGCGATGCCGCTGGAGCTCCGCGTGCCTCTTCCTGACTGTAATTTTCATCGGCCTCAAACCTTAAGACTGAGGATATTCGAGGTGTAAAAATACTCCAGTATAAATATAGATCTCTTCCTATAATATTTTAAACTTACGTAATTTGAACGTCAGTTTTGGTGAACTGACCGCCGCCTAGTTGCTTATCCTAGAGCATTAAATAGAAATAAATAAGTACTGTGGCGCGATCAGTGTTCTCAAACGCTCGCTCTGCTGTCCTGGCGCTCGGCGCAGTCAGCATGGTGCGCCCTGACCACGGCTCCCTGCTTCCTGGCGGGCTTGCTGTGCAGTTTCCTTCGTTCACAGAGAGACATGTAGTTTCTAGTTAACCGCAGTTGGTAGAAGCGAATGGGTATTGCATAGAACACGCAGTGAAGATGCACACCTGCCTGTGTGTCCACAGCGTCCGGAGCCTGAGGGAGGCACGTGTGTCCGTGCAGAGCTTGGAGCCCGAGCGACGTGCTGTGTTTGGGCTACACACAGATGCCGTGATAGAGCCGACGGGGAGGGGGCCACCGCTTCCTCCTGCCCTGAGCGGGAGATATGCCCCCAGAGCTACACTTCGGGAAAGAAGCCTCAGGCGGGCTGGGGACACCTGAGACCCACCCAGACACCTCGGCCTCGGCAGCTCGGGAGCCCGCAAGTGCGGGACTGAGGCAGGGATGGCCACGGGGGCAGCTGTGTGCACTTGACTTTCCTTAACCCAAGGAGGAGGTGCTGCTGTAAGCATCGGGAAGATGGTTTCCTGCAGCGGGTGGTGTCGGCCCTGCAGGCCGGCCCCGCAGTGGGGGGCAGCGTGAGGAAGCGTACCAGGACGGCACTGGCGTGGTTTCTTCTGCTCAGACCACCTCCCATGTGCTCCCGGGCAGGCCAGCCCCTGACCGGCTGGGAGGGCTGGACTCCAGGGTCCTGCTGCGGGACGGCTGGCGGGGGCGGGGCAGTGCCGGGCTGTCGGGCAGGCAGAGACCCGCAGCGTCTGGGTAGAGGATGGGTCTGGGGAGGAGTCCTGTCCCGAGTCCACGGAGAGGAACCGGCCGGCCCTGGAACATGGGCTTTCCCATCTGTGATCAACTTAGTGCTCAGAAACACTCTGCACGTTCAGAGTTCTCTGCAGACGCGATTCCCCAGGTGACTCTTGCCTCTGGAGGGAGGAGAGGAGCCCAGGGCGGGGGTCGGTGTCCTGCCTGCTTTCACCCAGCCCTCGGGCCTCAGTTTCCTGGTGGTGGATTGCAGGCCTGGCCGGGCAGCTTCGGATCCCCAAGTTTTAGAAACTTTCTAGACGGCAGCGATTCACATCCTTGCAGTGACCCCAGACACCTGTGCTCCATCACTTCCTGGGTGATAGTGCGGTGAGGTGCCAGGGCCTCAGGACGAAGCTGCCCGCAGAGGCCACCACCATCCCAGGGGGAGCCCCGTGCGAGTGGCCGTGTCGGCTGGGAGCACTGGCCTGAGCCCCTTCGTGTGGGTGGGCGGGGTCTCCCAAGTCCAGCCGTGACCAACGTGCCTGCCATGGCAGTGCTGGCCTTTCTCACAGCCACCTGTGCCGTGGGCCAGGCCGTGTGTCCATGGAGGGGTGCCCCTAACTGGCCTGCTGCCCTGGACACAGGACAGATAGCGGCAGGGCGGTTGGATTCCTGGGAAGCATTCCCCAGGGGCTGCCATGGGCTTCCCCCAGGACCGAAACCAGGACCACAGAGCCCAGAAGGTTACCCGCCAGGCTGTGGCCATGTCCATGCAAAGGGACACATTACCAAGGGCCCACTGTGACAGCAGGAGGCCCCACCTCTGGTCTCTCAGAGAAACCAAACCCCGCAGATGCTGCTGACCTCTGGCCCTCCCCTGGCCTGGCCCTGCCCTGCGGTTTCTGCACTCCAGGGCGGGGAGGACAGGGAAGGCCGCTCACGGAGGCTCCAGAGAGGCCAGAGGAACCACAGCGGCCGGGGGAGCAAGGAGAGAGCCGGCGGGCCACCCGCAGCCTCTAGTCCAGGGCCCCCGGGGGTCTTCCCCGCTCGGGGCCGGGAGACAGGGGCCGCTGGGAGGGAGTCACAGAGATGGAATATTCCGAGCCTTCCCTGAGCCGTTCTGAGAATAAACATGCATCACTGTTTCCTATTTCTTCTCAGAGAAGCGAAATGAATTGCCCTTAGTTTACATTTTGAAATCTTGTGACGTCACACTTCGAGTCACTTTGGTCGACAGAGGCTTCTTCCCTTGAACAGCAACCCTCAGCTCGGCGCCCGCCACCAGCGCAGACCTGGTCCTCGGTTTGTGTGCCTGAGCGCGTGTGGGTGCGTGCGTGTGCGTGCGTGGGTGCATGCGTAGCTGGGTGTGTGCGTGTGCGTGCGTCGTGGGTGCTTAGTGCGTGTGGGTGCGTGTGTGCGTAGGTGCGGGCGTGGGTGCATGTGCGTGCGTGCATGTGTGCGTGGGTGTGCAAGCGTGCACTGTGTGCCCTGCCTCCCATACCTGCGTGGTGCTCTCGGGGCACTGCGGCGCCATGTCCGGGACTCCGTCTGCTTTATCGGTGCTGCTGGTTGGTGCCTTGGCGCTTGCGGGTCAGCACTCCCCAGACAGCGTCTGCCCACCAGGTCCTTTAAAACACTCCTTTTGCTGCAAACCAGTGGCCGGTGTGGTCTGGCCCTGGGAGACACTTTGGAAAGGGTCATCTGCCCACTTCCTGCAGGGACGAGGCAGTTGTATTAGGAAAAGTGAGTCGGGGCCAAAGCTGGGGTCGAGGGGAGTGCGGGCCCGCGGGGGAGGGAGGCCTGGTGCCTCCGCGGCCGCCCAGCCCTGGGTCCGAGTTCTGCCTGCAAGCACAGGAATGTAACGAAGTGTGAGGCGGCGGGGGGGACTGGGCGACAGGAGAAGGCCCCGCCAGCTACTTGCCCCCCTGCACCTTCTGGTCGTAGGTGCCCAAGTGCTTGTAGCCCGGCACGTAGCCCGACTCGTCCACCAGGTCCACGCGGCCCGCCCTGCCCTTGCCCCTTCCGGACGGGTCCAAGCGCTCCTTGTGGGAGCCCGTGAACTTGGTCTTGTCCGTGAGCCGCGACACGGTGAGCAAGGAGATGGCTTTCGTCACCCCCGAGATGATGGGGGCCTTGCCCTCAGTGAGCCTGTGCACCTCTTGGGCGGCCTCCTCACCGCTCTTGTCTTTGAATCTCTTCTTGGCCAGCTCCTCCAGAGCTTCCTTGAACTGGTCAAATGTGATGGTCCTGCAGGACTTGCCCTTGATCTTGCTGAAGACGATGTCTGTGTTGGTGACGGTCATGTTCTTGCCATTGATCACCTGGCAGTCCCTGCACAGCTTGGACCAGTTCTTGCCATGCATCTCCTTACAGGTGGCCCTGGTGTACCAGTGCACCGTAAACCTCTGGAAGGCCTCCTCCAGGGCTCTGGGCCCGCGGTGGCTGCCCCTTCGCTGGCGCCCTCCGACTCTAGTGATAGCCTCTTTGCTGCCTTGTCCTTCGTGGGGTCCCCTGGGGACTTGGGGGGCGTCTTGTTGGCGGGCTTGGGGGCCTTGGGCCTGCTGTCAGCCATGCTCAGAGATGCGGCGACTGCAGCAGGTGCCTCCGCGACTCGCAGGTGAGCGACCCAGTCTATTTTTAGTTTTTTGAGGCACCTTCATACTGTTTTCCGTAGTGGCTGCACCAATTTACATTCCTACCAACAAGTAGGAGGGTTCCCTTTTTTCCACACCCTCTCCAGCATTTGTTATTTGTAAATTTTTTCATGATGGCCCTTCTGACTGGTGTGAGGTGGTACCTCACTGTAGTTTTGATTTGCATTTCTCTAATAATTAGTGATGTTGAGCATCTTTTCATGTGCCTATTGGTCATCTGTATGTCTTCTTTGGAGAAATGTCTATTTAGGTCTTCTGCCCATTTTTCAATTGGGTTGTTTTTTTATTGTTGAGTTTTATGAACTGTTGGTATATTTTGGAAATTAAGCCCTTGTCAGTCATATCATTTGCAGATATTTTCTCCCAGTCTGTAGGTTGTCTTTTCAATTTGTTTATGGTTTCCTTTGCTGTACAAAAGCTTGTAACTTTGATTAGGTCCCATTTGTTTATTTTTGCTTTTATTTCTATTGCCTTAGGAGGCTGACCTAAGAAAACATTGATATGATCTATGTCAGAGAATGTTTTGCCTCTGTTCTCTTTTAGGAGTTTTATGGTGTCATGTCTTATGTCTAAGTCTTTAAGACATTTGAAGTTTATTTTTTGTGTGTGGTGTGAGGGTGTGTTCTAACTTCATTGATTTACATGCACCTGTCCAACTTTCCCAGCACCACTTGCTGAAGAGACTGTTTTCCATTGTTTATTCTTGCTTCTTTTGTCAAAGATTTGACCATAGATATATGGGTTTATTTCTGGGCTCTCTATTCTGTTCCATGGATCCATGTTTGTTTTTGTGCCAATACCACACTGTTTTGATTACTGTAGCTTTGTAGTGTACAATACAGTATTTTTAACTATAGTTACCATGCTGTACATTGCATCACCAGAGCTTATCTGTAACTGGAAGTTTGTACCTTTTGACCAGCCTCACCCATTTCACACACACACCCCCATCCTACCTCTGACAACCACAAATCTTTTCTCTGTGTCTGTGTGTTCCATTTTTGGTGGTTGTTGTGTGTTGTTTTTCTTTTATGCCAATACCATACTGTTTTGATTGTTATAGATTTGTAGTATAGTTTGAAATGAGGAAGTGTGATGTTGCCAGCCTTGTTCTTCTTTTTCAAGATTGTTTTGGCTATTCAGGGTCTTTCATGTTACAAATTTTAGGATTGTTTGTTCTGTTTCTGTGAAAAATGCCATTGAAATGTTGATAAGAATTGCGTTGAATGTGTAGATTGCTTTTGGTAGTATGGACATTTTAATGATAATATTAATTCTTCCAATCCATGAGGACACAATATCTTTCCATTTGTTTGTGTTTTCAGTTTCTTTCATCAGTGTCTTATAGTTTTCAGGGTACCAGTCTCTCCCTCCTTGGTTAAATATATTCCTAGATATTTTATTCATTTGTATGCAATTGTTAATAGGATTTTTTTCTTAATTTCTCTTTCTGATGTTTATTCCATTCATTATTAGTGTATAGAAATGCAACAGATTTTTTTGTATTGCTTTGGTATCCTGCAACTTTACCGAATTTTTTTATTAGTTCTAACAGTTTCTTGGTGGAATCTTTAGGATTTTCTTTATATAATGTCATGTCATGTTCAAACAGTGACAGTTTTACTTCTTTCCAATTTGGATGCCTGTATTTCTTTTTCTTGCCTGGTTGCTCTGGATAGGACTTGCAAAATTATATTGAATGAAAGTAGTGGGTAGGCATCCTTGTCTTGTTCCTGATCTTAGAGGGAAAGCTTTCAGGTTTTCACCATTGAGTATGATGTTAGCTGTAGGCTTCTCATATATGGCCTTCATTATGTTGAGGTATACTCCCTCCATACTCACTTTGTTGAGAGGTTTTTGTCATAAACAGATGTTGAATTTTGTCAAATGCTTTTTTGGCATTTATTACATGATCATATGATTTTTATCCTTCATTTTATTGATGTGGTGTATCACATTTACTTGCTGATATTGAAAAATCCTTGTATCTCTGGAATAAATGCCACTTGATCATGGTATATCATCCTTTTAATGTATTGTTGAATTCAGTTTCCTACCATTTTGTTGAGGGTTTTTGCATCTATGTTCAACTGGGACATTGGTCTGTAATTTTCTTATAGTGTGCTTGTTTGGTTTTAGTATTAGGCTAATGCTAGACTCATAAAATGTGTTTGGACGTGTACCTTCCTCTTCTGTTCTTTTATTTATTTTTTTAAATCTTGACCTAAATTTTGATTTGGGGCCATAATTGAGTTAAAACATGTTTATTTTAAGAAATTAATTTTTAAATGATACATTTAATATGACCATAAGAGATAAGCTTTTTCAGGGGCCTAAAATACAGGAAATAAATCACGATCTTAGTGTGGTTCCTTGTTGAGATCTGACAACTTCCTAAACTAATGTTGTTTTGGTACTTTGATATCTAATACAGAGAGCAAGATTAGGAATTTTATAATCAATGAAATAATCACAGTGAAAAATAGTATACTGCATGTAAATATACCCGTAATATGTTTGGCGTAATTAAAGTATTAGCAATTAATGAATGTAGAAAAATTCAATTGTAGGATGCCTTCTGATTTCATAGATTGCATAACAAGATAAATTGTGTGAAGGGATAGAGTAATGAATATCTGACAGTTTTTCTGGTTATTTACCACTTTCTGAATGTCCTTGTCTTACTTCAGGAATTTCCATCTCTATGAGTTCTAAATTCCCAGGATAGGATCTAGAATATTCATTTCCTCAATTTCCTTTGCAGCTCAGGCACATGTATTTAACATAGGTGCAGCACACTACCTGTACTGTATTCAGAAGTGAGCTTGAGAAAAGAGGCTTGGCACAGAACTCATTTTGCTGGCAAGAGTTAGCATCAGTGGTTGCGGAGTCAAGTTACTGATCCAGAAGTGTCATTGGTGTGGTAGCAGGAACAGATGTAGTAAAGTTGAGTTTCTGGCAACATCCGAAGTATAGCATGTTGTGCTCCATGAGGGTAGAAATAGTGATAGTTATTTCTAGTGCTCCATAGGCAGCAGCAGTTTTCGTCATCAGGCCAGTTCTATGGTATGTCTTTGGACATTGTTCCTGGAAGCTTAGCCTCAAGCCTGCCTGATTCTTAAGCCTTCACAATAATTCCTTGAGTTAGACCAATAAACTGTTAATGAATACCTTTTCTGCCTCATTAGCCAGAGTCAGCTTCTGTTACTTATAACTAAGAACAACAGAAGTTGTTGTCAGAAGTGAGATACTGAAAATTACACAACCTAAAATGTGAAATTAGTTGAATGGAAGACAGGGGTAGAGGGGAGTGTTGTTAACATGGACCTGACCATTACAGGCCTTAAGCTGGTGGCTCTTGTTATGTAGTAGTGAACGTAAGGTTAGTGCCACTTACTGTTTTTTGGGAGTACAGCTACAGCAATAAGGGATATAATTCAAATGTCAGTGTGTGCTCATTATTTCTTCCTGCTTTCAGCAAAATATTGAAAAAGAGGATTAATGCAGGTTAAGCTAGTCAGTCTTCAAAGCAAAGATGGAAAGAAGTACTACTTTGTGAAGGGACACTTCTTGCTACAACCTGGAATCTGATTGAGGGTCCTATAATTTAGAGCCTTGCAGGCCTAGAAATGCCAGCTGCTCCTATCCACTAAAACTAAAGCCAATACAAGCAGGGGGTCTCTTAGCTCTAATATAAGATCAGTGCCCCAAGCTTTCCCATTTGCCAGACAAAGATCAGATATATAATGCATTTACTCACTGGAGCCTATAGTTTTTTATTGTGTTAAGAAGTGTCCATTAAGCTAAGAGTTAAGGAGATGGGACAGCATAGAGACCATAACCAGAGAATGAAAATCTTCATGCTTAGTAACTGTGTCAAGATGTTTGCCTGTGGCTACTTGCACATGGAAATGACTGGAAAAAAATAGATTTGAAGTTATAAAATTTTTGAATAAATTGTATTGCCAAGAAACCCCAAGTTTGGCTAGCTCTCTTCCACTCCTAAGGCCATCCCTGGGTCCCTTAACTCATATCAAGAGGAATTGGATTATGAAAGCTTCAGAGCCTCAAAGAAGGGCATTTTTTATAATATCCCCACATCTGGATCCCCCAGAGGACAGATCAGAAGCCTTGAAGGACAGTGGACAATAGAGGGTCTTTGGGTCTCCCAGAAAACAGGATTAGGTATTGCCAGTTTGGCTGACTAGAGTTTATTGCTCTGCCAAAAGCAAGGAGCTTTTGCTCCTCTGTCCAGAAGGATTTAGAATTTAGGATTTGCTGCGGAGCAGTAACTGCCATGTGTTTTCCATTCCAGGTTTTTATTGCTGTATCCTGTTTATTCTTCACTATGCTCCAGTAGGTATCTACCATGTGAGCCACAGCTGGACCTAATGGAAAGGCTAGCACATCAGCTAGAGATCCTTGATTTGAACATGGATGAGATCTTAGGGGTCAAGTAGTAAACGGATGTAGTATTCTATATATCTGAAGAAGGGTGCATATTCATGTTGTGTAGCTAAAAGGGTGGATGGGTTGTTACCTCTCCAATATCCTTTCTTTCTCACTAACTGAAAAATTGTGTTCAGAGTACAGTGTGACAGGAGAGACAAAAAAGTGATATCTCAGACCATGTGACACCTTTCTGGTCAGTGTAAGCAGCTGTCTACTGAATGTTGCTTCCAGTAAAGCTATTGTTTTCCTGTTAAAAAGCATAGGCCGAGCTAGCACTCTCCTTTTCGCCCTTTTCCCCTCTTCCTGCCTGGAATGCAGATGTGATGTGACAGCAGTAGTGAAGACAGAAACGATACATGAAGAGTAGCAGAATAGGAAAAAAAGAAGAGCCTGGGTCCTTGGTGGTACTAAGGACCTGCAGTAGCCTAGGGTTGCCTTAATCTATATTTCTTGATATGTGAGAAAATTAAATCTCTTACTTAAACCACTATTTGTTGGACTTTTGGTTAATCTGTCTTTTCCACTAGCTTGTGAACTGTTTGAAGCTGAGGAGACTTTTTTTTAAATTGAGGTATAGTTGACATATAACACTATACTAGTTTCAAGTATACAACATAATGATTCTATATTTATATATATATATATATATATATATATATACACATTTTGATCCTTTTAATTTGTTGTTGGATTCTGTTTGCTAGTATTTTGTTGAGGATTTTTGCGTCTATATTCATCAGTGGTATTGGTCAGTAATTTTCTTTTTTTTGTAGTATTTTTGTCTGGTTTTGGTGTCAGGGTGATGATGGCCTCATAGGATGAGTTTGGGAGTGTTCCTTCCTCTGCAATTTTTTGGAAGAGTTTGAGAAGGATAGGTGTTAGCTCTTCTCTAAATGTTTGATAGAATTCACCTGTGAAGCCATCTGGTCCTGGACTTTTGTTTGTTGGAAGATTTTTAATCACAGTTTCCATTTCATTACTTGTGATTGGTCTGTTCATATTTTCTATTTCTTCCTGGTTCAGTCTTGGAAGGTTATACCTTTCTAAGAATTTGTCCATTTCTTCCAGGTTGTCCATTTTATTGGCATAGAGTTGCTTGTAGTAGTCTCTTAGGATGCTTTGTATTTCTGCCATGTCTGTTGTAACTTCTTCTTTTTCATTTCTAATTTTATTGATTTGAGTCCTCTCCCTGTTTTTCTTGATGAGTCTGGCTAATGGTTTATCAATTTTGCTTATCTTCTCAGAACCAGTTTTTAGTTTTATTGATCTTTGCTATTGTTTTCTTTGTTTCTATTTCATTTATTTCTGCTCTGATCTTTATGATTTCTTTCCTTCTACTAACTGTGGGTTTTGTTTGTTTTCTTTCTCTAGTTCCTTTAGGTGTAAGGTTAGATGGTTTACTTGAGATTTTTCTTGTTTCTTGAGGTAGGCTTTATACTGCTATAAACTTCCCTCTTAGAACTGCTTTTGCTGCATCCCATAGGTTTTGAATTGTCATGTTTTCATTGTCATTTGTCTCTAGGTATTTTTTGATTTCCTCTTTGATTTCTTCAGTGACACTTGGTTATTTAGTAACGTATTGTTTAGCCTCCATGTGTTTGTGTTTTTTACGTTTTTTTCCCTGTAATTCATTTCTAATCTCATAAGGTTGTGGTCAGAAAAGATGCTTGATATGATTTCAATTTTCTTAAATTTACTGAGGCTTAATTTGTGACCCAAGATGTGATCTATCCTGGAGAATGTTCCATGTGCACTTGAGAAGAAAGTGTAATCTGCTGTTTTTGGATGGAATGTCCTATAAATATCAATTAAATCTATCTGGGCTATTGTGTCATTTAAAGCTTGTGTTTCCTTACTAATTTTCTGTTTGGAGGATCTGTCCATTGGTGTAAGTGAGGTGTTAAAAGTCCCCCACTATTAATGTGTTACTGTTGATTTCCACTTTTATAGCTGTTAGCAGTTGCCTTATGTATTGAGGTGCTCCTGTGTTGGGTGCATATATATTTATAATTGTTATATCTTCTTGGCTTGATCCCTTGATCACTACGTAGTGTCCTTCTTTGTCTCTTGTAACATTCTTTATTTTAAAGTCTATTTTATCTGGTATGAGTATTGCTACTCCAGCTTTCTTTTGATTTCCATTTGCATGGAATATCTTTTTCCATCCACTCACTTTCAGTGTGTATGTGTCCCTAGGTGTGAAGTGGGTCTCTTGTAGACAGCATATAGATGGGTCTTGTTTTTGTATCCATTCAGCAAGACTGTGTCTTTTGGTTGGAGCATTTAATCCACTCACCTTTAAGCTAACTATCGATATGTATGTTCCTATTACCATTTTCTTAATTATTATGGGTTTGTTTTTGTAGGTCCTTTTCTTCTCTTGTGTTTCCCACTTAGAGAAGTTCCTTTAGCATTTGTTGTAGAGCTGGTTTGGTGGTGCTGAATTCTCGTAGCTTTTGCTTGTCTGTAAAGCTTTTGATTTCTCCATCGAATCTGAATGAGATCCTTGCCGGGTAGAGTAATCTTGGTTGTAGTTTCTTCCCTTTCATCACTTTAAATATATCGTGCCATTCCCTTCTGGCTTGTAGAGTTTCTGCTGAGAAATCAGCTGTTAACCTTATGGGAGTTCCCTTGTATGTTATTTGTCATTTTTCCCTTGTTGCTTTCAATACTTTGTCTTTAATTTTTGTCAGTTTGATTACTATGTGTCTTGGCATGTTTCTCCTTGGGTTTATCCTGCCTGGGACTGTCTGTGCTTCCTGGACTTGGGTGGCTATTTCCTTTCCCATGTTAGGGAAGTTTTCGACTACAATCTATTCAAATATTTTCTCTGGTCCTTTCTCTCTCTCTTCCCCTTCTGGGACCCCTATAATGCAAATGTTGTTGCATTTAACCTTGTCCCCGAGGTCTCTTAGGCTGTCTTCATTTCTTTTCATTCTTTTTTCTTTATTCTGTTCTGCAGCAGTGAATTCCACCATTCTGTCTTCCAGGTCACTTATCTGTTCTGCCTCAGTTATCCTGCTGTTGATTTCTTCCAGTGTATTTTTCATTTCAGTTATTGTATTGTTCATCTCTGTTTGTTTGTTCTTTAATTCTTCTACATGTTTGTTCTTTAATTCTTCTACATCTTTGTTAAACATTTCTTGCATCTTCTCGATCTTTGCCTCCATTCTTTTTCCAAGGTCCTGGATCATCTTTACTATCATTATTCTGAATTCCTTTTCTGGAAGGTTTCCTATCTCCACTTCATTTAGTTGTTTTTCTGGGGTTTTATCTTGTTCCTTCATCTGGTACATAGCCCTCTGCCTTTTCATCTTGTGTATCTTTCTGTGAATGTGGTTTTTGTTCCACCGGCTGCAGGATTGTAGTTACTCTTGCTTCTGCTGTCTGTCCTCTCTATTTATATATATTTTGAAATGATCACCACAGTAAGTCTAGTTAATCTGTCCCCATACATAGTTAAAAAAATTTTTTTTTCTTGTGATGAGGACTTTTAAGATTCTATTAGCAACTTTCAAGTATGCAGTACAGTATTATTAACTAAAGTCACCGTGCTGTACCTAAGAGACTATTATATATTTATCTCTGTAACTTCATTTCTTGATGTAATGTCTAGCAAAAACTAAGCACATGTATGTTTGATAAGTGAAACAATTTACTGCCATTGTTAATAAGTTAAAACCTAAACTATAATTTGCTCTCTGGTGAAACCTCCAAAGATTTGGTAACAGCAAGTGAGATATAAAAAATGGTTAGATAATGCTTATTTAACTGGTTTTCGTTTCAGTAAGCCAGATTTACCATGTGGCTCATAAGAGCGCATTATCTTTAGTCAGATCACTTATTTTTTTGTTACAAGTTCAGTTTTCCTTTTGAATTCGTTTTAGTAATATCTCTAAAACATTTTTTAATGATTCAAATTTACAGAAAAGGTGCAAGAAAAGTTGAAGAATATGCGAATTTCCTTTATCCAGATTCTACAAATGCTAACATTTTACCACATTTGCTTTATCATCTCTCCCTCATTTTTTTCTTGAACTTTCTGAAGGTAAATGCAGGCATAATGTACTTTTTCCCCCAAATGAGCATTTTTCATATCATAACAGCCCACTTGGGTTTAGATCTGGAGAAATACTTCAGTGTGTATTTCTTAAAAATACTATAATGTGTATTTCCTAAATTTGCAAAGACCTTCTCTTATATAGCAACAGTATAATTATCAAAATCAGTATATTAACATTGATTCAATTCTGTTATTCAAATTTTTCCGTTTGTCCTAAGAGTGCCCTTTATAGCAGAAGAAAAAAAAAATGGATTGGATCTCTGGTCTAGGGTCCAGTTGAGGGTCACACAGATCGCATTTAATCATCATGATTTTGTGTGTGTGTGTGTGTGTGTGTGTGTTTGTGTTTCCAGCATCGTGATTTAATTAAGGGAGCATATTCATTGTAGAGAATATATTGATGATTGTAAATGTGACTCCTCATTACAGCCTTAAAAGTTTTGAAACACCAAAGCACAAAGATGTCAATTATATATCCAAACTACAGGTACAAAACAAGTACATGTATTTTCCACACTCCAAAATTGAGTGCACACTGTACTGTCATAGGGAAGGGGTTTACCAATGATGACCTGACAATAAAGTACTCAAGATTGATATACCCAAATAAAATATAAAATAGGAGTTTATAAAAACAAGTTTGACAATAGCAGAGAGGACCCTTTTTTTTTCTGAGCAAAAATGCATTTCATTATACATACTCTCTCCTAAAATGAATAAACCAGTCACTTGAGAATGTTCTATTTATTTCTTCTATTATACAACAACATTTTCCATGTCTTTTGAAAAAAAATATTGTGCGGGAACTGTGGGATAAGCAAGCATGTGGATGGAACAGCACAATTGCAGTGGTTCTTACAACTCACATCTAGATAAGGAGAAAGTGTTATTCATTAGTATGGCCCAGTCTTAGCCAATATTCAGTTTGGAAAGACACTGGGTTAAGATCAGAATGATCTGAAATTCCAAGTTCTAGAATTGATGATTATATATGCCATTGTATTAGTCAGGCTTCTTTTTTTCCTTTTTATTGAAGTATAGTTTATCTACAATGTTGTGTTAGTTTCTACTGTACAGCAAAGTGAATTGGCCACACATACATATATATCCGCTCTTCTTTACATTCCCCTCCCATACATGTCATTATAGAGTATTGAGAAGAGCTCCCCGAGCTACACAGCAGGTCCCTATGAGCCATCTACCGTTACATGTAGTAGTATGTATATGTTTTTAGTCTTCCTTAATCTGGAGCAGTTCCTTAGTCTTTCTTTGTCTTTCATGACCTTGTTCTTTTTGAAGAATATAGGCAAGTTATTTCATAGAATTTGGTGTGAGCATTTTTTGATCATGACAGTTCACCTGGATTCAGCTCTTCTAAAAACTTTCTGTCTTAAGAGCTTTACCTCAGTTGGCTCCAGCAGGATGTCTTTCCTAGGACTCAGCATTTGTTGTTGTTGTTCTTATTGTTGAACAGTGTTTCTCAGTGGGGCCCTATTGTCATTTTGAACAGATAGTCTGCACTACACAGACTATCCCACACATCCCTGGCTCCTCCTCTCTAAATTCCAGTAGCATTCTTAAGTTGGTGTGACCACCCAGAATACCTCCAGTTGAGAACCACTGTTCTGTAAAATTTGAAATCACATGCAGGATCTTAGTTGCCCAACCAGGGATCGAACCCAGGCGCCCTGCAGTGGAAGCGTGGAGTCCTAACCACTGGACTGCCAGGGAAGTCACTGAAATCTTTAAATTAGGAAAGTGGCCTTGCTTTTTATATAGTTGGTAGCATGAACTAATTTTCCAGTTGATGGTTTTAATTAATTAATTAATTTATTTATTTATTTATTTTTGGCTGTGTTGGGTCTTTGTTGTTGCGCTCAGGCTTTCTCTAGTTGTGCAGAAGGGGGGCTGCTCTTCATTGCAGTGCACAGGCTTCTCACTGCGGTGGCTTTTCTTGTTGCAGAGCACGGGCTCTAGGTGGGTGGGCTCAGTAGTTGTGGCTTGTGGGCTCTAGAGCGAGCGCAGGCTCAGTAGTTGCGGTGCACGGACTTAATTGCTCCATGGCATGTGAGATCTTCCTGGACCAGGGCTCAAAACTGTGTCCCCTGCATTGGCAGGCAGATTCTTAACCACTGCGCCACCAGGGAAGTCCCCAGTTGATGGTTTTAATTATCATTAATCTGTAATCTGCTACTGACAGTGTGCTTTAGCTGAATTCTAGTCAGTTATTTAGTTATATTTAATAAATCAATGGTAAATGGTTAAGTTGGTCATGTATGTTTTTGTATAATCTGAAATGAGAGTCCTATTAACTATCTCCATTTAAAATCAGGAACGCCACCTTAGAAGTTAACCGAAATAAAATATCACTGGGAAGATTTATTTTAAAGCTAGATAATTTACTGTTACAAGTTTTAGGGGGAAATGAGTGGATTTGCATTTAATTTTAATTTTAATGATGTTAAATATTCTTCTTGTTTTTCTTTCAGAATTGGTCCCTAGGAAAGACCTTCTTATAGAAAATGTGCCATATTGTGATGCACCAACTCAGAAGCAATGAATTTTTCTAGAATAAAATTAAGTCTGTATCATTTTTAATTTTAAAATATATAACTCTGGCTAAACTCCTGGAAATGCGAGTATTTTTCTTGGAAATGGCATATTGAAATTGAGTGCATTAAAGTATAGTTTCATAATTAAGTTTCACGTTGAAAGAACATTGCTGAAAACTGCAGAACATAGTTAAGTATTTCTAAGGAACATTAGGTAAGAAGACATTTCATTTTCACTGAAAATCAAACTGTATAAAGTGAAATAAATGCTTAGGGAGGTATATCATATTCACTTCTGTTTGACCTTAATGAGTATTTTGGTTTTATCATAGCTATTTGAGAATGAAGTGTTTTGACAGGTTGGTGGGTTTTCTTCCCATGTGAAATGAAACTATTAGATTAAAATTATTAGATTAAGTTAACGTTTAGTCCCGAAAAGATTAAATTGGTCTAAAAATCACAGTGTGTGCCAGCTTTCCACAGAAGGCAGCCTTTGTTCCTAAAGCACTGAAATTATTCCTGTAGCTAACAAATAATTATACAGTTTCCTTTTAGAGATAGAGTATGTCTCTGTTCCTAAAAGAAAATTTTTAATCAGTTTTCTGAAGATAGATGAATAAAATGTCAAAATCACGTAAGATAACTGTGGAATAAAGAAATTCTAATTTTTTAAGGAAATAGTGGCCCTTGATCAAACTATATAATATAGGCTTAGTAGAATTAGCTGTACTTAGACCACAGCTAGACCTTATTGTGAAAATGTAATATATGGCTGCATCCTCTTCATTTTAATCAGTAAGATCTAAATGGCTTTTTTTTTTTTTCTCCAACATTTTTCATCCCTGACAAGATTGACAGTATCACAGAACAGCTTGGCATTCTACCATCTAATGGTAGGAACTATAAAACTGTGTTTAATATTCTTCTTGTTTCTCTTTTATCTGTGCATCTTTACCATTCTATTTTCTCCGTGAGCAGTGTGTTCTCTTCCATTCACTGGTCAGTTCTCCCATTTGATGATGACACAGGGTTTTTAATTTTTACAAGATTCGCAATGCAAGCTTTGTTTGTTGGCAAACATACTGGAATTGCCATGCTCAATATGAAATGTCATGTTTTAAAATAACTTAATTTTAGTAGATAAAAAAATTATCAAAATTGCTTAGACATAGTATACTTAACAGTAAACCAGAGACTACCCTTAATGCCTCCTAATACTTTGGAGATTAGTAGTCTGTGAAATGGATTACATAGGTCAAAAGATTTGCTACATAATTTTTTTTTTTATCTCTCATGCCTGTTTCTTATTGTGTGTATGGAAATTATACCTACATAAACGTCGTTTCAGATTTGAAATTTGCCCTTGTAAGAAAATGCTAAAGATCATCATGACACAATCACTGGTAAATACTCTGACTTACTATTATTTCAGTAAGTGTCTATATTATATCTTTTGAGGAAAGTTGGCTAAAATAGTGTAAATTTAATATATATTTTAATTGTTTTAATATTATTTAACATTTTTAGAAGTTTCTAGTTTTTTTCTTTAACCTGAATTCCCTTGTTCCATTCTTCACTCATGTTAATTTAAATATCTCATCAAAAAATAGTTCTTTTTGTTTTACAATCTAGTTATCATTAGGAGCAATAGAGATTAATAACTAACATGTTACATAAAATAAAAAATAATCATTCAGATGTTTATTTTATTGAAGCTAGTACGTTAGACATTTTAAGATATATACTATATATGTATACGTATTACATATGTGTATATATATATAAATATATATATATAGTGATTTTGTGCCTTAAGACTATGCAATACAGTTCCTATGTAATACACCAGGATATCAACAATAGGTTTCACTGTCATAAAATTTTGAAAGATTTGACACCCTATCCTTAAAGAGCATATATTTATATTTCAAATTAATTTTAACATTATTTAATAGTTTTATTAGGTCAGTTAAAACAATTTATGAGTTCTTGGCCTGTTGTGAAACAAAGATTGTCAGTATTCTAGAAAGTAAATTTTGAGAATGATGATTATCTAAGTGCCTGACTTCTCTGTGGTACAATGTCAAATTTAATTAAATCTTTTTTAGTTAGTTAAAAAAAAGCTTCCCATGTTCCCAGAGGGAATTACCCACATATAACATTTCACTTTGACTATTGAAACCCAGTGAAAGTGGGTGGGTGCAAGTTCTAATTGCAGATATCTAGGCTCAGAGGCCCAGCAGGACTTTGTAAAACAGTCTTTTGGCAGAAGTCAGAAAGGGTGTATGCCAGGAGACTTAGATTTGGCAAGCATATGTGGGGAAGAATCCTTCACTAAAGATTTGAAGCTAAAGGAAATATGAGAGATAGTTTGTATAACATCTAATTCAGAACATTGAAATTAAGATTTGAGTATAATTGTATTTAAGTTGGTCCTCATTTTGCCTTCAGTTGCATATTTTTAATTAATTTATTTTATTTTATTTTTTTGGTTGTGTTGGGTCTTTGTTTCTGTGCGAGGGCTTTCTCTAGTTGTGGCAAGTGGGGGCCACTCTTCATCGCAGTGCGCGGGCCTCTCACTATTGTGGCCTCTCTTGTTGTGGAGCACAGGCTCCAGATGCGCAGGCTCAGTAGTTGTGGCTCACGGGCCTAGTTGCTCCACGGCATGTGGGATCTTCCCAGACCAGGGCTCGAACCCGTGTCCCCTGCATTAGCAGGCAGATTCTCAACCACTGCACCACCAGGGAAGCCCGCTTTCAGTTGCATATTTTAACATCAGTACAATGTCCAAAAAACACACAATAATAAGAATAGGTAGAATTTCTACACTCATTGACAAAACCAATCATTTCACTGTAAACACAAAGCCATAGGTCAACAAAGAAGTGAAAATTCCAGTTCTTAAGCAGAATTTTCTAAAGTGAAAGTAGATGAATACAAAATTAATGTAACTTTACTATATATCAGGAGTAACCTATCAGAAATGAAATGGAAAAAAGATCCTGTGTATAATAGCAAACAAAACTGTAAAATAGGAAGCAACTTTTTAAAAAAACTGTAAAACTTAAAAATGAAAGACATACTGTGTTCCTGGATGGGACAGTTGAAAATTGTAGAGATGACAGTTCTTTAAAATGTAATCTATCAAGATCCCAACAGATTCACAGATATGTGTACATAAAAATATAAAACTTCTGTATTCTGTGAAAGCTACTATAAATAAAGTTTAGAAAAATTTGCCACTGATGTAATAATTAAAATAGTTAAGATATAAGATGTTCCTATGACTCAGCAAAAGATAACTCAATGGAAAAATGGGCAAATGATATCAATAAGAAATTCATAAAAGAAGAAATACTAACCCATTTAGTGATCAAAGAAATGTAGATTAAAACAAAGGAAACATTTTTCTTCATCAAAGTTGCAAAAGTTAAAGAAACTGGTCATATCCAGTATATGTAAAGGTGATATGCATGTGAGAAAATGGGCACTCTCATATATTTCAGGAAGGAATGTAAGTTATAGGGCCTTTTTGAAAGGGAAATTGACATCAAAATTTAAAATAAACATACTATTCAGTCTGTATCCCAGTGGCTCACAAGAATACTAATAAATGTACACCTCAGGTATACGTACAGAAATTTCTACAGCATTGTTTAAACAGCCTAAATTTCCAAATTTAGGGGAACAATGAAAGAAGATATGGCTCATTCATACTCTGGGATATTATGCAGAAGTTGAAAAGTATGATGTAGTATATATATATATATGTATATATATATACATGTCAAGTGAAAGGAGCACGTCACAATATATATTCTCTTTGAATCCACTTAGATACAAAACAACTATTTTTGTACACATATATGCATATGTGTATATAAATACATAGAAGTAATGCATGCTAAATGTTAATAATTAGTCTGGGAGAAAAATGAGATTTGGGGAAGGGGACTAGTAACTTGAGGACTTTTATTCTGATAACTCCTGCATGTTTAAATGTTTTATAATTTTTAAAGGACAATAATACCTAAGCTACTAGTGATTTTTATGTAAAATTTTAAATTATAAAATGTTTCAAATATCAGCAACTGGTACATCAGACACTCGTAAACCTAATTCCCACATTTGACAGATGTTACATTTTGCCATATTTGTTTAACAAAAATCTCCTTCCTTTTAAGTCATAAAATCCTGTAAAGCTGAAGTCGTACGTCCCTTTTTATTTTCTTGTCTCATTTCAGGGATAATCACTATTTTATAGTCAGTGGATATCACTCCTGTACTTGTTTTTATACTTTTATCAAATGTGTATGTGTTCCAAACAATATATTGTATTGTTCTGTGGCTTTAAAATGCAAGTGAATGGTGTTATGCTCCATATATTCTGCAACTTACTTTTCATCACACATTAGGTTCTGAGGTTTATCTATACTGTTGGATAAATATCTAGGTCTTTCACTTTTATGTCTTATTCCATTGTAAGAATAAGCTAGTTTATTTATCCATGTCTCTTGATAAACAATAGTATTGTTTCATTTTTTTGATATTGCACACGAATTTACTGAAAACACTAGCACATGGATTCTTGCACCCATGTAAAAGTTTATCTAGGTATATACCAAGAAGCAGAACTGTTGAGGCATAGGGTATGTACATGTTCCAGTTTTCCAGGAATTTTTTACTTGTTCTTTAAAGTAACTGTACCAATTTATACCCCAATCAACCCTGTGTGAGAGGTCCCTTTTCACCATATCCTCACTGTTATTGTTATGTATAACTTTTCTCATTTTTGTCAAACTCATGGATATGAAAAGGTATCACATTGTTTTAATTTGCATTTCTGGATTACTGGTGAGGTAGATCATCTTGTCATGCTTATGGTCATTACAGTTTTCCATTATGAATGTGTATTGATATCCTTTGTTCACTTTTCTCTATTGGGTCGTCTGGTTTTTTCTTACTGATCCTTTATATACTCTTGATATTAATTCTGTGTTGGTTATCTGTGGTACAATTGCCTTTTTCCAATATGTGACTTGTCTTTCAATTCTGTTTATGATAAACCTGTAGTTTGGGACTTTATTTATATCATATTCATTAAAAAACTTTTCCTTTATTAATTTTGCCTTTATAGCTTTTTAAGAAATTCTTTCTACTCCAAATCATAAAGCTACTCTAGTACATTTTCCTCTGAATGTTGAAGTTTTGCTTTTTATGTTTGGGCCTTTACATCATCTAGAATTTATTTTTATTTACGACATGAGAGAGGGATCTAATTTTATTTTTTTTAATGAGTTAACAGTTTGCTTCACCATCATTTATTGAATGGCCCGTCCTTTTCCTGATAACATGTAAAGCTACTTTGATCATATCCCAAGTTACTATATATTGGAAGCAGTCTAACCCTCGTAGCTATTCAAAGACTTTGCTCCTACAGTTGTCCCCCTCCTCTGCGAAATATCTTTTTCCCTCCACTAGATTGTTCTCAACAGCATTCAACATTCTGAAATATTTCCCATCAAAAAAAAAACTTTCTTGAACCCCAGCTCCCCCCCTCGAGCTTCAGCACCATTTTTCTGCTCTTCTTTGTTCTAAGAGGTTTCTATATTTACTGACTCCACTTCTGTCCCCATTCTCTCTTATACAGACCCCAATCAGAATTTAATCCCAACCACTCCACTAAAACCCTTCTTGTCCCAGTTACTATTGACCTTTACTTGGTAAGTCCAAAGGTCAATTCTCATATCTTACTTTATTCACCCTATCAGTAGCAATTGCATAATTGGTCATTCCCTCTTTTTTGAACAAAGACCTAGACACATGTTTCTTATAGACCTACTACAAGTAGGATACAGTCATGAACCAAAGTAACAAAAATGCCTGCCTCATCTTCTGCTTGTGATTTTAGATACACTCTCAGCCCTTCTTGATGCTGCTCTCAGCCTTCTGTGGGAAGACTAACCTATATGAATCAGCTCAAGTGGCTCTTGTACCCTCTGACTTTTGGTTGGTTCGGCCAGTGGGGGACCCTGGCCGGAGATCAGAAGGAGGGAAGAGAGTGAAGGCAGGTATTTTTTTTTCCTGGCTCTATCCCTGAGAGATTGCCTCATGCTGGCATTGTCCCTCAAAGTATCTCTCACGGTGACCTCTGTACAGTTCTTTCCTTCCAGTTTGGATAAGAGCTTCCCTCCCATCTTCAGATCTGGGGCAGCAACATCTCATCTGCTACTATCCATGTGAGTTCCTTTACATGCACAGTTTTGTAAAGAGACTCTTTATAAATAAATCTTCCTCAAACATGTATTTTAAGTACATCATCTATTTCCTTTTAGGATTCTCACTAATTCACTGCCCTGGGGGAACTAACTTTCTGTAGGTGAGAGACAGATAATAAACAAAATTAAAAAGTAAATAAGAAGGTGATAAGTAATGTGGAGAAAGATAAAGTAGACAAGGGAAATAGGAAAGTTAGGAAGAACAGGGTGTTGCAATTTTAAGTCCTGCGATCAGGGAAGGTCTCACTAAGGAAGTGATAGTTGAGCAAAGATGAAGGATCTGAGGGATCTAGCCACGCAGATACCTAAGGGAAGAGCTTTCCAAGCAGAGAAAACTGCTAATGCAGTGTTCCTGAGACAGGTTCTTGTCTGCTATGTTTGAGGAGAACCAAGTGACAGGAGCAAAGTGATTTTAGGGGGAGAGTAGTAGGAGACAGAGTCATAGAAATGAGGGATTTCCCTGGTGGCTTAGTGGATAAGGCTCCGCGCTCCCAAAGTAGGGGGACTGGATTTGATCCCTGCTCAGGGAACTAGATCCCACATGCATGCCACAACTAAGAGTTCACATGCCACAACTAAGGAGCCCGCCTGCTGCAACTAAGACTTGGTGCAACCAAATAAATAAATTTTTTTTTTTAAAAAGTCATGGAAATGATATGGTAGAAGGAGGCAGAGAGTAGATGCCAGGTTATGTAGGCTATTATAAGGACTGTGGTTTTTACTCTTAATAAAATGCAGAGCCATTAGATGGTTTTGGGAAGAGGAGTGATATGATCTGATTTTAAGTTTTAAAGACATCATTCTGGCTGTTGTGTTGAGAATAGACCATGGTGGCAAGGATGAATGCAGGGATACTAACTAGAAGTTTCTTGTGTTATTCTAGGTAAGAGATGATAGTGGCTTATACCAGAGTGGCAGCAGTGATGGTGGTGAGAAGTGGCAAAATTATGGGTATATTTTGATACAGCTCCTGGGTTTCCTGATGGATTGAATCTGAGGTGAGAGGAAAAGAAAAGAGTCAGGGATGATTCCCAAGGGTTTTGGCCTGTGCAGGTGGAAGGATATTGTTGCCATCAATTGTAATGGTGAAAACAGACTAGATTTGTGAAAAAAGATCAGGCATTTCGTTTTGGGCATGTATTAATTGAAATATCTAGAAGGTATCCAAGTGGAGATGTTAATAAGACACTGGACTAAGATCTGAAGTTCAGGAAGTGGTCTGGGCTGGAGATATAAATTTGGGAGCCATTAATATAGATAAAATACTTACAGTCATGACATTGGATGAAATCACTAAGAAATTGACATAGAGAAGAAGAAAAGTCCATGATTGAGTCTTTTGTGGCACTCCAATGTTAAAAGTTAAAGAGATAAGAAACACCAAGCACAAGAGACAAAGAAGTTTCCAATAAGATAGAATGAAAACAAGGAGAATGTAGAACAGAAGTTGGCAAACTATGGCTCACAGGGGCCAAATCTGACCCACTGTCTTTTTTTGTAAATAAACTATTATTGGAACACTACCACACTTATTCATTTACATATTCTCTATGGCTGCTTTCATACTACAGTGGCATAGTTGAGTAATTTCAGCAGAAACTGTATGATCCACAAAGCCCAAAACTGCTATCTGGCCCCCTTGCAGAAAAAGCTTGTTGACCCCTGGTGTGTAGAGTCTTAGAAGCCAAGTAAAAAAAGTGTTTCGTTGAGAGGGAGTGACTGCATTGCGATCATAATTAAAATTCCACTAGGAAGGGCAACGTGGAGCTGACTTTGGTGACTTTGGCAAGACAGTTTCAGTGAAATAATTGGAGAAACATACTCTTGTTGATTATTCCCAGATTGATCTTTAAATTTGTTGTAATCACAGTTAAAATTGCAGTAGGATTTTTATAAGGAACTGATAAAACTTACTCAAAAATTTATGAGGAATAATAAAGGTCCTTAAATAGCTAAATCAGCTATGACAAAAGAATAAAATTAGATATCCATATGCAAAAAAATGGAACTTTGGTCCATGCTTGACACCATATACAAAAATTATCTCAAAATCAATCATAGATCTAAATACAAAGCCTCAAACTGTAAAACTTCTTGAAGTAACAGGAGAAAATCTTTGTGACTTTGGGTTAGACAAAGATTTCTAAGATATGACACCAAAAGCACAATACATACAAGAAAAAATTAATAAACTGGACTTTGTCAAAATTAAAAACCTTTGCTCTGTAAAAGATAATTGTTAAGAGAATGAGAAGATAAGCCACAGACCGGGAGAATATATTAAAAATCATAAACTGATAAAAAAAAAAACTTGTTATCCAGAAAATATAAAGAACTTTTAATCATAAGAAAACAAAAAACATTTTTTTAATATTTGAGTAGATACTTTTTCAAAAAATATATAAATGGAAAAACTATATATGTACAAATGGAAAATAAGCACATAGAAAGATCTCAACATCATTAGTCATTACAAATTAAAATCATAATGAGATACTACTACATACCTATTTTAATAGCTAAGATTAGAATGACTGAACATACCAAGTCTTGGCAAGGATGTAAAGGAACTGAAATCCTCATTCATTACTGAGAGAAATGTAAAATGACAGAACAACTTTGGAAGACTATTCAGCCATTTCTTACAAAGTTAAACATATACTTCCTTTATAATCCAGACTTCCCACTCCTAGGTATTTACCTAAGGGAAGTGAAAGCACAAAGACTTACATGTTTATATTACACAGCAAAGGAAATCATCAACAAAATGAAAAGGCAACTTCCAGAAAGAGAGAAAATATTTGCAAATAATATATCTGATAAGGAGTTAATATCCAAAGTATATAAAGAACTCATATAACTGAATAGCAAAAAAAATCTAATTTTAAAAGGGGCAGAGGATCTGAATAGACATTTTTCCAAGGAAGACATTCAGATGGCCAACAGGTACATGAAAAGATGTTCTTTTTTTTTGGCCACGCCACACAGCTTGTGGGATCATAGTTCCTCAACCAGGGATCAAACCTGCGCCCTCAGCTGTGAAAGCGCGTCGTCCTAACCATTGGACCGCCAGGGAATTACCGAAAAGACGTTCAGCATCACTAATCATCAGGGTAATGCAAATCAAAACCACAGTGAGCTATCATCTCACACCTGTTAGAATGGCTGTTAGCAAAAAGACAAGAAATAGCAAGTGTTGGCTAGCATGTGGAGAAAAGGGAGCTCTTGTTCACTGTTAGTGGGAATGTAAATTGGTGGAGCCACTATGGAAAACAGTATGGAGGATCCTCAAAAAATTAAAAATAAAAAAAAAATAAAAAAAAAAAAAATTAAAAATAGTACAACTGTATGACCCAACTACTCCACTTCTGGGTATTTATCTGAAGAACATGGGAACACTAATTTGAAAAGGTGTATGCACCCCTATGTTCACTGCACCATTATTTATAATAGCCAAGATACGGAAACAACCTAAGTGTCCATCAGTGGGTGAATGGATAAAGATGTGACATATATACACAATGGAATACTACTTAGCCATAGAAAAGAATGAAATCCTGCCATTTGAACAACATGGATGGACCTTGAAGGTATTATGCTAATTGAAATAAGTCAGATGGAGAAAGACAAAACGCTTATGATTTCACTCATATGTGGAACCTTAAAAAAGCAAACAAAATAAAACAAAAACAAACTCATAGATACAGAGATTAGATTAGTGGTTGCCAGAGGGGGAGGGGTTGCCAGTGGGTGAAATGGTGAACGGGCCAACTGTATGGTGATGGATGGTAACTAAATTTGTGGTAGTGTTCACTTTGTAGTGTATACAGATACAGCATTGAAGTATAATGCTGTATAATGTTGAAATGTATATAATTTTTAAAAAATCGGCCTAGCATGTCATCCAGCAATTCTCCTTCTGGGTGTTTATCTGAAGGAAACGAAAATGCTAACTGGAAAAAATATATGCACCCCTATGTTCATTGCAGCATTATTTACCATAGCCAAGACATGGAAGCAACCAAAGTGTCTTTTAATGAATGACTGGATAAGGAAAATGTTGTATGTGTCTGTATATATGTATTTGTGTGTGTATGCATATAATACAATGCAATATCATTCAGCCATAAAAAAAGGAAATCTTGCCGTTTATGACAACATAGGTGGACCTTGTCTGCTAAGTCAAACGGAGAAAGACAAATAACGGATGCTCTCACTTAGACGTGGAATCTAAGAAGAAAACAAAACAAACAAAAAACCCAAACTCATAGTAATGGGTGTTTGCTGAAGGCAGGGTTTGAGGGGTGGGAGAAATGGGTGAAGGGAATCAAAAGGTACAAACTTCCAGTTGTAAAATAAATAAACCATGGGTTTGTAATGTACAGCATGGTGACTATAGTTAATAATATTGTATTATATATTTGAAAGTTGCTAAGAGAATATATCTTAAAAGTTCTCATCACAAGAAAAAAAGATTTGCTGCTGTGTGTAGACTTAATGTGGTGATCATTTGGCAATATATACAAACATCAAATCATGTTGTGTGCGTGATACTGGTATAATGTTGAATGTCAATTACATCTCAATTTTTAAAAAAAGACTTAGTTATAGCAGCTTTATTTGTAATGGCCACAAACTGGAAACAACCCAAATATCCATCAGCAGATGAAGGAATAACCAAATTGGTATGTCTGTACAATGGAATACTTCTCATGAATAAAAAGAAATGAACTGTTGCTGCAAACAACAACATAGATGCATCTCAAGATACTTATCCTGAGTGAAAGAAACCAGACAAAAACAAGTACATATTTTATGATTCCTTTTCTATAAAATTCTAGAAAATACAAATTAATTCATAGTGACTGAAAGCAGATCAGTGGTTGCCAGGGGATGAGAGCAGGGAGATGGGTGGAGGGAGGGACTGAAAAGGTGCATGAGGAAATTTTAAAGGGTGATGGATATTTTCATTATCTTGATTGTGGTGATGGTTTCATGGGTGTATGTACATTTGTAATGTGTATAGTTTACTATATTTCAGTCATAACTCAATAAAGCTGTTTAAAAAATACTACAAAGCCATAATGATTTTTTTTTAAGTGTAGTATTGGTGAAAGAACTGAAGAATGGTTAGCAACTGACCAGAAGAGAGAGCTCAGGGGTAGAGGGGTAGACCCATATTCTCTCTCTCTGTCTCTCTGTCTCTCTCTTTCTCTCTCTGTTCCTTTTTCACAGTTATGTGTTCTTTATATCTTTCATATCTTTCATCATTTAAAGATAATTTTATACTCTTTCAGAATATTCTATTTGTTCATGACGTAGTCTTTCCTCATGTGTTCTGTAGTTTTTTATTGTAAGTATATCTTGAAGAGCAATTGTTAATTCACTGAGGATCCCATATGGGTTGTGGATTGTGATATAGGTGCTAGAGAATCAAAGACAAAACAGTCTAGCAGGAAAGACTCTCAGAAAGTAGGCAATTATAATGTAATTAGTGCTACACAGGAATTAGAGTTTTAAGAACATAAAGTAGGGCTTCCCTGGTGGCGCAGTGGTTGAGAATCTGCCTGCTAATGCAGGGGACACGGGTTCGAGCCCTGGTCTGGGAGGATCCCGCATGCCGCGGAGCGGCTAGGCCCGTGAGCCACAAATACTGAGCCTGCACGTCTGGAGCCTGTGCTCTGCAACAAGAGAGGCCACGATAGTGAGAGGCCCGTGCACCGCGATGAAGAGTGGCCCCCGCTTGCCGCAACTAGAGGAAGCCCTCGCACAGGGGTGAAGACCCAACACAGCCAAAATAAATAAATAAATAATAAAGGTGCTAATAATTAAAAAAAAAAGAATATAAAGTAATTTATTAGAAAGTGGTTTGTAAAATATAATAAATATATAAGATAATGTGCTTTTAATCTCTTGAAAGAAGTAAACATATAAAATAATTCATACCTAACATCATTTAAAATATATAAATTGGAATAAAAAAATGGGATTCTGTGAGGCAGGAGAAGTTTGGGGAAATCTTAAGCTTTCTGCCACAAACTTCTTTTGTAGCATTTTTCTCTCCTGTTATCTTTTACTCTGGCAACAGAGTGAAAGGGCTACTGTTTTAGGTAAGATTTCCAGAGAAACGGACTTTGAGACAGAGATATGGTTGCAGGAGTGCAGTCAGGAATAACCTCTGTGAGGGAGTGAGAAGCAAGATTGGGCAGAGGGAGTTGTTGAACTGTGATGCAGCTGCCAAGGAGGCCTGGAGCTGAAATGGCTTTCAGAATTATTCTGAACTGTGGGAAGGGGACTGGACTTTTGTTCGTTGATATCAACAGTCATTGAAGGTGGGGCAACCCCAGGGAAGAGACAAAACCTTAGTGAGGCAGCTTCCTTCAGTGCGACAACTCCTAGAAAGAACAGTAGCTGTGCACAGTCCCAGGAGCTAGGGAAATGAATGCCTCCTGAAGGGGACGTCTGGGTAGTTGCACAGAACCCACTACACCAAATAAGGCTCTTCTGTAATTAGCTCAAACTGCTTGAGCAAGAGAGGCAGAATTGTAAAGCTGGGTGTTTCTCTTCTGGGAAGTAAGTACCCCAGGGACAATTTGTTACCTATTCAGACCAAAAGAAGATAGCAAGTCCATTAGAAAAGAGCTAATTATGAGTTGAGATTCAAAGTGAGTTAATGTGTGAGGTCATTATTCATTCAATAAATGTCTAATGTCACCTGGAGATAAGGCCACCAAAGAGGGAACAGGGTCCTGGGTTCTAGTCATAGCTCTGTCAGTGAAAATTGGGGCTTTGAGCAAATCATTTATCATCCCTGGATTTTAGTTTTTTGAGGAATCTCCATACTATTTTTCATAGATGCTGCACCAATTTACATCCTCCCAACAGTGTATAAGGGTTCCCTTTTCTCCACATCCATGCCAACATGTTATTTGTCATCTTTTTGATGATAGCCATTTTTTTTCTTTTTTAAAAAAAATATTTATTTATTTTATTTATTTGACTGCACCAGGTCTTAGTTTTGGTACACGGGATCTCCGTTGCTGCCTGCAGGATCTTCGTTGCTGCATGTGGGATCTTTAGTTGTGGCATGCGGGATCTTTAGTTGTGGCACGTGGGATCTTGTTCCCTGACCAGGGATCAAACCCTGGCCCCCTGCATTGGGAGTGTGGAGTGTTAGCCACTGGACCACCAGGGAAGTCCCTTGATGATAGCCATTCTGACAGGTGTGAAGTGATACCTCAATGTGGTTTTGATTTGCATTTCTCTGATGATTAATTATGTCAAGCACCTGTTCATGTGCCTATTGGCCATTTGTATGTCTTCTTTGAAAAAAATCTATTCAGATCTGCCCATTTTTTATTCCAGTTGTTTGTTTTTTTGATGTTGAGTTATATGAGCTGTTTCTATATTTTGGATATTAATTCCTTATAGGTCATATCATTTGCAAATATTTTGTCCCATTCAGTAGGTTGTCTTTTCGTTTTGTCGATGGTTTCCTTTGCTGTGCAAAAACTTTTAAATTTAATTAGGTCCCATTGGTTTATTTTTGCTTTTATTTCTTTTTCCTTAGGAGACAGATCCAAAAACATATTGCTACAATTTATGTCAGTGTTCCACCTATGTTTTCTTCTAGGAGTTTTATGGGTTTTGGTCTTACATATAAGTGTTTAATCCATTTTGAGTTTATTTTTGTATATGGTGTGAGAAAATGTCCTAATTTCATTATACTACATGTAGCTGTCCAGTTTTCCCAGCACTTCTTATTAAAGTGACTGTATTTTCTTCATTGTATATTCTTATCTCCTTTGCTGTAGATTAATTGACCATAAGTGCATGGGTTTATTTCTGAGCTCTCTATTCTGACCATTGATCTATGTGTCTGTTTTTGTGTCAGTACCACACCGTTTTGATTATTGTAGCTTTGTAGTATAGTCTGAGGTCAATGGCTTGTAATTTTCTTTTTGTGATATCTTTGTCTAGTTTTGGTATCAGGGTGCTGATGCTGATGCTGGCCTTGTAGAATGAATTTGGAACTGTTCCTTCCTCTGCAATTTTTTGGAATAGTTTGAGAAGAATAGGTGTTAATACTAAATGTTTGGTAGAATTCACCTGTGAAGCCTTCTGGTTCTGCACTTTTGTTGATTGGGAGTTTTTCAATTACTGATTCAGTTTCATTACTGGTAATTGGTCTGTTCATATTTTCTATATCTTCCTGGTTCAGTCTTACAAGGTTGAACATTTCTAGGAATTTGTCCTAGGTTGTCCATTTTATTTATTTACTAACCTCTCATGATCCTTTGTATTTCTGTGGTGTCAATGTAACTTTTCCTTTTACATTTCTTATTCTATTGATTTGGGCCCTCTTTTTTTCTTGATGAGGCTGACTAAAAGTTTATCAATTTTGTTTATCTTTTCAAAGAACCAACTTTTAGTTTCATTGATCTTTTCTATGTTTCTTTTTTTAGTCTCTTTCATTTATTTCTGCTCTGATCTTTATTATCTTTTTCCTTCTCTAACTTTGGGTTTTGTTTGTTCTTCTAGTTCCTTTAGGTATAAGGTTAGGTTGTTTATTTGAGATTTTTCTTGTTTCCTGAGGTGGGCTTGTGTCACTATAAACTTCCCTTTTAGAACTACACAAAACAAACAAGTAGAAATGCATGAGACACTAAAAGGCCCATGGAGTTCTGGGACTAGTGCTGGCTCAGTGGTGGGTGGACCCAGGCCCCTGGATCTCTGGCTTCAGGGTCCTGGGGGTCCTAGAGCTGGTTTTGGCCCACTGGTGGGCTGGGCAAGTTCCTGACACAGTTGGCTGCAGGGTCCAGGGTGTCCTGAAGTTTGTGTCACCAGCTGGTGAGTGATACCAGATCTTGGGGCAGCTGGGTGAGGGGCCCAAGGTGTCTCAGAGCTGATGTTGGCCTCTTGAGGGTGGGCTGGGTCCTGCCACAGGAGGCTGTGGGGCTGTGGCGTTCCTGGGGCTAGTGTCTGCCTGCTGGTGGATGGGGCCTGAGTCCAGGAAATCCTGGGGCTGGTGCCTGCTAGTAGTGGGTGGAGCTGGGTCCATGGCTGTCTGACTTCAGGGCCCACTGGTGGATGGAACCGAGGACCGGGGTCCCAGGGCTAATGCCCTGGTAGGCAGAGCTGGGCCCCAAGGTCTCTGGCTGCAGGGCCCTGGGATTCCTGGGGCTTGTGCCTGTCCACTGGTGTGTAAGGCCAGGTCGTGGGCCCTCTGGTGGACAGGGCTATGTCCCAGGCTTCTTGTGGGCTCAGGGAGTCTTAAAGCAACCTGCCTCATGGTGGGTGGGCCTGTGTCTAGTTGCTTGGCCCGAGGTGTTCCCATATGGTGTCCAGAGGCTGGTGGGCAGGGCCAGGTCCTGAAGCTAATAAGCTAGAGGGAAGATTCTAAAATGGCACTCACCAGCACCAGTGTCCATGTGGTAGAACAAGCTCCCCAAAGTGGCTGCCACCAGTGTCTGTGACCCCAGGGTGAGCTCCAGTTGCCTCCTTGTCTCTCCGGGAGACTCTCCAAGATCAGCAGGTCAATCTGACCCAGTCTCCTTTCAAATTACTGCTTCTGCCCTGGCTCCCAGAGCTTGTGAGATTTTGTGTGCATCCTTTAAGAGTGCAGTCTCTAATCCCTGCAGCCCCTTGGGTGTCCTGAATGTAAGCCCCATTGACCTTCAAAGCCAAATGTTCTGGGGATCTGTCTTCCTGGTGCAGGACCTCTGGGCTGGGGAGCCCTATGTGTTTCTTGGACCACTCAATCCTTGAGGGAAACCTCTGCAATTGTAATTATCCTCCTATTTGTTGGTTGCCCACTCAGGGAATGGGTCTTGACTATACTGCATCTCTGCCCCCCCCACATCTTGTTGTGGTTCCTTCTTTATAACTTTAGATGTAGAAGATCTTTTCTGCTAGATTCCTGTCTTTCTCATCAATAGTTGCTCTGTGAATAGTTGTAATTTTGGTGTGCCCATGAGAGGAGGTGAGCTCAGGGTCTTCCTACTCCACCATCTTGGCCAATGAAAGTTTTTATTTAAAAAAAAATACAATATATGTTACATTGTTAGCCCCTGTGATCTTGGCATAGTGACTTGAACACAACATATTTGAAAAATAAAAGAAATTGTTGATATTAATAATGGTATACATTTTACCAGTAAGTTCATAATCTTGTTATATTTCAAGATTTTAAAATAATCCAATTACCATTTAATTCAGTCTGGTACCAGGAAGCTCCCTGATTGATAGCAGCTTATATTTGTTGCTAATTCTGAATGTACCTCAGTATCCCTTTCTGAAGAATGAAATTCTGACCCTTTACACTAAAAATAAAGTCTGACCATTTTTTCCAGGAACTGTAGAGCTTTATTACTTCCCTCCACAATAGTGAACCAATAAGGCTGAAAAATAGAATTCTTTGAGATGGGTCATTAACTATTGTATACAGAACTTGAGCTGCTGTAAATGTCATTTGCAAACACATCGTGTTGTGGCTTTGATACACACACAATGCAGGAAAAGAAAAGTTGTGTGTGGCTACAGCAAATGTGATGTAGGTGTTTATTGGAATAAGGTCTTGATTAATTCTGTTTATGATCACTCTAATTTCTCTGCATTTTATATCAATATGGCTGAGTAATGGTTGGTACAGGAATTACTTTAAAGTATTGTATTTCTATAAATGTTATCTGTCAGCACATAATGCTCTGATCACACACTTGCACTTAATTATGTCATTTGTTTTAGGAATAATCTGTTTAAAAAATACTTCTGACTTTCAGAAAATATTTCCAAGCAAGCAGCATGTAACACTTCATCTGCAGTAGCACATTTAGCTAATGTGACTTTATGGCACCTTGATAGGACATCTTATTATAGATGTAGAAAATGAGGTAGAATGACAGAAAATAATAAATTATTTAAGATCACACAGTAAATCAGGACAGAACTGTTATTGATATTTTGCTTAGGACAAGCCATTCTTGAAGTGGTATTTTGTGAAACATGTGCTATGCCTGATTGCTAGAGCACAGTTCTACGTTATCAGTGCTTATGTGTACTTGACTTTAATCTCCAAGTTATACACACTTGTTTGTGTGTCTCCAAGGTTGAAATGTTTCCAGGAGTACCTCACCTGAGACTAAATGTTTTGCTTATCTATTCTGTGTAAGTTAGTTAGGGTTTTCTGGAGAAACAGACCAATATCTATAGATCTTTATACTTATTATAGGAATTGGCTCATGCCAGTTATGGAGGCCAAGTCCCACGATCTGCCATCTCCAAGCTGGAGAACCAGGAAAGCTGGTGATATGGAGTCAGTCCCAGTCCAAAGTCCTAAGAATAAGAGTGGGAGTGGCAGAGCCATGTGGTGTCAGTCCTGATCTGAGTCTGACAGCCTGAGGACCAGGAGCGCCCATGTCTGAGGGCAGGAGAAGATGGATGTCTCAGCTCAAACAGAGCAAATTCGTCATTCCTCCACTTTCTGTTCTTTTCATGCCCACCACATTGGTAAGTAAGATCTTCTTTACTCACTCTACTGATTCAAATGCTAATCTCTTCTGGAGACACCCTCACAGAAACACCCAGAAATAAGGTCTTACCAACTATCTGGGCATCCTTTTTTTAAAAAAATAATTTATTAATTTATTTATTTTTGGCTGCGTTGGGTCTTCGTTGCTGCGCGCGGGCTTTTCTCTAGTTGTGGCGAGCGGGGGCTACTTTTCTTTGCGGTGCACGGGTTTCTCATTGCGGTGGCTTCTCTTGTTGTGGAGCACGGGCTCTAGGCGCATGGGCTTCAGTAGTTGTGGCACTCAGGCTCTAGAGTGTAGGCTCAGTAGTTGTGGCACACAGGCTTAGTTGCTCCGTGGCATGTGGGATCTTCCCGGACCAGGGCTCGAACCCTGCATTGGCAGGCGGGTTCTCAACCACTGCACCACCAGGGAAGCCCTGGGCATCCTTTAGCCAATCAGTTTGACACATAAAATTAATCATCATACCCAGCCAAATCAATATTTATTAATAACACCCTCTCCTATGCAAAGCACCAGATACTATGCAAATATACAGGAAGTGAGAAATGTGACCATACTCTCAGAATTTACAATGTAATATTCCCTTGTGTGAGCACACTATCTGTGGGAAAAACAACAACAAGAAGCAATCCCAGAATACCCACTGTTTCTCCAGAGGATGAAGCTTTCATGAACTACTTCTGTTACAGGGTGGAAGAGCTTCATGCCTAACAGAATATCCTCTGACTTCATTGTTTCATTTTTCCACCTCTACAATTTGTAAAATAAAGAGGAAAATGTTTTTACTTACTTGCAAAAATGAACTATTCTTTCTCATTTTTTTCTCTACTAGCCCTCTTTTTTCCCACTTGCCATCAGCTGTTTTCCATAGGTGAATTGTGTAAATTTTAATATTTTATTAATTGGTAAATACGGGTACTGAAAAGAACATGGCAAGTTAACATTGATTCATATGTATACATAAAGTCAGAAATAATTTGAATAACTAAACTGCACCTGAAGAATATTCACAATAAACATTGTGCAAATTTATAATTTTAGTGTGATAATTAGCAGTATAAATAATGTATCACTCCCCAAACCTTTCAAACAGCTCTGACTCATCATTACATAATGCTCACATGGATGAATGCTCCCAGAAATTGTTTGGATTCATAAGAAAGAGGAGCTAAGTTTTTCTACTTTAAAATCTCTGTGAAGACAAGAAATTTCCACTCAATCAAATTTTAATATTGAAATAGATTCTCATAATGCAAAGATAAAACAGATTTTTTCACAAACACCCCAAGTCAGTAAGAAGTTCTTAGCAATCCAGAAGTCCCCAAGTCCTGAGATGAGACTATTCCAGAGTAGGTAGGAACATTGGCTTTTGTCACTAGACTGCCTGGATTGTCTCCCAATTTAGCCACTAGCTTTGTGTGCAGAGTCAGGTTATCTAACCTCTCTGTGCGTCAGCTTCCTCATCTGTAAAGGGAGAATAATAGTCCCTGCTTGAAATTAATTAAATACGTTTTTAAAAAATATTTATTTATTTATTTGGCTGCACTAGGTCTTAGTTGCAGCATGCGGGATCTTTAGTTGCGGCATGCAAACTCCTAGTTGTGGCATGTGGGATCTAGTTCCCTGACCAGGGATTGAACCCAGGCCCCCTGCATTGGGAGCGAGGAGTCTTAGCTACTGGACCACCAGGGGAGTCCCTAAATAAATACATTTTAACTACTTAGAACAGTGCCTGGCACATTGTAAGTTCTTAGTATGTTAGCTATTATTGGCATTATTTGACGGCAACAGTGAATCAAAGAAAACAGAGCTACTGCTAAATGAAATTTTAAACAAAACGAATGCAGGTGAAGACTCACACATCACTGCACTTGTATTTGCATTTCTACTATTTGTTGTAGACGAGTACCCTGCAATCCTGTTTTGGTCTCAGATGATACACTATCTGCTTCTTGTCCAGATCTTGTACTTCAGCAGACTTCTTTAACAGAGTGACAAGTGACTGGCATGGACACAGAGGAGGACATGAGTGTGGGACATGGTACCCTTAACTTCTCCATACCATTCTCAGCAGTTCCCTCAGAAAGACAAATCCAGATTGCAATGTCATTTTCTACCTTCATCCTACTGCTTATCCAGTCTTGGCTTCTTACTCTGCTTGCTGCCAAGCTTCTAGATTTGTCCAAGATTCAAGTCTTCAGGCCTCTCCCCCTGAAACGTACAATAAGCGCTGACTGGTTTCTTAGCTAATGTAATGAAATCATTGTCACCCCATCCATTTTCTTAAAATAGCAGATTATTTTCTCTCCTTCCTAGCACTGTTTCTTAGCTAATTTATTGACTCATCATCACCCTATCCATTTACTTAAAATAGAAAACTGTTTCTTTTTTCTTCCTTTCTAGTCCTAAATGGAACTCAATTGACGGTAAAACATAAGTGTTTCTTTCCTCTATTCCCACCTGATGTTTTAATCAAATCAGGAGCATCTTCAAACCAGAATTGAATGTCAGTGACCACCATAAAGACCCCTTTCTTTGGCCTTCCCTAAATATGCCTGGGGCCTGGACCACCCCTTGGGATTGGGCATGTGTGTGCCGGATGAGTACTGGGGGAGGATGTGTAGGGGCACAGCTGCCAACTTGGAAAGCTGACTTTCCATTGATCTGACAAAGCCTCTGCTCTCTTATGACCAATATTATAAGCCAGATTTAAAAATGCCATTTTCTACATAAAGCAAAATCTCCCCCACAGCGGCTTGTTACCATAGATGAACTATTCGTGCTCTGTTTAAAGCCAGTCCCTCAACTTAGACACTGAGGTCCTATTCCCTCTCACCCAATAAAAGACATTGCTCCAGTAGTTCCTGCTCCCTAGGCCCTGTTATCAGCTTTTCACTCTCCACTAAATCATTTCCATCAGCCTACAAGGGCGCTATTATTTTTACTGTCTTTAATAAAATGAACAAAAAACTCCTTTTGACCTACTTTTCCCTCCCTCTACTGTCCAATTTCTTTACAGTTAAACTCCTTAATAGCCATTTGTAGATTCTAATTTTTCCCTTTCCGCCTCTATTGAACCAAATTCAGTGAAGCTTTTGCCTACACTACTCTACCAAAATTGTTCTTGTCAAGGCCATCAGGTGACCTCATATTGATCATTCCATTGGTCAATTTTCAGTCCTCATCTTGCCTGACCAGCAGCATTTTATGACATTGATCATTCCCTCCTCTTTGATGTACTTTCTTTTGACTTCCAGGATACCACACTCTTTTAGTTTTCCTCCTGCCTCCCTGGCTATTTCTTCTCAGTCTTTGACTGACTTGGTGTCTTCTCTCTAACCTTTTGGTGTTGGAGTGCCCCAGGCTCATCCTTGGGCCCTTTCTTGTCTATCCAAACTCACTACCTTGATGATCTCATCTGGTCTCTGGGCTGTAAATGTAAACCTCTTATCTGACAACTCCCAAATGTCTCTCTTCAGCCCAGTTCTCCCTCTTGAATCCTGAGTTGAATATCCAACTGCCTATTCAACATCTCCTTGAATGTCTAATAGGCATCTCATACTTTACAGGTCTCCAGCAGAACTCCAGACCTTACTCTTTAAACTTGGCCCACCTGCAGCGTTCCCTATCTTGGCATCTTGAAAGTTCGTTAACAGCTCCTTCCTTCCATCTGCTCAGGTAAAAAATCTTAAGAGTTAGCTTTGACTCCTCTCTATCTCTCACATCCAATTTCTTGGGAAATCCTATGTGACTCTCCCTTCAAATATTACCAGAACCTGAGTACTCACCACCCCTTCAGTTACTACCTTGGTCTGAGCCACCATCCTCTCTCATTTGGACTAACCTCATAACCTCTTCACTGTCCCTCTTCCTCTAACCTAAACCTCATAGTTAGAAGCCAGAGCTTTAAAAAATGTAAGACAGGTCATTATCATTTGTCTGCTCAAAGTCCTCCAAAAACTTCCCGTTTTAGTCAGAGTTAAAGTGAAAACCTTTACAACAGGTTCAAGGTCCAACTTAACCTGGCATCCCATTATCTCTCTGACCTTGTCTCTTTCTACTCTCCCTTTCACTCAGCTTCAGTCCCCTTCAACAGCTTCCTTGCTGTTACTCCATTACGCCATGCACACTCTTGGGTTAGGACTTTGCCCTGGCTCTGCCCTCTCCCTGAAATGTTCTTCTCCTTAGCTAACTTTCTTCCCTTCTTGTCTTCCCTCAGTGAGGGAACCTTCTCAATGAGACTTGCCCTAACCATCTGGTTTACTACTACAGCTGTGCCCATGCATGCAGGCACACGCTCACACACGTGCACACACATATCACTGACACTTCAGATTATCCTTACCCTGTCTACTGTTATATTTTTTCTGCAGTCATCAGCTACTAATACATATTATATTTGTTTATTGTATTTGTTATTTTTTTTCTGTCTTCCCACTAAATGTAAGCGCTTTGAAGACAAAGGTCTTTGTTTTGCTCATAGATATACTTGGAGCATCTGTCACAATATATGTATCTGACAAATAATTGTTGATACATGTACACACAAACATACACACATATACATGTATGAAATGAAGTTATTTCCCTCTGATAAAGCCAAATGAGAGTTTTTAAATCCTACAGTGGAGTGACTATCCTTTATATTCTAATGTGGAGTGAGGCCTTCACACACCACTGGATCTGTTTGTGTTCACTGGCATCTTCTAGGACAAGCATTTGAACTGTGTTCATGATAGGAATTCAAACTGAGTAGAAAACTGGGTAAAAGAGAAGTAGATTATGCAGCTCCTGTAAGAAACCTGGCACAATCTCAAGAAGCCTAGCACAATAAACTAAACTCAGTAATAAGACCTGAGATTTCAAGAGGATTTCTGGGTGTAGTGCAGTGCCTCTGACTCAACCTCCCCACAAGCTCTACTGCTGTCCTAATCGCCAACATGAACCTATGAGGACAGGAGCATGTGTGGATAATACTGAAGACTCCTTAAACTATGTAACACCTCAGGCCCCAAGCAGCTCTGAGGTGGAATTCTATAAGAGGACAGAACACAGAGAAGAGGAAACTGTTTCTCTACCCATTTTATAAAAGATGAATGCTAGCAGCCTAAGGCAGATGGGTGATGACAGTGAAGGATGTTGACTGGCTGCAAAGGATAGGGTGACCACAGCAGAAGCAGGAGGCAAAGCAGAAGGTCTGGCAATGGAATAGGACAGAGCAGCAAGGCACCCAGAAGTAGCATCCAGGTAGAGTGACAGCAGCTGGGCCAGCAGCAGCCCATGTGGAAAGGCCAAGAGAGTTACCTTGGGCAGCAGCACCAGCATAAACAGCAGGCCTGAGGGAGAGGGAATGGGGGTCCAGGTGAAGCAGCTATGACAGGCCTGGCAGGCACAGAGCGTAAAGTAGCAGCCCCTGTGTCAACAGTGGTTTAGGTGGAGCACAGAGCGGCAATTCAGAGTAGGGCTGTGGTGCCAGCTCCAGCAACAGTCTGCTGGGAGTATGGAGTGGTGGCCCAGAGCCAAGTGAAAGCAGTGCCACGCACAGTGGCCATGCATCATGCTTTGTGACACTATGTGACAACCTCCAAAAACACCAGAGATATGTCTGTAAGAGAGAAACCTCAAAAGAGGCCCAAGGTTTTACAGTTATGTACGGGAGAGCTTTCAAACTAGTGGAATTCAGTCTTCAATATTAAGGTGACTTTATTTGTTTCCACACGCCAGGGAATTCTAGGGACGTTCAGAATTACAAACTTGTTTATGACTGCCCTAAAAGAAACTCTATCTCATGCAGTAGCAAAGTTTCTGAAATTTTTCTGAAAAACAAACAGAAGGCTAATCCTGTGGGTGATTGAATTACAAGGCAAATTGAATTTACCACTCCATAGGGTCTTTTTTGTTCAAGTTAGGGCATTGATTGGGAAGAAGAGGGACTTTGAAAATTGATATGGGGACTTTATGGGCAGAAGTGAATGAAGCTTGGCCCATGACCTTTAAATTTTGCTATGCCTTCTATTCCAGTAGAAGTAGCCCTTCTTTCTGCATGAGAAGGTCAGTCTCCCCTTGCCTGAAGAACCTGAGAGAGTGGCTTTGCAGGAGACAAAGCCTCTTCAGGACCTATCCCCACCATCCCTCATTGTTTCTCAAACTTGAAATAGACTTAAATCCTGGCAGGCCTCGGGAGGTCAGTTACAAAATGACCTACAAGAAGGAACCAAATGCACCAAAAGAATAGTGAGATTTTGCTAATTTTGACTGATAAGATATGTTTGGGATCCTAAGAGTGTTGGATCAGGGTGGAAAGAATGTAAAGTAGGATCAGGCCAAATGTATTGATTTGGGTGTACAAAGCAGAAATTCTGGATCTGATATGTTAGGCCAAGAAACTAAGAGTGGCTTTCCCCTCTTGGAGTTGGCTTGGTTGTTCACTAAACCCTGGAACCAAAGGATCATAGGCTCCTGTGGTGAAAAGGACAAAATGGCAATGCTTAATTGCCAAAGACAAGGTGGGTTTGGTTAATGTAATGGACAGCAAAGCCAAAGTGGTAATCAGAACGAGTTGACCCATAGAGATCTTTGGTGTTGGCTAATTGCTTGTGGCGTCCCTAGGTCAGAATTAGGTAAGCAATGTACTGAAATCTTACTTTAGCATAGTAGTTAGTTAGTATCATTTATATTTAGTGTGATTTGCATAAGCAGGAAACGCTAGGTCTGATGAGCCGAAGTCTGACTTGAATCACACAATACAAAACTCTTGGCTCCTGAACCAATTACCAGACATGAGCCAATTCACAGACCCAGAGCCTCTTAAATAAAGGGGAGACCAGGTTCCCCTGAGGAACAACCCTAATGCACAGCCCAAAATATATACTGTAAATCTTGCTCCTAAACTTAGGCAAAGGGGCCTGCAGTCATTTACTAGGGTGATATGCATTGAGGAAGGCGGAATAACCAAACTCTGTGGAAATTATGGGACATTGGCTGTGAACTGGCACTAATTCCTAGAGAACCAAAGCACCATTATGGTCCATCAGTCAGAGTAGGGGCTTACAAAGGTCAGGTGTTTATTGGAATTTTGGCTCCAGTCCACTTCACTGCAAGCTCAGTAGGCTCTTGAATTCACCCGATGGTTATTTCTCCAGTTCTGGCATGCACAGTTGGAATAGTCCCCACATGGGTTGTTTTTACTCTTGGAAAAAAAACTATTGTGGTAGGAAAGGCCAAATGGAAGTCACCACAAACTCACCTCTACTTACCAAATAGATATTCTTACTGGTTTGCTTGTCTAATCAAACCCTGACTGATACAGTTACTCAAACCACTTTAAAGCTGACCTGGGATACTAACACTATTCTGGATGCAAATAGAAAATCAGTCAGTTCAGGAGCTGGCCAATCGTAAGGGACACCATTGCCATCAGTAATATTCATGGTATTTTTAAAGAAGATCCCTTTACAAGATGCGGTCTTAAAAAGAAGTAAGCCTTTATAGTTATGATATCTAACTTCATTTGGTAGCTCATGACTCGTTGTCAGGTTGAATACATTTGCTTTGTAAAAACTAAAATTGAACATTAATTTATAGAATTTGATTTTATTTTGTACTTTCGTATGTCTCCATTGGCAACTTTTCTTACGAAGTATCAAAGTGAAAAATTCTGTTTATTTGGGTTATTAAAATCTCGTGTCTTTCAAATATGGTATAGTTCGCCAATTTCTAGAATCCTAGAATTAAAGGTGGTACAAAGAAGTTTGGAAAAGGAAATTTTAGAATTAACAATAGCAACCACTATTTTACTAATATAGTAAATGTATGGATGAGTGGAATATTTGTTAGAGGTACATAACCAACCTCATGGTTAATAACCATATTAGACATATCTTTTATTGTCTGCCTGACCTACAGCACCATGTAAAGAATCTGCCCCAAAGACTGTAAACATAGAATGGCCTTGGTCCCTGGTGGCTTTCTAGTTCCCATGAAGTCCATTGGAATTTTGGCTTTGGTCTTTGGTTTCTGTGAGACTTACATCCTTTATCTGAGTTAATCAAAGGCTCTATTCCCTGCAACAAAGGACACTTGGCTCTAAAGGTAATTAAGAATACCTCAGATTTAGAGTGCAAACACAAACAGCCTAGCTCCTTGCCCTTTTTCAGGGTATATATCGTTGTTATGGACAGAATGTTTGTGTCCCCCCCCTCACATTCATATTGAGGCCCTAACCCCTGGTGTGGCTGTATTTAGAGAGGACCCTCTAAGGAAGTTATTGAGGTTGAATGAAGTTATAGGGGCGGGTCCCTGATCCTGTAAGATCAGTTTCCCTTATAGGAAGAGACACCAGAGAGCGCTCATGCTCCCCCTCTTCCATCTCCCTCTCTCCTTCTTCCCTAATCGTCACTGATAATGGTATCTGTTGCAGAGTCTGGTGGATACCTATATCAGTTACTAACCAGTTTGAAAAACACAAACCAATTAGGTATGTCAGAGGGAGCTAACACAGGGAACTAATTACAAAATTGTTGGAAAGGTTAAGGAGCAAAAAGGTGAAAGTGCTGTTAACTCAGAGCCCAAGAATGCTGTGCTTCTGCGCAGCTGGGGCACAGCTGCTACAGCTGCTCCTGCTACTAGAGCCAGAAACAGAAGAAGGAAACAAATGGCTTCTCTCCCTTTGCCACCTTTTAAATCCTCACCATTGTCTCCCATTGGCAGAATCTAACCAAACCACAGCAAGGGAGCACGGGAAATACAGTTGTCAGGCTTCCAACCCCCTGTGATGGAGAAGAGAAAACGCAAGTGCAGGAATGAAGCTGACAGCTAAAAGTCAAAAAGCTGCACAATGTCCTTATTCAGATTAGGAAAGTTTCTGTCCATTTATATAGTCTTCTAAGAGTTTTCTTTTTCTGTGCCTAATAAGACGATAAAATGGCTTTTCTTTTTTGAATCTTTTAATGAGGACAGAAATGAATTAATTAGGTTCAAGATTTTCTCATTGTTGAATCTGCTTTGCATTCTTGCTGTAATATCTACTTTGTCATGATAGATTTATATGTGTATATATGTGTTCTGTATATATATGCTAGATTTTCTTTGCTAATATTTTGTGTAGGACTTTTTCATCCATGTTTATCAGCAGGATTGACCTTTAATTTTTCTTTCTCCATACTCTTCTTGTATAATTTTATAGCAAAGTTACACCAGTTATACCAGGTTGTATCTTTTCCCTACTTTTTAATTCTCTGGAAATTAACTGTTACTGAAGTTTGGTTTTTTAAAAATCTAACGTAAACTCTAAACCTAGTGCTTTAAATGAGGGTATATTTTAGAGTAATGGTTTATGTTTGTTCATAGTTTCACTCTCTTTTTGAATCTGTTTCTGGAGTTAATCTTTTTCAAAAAAGTTGTCTTTTTTATAGGTTTTCAAAATTTAATAGCATAAAACTGTTGCAAGTATTTTATTATAAGTTTTGAAGTCCCAACTCTACCAATTAACTTTTGCTGCAAAACGTAGTGGCTTAACATATATTATTGTTTTGATTCTGTGGGTTAGCTGGATGGTCTATTTTGGTCTGGGCTAATTTGGCTGGGATTGAATGATCTTAACATGACCTTTCTCACATCTTTGGTGATTGGCAGGCTGCTCGATCTAAAGGAGCCTATCTGAAGTTACCTTGTCTTTTGCTTGTGAGTTTCATCAGCTCACACTCATTGTGATTTCTGATATATTTGAATTTATTACTGCCAGTCCTATTTTGTGCCTTTTATTTGTTTCTTCCTTTTTGCCTTCTGCTAAATTAATTTTTTCTTTACCCTTATTCTATTTTAGAATTGTACATTTTATATCCATTCTTAGCAGTTACCTTAGAATTTTATCCTGCATACATGTCTTTAAATTATCTCAGGTTTAAAAAGGTTTCTACCCTCTTCCTGATTCATTCTCATAACTACCTTTCTGCCTAACTCCCATCATCTTTCATATTATTATTCTCTGATATTTTGGTATATTTTTAAGTATTTTATGCTTTGACTAGGTTGTACATAGTGAAAAAAAATTTTTTTGAAAGCTACAAAAAGCTGTACAGTGTAAGTTTTATTCCCATCTCTGTCCCTTGTCTTCAAGGCTCCCTCCCCAGAGGCAACCATTAGTATCAGTTTATTGTATATCTGTCCAGAAGCAGTGTATGCATATACAAGCATATAAGGTATGTACATATTTTTTCTTTCTCATGTAAATGGTAGCAAATGACCCACACTGTTCTACATGTTGTTTTTTTATCTAAAAGTATTTCTTTGAAATTACTTCATATCAGTACATATAGAGCTCCCTCACTCCTTGTAATAATTTATATAATTATACTATAAATATATATTTTATACTACATATATAAGTATATAATAGTATAATGGCTTTGTAATTCTTATAATAGCCATTAGATACACGTATCATAATGTATTTAACAAATCACCTACTTTGGATATTTAGGTTGTTTAATGTTTTTGCTACTAAAAACAATATTATAGTGAGCATATTTGTATAGACCTCATTTTGCACATGTGTATATCTGTAGTATAAATTCCTCAAAGGGCATGCAACAGGAGGCATGTGTGTTTTAATTTCAATAAATTCGTCTCCAAATGCGTTTCATTGTCTTCCTATGATGCCCCATTAAAACGTCCTATTATGAACTGAATGTTTGTAAACACCCAAGATTCATATGTTGAAACCCTAGTCTCAATGCAGTGGTATTTGGAGGTGGGGCCTTTGGGAGGTGACTGGATCATGAGGGTGGAGCCCTCATGAATGAGATTAACGCCCTTACAACAAGAGGCCAGAGAGCTAGCTCCTCCTTTTTCTGCCATACCAGAAGTAAGCCATTTGGAATCCAGAAGAGGGCTCTCATCAGAGCCCAACCATGTTGGCATCATCTTGATCTCAGACTTCCCAGCTTCTAGACCTATGAGAAAAAAATTTTTGCCGCCAAAGTCACCCAGTCTATAGTATTTTGTTAGAGTAGCACAAGTTGGCTAAGACATTTCCCATGCACTCTTCTCCATGTTCTTTCTGCTTTTTTTGGCTGGATGTCAGTACTCAGGGCAATTTGGAAAGCCACTTGCTGAAGAAACAGAATTACTATCAACCTAGGTCCCTGAGTGACTTCATGGATTAGACCTCCATCCCTACACCTCCCTTTCTCCTCCCTTGCTCTCATCACTAGGAAATTCTGCACTGGACTATTTCATGTACAAAAATTACACTTCTGTGTGTTAAGTAAATGAAATTATGGGGTCTATTTGAAGCAGCAATCAACATTTCCTCATCAAATCACCTTCAGGTTCATCAAGTACATTTTAACCAGAAATAAAGGAATGAATGAATGAATAAAATTTAAAAAAACATTTCTCTATGCTCTTGTTAACAATGTGTTAGAAACTCTTTTGTTGTTTACCAACCAAAAGGTAAACAATCCATCTTATTGGAGTTTCAAGTTGCATTTCTTTTATTATGACTCAAGTCAAAAGTCTTTTTGTATCTTTCCATATATTAAGATCCATTGGTATTTCCTTCTGTGTGAACTGTCAGTTCACATCCTCTGCCCATTTTTCTATAGAATTGTTGGGTTTTCTTTTGTTTATGATAAGAATTGCAAGTATTTTTTCCCAGATCATCATTTGTCTTTTAACTTTGTTTAGGTATTTTTTTAAATCAGTATTTTCTTTTACAGTTTCTGGGTTTTTTGTCACTTAGAAAAGTCTTCTCTACTTCAAGATTTTTAATAAGTATTCTTCCATATTTTTGTATAGTATTTTTATAGTTTATTTTTTTACATTTAAATCTTTGATTCAATTAAATTTTATTTTTCTGTGGCATTTTAGGTAGATAGATACTAATTTTATTTTTTTCCCCAATAGCTACCAGTTATTCTAACACACTAATTGCTTAATCTAGCTTTTCCACAAGACTTGAAGTGCTACCTTTGTCATGTACTAAAATCCAACATATGATACAATAGTTTCTGTGCTTTCTGTTCTGCTCCACTGACTTGTCAGTATCACATTATTCTATTAACTCTATAACAACGTTTGAATGTCTTGTAGAGCGAGTTTCCACTCACTACTTTTCTATTTCATAATTTTACCAACTATTTTGGCTTATTTTTCCATATACACTTTCAAATAGATTTATCTAGTTCTCAAAAAAATAACACCAGTTTTTTTTTTTGGGAGGGAGGGGGAATCACCTTATTTTAAACACCCAAATTAGTCATTTTTGTTGTTTTCTTAGGTCAGCATTTTCCAGTCCTGTGATAACTGTTATTTCTTGCATGTCACTCTTCCTTAGTTCAATTTTCTTTTTGTTAAGAAAGTTCTTTCTCTGAGGGTCTGTGAGAGGCACATTCCCTTAACTGGCTTGTCTAAAATGTCTTTATTTCTCTTTCATTTGTGAATAGTAGTTTCACTTGATGTGGAATTCTCTTCTGACAGTTATTTATCTTCAAGACTTTGAAAGTATTATTCTTTGCTTTGTGGTTTTTGTAGTTGCTCCTGATATATCTTTTGTCAATGATACTGTTCTTCCATTGCCTTTCAGATTTTCTTTTTATCTGAGCTATTTTGTAGTAACCATCTCTTCTCAAGGTTGCCATAAGAGTTTCCTTTTAATGTATATGTTTTATAATATCACTGTCATGTGTCTAGATATGGATTTACTTTTATTATTCTTCACCAGTCTCCTCTGATTTGCAGATTTATTTATTTCATCATTTCTGGAAAATCTCATCCACTATGTTTTCATGTATAGCCTCTCCTGTATTCCTTCTATTCTATCTAAAACACTTTTCAGACTATATTGGGCCTTTCAGTCTATCCTTCATGTGTCTTAATCTCCCATTCTTATTTTCCATTCTTTTATCACTGCATAATATATTTTGAATAATTTTCTCCATCATCCATTTTGCTATTTTGTTTCAGCTGTGTGTAATCTGTAATTTAATAACAGCAGTAATAGTAAGTTGATTGAATTCAAATGACTTTTTCATTTCTAGAAATTGTATTTTTTTATATCAAAATTACCCATTCTTTTTCATATGTATTATCCTGTAATTTTGGTTCCCATTTTTTCTTTAATCTTTATTCCTTAAAAATTCTTTACTATTATTATTAATTCTTTAAAAATTAATTTTATTTAATTTAAAAATACTTTGAAAGATGATTTTGCAGAAATATTTTTCTATACCTAAGTTCTTGAGGTTGCTTATCCTCCTGTTTATTATGTTTTTGTGAACTGTAATCTCACTGCATGTTTTTTGTCATTTTTTATTGTGAACATTGAGTGCAAAATTCATGTGACCATTGTTGCAGAAGCATCCCTTAGAGTGGTTTGGGGCTTGCTACTGCCAGGCACCCTAGGTGTTTTTCACTGGGGTCCAGTTCCAGTGTTAATATTAATGTCTCAGCAGGGAGTTCCCTAACTATAAGGGTAGAATAAATTCAGATTTCATATCCGAGAGAGAGGCTTAGCTTTGTTTTGTTTTCTCAGCTGGGGAGTGGGATCTTTATTCCAGAGTCCTGCTCAGAGTAAACTTCCTTGACTCTTCTCTGATTTGACAGTGTCTCTGCTCAGAGGGGAAATCCTTCCACAGGTCATTGCTTTAGTTACAGATTTTAAACATTTCTGTATGTTTTATACAACATTTTTCTGAATTTCAAAATTCATGTTATGGATTTTTATTATGTCCTGTCTTCTCTCAGAATCTAAACTACTTTTTTATTTTATTCTTTCATTCATTCATTTCATTCTTTCATAAACACAGCAGTAAAAGCGCCAAATCCTAACTACTAGGCCACCAGGGAACTCTCTGTTTTTCTTAAGATTATAAAATTATGGTCTTATTTTGCATGATGCTTCCTTTATAAGCTGTGATGTTAATAATTCGTTAAACACTGTCTTTGCCTTTATTATCTAAATAAGCTTATTTTTCCTTATTCTATACTTCAGCTCTCAAATTATATTCTTTCATTTCTACCTTATGCACTTTCTTTTCTCTGCTAATATCACCACTATTTCCTTGACCTTTGTCTTATGTCTCATAGGATTAAGGTTGCTAATATCACCTTAACTCTGTACAAAAGTCAATAATTTACAATTCCCTTTTACTCTGAATTCATTTTTAGGTCACTTTCTCTGATCTCAGAAAATGAATTGTCTTTCCCTTTGCAGGGCCAGTCCCTTAACCTATGTCCCTTGATCCCACCCCCTTATCACCTCACAGACCATCTTCCATCATTTATCTCTTCTCCTTTATCTTCAGTCTCTTCATATCCACAAACACACTCAAAATTCTCATAATACCTACATCTACTTCAAACATTTCCTCAAATGTCATCTTCCCAGTAAAATCTGCCTTGACCATCACCCCTTTAAAATTTCAACCCCTCTTTGCTTCCTATTCCTTTTAACTGCTTTTTTTCTTATTATACTAATATCTGATACATACATTTACATACCTACATGTATATATGTATATATATACAGTGTTTTTTTTTTTTTACTATTCTCTACTTGACATATAGTAGGCACTCATTAAACAGTTGTTGAATGAATGAATATACTATTGCTGTTCATTTTTCCAACCTAATGAAAGCATGACATCTTATTAGATATCCAAATTGCAATGTAGCTTGATACCCTTCCATGTGTATATCACACAACTATTATTAACTCACTGGTATATACTTGTTTTCATCTAAGTTATTATTTCCACAGTGAAATCTAAAGGATGGGTTGTAGCTATGGGAAAATGTTTAGAAAACAGAATTGAATTCCGGAATATTTTTTCCTTCTGCCTCAGTACTACCTTCTACTAAGTGGTAATAGTTGTAGTAAATGAGCAAAAATGAGTCTCTTCACTTCTTTGACATTTCTGCTTGTTTATTATAATTAGAGTAAGTTGTCTTCTGAAAGCAATGGCTGAGAATTGTAAGAATTCACTTGTGTATTCTTTCTAGAGAAGTCTATGTATGTTTGCAAGAAGGTTATCGATTGCTCTCTAAAGTTTTATGACTCATTTCTTTCGATCAGCTTTCTGCTTTGAATTTCACTCAAGTCCAAATGGCACAAATGGCTCCATTTGTGCAGAAAAGTAATAGATCAGCTCAACAAGCAGAGTCTATCTCCCACAGTACCAGTTTCATGGGTATGCAACCTGTGCAGTCACACAGGCCCCGTGTTCAGAAGGACCCTAAACTTGGTTTAGTGTCCTGCTACCAATGTTTTGATATTCTTAATAATTTTGGGGGAATTCCCTGGCAGTCCAGTGGTTAGGACTCTGTGCTTCCACTGAAGAGGTTCGATACCTCATTGAGGAATTAAGATCCCGCAAGCCGTGCAGTGTGTCCCAAATAAATAAATAAATGAAATAAATTTTTTAAATAAAATAATTTTTAAACACAAAGTCCTGCATTTTCATTTTGCACAGAGCTGCACAAATTATGTGCTGATTCTGATCTCAGAACTTAGTCATTTCTACCATATTTGTTTTTCTGGTTTAGCTCAGCAGGCTTATAATTTCAGCCCATGAGAAAGTGGATTTTGATCTAGGAACAGTTGTTCTGAATTGTCTGCTGCCAAAGTTCACACCTGAAGTGTAGAACCTTTACAGGAGCCACAGTTGGATCCCAACAACAACAGAAGTCAGAAAACAGTGGAATGATGGATTCAATGTACTGACCCAAATAGCTATTAATTTAGAAGTCAGTAAACTCCCATTGTTTTGAGCAGAGATCTTGAAGTTGAAAGCAAAAGAATGGGGAAAGTTAGATCATACAAATACTAACCAAATGAAAGCTGTTGTAGCTTTAATATCAGGCTTTAAAACAAAAAGTACTACTAGAGATAGGGAAACACTGCATAATGATAAAAAGTCCAGGTCCAGTTCACCAGGGAGTGGACCGCGACATGATAACGGACAGCCGGAGTTGTTCCTATAGTACACAAAGAAAACATAAAAGAAATTGACTACTGATGGCTCCAAATTGCAGCCAGCCTGATAGGCTGATACAAATATCTGGAATGGATTTTGCTACTTCTGTGGAGCAAAACCACAGACAAGCAAATAGGCTGATGGGAAAACCCAGAACAGAGTAAGAAAATTATGGGAACAGGAAAGAAAGGACAAGGATTAGTTAGTCCCCAACTCCTCTTCTTGCAAAAGGAGACCCCGAAGGCATTCTTAAATTTGCTGGATACCAGAGCTTACAAGGTGGTTATCTCTGGGTTGTTGTTTGTTTGTTTTCTAATTTATTTTTTGGTCCTTACTGTGCTTACTATTCTTTTGTCAGTCTCCATGATTGATATGGATGTTCCAGGTACAGGGCATACTGATTGGATTTATTCATTGTAACTCTTGTTGGTGACTTCTGTAACAATTGGCCAGATTCATAGTCAAGAACAGCCTGTTCTTGCCAAGATTGTATACTAAAATAATATCTCACACCAAGAAGGAAAACAAAATAGTTTTCTCATACAAGATTTAATATACGGATTGTTACACACTGCTGTCTCCTTGTTCAGCAGCCCTGAGACTGGTAGAAATCAAGAGTGTTTGGTGTACTTACTGTGGACAATAGAGGCTTGAAAAGGAGAGTAACTATCATTATTCCCATAGTACATAGTGGTTCCTAAATTTAACTGCCTGTTAGAATCACCTGGATACATTTTTAAAAAACCCCAATGCCAGATGAATTTTCTTAAATATATTGCTTGAGTCTTTACCTTTTTTCCTTCCTGTCCCAACTTTTGTTAGAAGTAGTATTCCTTTAACATCAGAATTTATGACATTTACATTTTGTTCTTTAACCACAAAGCTTTTATATTGTTCTATTCTCACCATCAGATGAATTCAGTATTGCGTACTTTGTCCTTTTGCCATGGTTTCATTTATTTCTTAGGTGACTGAAAGTAAATCCTCAAGTAGTTTGTTCAAGAAGAACGTGGGTATTATATTCTCTAAATTCTTCCATATTCAGAATTGTACTTCTATTGCTTTTATACCTGAAAAGCAATTTACTGGGCATAAAATTCTTGACTTACACTTTCTTTCCTTGAGGACTTTGAGTTCTTGAGGACATTATTTTACTGACTTGTAATCAGGGCTGTGGGGAAATCTGAGACACAGTTATTGTGCCTTAAACTTTTATCTGGCAAACCAAAGTTTTCTTTCTTTTTCTTTGATTCTCAATAACTTTTTTGCTAGGATATGTCTCATAATATTTGATTCATAATAGTCAAATTACCTTTTATCTGGAGAAAAAGTTTTCTTGATTTATGTTTTTAAATAGTTAGGATGGTCATTTTGTGGGGGAAGCGTTTGTATCTTTGAGGATACCAATTATATATATGTTGGATCTACTTTCTTATCTTCCTTAACTTGATTAGAATACTATAGATAACCTAAAGCAAACATCTTTCTAAGTGGGAAAATATTTGAAGCATTCCCTTTAAAAACAAGAATAAGACAAAGATTCCCCTATCATTTTTTCTATAAAACCTTACACTGGTGGTCCTCAGTAGCATGGAGGCATATGGATTGGCAAGGAGGAAACAAAACGGTCAATATTTGCAGTTGATATGATTGTTTACATAGACAACCCAAAATAACCTAAAATTAACAAAATGTCCTATGTAAGACAAAAGTGAGTTGCATTCCTATATATCAATACTACTAGCAGCAAACAACTGGAAATATAATTAAAGAGAAGAAACTATTTATAGTAATATTAGAGAATATCAAGTGTCTAGGAGTAAATCTAATATAAGACATCCAAGAACTCTTTGGAGGAAAGTTTAAAACTTTGTGGAAAAAATATCATTCATAACAATTATGCCACACTAATGCAAGTTGTTAATAACGGGGAAACTGTGGGGTGGGGAATGAGGGCTACATGGGAACTCTGTACTTTCCAGTCAATTTTTCTATAAACCTAAAACTACTAAAAAAAAGTCTGTTAATTTTAGAAATGCACTTTTAAAGAATATATAGAGATGCTTAAAACTCTGTAAAAACAAAGTGAAAAAATAATATTACAGCTGCTTATCAGAATTCTTAACAAATAGATGACTTATTTTAATATTTTGTATATCTTTCTTTTTTTTATAAATTTATTTATTTATTTATTTATTTTTGACTGTGTTGGGCCTTTGTTGCTGTGTGCAGGCTTTCTCTAGTTGCAGTGAGAGGGGGCTACTCTTCATTGTGGTGCGCGGGCTTCTCATTGTCGTGGCTTCTCTTGTTGTGGAGCACGGGCTCTAGGCACGTAGGCTTCAGTAGTTGTGGCACATGGGCTCAGTAGTTGTGGCTTGCAGGCTCTAGAGCTCAGGCTCAGTAGCTGTGGCGCATGGGCTTAGTTTCTCCGCGGCATATGGGATCTTCCCGGGCCAGGGCTCGAACCTGTGTCCCCTCTTGCATTGGCAGGCAGATTCTTAACCACTGCTCCACTAGGGAAGCCGTGTATATCTTTCTTATTGATTTAAAATTTATCAGTTAATGGAATATAAAAATAGAACTGAATAATTTTGGTGAGCAAAAGAGTATGTTGGGCAGGTCTTGCCTGGAGCAGGAAGCTGTAATTAACCCCTCTGAGTTTCTTTCACTTTTCTAAACCAAGAAATCACAGCGGAGATCACTCTTTTTATTAAAGGTAACTATTTAAAAAAAAAAAAAAACTTATGGGACTTCCCTGGTGGCGCAGTGGATAAGACTCCATGCTCCCAATGCAGGGGATCCAGGTTCAATCCCTGGTCAAGGAACCAGATCCCACATGCATGCCACAACTGAGAGTTTGCATGCCACAACTAAAGAGCCCATGTGCTGCAACTAAGGAGCCCTGGAGCCACAACTAAGGAGCCCTGGAGCCACAACTAAGACCCAGTGCAACCAAATAAAAAAAAAAAAATTAGAAAAACTTTTAAAAAATTAAAAAAAAAAACCTTTCATGTTTCCCCCATTTAGGAAATTCCCATGACTTGACAAACTAAGAAGTTAACATTTCCCCCCACCCAAATAGGTTAATTTCCTTTCTCTTTCAAGGTACCATTCTCTTTTAAGAGATTCTCATACTTTTTCTATTTGTATTTAACCTACTTTTTAGTAGAATAGAATATGCAATTCTATATTGTGATAGAAGAGATAAAAGAAAAAAACGTCTAGGAGATAATACACGAATAGCAGGGTGACTCATGGAATTGACATTGACCACTGAATTTCATGTGTGTGCAATTATTATTCATAAGGAGATAAACATAGTTAATAGTAAAAACTGTTCAGATTAATGGAAAATTAACCAGAAAGTTATCAACCTCCACAATACTGATGATTTATTATTAAAAGCAAACATAAGCTTGAAATAATCATGTAGGTACTGTAATTCCATTTCAGGTTTTCACATACTACCCTTTATGAGTGAATGCTACATGGAGCTTATCAAGGAAGTTATCAAAACAAGAATATCTTGAAGTTCAAAAGTTATGTATGATACATTGATGATATGTCCACATATATAAACTTTATTCTTTTAAAGCATCATCATTAACGCATTTTGTCTTTCTGCTCTACTTTTTATCATCTTCTAAATAAATCCAAACTCCTTAACATGATGTAGTCTCTTTCTGCAGGTCCAGAATCATTTCCTCTCCCTGCCCACAGGACCCTTCTCTGACCGGCACTCATTCTCTAGTTCCCTAAGAGCATCATACTCTCACCTCTCCCTGATTTCGTACATGTTGTTCTTCTATGCCAAAAAAATCTCATCCTTCCTTTCATTCTTGGATAATTCCTCTCAAGCATCTGCTCTTTTTGGAATCCTTTCTGGATCTTCACAGGCTGAGTCAAATGTTCTCCACTAGAACTATCTCTATGATAATACTTAGTAAACTGTGCCCAACTTCCTCTTTATACCAGAGTAATGCCGGAGCCTGAAGCTGTGGTGGCAGCTTCTTGATTCTGTAGCTTCCTGACCAGAGCTAGAGCTGGAACAGGGGGTGGGCAGAGTGTGCACGTGGCTGCAGGGTAGGGGTCAAAGAATGAAACCCTGATCCTACAACCAGGCTGATCTGAGAACGAGGTAAGACCAAGAGTCATATTCCAGATGAAAGGTCGGAAACAGAGAAGAGATAAGAAGTCGTTTGTGGGTACAAGAGGCAGACCCTCAGAAGACTTCAGAGGCAGAGGGATGTCAGAGGTAACGTAAGGTGGAAAAAGTGGTTGGAATCCAGAAAGAGCTGTATTGCTGGTTTTACTTGTCTTTCACCATTCTTCACCCCCATCCACAGCTTAAGCGCAGACTTCCATTACTGAATCCCCACTGCCTACAATGGGGCCTGCTGCACAGTAGGTAGGAAACAAATATCTGTTGAATTGAGCCCTATTAACCATCATTTAAAGAACATTCTTTAAAACCTCTCACAAAGGATACTTTTCTAGGAAACCCTCCCTAATCCCCACCGAAAAGAATTCTGTTCTTACAAATACTTGTGGTATGCTTTTTGGTATCTCTCATTCTCTTTCAGTGTTCTGCCTTGTGTTATACATGTTTGGATGTCTCCTATATTTTTCTGTGTATCCACCCTAGGGGCAAGATCACTGTCTGAATCATCTTTGAAGATCCTAGTGGAAGTGTCACACATTTTGTGTGAGTCCTTAGTGGCTGCTGTGCCTTGCTCCTATTTTCTATAGTTCTGATTTGCTTTAGTCCTCATTCTCACATAATGGAGATAATGACTTAGAAAGAAAAAAAACAAGCTTTTGTAGAATCCAGAAGTCTACTCCAGTGTCTTCAAAGAACAAGCAAAGGAAATAAATATATAATCTTTTACTAAAGTTACTTTAAAAATCAACGAGTATTCTTTTGTGCGAGATAGGTTTTTGTTTTAACCTAGCTATCATGATTGTCCGGTATTACTTTAGTTTGACTATGTAGCTCTGATGTGTGGTATGTTTTCGAATTTAAAATTAGAAACCCATGTACCACTTACACCCTGCTCCTCTGATTCAAGTGTGACTCATTGTAACTAAGAGCTGATGGTAAAATAACAACAACAACAAAACCCCAGATCATCTGGGTTTGGTATGTGCCAGAGGGTAATGTGTGTGCATGTGTGTTCTCATACATCTGTAATTATATACTGATCACCTATTTATGTTTATTTTAGAATTAACGAAGAGTAAAGGAGAATTGATTGAAATATTTATTTAGATAGAGGTCTAGCACTGAGCCGTCTAACACTATAGTCACTAGCTACATGTTGCTGTTGAGCACTTGAAACATGGTATACTGAATTGAAATGTGCTATTAGTTTCATATTTTTACTTTTTTTCATGTGACTACTAGAAAATTTTAAAGTACAAGTGTGGCATGCATTATATTTCTGTAGGATAGCATTGCTTTGGTATATGCTGTAATTTAGTTACTTTTACCATAGAAACATTGCGAAGGTGTTGTGAAAAAAATTCCACTCTAGTAATGGGGATAAACTATCGATAGTCTACTGTGCTGCAGGCGCTGAGATTTTACATGAACTATTTCATTTAATTCTCCCAAAATCTTATTAGATAGTTATTTTCCCTATTTTAAGATAAGTAGTCTGGGGTTCATAAAGGTTAAGAAAATGTCCTACAAGTCCATGATCAGACAGCTAGCAATCTGCAAAACATACTCATATCCACTTGTCACTAGAGATCATTCTCTTTTTGCTGAAGAACACTTTCTTTCCTCTGTCTTTCCTTTGCCTTATGCTACCTGAAATTTTTTTATTTTTATATTTATTTATTTATTTGATTGTGTTGGGTCTTAGTTGCGGCAGGCAGGCTCCTTAGTTGTGGCATGCGAACTCTTAGTTGCGGCATGTGTGTGGGATCTAGTTCCCAGACCAGGGATTGAACCCGGGCCCCCTGCATTTGGAGCGCGGAGTCTTAACCACTGGGCCACCAGGGAAGTCCCTGAAATTCTAATAACACCCACGATCGTGAAGTCTCACCAGCCTGTTACTTCAAAATAGGGTCATATTTCCTTTTTTACCCAAATGAAAATAACGTTAAGTCCCTCACAAGCCAAATTATCAGGAATTCCAATCTTTTCCCATGATTCCCCTCCTCATATAATCATAAATGACCCAGGCTTATTTACTAATGCCTGAGAATTGATCCATTTGTCTGTGGATTGGCAATAGAGTGGCAGCTCATACACTTTTGAGACTAGAGGCCTATCTAGAGAAGGGTTAATTCAGTGGCAGGGTTGTGTTAGTTTTCTATTGCCTTGTAACAAATTACCATTGGTGGCCTAAAACAACACCCGTTAACAAATACCGTATGCTAACACATATATATGGAATCTAAAAAAAAAAAAAAAAGGTTCTGAAGAACCTAGGAGCAGGACAGGAATAAAGATGCAGACATAGAGAATGGACTTGAGGACACGGGGAGGGGGAAGGGTAAGCTGGGATGAAGTGAGAGAGTGGCATGGACATATATACACTACCAGTTGTAAAATAGATAGCTAGTGGGAAGCAGCCGCATAGCACAGGGAGATCAGCTCCGTGCTTTGTGACCACCTAGAGGGGTTGGATAGGGAGGGTGGGAGGGAGACGCAGGAGGGAGGGGATATGGGGATATATGTATGCATATAGCTGATTCAGTTTGTTATACAGCAGAAACTAACACACCATTGTAAAGCAATTATACTTCAATAAAGATGTTAAAACAACAACAACAACAACAACAACAACACCCATTTATTAGCTCATATTATCTGTAGGTCAGAAGTCCAGTATGGCTTTGCTGAATTCTCTGCTCACAGTACCACATGGCTGAAATCAAGATGCCTGCAAGTTTGAGTTCTCATCTTGATACTTTGGGGGGAAAAATCTGTTTCAAAGCACATTTTTGTTGTTGGCAGAATTCAGTTCCTTATGGGTATAGGACTTAGGTTTCTGCTTCCTTGCTGACTGTCAGCCAGGGGCTACTCTCTGCTTCTAGAAGCTGGATGTATTACTTGTCACGTGCCCCATTTCCCATCTTCATGCCAGCAATGGCAAATTGAATCTGTTTCGTGCTTTGAATCTCTCTGGCTTCTCTTTCTGCCCCCATTTATAGAAAACTCTCTGCTTTTAAGGGCTCAGGTAATGGGATCAGGGGCACCCAGATAATCTTATTTTAAGGTCAACTATGACATAACAGAATTGTGGGAATGATATCTCATTCTGTTTACAGGTTCCAGGGTTTAGGGAATGGGATATTGGGGGGAGTGGGTGGTGCATTTTCAGCTCTCTGCCTGCTACAGTCCTGGGGATTATACAGGGCATGTACACCACCACAGAGACAGTGGCAGAAAGCAAGCTATCAGAGTCTTCCCAGCTGCTTAGCTTAGCTAGTCATAGGGACAAAAGCAAGAGGTGAATCATGATTAGACAGTAACACTTACTGGAGGAGAAGTGGAGGATGGATGTGAAGGTTCCTGACTTGCCACCTTCCCTTCAACTTTACCCCCCAATTTTAATCATCATATACTTTCTTTCTGAAAGCCACATGTAGATCTCTGTGCTAGGAGGAGGTGTAACATATCGGCCCAACCTGTTTTAAGGGAAGCGATGTCCAGGCACTTTGAGGTATGTTGGAGCCTCCATGTCCTGTATTGCTGGAGCCCTGATAAACCGTAGAGATGGGGGACCCCCTGAATGGCTTCCTAACAGGCCACTGGGGCCAGTTCTGCTGGTTCCTCTGGGCCAAGGAGCTTCCTCAGTGTGCAAGAGCAGCGCCCTCCCCTGCCTGTAGCAAACTTCACTCCCTCTAGGTTACCTGCCTTTTGAACCCTTTCTTTCCGCACACTTGCATGCCAGTCTCCCAATACTCAGCTCAAAATCCACTGTGGCTCTTGCTCTCCCTGGGAACACAACTTTAATGTGCCAATTACCGAACCTTTGCTCACCAAGCTTTGTGTTCCCTAAAGTGCCACATCCCCTTTCTCTTTATTGCCTCTGTTGTTTACTTGAGAGATTTCTTTTAGCTGAATCATATTTTTAACCTTAACAAATGTATAAAGGAAACTTCTATCACTATTATATGTGGAAAATCTGAATTACCTGCCATATATAGGTGTTAACTGTAAAAGAAAAAAAAAAAAGGAAAGAAAAATTCTTAGTCACTTGTGGTCTCTAACCTGACATAGCAGAGTGATTCTCAAAAGGCTCCTTTCTTCCTCTCTGATTGTCCCCAGGGGCATTTTTATTACAATTCCTAACTCTTTTTCTGTTTGTTTTTGTTGTATTGTGTTTTGAGCTAAGGGGCTACAATGCAATTATATTACAGGCCACGTGTTGAAGCTAGGCGAGCTGCATGTACCCCAAACTACTTTGCCTCTTCCTTCCCATCCCCACCCCTCTTCAGTGTGCTACCTAAAGTCATCCCCCATACCACAGATGTGCAATCCACAGTTCAGAAAACACAGACCCCACTTTCTTCTTCGCAGAGACCCACCTCAAATTCCTCTCCCTCTAAGAAACCAATACAGACCTCAGTGATCCCCTCAACTGCACTCATAAGGCTACTGTGTCTAATTATTTGAATGTTGCTGTGTGACATTTCATTAAGGACAAAGACCATGCTTTATACTAAGTTTTCCCACAGCATTTGGTATGCTACCTGGCAAACAGCAGGCATTCAATGAATATTTGTGGTTTGATGAGCAGCAAGGGTCAGCTCTGGGTAAGAGTGTAAAGCAGAGTTTGACTTAGGTTCCTCTCCTACCTTGGGCTGCTTCAGTCACAGAAGGGCCATGGACTGTGGTTCTCCTCTGAGGCATTTTCTCCTTTCTCAATAAGTTCCCTGTGTTTCCTGATTTTTCTCAGTCTCCCCAAATCACACTTTGTGTGCTGTGTCTGATTATCTTGTTGACTAATTAGCTAAGACATTTGTTGTTTGCTACTAGATCTTGCGTTGCTTAATTCTGTCTTGTAAATTTTTTTTGTATTCTCTATCACACCGAAGGCAGACCACATATACATAGTAGATGCTCAATAGATATTTGTTGTATAAATAAATGAATTCATGTTGTATTGTTTGTGTCTTGGAGTGTCCCTGATATATCTTCAGGAAAAAATACAAAGTCCTCAAACTAATTCATATAACATTGGTCAAGGGGATTTACTAAGTTTGTTAACAAGTATGGAAAAGCTTTGTAGTTTTGACTCAGAACAGTAAAAATGAAATCTTCCCTCTGCCTTTCCTCCCTCTTTTGGTCCACTAGGCCAATTTAGATGTTCCTTTCAAGGAGCAATTTAAGTCTCTTTAGCTTTACACGAAGCTTAGTGTTCCTTCTCTGAGCCCCAAGCAATTTACACATACTTATCATCCAAACCTGGACATACTGAGAACGAAAGTGGGCACAAATAACTATTAAGCCAGGACAAGAAGTGTCCCTGACAAACAAGGAAGGACGGTCATTCTACTTTGAGAGCAGTTATTTGCTAACTGTATGTCACTTTTCATTTAACTGTAAAGGCATTCTAGGTCTGGGCCTTATTTCTCTTAGCTTCCTTTGTTGCCTAGAACTGTGCCTGGCACATAGTGGTGGTAGAAGAAATGTTAGTGCTGTTTTAAAAATGTTCATTTAATTGCATATAATACTAGCTTGATGTAGAATTCAAACAATCCCATTTGGGGCCTATTATGAGCCATTTTCTCAGTATTACAAATATAGGGCAATGAGCTTAATTATATGCTTGTGTAATGATAATAGCTAGCATTTACCAGCACTGAGCATGTGCCAGGCCCAGGGCTAAGAACTCTGCTTGAGTTCTCTCATTGATTTCTTCCAACAACTCTTGGAGATAAGTACTGCTATGGTCCTATTAAATGAGAAGAAAAGACAGATTTAGAAAGATTAAGAACCTTGGTCAGGGTCACCCAGCTAATTCTGCATCAGAGTTTGAACTCCAGACTCTGACCCTATACACCGTCTCCCCTATATGTGATAAGTAGCTGGTACTGAATTTTGGAAAGTAGTTAAAAAAATAATAGTATACTTTTAGGAAAAATCCATTTGCTGTAAACATTTTAAAGGAAAACTTAACTAAGTAAGAGATTGCATAATCAGGCAAGTGTGATAGCTGTGTGGGCTCATGAGTAGTGATAGCAGTTGGTTAGACCAACACATTGTTTGCTGTTGTCCTTGGTGTTAGTTAATGTTTCCATTTGTTAAGTTACAAATATACCATGTTAGTTTTGTTGAGATCGTTCTCTTGTTTATGGGCTAGTAAGGTGCAAGACATTTTATTTTGTACTGTAACAGTTGCATTTAACTTTAGCAGTATGTGGTTGAATTATGAACAGTGACTATTTTCTACTCTGTCCTTTTGAGATAAGTTTTTACTTGGTAACAATTTTGAGGACAGTACGGACACATCATAATATGGACTCCAGAAAAATTATTATGTGGTATTATTACAATTATTGTAATTATTAATTACAAACCATATTTTTTATTCCTTTTTTTAGTTGTTAAATTTATTTATTTTTGGCTGTGTTGGGTCTTTGTTGCTGTGTGTGGGCTTTCTCTAGTTGTGGCGAGCGGGGGCTACCCTTTGTTGTGGTGCATGGGCTTTTCTCAACGCGGTGGCTTGTGTTGCTGCGGAGCACAGGCTCTAGGCGCACGGGCTTCAGTAGTTGTGGGATACGGGCTCAGTAGTTGTGGCTCGCAGGCTCTAGAGTGCAGGCTCAGTAGTTGTGGCGCACGGGCTTAGTTGCTCTGCGGCATGTGGGATCTTCCTGGACCAGGGCTCGAACCCATGTCCAGTGCATTGGCAGGTGGATTCTTAACCACTGCACCACCAGGGAAGTCCCACAAACCATATTTTTACATTAATGAAATATATAGTTAATAGTTTTAAGAAATAAAAGCAGTCTATTGAATTTTATATAAAAATAATCCAGATTGTAAGGGATCACCTGTAACCTTAAATAGTTTTAAATCAGAAAGGATAAATTAAGTATGTAAAGAGACTATGCTATAAGTATTATACTGAACAAATAATTATATGCACACAGACTTTCATACAAAACGTATCCTTTGATTGAATGGAATTGTCTTCTTAATTGACTTTTTTTTTTCTACTGGCAAGAGGTATGTAGGAATAGCTATAGCAACTGAAATTAGATATTATTAAGGTATTCAATCACGTGATGTGTTATAAACAAAATATGAAAAATCTGGAAATAAATGTTTACGTAATGAATACTTTTATGAATAAATGATAGGAAATGTTATTATTTAAGGCATTCACACAAGATGACTACATTTGTAATTCAAAGGAAGGATTACAAATGTATTTATCAAGTTCAGAAATTTTCTAGGGTTTTTTTGTCATAGGACTTAAAAAAAAATTTTTTTTCTTTTTATTAGAGTTGATTTACAATGCTGTGCCAATCTTGGCTGTGCAGCAAAGTGACTCAGTTATAGACATAGAGACATTCTTTTTTTTATATTCTTCCATTATGGTTTATCACAGGATATGGACATTTTTAGCATTAAAATGCCTTTGAGTTTTACACCAGAAAGTTTTCTCTAATTTATCATGTTTGTCTTCTTCAGTGAAATAGAATACCATGATAGCAATGGTTAGAAAAACTGCAGTGAATGTCAAGTTATCACTATACTCAGAGTAACCAGAAAATCAAAATGCTTATGTTATGATGTTGATAGGGATCTTATGGTTAACTGATAGAAATTGGAACCAAGAGGAAGTTTAAAATAAAAAATTGGTCATTTTTTTGTTGCTTTGCACTTTTTATTACCTAGGAGACTTAAAATTTTTTTCATTTAGTCTAGGCAGTTGGGATACATCAGTTGAACAAAACACAAAATCCCATCTTCTATTGGGGAAGACAGACATTAAAAAATAAATATACAACAGATAAATTATAAAGATTTTTGCAAGGTTTTAAGTGTCATGGGAAGAAAAGAAAAAGCAAGTTAGGAAGGACTGAGAGTTGGGTTTGGGGTGGTTACAATTTTAAATAGCGTGGTCAGGCTGAGCATCATTGTTAAGGTAAGATTTGATCAAGGAGTTAAAAGAGGTGAAGGTGGACACCAGGGAAGAATGTTACCGGCAGAGAAAAAACTCTGACAAAGTCCCTGTCTGGAGTATACAAGCAACTGGAGTCAGGGAGTAAAGCAAAAGGCAAATCCAAGGGCTTTGTAGAAACTGTGAAGACCTTTTTTTTTTTTTTTTTTTAACATCTTTATTGGAGTATAATTGCTTTACAATGGTGTGTTAGTTTCTGCTGTATAACAAAGTGAATCAGCTATACGTATACATACATCCCCATATCTCCTCCCTCTTGTGTCTCCCTCCCACCATCCCTATCCCACCCCTCTAGGTGGTCACAAAGCACCAAGCTGATCTCCCTGTGCTATGCGGCTGCTTCCCACTGGCTATTTTACAACTGGTAGTGTATATATGTCCATGCCACTCTCTCACTTCATCCCAGCTTATCCTTCCCCCTCCCCGTGTCCTCAAGTCCATTCTCTACGTCTGCGTCTTTATTCCTGTCCTGCCCCTGGGTTCTTCAGAACCACTTTTTTTTTTTTTAGATTCCATATATATGTGTTAGCATAAGGTATTTGTTTTTCTCTTTCTGACTTCCTTCATTCCGTATGACAGACTCTAACTAAGGACCTTAGCTTTTACAGTTTAGGAAATGGGGAGGCAATGGAAGATTTTGACCGGATGAGACAGGAGCTGACTTTTCTTGTAGGAGGATATTCTGATTGTTGTTTTGATAATAGACTGCGTTAATGGTGGGCAGCTAGACCATTTAGTAGGCCACCGAAGTATACTCGAGGCCAGAGCAGATGAAAGTGATGCAGGTGAGAAGTGGTCTGATTCTGGTTTATTTTGAGGGCACAACCAACAGACGTGCTTGACAGATTGGAGGTGCAGAGGAGAGAATGAGAGGAGCCAAGGATGACTCCAAAGTTTTTGACCTGAGTAACTAACTAGAAGGACTGTGGCATGGTTTTGAGTTGCTTTTTGAGCAAGGGAGACCTAACTCTAAATTTAGGGGGAAAAGAAAGCTAATGTTGCACTAATATAATCAATCAAGACGGGGAAGACGTACTATATTATATTCCAAGTATTGTAGGCATTTTGGTGGAGGGTCGACTGCTAGATAAGGGCACTTTTAAGTGTTTCTGATTTCTGGGATATATAAAATATACAGGTAAGGGCTCAGAGATCCAGTAGACGAGTAATTTCACACATTTCAGATGCCAGGTGGGTGTTCTCAGCCTTAAGCCAGGTAATGACGGATTCAACAATTCTGATGTTTCCATTTAAAAAAAGGGGGAGGGTGGTTTGGTGATTTCAGGGCATCTATCTCTCAACTACTACTGAGAGACAGCCGGTCCCAGGGCTCAGCCACGACCCTCGCCCGCCTGGGAGCGTTCCCACTTCCAGCGCAGGCGCCGTCTGGGGAGGGGGCGCGAGCTCTTGCTGCCGGCTGCCGGGCTGAGAGTGGGGAGGGGCTCCCGAACGTTCCCACCCAGCCCCGATCGCCATCTTCCGGCGCGTTCTTTCCCGCGCGGACTCCAACCCCAGCTCTCTGCCTTCTCGCCGGGGAAGGGGTTTCTAGCCCGCGGAGCTCGCGGGCAGTGCGCGTCGCTGAGGTGCGGGGCAGATTCCATCCCCAAGGCAGGGTACGGGGCGGGGCCGGCGTGGCGGCAGCTGTGCGGCGGCGCGGCCCTCCCGCTGCTCCCGGAGCGCGCGCCGCCTCTTGCCCCGCCTGCGCGCGAGCCAGGGCGTGGAGGGAGGGGCCAGGAAGCGGCGAGCGCGCCGGGGAGCGCAGCTGCGGGCGTGGGGGGACAGCAGCCGCGGAGCCGGCCCCGAGAGCGGCCGCGGCCGGAGCGAGCGGCGGAGACAAAGACTACGGTGAGTGCATCTCCCGCCGGGGTCGCGCTTCAGGCCTCCCACCTTGCTCTCGGGGCCCCTTGGGCGGGGACCCGAAGCCCCTAACCCCCGCCACCTAGGGCTTCGGGGCGAGTGCGGCCCTGCCTTGCCCGCTGCGGTCTGTGGGCTGAGCCTGCGGCTCCATTTTCAGGTCTGGGCGAGGTCCTCATGCGGACCCTGCCTTTGGTTTTCCTTCCATTCCTTCTGGAAAATGGTTACATACTCTGTTCCGGATTCAAGACAGGCGGGCGGCTGAGAGAGCCCACCGGCCCCCCGTTGTAAAATGGAAATGAAGAGCCCCCTCCCCCCCAACTTTGCCCGTCTGGAAGTCGGGAGGGTGGCGCTAGGGGCAGGCGGAGAGGGCCCCGGTCCTCCAGGTGAGTTTCGGAGGGGCGGGGACCGCCAGCTGGGGAGCCGGACTCTTGCCTGGGGCGTCCGGCGCGTTCCGCACGCGGGTCTCGCCGCGGTACTTTGGGCCCAGGAGAGAAAGCCCTGACCACCTCGGAGGAGGAACTCGTCCTACTCTTACAGGTTGTTTTACCCAGCGCTTGCTGCTTTAGTTGTGATTTTTGGTAACGGGTGTGGTAGTTAGCGGCTCGCTGATGCCGCATTAATAGGTGAAAAGGAGCCTCGATGGGCTGACTTAATGTGTACATGAAACAACACTGAGATTCCTCTTTAGCTGCTCTTATTTTGAGTAATAAGCTTTTGAAGGGGAATTTGATGCTAATGTTCAGTTTACAAAATTAACGTTTTGTTAAAGGGCCTGACGTATAGTAGATGCTCAATAAAATACTTGAATGAAAAAATGAATCTTGAAACGTCAGAGAAAGCTGATCTCATATCTAGTACAATTTAGGCACATACCCTCTTGATTCAAGTTAAAGAAAAAATTGGCAAACACGTTATTTTGGCTTATATGCTTGATTTTTGTTTTCATGCAACATACACATACTGTTGAAAAATCAGTTATTTTCAATGTTAGGAGCATAGAAAATGCATTTGAAATTTCTCATTTTGAGGAAAGTTGGTAGACATTTTGATGTTTCTTAAAAATCAACCATATTGATCTAATTTTCTTTTGAAAGAATGGAGAAGATAAAGAAGAGGTGCTTGTATTCTGTTTGGTTCTTTTGAGACCCTGCTTTCCATTTCATTATGAATAAAGAATTTTATGTGCTTTTGAGGGACTCTGGCATGGTCTTGAGTTGCTTTTTGAGCAAGGGGGAACTTTAAGGGAAAAAAGAAAGCTAATGTTGCAGTAATATAATTAAACCTCACCACTTACTCAGCAGATGTTCATTAAGCACCTATTATATGCTGGCACCTGTGCTGGCTGCTGATTTCCTAGGGGCAAACAAAACCCACAATTATCTTTTTCTTAACCTGAGCGTGAGGTTCTTTCCTCATTATGGATGTTGCAAGGACAGACTGTCTTATACCCCTAAGTGCCTATTTAAAATTGGGAAAGATGGCAGGTGAACAGCAGGAAGTGTAGATCCATAGCAGTCTATTTAAAGGTTAATAAGTAACTTTATAGGGCTAAGATCGTTGGGTTACGTTTTCATATTGTCAGTTTAATAAAATCTTTTTTTAATGAAGAGAGGAAGAAGTTTAACAAACTAGTATTTTTATTCTCTCTCCCATATTAGATGTTTTTGGTACAGTGTATGTATTGAAAAGTAATGTACTTCTGGTTCTGTTTTCTGTAAATAATCTTTGCCGTACAACATGTTCTGTTGTTAAAAATCTCCTAGGAGAAACAGTGGATTCCTTTTCTGTAAGAAGTGTTTTTAAATAAAGCACCTTTTCAGAAATTTTATTTTGGCCTTTTATTCGTCATTTACAAATAGAATATTGACTTGATAGTACTGAGAAGTGAAGAACTGTTAGTAATGATTTGTAGTTCCATATTTGAATTTTACCTCTAGTATTAAAACTGTGGTAAAACTGCTTACTAAAAAGAGGATGATTTGTAGTATTGCACTTATTAATTCTGAACCTAAGGTTGTGTTGTCTGTTTTTATCTTATTTCCATATGATAAAAAGTACTTATTTGGATTCTTCAGAAGTCCAAATTAATGCGCTCCAAAGTCAGTCTTGATCATTACAGAATAATGTATTGATAGATTAATAATTTTTTTACAGATAACTTTTGAATATATAAATTTATTTATTTAATTTATTTTTGGCTGCATTGGGTCTTTGTTGCTGCGCACGGGCTTTCTCTAGTTGTGGCGAGTGGGGGCTCCTCTTCATTGCAGTGCGCGAGCTTCTCATTGTCGTGGCTTCTCGTTGCGGAGCACGGGCTCTAGGCACGCGGGCTTCAGTAGTTGTAGCACGCAGGCTCAGTAGTTGTGGCGCACAGGCTTAGTTGCTCCATGGCATGTGGGATCTTCCCGGACCAGGGCTTGAACCTGTGTCCCCTGCATTGGCAGGTGGATTCCTAACCACTGTGTCACCAGGGAAGCCCCTAACTTTTGAATTTAGGTGGACACTTTTGATCTGTTAACAGCTTATGCATTGTTGAAGATGATGTGTGCATTCAAATAGAACTTTAAGATTTTTAGGGCTTCCTTGGTGGTGCAGTGGTTAAGAATCTGTCTGCCAATTCAGGGGACACGGGTTTGAGCCATGGTCCGGGAAGATCCCACATGCCGCGGGCAACTAAACCCGTGCGCCACAACTACTGAGCCTGCACTCTAGAGCCCGGGAGCCACAACTACTGAGCCCACGTGCCACAGCTACTGAAGCCCGTGCCCTAGAGCCCGGGCTCCGCAGCAAAAGAAGCCGCTGCATTGAGAAGCCCGCGCACCACAACGAAGAGTAGCCCCCCACCCCCCGGCTCCTCGCAACTAGAGAAAGCCTGCGTGCAGCAACGAAGACCCAACACAGCCAAAGATAAATAAATACAATAAAAATAAACTGCAAAATGTCATTAAAAAAAAAAAAGATTGTTACACTTACTGGCTAATAGTTTTTTATGGTTCCTATGAATAAGGAAAGTAATCCCTTAAATTTTAGTGGTAGAGAGTTGTGATAGTTTTTCTTTAAATATATATTTCTTGTAGGAAGAGTGACTTGATAGCGTACACCTGTGTGTTCCTTGTAGTCTGTTGTTGATGAGAAACCTAATAACATGTAATAGTGAAGATTAGAACAATGTAAGCCTTATATGTTGAATAAAAAGTGCTTGGCATATTTTATTTGGGTAAGAATTTCATCAGGGTTTTTGACAGTCAACAGCGTCAAGACATGTTAAAGTAATTTTTCCAAGAAATTAGAACCTGTAATGACTTTTTTTTTTGTACTTAAAAAAAATACCGTGTTTTCAAGGCATTATTCCTACCTTGGAGTAGTTCATAGTGTTTTAAGGCTGAATAAATTCGAGGATCATTCCATTTTATAATTGTTGGAATATTCGAAGTGTGTTTATGCTTTCTTCATCAGGGTATGTGTGTTTATTGTTGGGGCTGGTTGTCTTTTTTTTTTGTAATATCCTTTAGAATAATTTAGAAAGCGGGTCCTTTATCAGATGTAATTAATAAAGTGATTAAGAATGATACTGGTATGACATATTGTAGCTGTGCCCATATTGCCTGTATAGATTGTGGAAGACTGTTAATTAACATTTGTAAAATGCTTTAAACTGATTTCTCACATTTACTCAGTAAGATAGGTTTCTATTATGTTTTTATGTCCCACTTATCTCTCTTTATCATGAAAGTGTTTAGATTTCTCATCTGCTTTAGGATGAGTCTGGGATATTTTGTTAAGGCTTCATAAGACTTCTCTCAGTTGCAAATGCATATTAGTTTTCATCTATTTCAGTGTTCTTAATCTGAGTTCTCATGAAAGTAATATTTTAACATTTATTGAATGTTAAATGTTAATAAATAAAGTTTTAGATCTGTCTCAGAGGGAGACGTGTACTTACCCTTAATAGTTAGGTGAGGGCATTTATTCTGATTTTTTTTTCATGCTACCTGGAAAAACTTGGAATTTAGCTTATTAATTATTAACTTTATGCGTTCTGCTACCTCAGTTCAAAGCTTAAGTATACTTGAACCTTTCTATAATACTAACAAATAATGAACAGAGGAAGACTTAGCTGAAACTGCTCTGGGACCCCATCCAAAGGGAGTTTTTGAACTGAAAGCCAAAAAATTTGGTAATGAGTTGTCTTTATCATGACACCATAAAATACCTGCAAACCTATTTTAGTCAAAATGGATTATAGTAAAACAAACTCCCTCTTTTTCCTAGAAAGCATTAGATAACTCTATGTTAAATTTAGCTGTGTTTGAAAATGACGGAATGATGAGCACTATTTCCATTTTGTAGCTTACTCACTTAGAAATTCATGATAAGACTTTTTTTTTAGTCTTATAATTTATTAACAAGTATTGATTTTAAATGTGTTTAAGCTTGTAATTCACAAAGTTAGAAAAATATGAAAACAATTCCAAGAAAAGGAGAAAACTAAGATTTCTTATTAAATCTTTAGGATTGAATTTTTGTTAGCATCTCGTACTAAACCAAAATCATTTTGTTTCATTCGACTTAATCTACTTTCACTTTTTTGCTCAATAAAGCAAAAATGAATTTTTTGTATATTCAGCATTGTGTATATTTAGCACCTAATAGATAGTGGGAGCCCATGGATGTTTGTGGAACTGAAATGGATGGGACTTGATAAGGGTTTAAGGGGAAAACAGCTTGCTTTCTCTCAGTGTACCTTCAAAGCCTCCCTGTAGATTGTCTTTCCCTGACTTTCCAGCTCTTAGGAAGACCAGATAACTTTTCTAGGGGTAAAAAGTCTTCTGCTCGTTTGTCAGTAATAGTCTTATTTTAGTCATTAGAAGGTGCAGTTCAGAATAATAATGTGTTCAAACTCTTACACAATATAGAACTTTTTTTCATAGCTCAGAACTGCTTCAGAGCAAGAAGCCTGCTTTGGAGGAAGAGTCCTGAGAGGCTTTCTTTTTACTTTGCCAGCTCCTCTTTAGTATGCTGTCAGATTCACCTGTCCAGGGTCCAGTTCAGTGGGGAAAGAAGTTTAGGGGAAAAGGTATGGTTTTAATGTGGCTCCTCCTATTGTGATCTGGCAGCTGTGCCTTCTGAGTTGGACAGGTTGTTTAAAGCTGACTCTGGAGGAATGCTGGAAATGGTTTTCTTGGGGATTCCATGTCTGGGAACCTCCAGCTGTAATTCCTGTGATATAATTCTTCTTCTCCAGTCCCTTAGCCTTCTAGTTGCCCTCATGTGCAGGCTCAGTGTGCCTGGCAGAGGTTTTGCTTTACTCTTTAAGGTAGTTCTGTTACATTTTAACCAGACCTGCCTGTACTTTATTAAGATTATTTCACAGAACACAGTTTCAAGCATTCCATCAGGGTTTCAGTCTCCTATCTTTCCAGTTCCTTCTGTCAGGCACCCCACCTGAACTGTACTTCTGTGTCTGGGACCTGTTGTACAATCCATTGCTGCTACTCCCTTTTTTAGCGTCCCAACACCCACTTCCTCCATTTCCTCGCTTGATTATTTATCCTGCTTTGAATCCATAGTCCACTGTTAAAATTTCTCCCCTTTATAAAGCCTCAGTTCTCTTTTAGCACCTCTCCCTTCATGTACTTACTTGGTAACCACCAACCCCCCAATCCAGTTCTCCATCCAGTCCAGCTGATACCTGGCAGTTGAGTGTGAATTGAGGAAGACACACCTGTGCTGACGTGTTCTCCTTTCGTGTCGGCCAAGGAGGGTCCTTCGTGCTGTCCACAGTCCTTTAACCATAGTATCAGTCAGTCCCTGGTTGAATCACTCTGCCAGTCCCCTAAATGACAATTTTACACCTCTCCTCAAACCTCTAGTGCCTCTTTTCTTTTCTTCATTTTCAGCTGATGACCTTGTTTCCTGTATATTAAAAATGAAAGCACTCAGGAGAAAACTTTTGTATGTCTCCTCGCATCTGTACCCAGACTCTATGCATTTCCTACTGTGCTATGACCATCACCTCTCTCACCCTTGGTTCTGTCCCCCTCCTGTCAGGGACTTTGCTTTGCCTCAGGATTCATCCCATTCTCCTGCCTGCCAATGAGCTGCCTCATCAGTGTTTCCCATTTGTGTTGGATTATTCCTATCAGCATATAGATATGCTGAAATATCTTTCATCTTTATTTTTTTTTAAATATTTATTTATTTTATTTATTTTTTGGCTGCATCAGGTCTTAGTTGCGGCATGCGGGATCTTTCGTTGTGGCGCATGGGCTCATCATTGTGACATGCGGGCTTCTCTCTAGTTGTGGCGTGCGGGTTTTCTCTTCTCTAGTCGTGATGCGCAGGCTCCAGGGCACGTGGGCTCTAGTGGGTGTAGTTTGCAGCAAGAGGGCTCTAGTTGAGGCGCGCGAGCTCAGTAGTTGTGGTGCGTGGGCTTATTTGCCCGGCGGCAGGTGGGATCTTAGTTCCCTGACCAGGGATCGAACCCGCGTCCCCTGCATTGGAAGGTGGGTTCTTTACCACTGCACCACCAGGGAACTCCCTCCCATCTTTAAAAACAAACCTATCCCAATAGCACATCTTTCTTCAGCTACTGTTCTTCAAGAGTTGTTATTTGTGGTCACCAGTACTCCCTCTCTGCCTTGGATCCACTGCAATTGGTTTTTTTTCTCCTCCATGCTACGTTAACAGCTCTTGTGAGATTGCTTACTAGTGACCTCCTTGGTGACAAATTCCCCAGCCAGTTCTCAATCCTAATCTCACTGGATGTAGCAGCAGAAGCATTTGAAGTGGTTGGTAATTTTCTTTTCTTTGAAACCTTTCTTTCCTTTGTTTCTGGGGCACTTCTGCTTATTTTCAGTTTCTTTTGCTGGTTCCTTTTGGTTGCCCCAGCTTCTGAAAAGTAAGGCAGTGTCCTGAGCTCTATGTTTAGACCTCTTCTGTATTTATACATAGTCTCCTGTGATCTCATCCTATTCTCTAGCTAGAATTATCATATATTTCAAACTAAAAATGTTATCTCTCTCCTGGATCTCTTTCCTAACCTTCAGACTTATATACCCAGCTGCCTAGTCAACATGATTCAATTAGACATCCCAGATTTAACCTGTCAGCACTGAACTCCTCATCCTCCTTCCTCCTTCCCCCACCCCAAGGATTGTTCCTATTCCAGTTTGCCTCATTTTATTAAATGTCAACTCCATCTTTGTTTCTCTGACTGTAACTTTATAGACACTCTTGATTCCTCTTTCTCACACATTCACATGTAATTCAAAATAATGTATCATGAAAGTATGTCCTTTATTTACCTTAAAATCTACTTTAAGAATAAATATGATCACAGCTTGCTGTCTTCAACTGCTGCCCCCACCCCGCCCCCGCTGTGCAACCATCCTCTCTTGCCTGTTGTTATTTTAGTCATCTCCTTTCTGGTCTCCGTCTTGCTTCTGCTCTTCTCTGTTCTCAACACAGCAACCAGGGCAGTCCTTTTGAAATGAAAGTCCAATTATTTTACTCCTGTGTTCAAAACTCTTTGGTGGTTTTTCATATCATTTCGAGTAAATGCCAGAATATAACAGTGCCTACCAGGTCCTCCATCATCTGTGTGGCTGGCCTCTCTGATTACATGTCCTACTCGTTTCTCCTTGGCTTATCCCGTACCAGGCACGTACCTTGTACCTGCTGGGTACAGTCTTGCTTTAATGTCCCTAGGGAAAGAGCTTTGTTGTTTTCACTTCAAAATCCCCAGTATTCTGCACGTGGTGGGTGCTCACATTTGCTAAATAAATGGCTGCTTGTTATTCATGTCTTTGATAACAGCTTATGTGTATGTTTTTCTAACTAAAAGTATTTCAATTAAAAGTATTTCACCTAAAACCATATAGTCCCATAAGAAGTAAAAACAAATTTAGATACAAGAGAAAATGGTAAGTTTGAAGTCAATTTTTGTGTATAGAAAGTGAAAAATGGTAAAGGACAGAGGAGGTGAGAAAAGAATGAAGAGAGGTAAGGTAAATGGAATAAAGAAAAGGAAAGCCTGATTTGGAAGTAGGGTGCCACTTAAAAAAATTTTTTTTTTTTCCCTGCCCCATATTTCTCTTTAGGCTTTGTTTCTTGAATTCTAAGTCTTGTTGATTTACATGGGTGTAGACACTGCAAGTTGGACTGCACTTACCTTTTTTTTATCAGGGGTGTGGGTTCAAATGAGATTCAAAACCAAAACTTAATTGCTTTTCAATTGCCAAAGTCCTTTCATTAAAGAAAAGCAGTTGCCATTACCAAGAAAGTAGTGTACCTGGCGATATTCTTAGCATTTCTTGTTTTTTTGTAGAACGCTCAAACAGAAATCTCATAGTTTGAGGGAGGGATGTTTGGGGTACAAAAATTTGTTACCGTACCTTGTCCTTTCAGTACTGCACTGCCTGTTTATTCCCGCCTCAAAAGAGAGGGGTGCCTATATCAGCACAATTATTGTAGTTCTGTGGTAAAGTAGCAGCTAGCTACATTAATGTTTACAAGTCTATTGAGTAATATTTATTATATGCATATTTGTGCTCTTAAATGAAAAAAACGGAATATATTTAAACTTCAGCTTAACTGGTATTTAGGTAGGAAATGAAAGTGCAAGAGAAATTAATATGCAGACTTTAAGTATTTCATTCTGCTGAGACAAGATTTTTTTTTTTAATTTTTTTTTTCTGAGTTATAGGTCTCATTTCGTGTTGGTTGAAAGATATCCTTTAAATAAATTATTGAAATAGGTGGCTTAGAAGTTCCTGAATGAATAGTTTTTTATGTGCAAGCATAAATTATTCTCCATAAACCAGTCTAAACATTTCCCTGTTTTTTTTTTTTCAAATGACATTAAAAATTTTTTTTCTTTGTGGTTTTTTTTTTTTTTTTTTTTTTTTTTTGGCTGCGTCAGGTCTTAGTTGCAGCATGCAGGATCTTTCATTGTGGCGAGCAGGCTTCTCTCTAGTTGTGGCATGCGGATTTTTCTTTCTGTAGCTGTGGCGCAGGCTCCAGAGTGTGTGTGCTCGTGTAGGCACGCTGGCTCTCCTGTTGAGGTGTGCAAGCTCAGTAGTTGTGGCGTGTGGGCTTAGTTGTCCCACGGCGTGTGGGATCTTAGTTCCCCAACCAGGGATTGAACCTGTGTACCCTGCATTGGAAGGCAGATTCTTCACCACTGGACCACCAGGGAAGTCTCTTCCCTGTTTTTGTGTAATATGTAGTAATTTTTTTTTTAAATTTATTTATTTATGGCTGTGTTGGGTCTTCGTTTCTGTGCGAGGGCTTTCTCTAGTTGCGGCAAGCGGGGGCCACTCTTCATTGCGGTGTGCGGGCCTCTCACTATCGCGGCCTCTCTTGTTGCGGAGCACAGGCTCCAGACGTGCAGGCTCAGGAATTGTGGCTCACGGGCCTAGTTGCTCCGCGGCATGTGGGATCCTCCCAGACCAGGGCTTGAACCCGTGTCCGCTGCATTGGCAGGCAGATTCTCAACCACTGCGCCACCAGGGAAGCCCTAATATGTAGTAATTTATATCTTGATTGTCTTGTCTGATGGACTTTTATGTGGCCATAATGTGGGCTTAATTTTCATGATCACAGAGGTGTGGACATGTATGTATTTGTATGTATCTTCACAGTTTTTGTAATATGCAAATATAAGTTAACTTCTATATGCTTGTTACTATAACTCCTAAACAATAATATCTATAAATCAGACTTGATATTTTATTTTTCTTTCACGTTAAAGTATGAAATTAAATATAATTTTTAATATGAAAACAGATGGCTATTATAATTTTTTAAAAGTTTACTTACATACTATGTAGTGTCATTTTAGATGACATGCAAGCAAATGTTTTCCTACAGTATTGAATTTATCGTTCTACACTTTGTAGACTAATTAGGTCATCTTCATTAGAATTTGACATTGACCTACCTGAATTCATATGTTAGCATTTCATGTATGAAATAACCATCTTGGATTAATAAGATAATATTTCTGAACTGATGTGTGGTCCTGCCACTACATTTATTTCAGCTATATTCATAGTTTGAGACCTATCATACTTACTATTCCTTAATTTCATAATGTTCTGCATAGATTGTGAAGTAACCAGAGTGATTATATTGAGAAAAGTTAATAAAATTAATAGGCTTTGACTTAAGTCTCCTAAGGGGTCATTAAAATAATGCTTTAAAGTATGCATTCATTCATTTAACATTTATCAGACTACTATATGAAATTGTTTCCAGTCCACTCAGAGTAAAATACAAACTAAGTCCACTCAGTAAAATACAAACTATACTCATCCAGAAAATACAGTCTCACACTCTGTGTATATGATATGGCCCTGACAGCCTCTCAGGAGTATTTCATCTTTGCTCACTAAGTTCTAGCCACATTAGCATTCATTTTCTCAAACATGCCATGCTTGTTCTTGCCCTGTTAAGGCTTTTACACTCGTTGTTTCCTCTGCCTGAAATAGTCTTCCCCAGATCTTAGCAAGGTTGGCCTCTTATCTTTCAGACCTCAGCTTAAATATCGACTCATTTCTTTACTGCTCAGTTTAAAATAGCCCCCGCCCCCCACTGCTGTTTTGCTTTCTTAACAGCGTAAGTAGGAAACTGGATAATTCAGGCGAAAGCTTGTTTTAGAAAGGATGAGATCAGACTATTAGGTGGAACCAGTGGTGTGTTGGAGCTGGTGAACTGATTGTGTGCATCTCTCCAGCTCCACATTCAGTGATGGTGTGTTGACAGCTTGAAACTGGCTACAATGGGACTATTTACAACATGGGAATTGGCAAAAGCTACAAACCAGGGCCTTTCTTCCAGAGAGGTGGTTGTTAAATATTGATCATCAGACCACAGAGTGGGACCATATGAAGTTGCTGCTTTTATAGATTAAAAAATGCTTGCATATTGGCAATTTCTTATGGTTTAACTTAGTGGAGTTACTTATTTCGGTTTAAAGATAATTTCTTCGTGGGAGTCCATAAAATTACCTCAGTGCTTTACCTTGTGTGTTTTTCTAGATTGATTTAATATGTAAAGATTGTCTATTTATATGTTTGTATATTAATTGCTTAGCGATATACTGAATTTTTAACTAGTTCATTTCAAAGCAGACACATCTGCTTGAGACATCTTTAAGGGTGTTCTTGGCTCTGCAATTAAGTGCTAAGCCCATTGAAAGATGTTCTTTTTCTGGTGAAGAAACCAGAGCTGATTCAATTTGAGTTATAAATTGTTAGATAATTTTTTTTAATATGCTTTTCAGAATGATTTACATGGATACATATGTGTTCAGTTTTTTCTTGGCTTTTTCTTTTTTTCCTTTGGCCATTATCATCCTTTAAGTGTTTACTTACTATCTGATTATTTACTTGCTTCTCCGTGATTTCTTCTGTAAATCAGTATCTCCAAATCGATGAAATGATTTGTTTTGCTTCTCAAGTGTTAGTGTCATTAGTTTTTCCCTATGGTCTTCCCTATCTATGGTCACCTGGGCATTCCAAGCCATTTTCCACCCTTACACCTCAGTTTTTGTTTTTGTTTTTTTTTTTAGAAGTAACACTATGTACTCCAGGCCAGGACAGACCCACTTAGTAAGTTACAGTCACTGTAATTCTTATTCCCTCTCTCTCCCTCTACTTCTTCTTTCCTCCATCAGCCTTCTGGCGACTGGGCTGTGAGTTTAATTTTTATTTATTTATTTATGGCTGTGTTGGGTCTTCGTTTCTGTGCGAGGGCTTTCTCTAGTTGCGGCAAGTGGGGGCCACTCTTCATCGTGGCGCGCGGGCCTCTCACTATCGCGGCCTCTCTTGTTGCGGAGCACAGGCTCCAGACGCGCAGGCTCAGTAATTGTGGCTCACGGGCCTAGTTGCTCCGTGGCATGTGGGATCCTTCCAGACCAGGGCTCGAACCCGTGTCCCCTGCATTGGCAGGCAGATTCTCAACCACTGCACCACCAGGGAAGCCCCCTTACACCTCAGTTTTAAAAACAGACATGAAGTTACTTCTTTCTTAGAAGCACCGTTTTCCTGTCTGAGAGAATTTATTGTTTAAAAACTGAACCTTGTTGGCTGAGGAGATTTCACTAACATTTCTTGAGCAACATTTGCATCATGTTAACTCTGAATATGTGAATTTGAATTGGTAATATTGAATAAAATATGGCACACAGGTTTCTTTAACTCAGATTGTCCTGTGTCTTATGCACAAGCACTAAAAAATGAATAAGTTGTGTTTAATGCAGAACATCAGAATACACATATAAGCTAAAGAAAAAAGCACTTCCATAATCCTAAGATAACCACTAGTAATTTTTGATGTGTCCTTCCAGATAAATCAGTGAACATTTTTCCACAAAAGCAAGATCTTAGTACACATACTGTTCTACAACATCTCACTTTACCAAATACTGTGATCATAAAAGCATTACATTTTATTATTTCAGTTTGAAAGGATCTTACAAAGTGGAAATTTTGTTGATACACTGTAAAGCTGTAAGTAAAGTTGTGATTAAAAACAGTGGTGTTTATGGAGAGTAGAATGTGGAAAGTTACCTCGACAAGAATTACTTCAGCAGTAATTTTTTTCTTAAGAACACTCTTACTATTGTACAATAGCCTGATTGTATTATACCCGCTAAGGAAAACAGTACATGATTCTGTGTACAGTAGAATTATTTTAATAATAGCCCTAGAGTAAATTAGGGGGCTGTAGGTAAGTTCCTATTTTTTGGTCTGCCCCAAGTCCTACTGATGCTTTAATATTAAAATAATTTTAAAAGAAAAATGTATTTTATTGAAGGGCTCCATCTATCTAAATTATGTTAATTTTATTAGATAATGCTGCCCTTTTTATATGAAAAGTGTGGGAGTTCTTGGAAAAAGAAAATTTTAGTATAAGAATTCTTGTTTTAATATTTGAGTTGTTTTTTGTTTCATGAATTTGAAAATCCTTGTGGAATTGTTACTGGTGTATAGTATCCTTTGGAAATCAGTCCCAATCTTGTCAAGTAGATGTTTGGGTCTTAAAGTAGCAGTTTTTTAAGCTAATCAAGGGTCCTGTAAGAGTTGTGTAATTTAACTGAGTTTTCCTTGACCACAGTGGTATCCGTTACCTAGGGTAAACGATTTCTTGCTTTGTTTTTATTCTTCTTGACCTTGTCCTGTTCTGTGTTGTATTACTGCTTGCTCACCAGGTCCTGCAGTCATTATCTCTTAGGTAGGTAGCTAAAGTAGCCACTTCTGTTACCCCGCAGTGCTACTTCCTGGATGGTGCATATATTGCTGAAAACATTTCTCATGTGGTACAGGAGAATAAAAAGCAGTGTAGTTGATGTGGCTTTTTTCTACTGAGAAATGATGCATTCGTTTGGCTAAAGTGGAGACTGGCAGTCAGCCCCTAAAAAATGTTTTTCACCGAGTGATCACATGTTTGTAAATGGATATGCAAGAGCTTCTCCTTGTTGGAAGGTGTAGTGAATCTTGATATAAATTCAAGAAAAGTGTTTAGAATTATTCCATACATCTTGCTCTTTAAAAAACTGGTATTTTTAAGAACAGTTTCATTTTACAGTGAATTTTTAAGCCTCCCATTTTTATATTTATTTTTTGCATAATGACTCTGTTTTTGTAAAAATGGTACATACACACTAAAGAAGCTTAGAAATAGTCACATCATAAATGGCAGAACTAGTGTTTAAAGTCTTGTCTGACATTCAGAGTCAGTGAGCTTCGGAAGCACTGTAAAGTGGTAGAAAGAATGTGGACTTTAGAATTAGGTGTACCTTAGTTGATCCCTAATTTTGCTGTGTATCTGCTGTATGGCAGGATCTTACCCTTGGTGACTTTTATTTTCTTTTTAGATTAACTGAGGGTAATAGGTTTGTTATGAAGCACACATTAAGTACGTGGCCTGTAGAAGGTGTTAATAACTGTTTTTCCTTTTTACTGCGCCATATTGTTTGAAAATATCTCTGCAAGTCATTTGGGGCAATTAGCTTAAAAGTGAATTGCAGTCAGGAAACTGGAAATATATGTAACCCAGGTGGACTCATATTGTAGTGTCCTTTTAATCTGCCTGTTTGAGGGGGAGAGTGGTTATTGCAGCTTTTTAAAAAAGTATTTTGACCTCAAGGAAAGCTTTAAAGTTAAAAGTTGAAGTAGAACTCAGGATGAGTTCATCACTTCTGGCCAGAATGGTAAGAAAGTAATTTCTTTGTTTAATGAGAAATAGAAGCATTTGTGTGTAACAATTGCAACCATAAAGATGTCTATGTTAAAGGCTAACAGCTGACCAGCTGACCCTTTGCAGAAGAAAAATATGACTAGAATAGGGAAAAAATGTTCAACTTTAATAATAATCAATAGCAAGTTTCTCTTATCCGATTTAAGATTTAGGAAATGGTGCTCTTTCACCTGAGTACAGCGACATAGGTACTAAATATCAATACATTGCTGGAGAGAGTATAACTCTGTAGAACCCTTTGTGAAAGCAGTTTGGCATATATCAAAGAGTAGTATTTCTGCCTGCAAGAGTATTCCTTAAGGAAGTAACCTCCCCCCCCCCCAACCCCCCACTTTTTTTTTTTGAGGGAGGATGTTATTTTTCTTTTTTTGTAACAGCTTTATTGAGATAGTGTGACTTGTAATAAGAAATATTTATTTGGTTTTAGTCCCTGTTTCTGGCACAGAGCTCCCAAAACCCTTGGGATTTTATCAGTGAGAGCAGTAAAGGTGTCTTTTGTTATGTTAATGAATGACTATGGAAAGCTTGTATGGTTGGGGGCTGGTTGCCAGGAAACCAAAAGAGTGATTAGAGGGTTAGAACTTTCAGTCTCACCCCTCTGACCTGAAGAGGAAAGATGGGCTGGAGATTGAATCACCAACGCCATGATTTAATCAAGCAATTCTCATGTAATGAAACCTCCACAAAAACCTAAAAAGATAGGGTTTGGAGAGCATCTTGGGTGGTGAACATGTGGAGGTGCTGGGTGAGTGGAGTGCTCAGAGCATGGAAACCCTGTGTCCCTTTCCCCATTACTGGCCCTGTGCATCACGTGACTGTTCTTGAATTATATCCTTTTATAAATAAACTAGTAGTCTAGTAAGTGAAATGTTTCTCAGAATTTTGTGAGTCGATCTGGCAAATTAATCGAACCTGAGAAGAGCTTCGTGGGACCCTCAGAAGCACAGGTGACAACCTGGGTTTATGATTGACTTCTGAAAGGGGTAGGGGAGAAGTCTTGTAGGACTGAGCCCTTAACTTATGGGATGTGATGTTATCTCTAGGTACATATTGTCAGAATTGAGTTGAATTATAAGACCCCCAGTTGGTGTTGGAGAATTGCTTGGTGTTGGTGTGTTCTGCACATCACAGTTGGTGTCAGAATTGTAATTCATAAATCATAATTCACCTTTTTAAAGCATATAATCAGTTCTGTGTAAGTATCACCACTATTTAATTTTAGAATATTTTCATCATCCCCAAAAGAAATTAGCAGTCATTCCCCATTCCTCCTTTCCTCCCAGTGCCTGGCAACCACTAATCAGTTTTCTGTCTTTCTGGGTTTGCCTCATTTGGACATTCTATATAAATGAGATCATACAATATGTGGCCTTTTGTGAGTGGCTTTTTTCACTTAGCATAATGTTTCCAGGTTCATCTCTGTTGTACCATTTATCAGGACTTCATTTTCTGTTACGGCTGAATGTTTACTCATTTGTCTGGATATATACCATATTTTGTCAATCCATTCATCAATTAATGGATATTTGGGTTGTTTCCACATTTTGGCTATTATGAATAATGGCGCCATGAACATTTATATACAACTTTGTGTCGATGTATGTTTTAATTTAGGTATATACTTAGGAGTAGAATTGCTGGGTTACAAGGTAACTTGATGTTTAACATTTTGAGGTATTGCTAAACTGTTTTTCAAAGTGATTGCACCATTTTACATTTCCACCAACAGTATAGGAAATATGTAGCCTTTTATAACTGGCTTCTTTCATTTAGTGTGTCAAGGTTCAGCCATGTTTTAATATGTGTAAGTGCTCCTTCCTTTTTGTAGCTGAATAGTATTCCTTTGTATGGATTGACCATGTTTCTTTTCTTGTGAAAAAAAGCCTTCTATCCAAAAATGTTCACTGCAGCATTATTTATATTGAAGAAAAATTGAAAATTACTTAATTTTATAGTAAAGAGGAAGGGTTAAATTAAGTACATCTCATGTACTATCTATTAGTAATTTGTTTTGGAGAGTTTCTCAGGAGGAAGTGATTGTCAGAGTGCTAAAGTAGGTACAAGGTTGTACATGTACAGCTGTTATTCAGTGTATGTAGTTTTGGGAGATGGTGATTATCAAATTTTTAAAAATTTTCAATATTTTTCATACTTTTCACAAGCGTATATTTCTTTTATTATCAGAGTAAAAGAAAAAAAAGTAGAAAAAATGACCATAGCTATAGCTGTGTATGTTAACTGATGTAAATTTATTCAGCCAAGAAAATCAATGTCATTCACTGTTACGAATGTTACTATTTTATGTTGAGCCAATAATTATGTTATAAATAGCATTTCAGACTACTGTTACAAGAACTTTTAATGCTTCATAATTACATCAAATTTTTAATTCATAATTGTAGTGTGGAATAACTCTGATTCTTGTGAATTTTACTTCTGAAATGGAGAGGGGAAAGATAATTATAGGCACTGCATTAAAAATTATTTTCTGTTGGAGTATAGTTGATTCACATTGTGTTAGTTCCTGCTGTGCAGCAAAGTGAATCAGTTATACACATATCCACTCTTTTTTAGGTTCTTTTCCTATATTGGTCATTACAGGGTATTGAGAAGAGTTCCCTGTGCTATACAGTAGGTCCTTATTAGCTATTCATTTTATATATGGTAGTGTGTATATGTCAATCCCTAATCTCCCAATTTATCCCCCACCCCCCACTTTCCCCCCCGGTAATCATAAGTTTGTTTTCTACATCTGTGACTCGATTTACATTTTGTAAATAAGTTCATTTGTACCATTTTTTAAGATTCTGCATACAAGCACTATCATATGGTATTTGTCCTTCTCTGTCTGACTTAGTTCACTCATTATGACAATCTCTGGGTTCATCCATGTTGCTGCAAATGACATTATTTCATTCTTTTTTATGGCTGAGTAATATTCCATTGTGTGTATATACCACATCTTCTTTGTCTGTTCCTCTGTGAAAGGACATTTCCTGGATATTGTAAATAGTGCTGCAAGGAACATTGGGGTGCATGTGTCTTTTTGAATTATGGTTTTCTCTGGGTGTATGCCCAGTAGTGGGATTGCTGGATCATATGGTAATTCTATTTTTAGTTTTTTAAGGAACCTCCATACTGTTCTCCATAGTGGCTATATCAATTTACATTCCCACCAACAGTGCAAGAGGGTTCCCTTTTCTTCACACCCTCTCCAGCATTTGTTGTTTGTGGATTTTCTGACGATGCCCATTCTAACTGGAGTGAAGTGATACCTCATTGTAGTTTTGATTTGCATTTCTCTAATAGTTATGTTGAGCAGCTTTTCATGTGCTCCTTGGCCATCTGTAAGTCTTCTTTGGAGAAATGTCTGTATAGATCTTCTGCCCATTTTTGGATTGGGTTGTTTCTTTAATATTGAGCTGCATGAGCTGTTTATATATTTTGGAGATTAATCCTTTGTCCATTGATTCGTTTGCAAATATTTTCTCCCATTCTGAGGGTTGTCTTTTCGTCTTATTTATGGTTTCCTTTGCTGTGCAAAAGCTTTGAAGTTTCATTAGGTCCCATTTGTTTATTTTTGTTTTTATTTCCATTTTTCTAGGAGGTGGATCAAAAAAGGTCTTGCTGTGATTTATGTCAAATAGTGTTCTTCCTATGTTTTCCTCCAAGAGTTTTATAGTGTCCGGTCTTACATTTAGGTCTCGAATCCATTTTGAGTTTATTTTTGTGTATGATGTTAGGGAGTGTTCTAATTTCATTCTTTTACATGTAGCTGTCCATTTTTCCCATTGCCACTTATTGAAGAGACTGTCTCTTCTCCATTGTATATCCTTGCCTCCTTTGTCCTAGATTAGTTGACCATAGGTGTGTGGGTTTATCTCTGGGCTTTCTATCTTGTTCCATTGATCTGTGTTTCTGTTTTTGTGCCAGTACCATATTGTCTTGATTACTGTAGCTTTGTAGTAGAGTCTGAAGTCAGGGAGTCTGATTCCTCCAGCTCTGTTTTTTTACCCTCAAGACTGCTTTGGCTATTCGGGGTCTTTTGTGTCTCCATACAAATTTTAAGATTTTTTATTCTAGTTCTATGAAAAGTGACATTGGTAATTTGAAAGGGATTGCATTGAATCTGTAGATTGCTTGGGTAGTATAGTCATTTTTACAATATTTATTCTTCCAGTCCAAGAGCATGGTATATCTCTCCATCTGTTGGTATCATCTTTAATTTCTTTCATCAGTGTCTTATAGTTTTCTGCATACAGGTCTTTTGTCTCCCTAGGTATTTATTCTTTTTGTTGCAGTGGTAAATGGGAGTGTTCCTTAATTTCTCTTTCGGATTTTTCATCACTAGTGTATAGGAAACCAAGAGATTTCTGTGCATTAATTTGTATCCTGTAACTTTACCAAATTGATTGATTAGCTCTAGTAGTTTTCTGGTGGCATTTTTAGGGTTCTCTATGTTATAGTATCATGTCATCTGCAAACAGTGACAGTTTTACTTCTTTTCCAATTTGTATTCCTTTTATTTCTTTTTCTTCTCTGATTGCCATGGCTAGGACTTCCAAAACTATGTTGAATAATAGTGGTTAGAGTGGACATCCTTGTCTTGTTCCTGATCTTAGAGAAAATGCTTTCAGTTTTTCACCATTGAGAATGATGTTTTCTGGGTTTGTTGTATATGGCCTTTATTATGTTGAGGTAGGTTCCCTCTGTGCCCCCTTTCTGGAGAGTTTTTATCATAAATGGGTGTTGAATTTTGTTAAAAGCTTTTTCTGCATCTATTGAGATGATCATATAGTTTTTTTCCTTCAATTTGTTTATATGGTGTATCACATGATTAATGTGCGTGTATTGAAGAATCCTTGCATCCCTGGGATAAATCCCACTTGATCATGGTGTATGATCCTTTTAATGTGTTGTTGGATTCTGTTTGCTAGTATATTCTTGAGGATTTTTGCATCTATATTCAGTAGTGATATTGGTCTGTAATTTTCTTTTTTTGTAGTATCTTTTTCTGGTTTTGGTATCAGGGTGATGGTGGCCTCACAGAATGAGTTTGGGAGTGTTCCTTCCTCTGCAGTTTTTTGGAAGAGTTTGAGAAGGATGGGTGTTCTTCTCTAAATGTTTGATAGAATTCACCTGTGAAGCCATCTGGTCCTGGACTTTTGTTTGTTGGAAGATTTTTAATCACAGTTTCCATTTCATTACTTGTGATTGGTCTGTTCATATTTTCTGTTTCTTCCTGCTTCAGTCTTGGAAGGTTGTACCTTTCTAAGAATTTGTCCATTTCTTCCAGGTTGTCCATTTTATTGGCATAGGGTTGCCTGTAGTAGTCTCTTAGGATGCTTTGTATTTCTGCCATGTCTGTTGTAACTTCTCCTTTTTCATTTCTAATTTTATTGATTTGAGTCCTCTCCCTCTTTTTCTTGATGAGTCTGGCTAATGGTTTATCCATTTTGTTTATTTTCTCAAAGAACCAGCTTTTAGTTTTATTGATCTTTGCTATTGTTTTCTTTGTTTCTATTTCATTTATTTCTGCTCTGATCTTTATGGTTTCTTTCCTTCTACTAACTTTGGGTTTTGTTTGTTCTTCTTTCTTTAGTTCCTTTAGGTGTAAGGTTAGATTGTTTATTTGAGATTTTTCTTGTTTCTTGTGGTAGGCTTGTATAGCTATAAACTTACCTCTTAAAACTGCTTTTGTTGCATTTCATAGGTTTTGGATCTTCATGTTTTTGTTGTGATTTGTCTCTAGGTATTTTTTGATTTCCTCAGCGATCTCTTGGTTATTTAGTAACGTATTGTTTAGCCTCCATGTGTTTGTGTATTTTACGTTTTTTTCCCTGCAATTCATTTCTAATCTCATAGTGTTGTGGTCAGAAAAGATGCTTGATATGATTTCAATTTTCTTAAATTTACTGAGGCTTGATTTGTGACCCAAGATATGATCTATCCTGGAGAATGTTCCATTTGCACTTGAGAAGAAAGTGTAATCTATCTGGTCTTTTGTGTCATTTAAAGCTTCTGTTTCCTTATTTATTTTCATTTTGGAGGATCTGTCCATTGGTGTAAGTGAGGTGTTAAAGTCCCCCACTGTTATTGTGTTACTGTCGATTTTCTCTTTTATAGCTGTTAGCAGTTGCCTTATGTATTGAGGCGCTCCTATGTTGGGTGCATATATATTTATAATTGTTATATCTTTTTCTTAGATTGATCCCTTGATCCTTATGTAGTGTCCTCCCTTGTCTCTTGTAACATTCTTTATTTTCAAGTCCATTTTATCTGATATGAGTATTATTACTCCAACTTTCTTTTGCTTTCCATTTGCATGGAATATCTTTTTCCATCCACTCACTTTCAGTGTGTATGTGTCCCTAGGTGTGAAGTGGGTTTTTTGTAGATAGCATATATATGGGTCTTGTTTTTGTATCCATTCAGTGAGCCTGTGTCTTTTGGTTGGAGCATTTAATCCATTCACATTTAAGGTAATTATCGATATGTATGTTCCTATGACCATTTTCTTAATTGTTTTGGGTGTGTCTTTGTAGGTCCTTTTCTTCTCTTGTGTTTCCCACTTAGAGAAGTTCCTTTAACATTTGTTGTAGAGCTGTTTTGGTGGTGCTGAATTCTCTTAGCTTTTGCTTGTCTGTAAAGCTTTTGATTTCTCCATTGAATCTGAATGAGATCATTGCAGGGTAGAGTAATCTTGGTTGCAGGTTCTTCCCTTTCATCACTTTAAATATATCGTGCCACTGCGTTCTGGCTTGTAGAGTTTCTGCTCAGAAATCAGCTGTTAACCTTTTGGGAGTTCCCTTGTATGTTATTTGTCATTTTTCCCTTGTTGCTTTTAATCATTTTTCTTTGTCTTTATTTTTGTCCATTTGATTACTGTGTGTCTCGGCGTGTTTCTCCTTGGGTTTATCCTGCCTGGGACTCTCTGCACTTCCTGGACTTGGGTGGCTATTTCCTTTCCCATGTTAGGGAAGTTTTTGACTACAGTCTATTCAAATGTTTTCTCAGGTCCTTTCTCTCTCTTTTCTCCTTCTGGGACCCCTGTAACGCGAATGTTGTTGCGTTTACCGTTGTCCCAGCGGTCTCTTAGGTTGTCTTCATTTCTTTTCATTCTTTTTTCTTTATTCTGTTCCGCAGCAGTGAATTCCACCATTCTGTTTTCCAGGTCACTTATCCATTTTTCTGCCTCAGTTTTTCTACTGTTGATTCCTTCTAGTGTACTCTTCATTTCAGTTATTGTTCGTCTCTTTTTTTTTTTTTTAATAAATTTATTTATTTATTTTTGGCTGTGTTGGGTCTTCATTTCTGAGTGTGGGTGTTCTCTAATTGTGGCGAGTGGGGGCTATTCTTCATTGCGGTGCACAGGCTTCTCATTGCGGTGGCTTCTCTTTGTTGCGGAGTACGGGCTCTAGGCGTGCAGGCTTCAGTAGTTGTGGCATGTGGGCTCAGTAGTTGTGGCTCACGGGCTCTAGAGTGCAGGCTCAGTAGTTGTGGCGCATGGGCTTAGTTGCTCCGCAGCATGTGGGATCTTCCCGGACTAGGGCTTGAACCCGTGTCCCCTGCATTGGCAGGCGGATTCTTAACCACTACGCCACCAGGGAAGTCCCCATCTCCGTTTGTTTGTTCTTTAATTCTTCTAGGTCTTTGTTAAATATTTCTTGCATCTTCTCGATCTTTGCCTCCATTCTTTTTCCGAGGTCCTGGATCATCTTCACTATCATTATTCTGAATTCTTTTTCTGGAAGGTTGCCTATCTCCACTTCATTTAGTTGTTTTTCTGGGGTTTTATCTTATTCCTTCATCTGGTACGTAGTCCTCTGCCTTTTCATCTTGTCTATCTGTGAATGTGGTTTTTGTTCCACAGGCTGGAAGATTGTAGTTCTTCTTGCTTCTGCTGTCTGCTCTCTATTTTCAGCTTTTTAAGAAACCTCCATACTGTTCTCCATAGTGGCTATACTAATTTACATTCCTACCAACAGTGTAGGAGGGTTCCCTTTTCTCCACACCCTCTCCAGCACTTGTTGTTTGTAGATATTTTGATGAGGGCCATTCTGACCCGTGTGAGGTGGTACCACATTGTAGTTTTGATTTGCAGTTCTTTAATAATTAGTGATGTTGAGCATCTTTTCATGTGCTTTTTGGCCATCTGTTTGTCTTCTATGGAGGAATGTCTATTTAGATCTTCTGCCGTTTTGTTTGTTTGTTTGTTTATTCTCAAAGCTTTCCCTGCATCCCATCCTTGTCTTTTTTTTTTTTTAATCTTTTTTGGAGTATGATTGCTTTACAATGTTGTGTTAGTTTCTGTTGAGCATCTTTCCATATGCTTTTTGGCCATCTTTATGTCTTCTTTGGAGAAATGTCTATTTAGATCTTCCGCCTCTTTTTTTATTTGTTCGTTTGTTTATTCTCAAAGCCTTCCCTGCATCCCATCCTTGTTTTCTTTTTAAATCTTTTTTGAAGTATAATTGCTTTACAACGTTGTGTTAGTTTCTGTTGTGCAGCACAGTGAATCAGTATAAGTATACATATATCCGCATATCCTCTCTCTCTCTTTTTAGAAATTTATTTATTTATTTATTTATTTTTGGCTGCGTTGCGTCTTTGTTGCTGTGCGCGAGCTTTCTCTAGTTGCAGTGAGCAGGGGCTACTCTTCGCTGCGGTGTGCGGGCTTCTCATTGCGGTGGCTTCTCTTGTTGTGGAGCATGGGCTCTAGGTGCGTAGGCTTCAGTGGTTATGGCATGCAGGCTCAGTAGTTGCAGCTCACAGGCTCTAGAGCACAGGCTCAGTAGTTGTGGTGCATGGGCTTAGTTGCTCCATGGCATGTGGGATCTTCCTGGACCAGGGCTCGAACCCATGTCCCCTGCATTGGCAGGTGGATTCTTAACCACTGCGCCACCAGGGAAGTTGTCCCCTCCCTCTTGAGCCTTCCTCCTGTCCTCCCTATCCCACCCCTCTAGGTGATCACAAAGCACTGAGCTGATCTCCCTGTGCTATGCACCAACTTCCCACTAGCCATCCATTTTACATCTGGTAGTTATGTATTTGAATGCTACTCTCTCAGTTTGTCCCAACTTCCCCTTCCCCCACTGTGTCCTCAAGTCTGTGGTCTATATCTGCGTCTTTATTCGTGCTTTCCCACTAGGTTCATCAGTACTGGTTTTTTAGATTCCACATATGTGTGTTAGTATACGGTATTTGTTTTTGTTTCTGATTCACTTCACTCTGTATGACAGACTCTAGGTCCATCCACGTCACTGCAAATAACTCAATTTCGTTCCTTTTTATGATTGAGTAATATTCTGTTATATATATGTGCCACATCTTCTTTATGCATTTATCTATGGACATTTCTGCCCATTTTTTGATTGGGTTGTTTGTTTTTTTCATATTGAGCTGCATGAGCTCTGTGTATATTTTGGAGATTAATCCCTTATTGGTTACTTCATTTGCAAATATTTTCTCCTATTCTGTGGGTTGTCTTTTTGTTTTGTTTATGGTTTCCTTTGCTGTGCAAAAGCTTTTAAGTTTAATTAGGTCCCATTTGTTTATTTTTGTTTTTATTTTCATTATTTTAGGAGATGGATCAAAAAAGATCTTGCTGTGGTTTATGTCAGAGTGTATTCTGCGTATGTTTTCCTCTTAACAGGTTCACAGTATCCAGCCTTATATTTAGGTCTTTGATCCACTTCGAGTTAATTTTTGTGTACGGTATTAAGGAGTGTTGTAATTTCATTCTTTTACATATAGCTGTCCAGTTTTCCCAGCACCACTTATTGAAGAGACTGTCTTTTCTCCATTGTATATTCTTGCCTCCTTTGTCATAGATTAGGTGACCATAGGTGCTTGGGTTTATTTCTGGAGTTTCTATCCTGTTCTGTTGATCTATATTTTGTCTTTGTACTGGTACCATACTGTTTTGATTTCTGTAGCTTTGTAGTATAGTCTGAAGTCAGGGAGCCTGATTCCTCCAGCGCCGTTTTTCTTTCTCAAGATTGCTTTGGCTATTTGGGGTCTTTTGTGTTTCCATACAAATTGTAAAAATTTTTGTTGCAATTCTGTGAAGAAATTAGGCAGTGCCTATTTTGAACTTGAAATACTGTATGTGTCAGTTGATTGCAAGATATAAACACTACTTACCAAAAACCCTGACCCTGTGGGTTCTGCTTATTCACTTTAAAGGAAAATGTTGCTATAGAACTTGTTAGTTCTCATTGTCAACCAGCTAGATTCGGTATGTTTTCTTGTCAGAAATGATCTTTTTTCTTTTTCAGATTTTTCTTTTTTTTTTTTTTTTTTTTTTGTGGCTGCGTTGGGTCTTCGTTGCTGCGCGTGGGCTTTCTCTAGCTGTGGCGAGGAGGGGCTACTCTTTTTTGTGGTGCGTGGGCTTCTCGTGGCTTCCCTTGTTGCAGAGCACAAGCTTCAGTAATTTTGGTGCATGGGCTCAGTAGTTGTGGCGCACGGGTGTAGTTGCTCTGAGGCATGTGGGATCTTCCCAGACCAGGGATCAAACCCATGTCCCCTGCACTGGTAGGCGGATTCTTAATCACCGCACCACCAGGGAAGTCCCTTTTTTTAAAATTCTAAAATGACAGCGTCTGCATTGAACAACCACTGGACCAACTACTTTCACTTCTGAATTCAAACATTAATTGGTTCATTAGGTAAGGAGTCTTGCCATGAGTTAGTTTCAGTATTTCGTGCTTTGCTTACATGAGATTCCTCCTCATCCTCCCAGTTATCCCTTTGGTGCACTGGAGATTTCTTGAAGCAAAGTACCTTACTAAGCTTTGAGATGAGTTAGAAGTATGACTTTCTTCTATAATGTGTAAGAGCTATTGTGAAAGGGAAGGTAGAAAAAGAGAATGAATGATGCCCATCAGTTTTAGAAAAGAGTACAGAAGGAAGTTGGAGATCTGGAAGTTGATTTCCTGAAACTGTCCAGACCCAAGTACCTCCTGCCAAATATCAAACCTTACACTGGATTGAAGACCCTTGAGTTAGGGGAACAGCATATCTTCTGCTTTAATTGGTATTGTGCATTTATCCTTCTAAGTAAATTATCTCATTTACTTTTAAATTTTGCCTTGAAAGCTTTGTTTGACAAATTTATAACTGACCTTTATGGTGAAACAGAGTGGTTTTTACAGTAGTCCATGAACCAATGAATGTAGTAATCAGAACCTCATGGAAGTGATTATTAAAATAGAAGAATTAGAAAAAAAAGGAAATGATCTTTACATCACACTTGACACCAAGATAAATTTTTGGTTTTCCAGAGTTGAGCGTAAAAAAGAAAACCTTAAACATGTTAGAAGGAAACATGGATCAATATAAAGACTTTTGGGTGTGGGGAAAGCCTTCATAAGCAGTCCAGCACACTTATTTTTTCATTTAAAAAGTCTCCAAATTATTGTTATATGCCCATAACTGTTTTAAAAAAATATGAAGTATTATCTTTTTCAGTAATCCAATTTCGAAATGCAGGTAAGATCAAGATTGTCATTTACATCTAAGTTATCTTGCAGTTTCTTTTTTAACAGAATTTAACATTTTTAAAAATTATTTTTTTATCTATGTATCTGTGTATCTATCTATCTATCTATATATCTATGCCGGGTCTTATTTGTGGCACGCAGGATCTTCGTTGCTGTGTGCGGGATCTTTAGTTGCGGCATGTTTTAGTTGTGGCATGCAAACCCTTAGTTGGGACATGTGGGATCTAGTTCCCTGACCAGGGATTGAACCTGGGCGCCCTGCATTGGGAGTGCAGAGTCTTAGCCACTGGACCACCAGGGAAGTCCCATCTTGCAGTTTCACATATCATCTTTTCCCTTCTGCTCATAAGCACAAAGAACCCTACAAAGTGCTCTTGTAATAAACATGACCTAGTACCCATGAACCTTCGTAATGATTCCTTTGCTAAGTTTAGGGGTTATTTGGCTTTTGGTCACAGACGTGGTTGGTTGTACTTGTGCAGAAATGGGTAGAATTAAAGTTGTTAGGAAATCAGTCTGCCATGTTCTCTTGGAACAAACTATTGACTGTCAAGCTTCTTTAAAATGGAGATCTTCATACTGAATAATAATAATATATATACTTATAAATTTGAATGTTGAATAGTTGAACACATAGAGATTTTTATAGTCCAAGTTGCAAACTTGTCAGATTTTTTTTTTTTAAGTATTTATTTTTTTGGCTGTATTGGGTCTCAGTTGCGGCACGCAGGATCTTTCGTTGCGGTGTGCGTGCCCTTTGTTGTGGCATGCAGGCTTCTCTGTAGTTGTGGTGCGGGCTTCAGAGCATGTGGGCTCTGTAGTTGCGGCACGTGGGCTTCAGAGCGTGTGGGCTCTGTAGTTGCGGCACGTGGGCTCCAGAGTACGTGGGCTCTGTAGTTGCAGCATGCGGGCTTAGTTGCCCCGCGGTACGTGGAATCCCAGTTCCCTGACCAGGGATTGAACCCACGTCTCCCACATCGGAAGGCGGATTCTTAACCGCTGGACCACCAGGGAAGTCCCCAGACTTGTCAGATTTTAATAATCTAAGAATGAGTAAGAACCTGTTTTCCTTTTGTTCTTATTTTTCTTTAAAGTATTTCCACCTGCCCATCCCCAATGAACAATTTGTCAGTGACTGTTTTACTATTAGGCCCTAGTGTGCCAGGGCCCAGTTGAAATGCAGACTGATTTCTCTGCAAGAGAATGACACAATTTACCACATCTTAATTCCTTATGAAGGCAGTTGGGACAAATGAAACATGTACTTTCTCAAGATAAGTTGAAATTTCAGCCCCCTCTGTATTTATCCGAAATAATACCATACTGAGTCACTCTCTCATGACTGAAAAAGCACAGCTGGTAGGAGAAATTGCATGTTAATGACATTGTCAGTGTAGGAGGGCCACTAAATATAAGGAAGCAGAGACTCAGTTAAGTACCTGCTATTTGGGTTAATGTTCTGAAGGGCCAGGAAACATTATCCTTGGTCAAATAGGCTAAATTAAATTGAGGCACTCGAGGGTTCACAGGGTATATCAAACCTGGATCAAACTAAAATGTAACAATCTCATGTGACACAATATAGAAAATTAATACAAAATAAAAAGGACAAATTACTGATCAGTTTGGGAGCTATGGCTTATGTTGCCTTGAAGGGGAAGATGTATTGTACTTTTTAGTTATCATGTATATTTTTCTTTTGTGGGATTAAATAAAGGCATTGAGTTATTCAGTAAATACTTAACTGCTCTCACTATGTGCCAGGCACTCAGGAATTAGGTGTTCGGCTGCAAACGAAAACAAAAATCCGTCTCTTCGTAAAACCTTATGTTCTTACTGGTGAAGAAAAGTAATAAGTGAGTAATGTATATATAGAATGCCAAAAAAATTTAAAGCACTGTGAGGAAAAATAAAGCATGGGAGCAAGATGGGGACTGCCAGGCTAGGGAACAGGGGATTGCAGTTTTAAATAGGATGGCAAAAAAAGGACTCAATGAAGACGATAAAAAGCCATTACAGCATCATTTGTGATAAAGGTAAATACTGGCAGCAACCTAGATATCCATCTCTATGAGATTGGTTGAATATATTATGCATCTATATAGTGAAATGCTGTACAACAAATAAGTCCTACATATACAGAATGATCTACAAAGATTAGTGAAGTGATAGAAACAAGATGCAGAATGATACACAGAATACGTTACCATTGGTGTCTATCACATACATGATATATTTTCCTAAATGCATGGAATCTCAGTGGAAAGATACATTAAAAAAACTGTTAATAATGGTTGTCTTCGGAGTGAAGGATGATTTGTGGACAGGGAGTGAGGATGAAACACTTTATATCCCATTTTACTATGTGTTATGACGTAGTCAAAATAAGTAAGTAAGATGTAAAATAAGAACATGGAAAACTGTCCAATTAGAAAATGATGGAAAAGCACATACATTTATAAAACCTAGTGGCCTAGACAGCCGTCTAGCCTAGGTAGTGAATAAATGGGATAGTTAATAGAAACATGGACTCACTTCTGATGAGCTGGAGACCTTGTTGACAGTGACTGTTCCAGAGCAAGGCCAAAATCCTGTTTTGTTTGGGTAGTGGGTTGTAGTGATCATGACTGTAGCATTTAGATTTGTCTGACTTTTTTCACTCTTCTAATCAAATGGAAGCTGTATTCATTTCGTAGGGCTTCTATAATGAAGTACCACAGAAACTTGCCTCATAGTTCTGGAGGCTAGAAGTCCAAAATCAGGATGTCAGCAGGGCCATGTTCCTCCTGAAACCTGGAGCAGAATCCTTCCTTGCCTCTCCCTAGCTTCTGGTGGTTTGCTGGCAATCCTCGGCATTCCTAGGCTTGCAGGTGCATAATCCAATCTCTGATTTGTCATCATGTGGTTTTCTCCGTTTGTCTCTCTGTCTTCTTCACAGTGCCAGCTTCTCATAACGACACTGATCATATTGGATTTAGGGGCCCACCCTACTCCAGTATGACCTCATTTTAACTAATAAATGCAACAACCCTATTTCCAAATAAGGTCACATTCAGATGTCCTGGGGGGTTAGGACTTCAACATATCTTTTCTTGGGGGGTGGGAGAGAGAATGGGACACAATTCAACCCATAACAGGCTTTCCAGTTTAAGTTGCTTCCCTATTACAGCGTTTCATGTATGTAGAAGTGTTTTGGAAAGTTGTATAGAAAGATACAAGTTTAGTTTATTTTTAAAAGCTCTTACTATAAAAGTTTTTCTTATGGGGAGAAAAAACCATCCCATATCCCTGAATAAAATCATACTGAAGAGTGCAACATATTTATTAAAGCGGATGTTTTAGTGAAAATAATTTTTTTTCTCTCTAAATATTGTAAAATGAGAGTATGGGCATTGTAAGTAGTAATGAGTTAAACATGACAGTGAGTTACTAATTTAGACATTTTATGTGCTTTTCAAAAAATAAGAATACCTTATATTCTCTTTTTGCATTTTTATTCTCACTCCTGAGAAAATAGCTTCCTTTCCAGATCAGTTTAACCTCAAGGTACAGCAGAGAGGACAAAGTCTTTTTTTTCACGCCATTCTTCTCAGTAGTTTTTTCTTCTTGTACTCGTAGCCATTACAATTCTGTGAAACATTAGGAAACTTTAAAACTTTAAAATTCTCCCTTGCCTTTCCCTTTTCCTCATGTATAAATCAGAAACCAAATATTTGTTAGTCTTCAAAGTCGTTTTAAAAGTTATTATATCCTAAACTTTTTCGTTGCAGCGCGCGGGCTTCTCTTTAGTTGTGGCATGTGGGTTTTCTTTTCTCTAGTTGTGGCGCACAGGCTCCAGGGCACGTGGGCTCTGTAGTTGGTGGCACTTGGGCTCTGTAGTTGGTGGCACTTGGGCTCTCTAGTTGAGGTGCGCGAGCTCAGTAGTTGTGGCATGCGGGCTTAGTTGCCCCGTGGCATGTGGGATATTAGTTCCCTGACCAGGGATTGAACCCACATCCCCTGCATTGTAAGGTGGGTTCTTTACCACTGGACCATCAGGGAAGTCCCTGTATATGTTTTTTTTTAAAAATTATTATTTATTTATTTATTTATTTATTTGGCTGTGTTGGGTCTTCGTTTCTGTGCGAGGGCTTTCTCTAATTGCGGCGAGCGGGGGCCACTCTTCATCGCGGTGCGCGGGCCTCTCACTGTCGCGGCCTCTCTTGTTGCGGAGCACAGGCTCCAGACGCGCAGGCTCAGTAGTTGTGGCTCACGGGCCTAGTTGCTCCGCGGCATGTGGGATCTTCCCAGACCAGGGCTCGAACCCGTGTCCCCTGCATTGGCAGGCAGATTCTCAACCACTGCGCCACCAGGGAAGCCCCCTGTATATGTATTTTAAAATGTCCTCTGACTTGCTGAGAAAATTACTCTCATAAGGTTATATCATATTTTAAACCCCATTCCCCTTCTGATGTTCACACTCCTGATGGCTTACTCTGTGCCAGACCACGTTTCAAGCATTTTACATGTATTAACCTAATTTAAACCTCAAAATAGCCTTATGAATTATACCCATTTTACAGTTTAGGAAAGTGAAGCATGGTGAATAAGTTGCCTAAAGTCAACACATCTAACAAGTGGCAGAGCCAGTATTCAAACTTCGACAGTTTGATTCCAGAGCCTATTTTCTTTCTTGCTTTCTTGCTTGCTTGCTTGCTTGCTTCTTTCCTTCACTTAACCTAAGTGAATGGTCATATGCATTTGTTAACAGTGTACTTATAGAGGAAATAAATGGCAGTGATTTATTGCAGTGCTAATAGGCATTATACTGATTAGTTATGAGATTTGGGGCAAATTTCTTTACCTTTCTGAGTCTGTAAAATGAGGACATTGAACTAGATTTCTTACAGATCTTTATCCCTGTTAGATGTATATTTCTTTGGGAAGAAAAAGGAATTGACATTTGACATTAAATGAGCAAGGAAATGGGACACATATTTAGCACATTTTTCTTTCAAAATTAGAGTAATAAATAAAAAGTTTAAAAAAAAATTAGAGTAATTTTATAGGGTCAAGGAATGATGATGTAAGCCACTACCCATTGGGGAAAAGTGGAAAGTAAACAAAAATGTTACTGTAAGACTTAGGACTTTAGCTTCTTATTAGTTTGATCAGCTTAAACTGCAGACTTTCGAATTGCAGTGGATTTGGGCATTTAAGAATAGATTTTATTTTTAAGTTCATAAGATGATCTGAGGATTGGAAGAAATCATAAACTTGAACTAAGGCAACTGGCCGTGGGACTTTTTTTTTTAACGTTTAAAACTTTATTTTATTTATTTTATTTTACTGTCTTTGGGACTTTTGAATCACTGTCTTAATATCCCAGCCTCGGATGATAGGTATCCCAAGGCAGGACATTCCACCTTTAGGCAGCAGTGCCTCAGATAGAACATATAGCCCCTACTCATTCACTCTAGTTCTGCCATTTGGGATGATGCAGAACTACTATGACTTTTCTCTGTGACAGCCATTAAAGGTATTGAAAGGTAGCACTGTTAACTCATTTCTTTGAAGATTCAGCCTTTTTTTCATAGCAGTACAGTGGAACTGAGACTGGTTAACTTGGAGAATAGAAATCTCTGGGTGGTGATGGGAGTACGCAGTTTTGATGCTGTCTGAAATTTAATGGTTAAGTTCAGCTCAGGAAGTAATGCAGTTTGCTCTGTCTCTTCAATATAAATAACGGGTGGATGGGGTTAGAGGTGGCATTTAATATAGTACAAAAGCACCAAGCCATGCCAGCATTTAACAAGTAAATTGAATCTTATTTCATGACTGCATTAATTCTAAGCAGAATCCAAAGTACCTTTTAGTAGTGATACCCAGATGAATGCCAGTATATCAAATGATATATTAAAATGTCTTTTGGGTTGACAGTGAAATGCTTTGATATTTTTTAATCTAATTGCTACCAATGTGATGAAATACTGACGTGCTTTGTGGACTACAATTGAATGAATAACGTTGAAATTTACCACTTTTCCTTTTTGCCCATGCCATATTATACTAGGTTAGTTAGAGTGCTATTTTTGATGCATGTTTTCTTTGTGATCAGTAATTATGTTTTTGATCTTTAGCATTGAGATATTATACTTTTTAACAAAAATTTAGTGAAGTATAGTTGATATATAATGTGTTAATTTCTGCTGTACAGCAGTGATTTAGTTACACACATATATCTATTCTTTTTCATATTCTTGTCCATTATGGTTTATCACAGGATATTGACTACAGTTCCCTGTGCTGTACAGTAGGACCTTGTTGTTTATCCATCCTATGTATAATAGTTTGCATCTGCTAATCCCAAACTCCCAGTATTTCCCTCCCCCACCCTCCCGCCCCCTTGGCAACCACAAGTCTGTTCTCTGTATCTGCGAGTCTCTTTCTTTTTTGTAGATATGTTCATTTGTGTCGTATTTTAGATTCCACATAAAAGTGATATCATGGTATTTGTCTTTCTCGTTCTGACTTACTTTGTTTAGTATGGTAATCTCTGGGTCCATCCATGTTGCTACAAATGGCATTATTTCATTCTTTTTTATGGCTAATATCCCATTATATATATATACATACACATACACCACATCTTCTTTTTTTTTTTTTTTAAGCATTCTTTTCTTTCTTTCTTTCTTTCTTTCTTTCTTTCTTTCTTTCTTTCTTTCTTTCTTTCTTTCTTTATGGCTGTGTTGGGTCTTTGTTTCTGTGCGAGGGCTTTCTCTAGTTGTGGCAAGCGGGGGCCTCTCACTATCGCGGCCTCTCTTGTTGCAGAGCACAGGCTCCAGACGCGCAGGCTCAGTAATTGTGGCTCACGGGCCCAGCTGCTCCGCGGCATGTGGGATCATCCCAGACAAGGGCTCGAACCTGTGTCCCCTGCATTGGCAGGCAGATTCTCAACCACTGCGCCACCAGGGAAGCCCCACCACATCTTCTTTATCCATTCATCTGTTGATGGACATTTAGGTTGTTTCCATGTCTTGACTATTGTAAATAGTGCTGCTATGAACATAGGGGTGCATGTGTCTTTTCGCATTATAGTTTTGTCTGGGTATATGCCCAGGAGTGGGATTGCTGGATCATGTGGCAGCTCTATTTTTAGTTTTTTGAGGCACCTTCATACTCTTTTCCATAGTGGCTGCACCAGTTTACATTCCCACCAACAGTGTAGGAGGGTTCCCTTTTCTCCAAACGCTTTCCAGCATTTGTTATTTGTAGACTTTTTAATGATGGCCATTCTGACCTGTGTGAGGTGGTACCTCGTTGTAGTTTTGATTTGCATTTCTCTAATAATTAGTGATGTTGAGCATCTTTTCATGTGCTTTTTGCCCATCTGTATGTCTTCTTTGGAGAAATGTCTATTTAGGTCTTCTACCCATTTTTCAATTGGGTTGTTTTTTTGTTATTGAGTTGTATGAGCTGTTGGTATATTTTGGAAATTAAGCCCTTATTACTCACATCATTTGCAAATATTTTCTCCCAGTCTGCAGGTTGTCTTTTTATTTTGTTTATGGTTTCCTTTGCTGTGCAAAAGCTTATAAGCTCGGTTAGGTCCCATTTGTTTATTTTTGCTTTTATTTCTATTGCCTTGGGAGCCTGACCTAAGAACACGTTGGTATGACTTATGTCAGAATGTTTTGCCTATGTTCTCTTCTAGGAGTTTTTGGTGTCTTGTCTTATATTTAAGTCTTTAAGCCATTTTGAGTTTATTTTTGTTTACAGTGTGAGGATGTATTCTAACTTAATTGATTTACATGCATGAGATATACTTTTGAAAGAGTTATTTTCTGAAGAGAGAAAGATTGTGGCCATAATTTTCTTTCTTTTTTTTAAAATCTTTTTTTAATGAATTTAAATTTTATACTGGAGAATAGCTGATTAACAATGTTACGTTAGTTTTAGGTGTACGTGTGGCCATGATTTTCAAAACTTAACGCATTAAAGGGGTTCTGCTTTTCATATTAATCAGCCTTGCTACCAATTATTAATGTGCAGTGAATTACTTTGTTTTAAACTTAAAATTAACTGCACATGTTGAAAGTGAGTAGGTTGATAAATTGTGACATATATATGCCTGTGATACTATCACCACATTTAATGTAATGAAAATATCTGTCACCCCAGAAGTTGCTTTTTAGCCATTTATAGGCTCTTCCTCTTCTCTTGGCCACTTACCCCTGTTCCCAGGCAATCAGCTGAACTGCTTTCCATCACTCAAGATTCTAGAATTTAAGTAAATGGATTCTACAGTGTATACTCTTGATATGGCTTCTCAGCATAATGATTTTGAGATTCATCCATGTTAATGAGTGTATAATATTATTATTATTTTTTAAAAATGTGTATTTATTTTTGCTGCCCCGGGTCTTGGTTGTGGCATGTGGGCTTGTAGTTGTAGCATGTGGACTTCTTAGTTGTGGCTTGCACGCAGGATCTAGTTCCCTGACCAGGGATTGAACCCGGCCCCCTGCATTGGGAGCGTGGAGTCTTACCCACTGGACCACCAAGGAAGTCCCAGTATTATTTTTTGTTGCAAGTAGTAATGCATTGAATGGCTTTACCACATTTTGTGTATCCACTCATCTGTTGGTGGACAGCTGAGTTGTTTCTAGTTTTTGGCTCTTACAAATAAAGCTGCTTTTGTGGACATAAACTTTCATTTTTCTTAGGTAAACACCTAGGAATGGAATGGCTGGGTTGTAGGGTAAGTGAACAAGTGTTCTATAGAAAAAGAATTGATTTTTGAGTATTGATTTTTGTATCCTGCAACCTTCCTAAACTCACTCATTAGTTTTGGTCATCTTTCAGTTTTCTTAATTACATTTTCGGATTAAGCATAACGTCCTAGTTCATTGTCAGCTTAGATGTGAAGAAATGTGTAAGCTTACAAAATGTAATGCATCACTTTGATATGTGGCATCCCCAAGGTTTTCTTTTTATGAAATACTAATATTCCTTCTAATATGGAACTTTGAAATTTCAAACTGTCATTATTTAAATAGTTGGATTTATAGGCAGTTTCAGGAAAGTAGTTCTGAGGGAGGAATTGCTGTTTGTTTTTATGGTTTTTATGGGATTCTAAGAATCAGTTCACATTATATATTTAGAGAATCAACCACTTTGGTGATGTTTTCGGGGAGGATGAGGGAGCGTGTATGATAAGGACTTAGAGGTTTCAGCACAAACTGCATGGATCCCAGTCCAATTTACTGAAATGAGGAAGACTGAGAAAGCAATGGATTTGGGATCATCAGTTCAGCCTTGACATGTTGGGTTTTAGGCCTGTTGTTTGTTGGCTTTGTTAAGTGCTTATATGTTTATTCGAAGGACTGTAAATGAAGAAATACATCTTAGGTTAAAAATAGGCCTAAGATCACACAACTAGTTATTTGCAGAATTAGATCTCAAACCTAGGGCCCTCTGACTCCAAAGCCAGTGTGGTTATTCCTGTGCTATATTATATCCATAAGGCAGAAAAACAAGCTTGGCTTTGACAGTAATAAATGTTTCCCATGAGCTATTATAAATATATAGCAGAGTTTGCAAGCTTAGATGCAAACAGACTCCAGACAGATAACTGCGAGTTGGGTTTATAATGTAAGAGAGTGATGACATCTGTGGAGAACTGCAAAGCCCATATCCCATCTGAAGGATTAGCTGCTGGTCAATCCAACAGATTGTTACCAGGTGGGAAGGTGGGTGCAGTATTGCCAGATCTTCTGTTTTTTTTAAGAGGTCAGATATTTTGATTTTTATGTTAAGTCTTCTAATTTGTAACTGTAGGCAGCTCTCCTTTAACACGCTGTGCAGACCAGTCCTGTGTGCTGCCACCAAACATAAATGTGTGTTGGATTTCGCTCGGTGCGTAAGAGTTGCACCTGGTATACTGTGGACGCGACAATAAATATTACATGCTGGGAAACGGGTGGTGACTGTGTAATGAGCACATTACAACCTTTGAAATGCGGGTTGCTTAGTTTGAACGTGGGGCTTGGTGAATCTGGTGTTTAAGTTCAGTTTTCATGCGGATCAGTTAATTATAGGTGGGTGGGGGAGGAAGGAATTGCTCCCTGCAGCATTTTGCCTCCTAATTGCATGCTTTCATTTGCAGATAGGGCCAGTTGTGAGTGTGTGGATTTTTGAGTAAAACCTCGAACCCAAATGAGAAGAAACCTTCAAGGAACAACTTACACTGACTGTGAGTCTACAGGCAGCTATATGCATATTATGGAATGTTCTCAACCCAGAGATAGCTCTGTTGACAAGGAGTGAGTGGTGAGTCTGACTGTCCCCACTGGTAATTAACCTAAATCCTTCCCTTAAAGAGAGGACAACAACTCCTGCATGCTTAGCATTTACCGACTGTTGAATAGTAAGTTAATTTTTGTGTTAACAGAAGATGACTCCAGCACAGTTTAAAAGAATTCTTTATCCCTAAAAGTGTGTTTAATGAGTGATTGCAGTTCGACTTTCTTCAGTTAGACACAGCCCTTCCTTTGCCTATGTGTTTCTATCTTTTTTTTACCCCAGTCCAAATAATACCATCCTCCAAGGCCTGTCTTCCTTGATATATTCAGCCATCACTAAAGTGATGGTCATGATAGTTACTAGCATCCATTCTAATCTTGGTTATGGTAGGTCTCATTGCCATTGGAAGTGATTGTTTTAGGAATGGGCATGAGATCCAGTTTCGGCCAATGGGAAATAAAAGGAAAGTCTGCAAGAGGCTCTTGGGAAAAGTTTTCTTGCTTTTGAGAAAGAAGAAAAGAGATGATCCTTCCCGTAGAGCTTGTTTTATCTGGATGTGACATCTGGAACTGCTATAGCTATCTTGCTACCAGCCTGAAGGTGATTCCCTTACCTAAAGGTGGGCAGAGGGAAGAGAATTCCAGAGAAGTAGAACTGGAGCCACATTCACTATTCCTAGAACCACCTTCACTGTAGATTCCTTATTATGTGAGATAATAAATTTTCTTATTGTTTAGGCAGTTTTGCCTTTAGATTTTCTGTTACTTGTTGTGGAAATCATCCCAGTTCACTTGATCCTCCTCTTTCTGATTACCCACTGGCATTTGTACTTCATTATGTTCTGAGCTGCCCAGTAATGTTTGTGTATATTGCCTTTGTAGCCCATTATAAACTTTGTGATGTCAAGGGCTATGTTTATATCCCTGCTATGTCTACTAGTTCTGTCTTCTTAAAAAGCCATCATTGCCCATTTAGTGAATTGAATTATTTGAACAGTAGAGGATTTGAAAAATCAATTCATACATTTGAAAAATTTTAGAGATTCTTTTAATGCACATTCCTTTCTTTGACCACACTGCTTTCCTCTAGGATTATGAATGAAGTTTGGCTTTTGATTTAAGATGACTTGTGTGTAACACATTTTCAGTTGGTTAGTTCTACGATTTGCTATTTGTTTTTATTCAACTTTACCATGAAGATCAGCTCCTCTCCTGTATATTTGAGTATTGGCTTTTAATCTCATAGATTTTGTTGTCTTCTCTGTTATAAAAATGGAATCATTTACCTTCTCTTTTTTGTGCTAGTTATAGGAATGAGGGACATGGATAGTAGGAACATAATAATCGAGAAATAATTTGTATTTGGCTTTGGAATGCACACTGACAAGAAGACTCCCTAAAGTGTGCATCTCTGTTTTGTTCTTAGGACCCAGTGTTGTGTACGGGGGTAGGGGAGAGAGGGTTGGTGATGAATCTAATGTCTTTGAGGAGTCTTGAGTCGCAGGATGGAATATTTAGTTGATTCTATTTTAAAGCTCTATAACACCACCCTTCCCCACCCCCCCAACTCAAGACGTCCATGTACTTGTCCATCTTTTCTTTAGATTCTGCTATTATAATCTTGAAAAAGTGGGATAAGAACTTTGTTTTCTTCCTGAAAATTTATAATGTTGCTTTCAGTTTTGTTAAGGAATATCATAAACCTTTATTGTAATCTGGTAATACATTCTGAATCCTTCAAAATGATTTACATTCAGGGAAGAATTTACTTTTTTATTTTTTCGTGTTGGGTTGTGATTAAATGGGGGGAATAACTTTTTAAGAAGATAGGGAAAGTTGTATGATGTGCTTGATCCATTAGTTTGAATTCAATAATGCCGTTATTTAGTAATATAAGAAGTTCAAATCACCAAGGTCAGCTTTAATGTATTTTATTTCATGTATATTATGAAGAGTTTGTAGGAATGAAGCATGTGTCTTAACCTAAGACAGCCATGGCAGACATATGATCTAAGCCAAATCAATCAAAATGATCTTAGGACATTTACTAGAAATGCCAGGATAAAGGTACTTTTTTTTTCTGCTGAATTTCAACCTGGAAGCCATCTTCCGACCATGAAAGGAAAGTCAGTTGAGTAAGAAGCCAACAGGGAAGGAGTAGAGCAGAGCAAAAACACACCCTGATCACCTCTTGAGATGCTGGATCACGTCTTCCCTGAAGATAGTATACCTGGACTTTTCAGTTACCTGAGCCAGTAAATTCCAAAACATCATAACTGATACATCCTTATCATCACCCATTCTATACCATGTAATGATAACTGAAGGGACTTGCTAAGACTAGAATTGCGAATTAGGCAAGTATGTCTCTGATACAGGTGTGCAAGGTGGCAGATAATGCAGTCCTTTCATTGATTTAAGGTTCAGGTATTAAGTATAAGAGTTAAGGTGGTAAACAATACGTAGTCTGTGCCATTACTAATGGAGCTTAATGTTAATTGGAAGAGGCTAACAGTACGTGAACAACCCTCCTAATGAATAGGTTTGTATTAACTGAGGTTTGGTTCTAGAAGAAAAGGAGTATCTGTCATCTGTACTGATTTGACTCTTTGGTGGAGATGCCTACTGAACCCTTGGCACCCTGGAACTGTAAAACAAATAGTTGTGCGGAACCTGGGTTCTGGCTGACTTTTTAAAAAAGTAATATGTTATTATTGTTTTTTCCGTAAGAAGCCATTAGAAAGGTACAGGACCACAATCCCTTGTTCCAAATCTTGGGGCCAGATATATTTTGGAGTTTCACCCTTCTCTGGATTTCAGAAAGGTTTACATGGTATGTGTATGCTTAACATAATACCTCTTTTTACTTAGGGAAGGGACGAGAGGCTTTCTATTATTAATAATGCAAATAATAATGCCTTATATTAGTTCAATTACTAAATGGCAGGCTCTGTATACTTTTCAGCATCATCTTAACTGTTAATAAATTATATTCATTTTTACACTTGAGAAAATTAAAGACATTAGGTGACTTTTTCAAGGTTTATACAGCTAGGAAGTAGTAGAATTGAGATTTCAACCCATATCTGTTTGAATCTGAGGTCAGTGCCCTTAACCACTGCTCTGCTGCCTCTTCATTGTGCTCTTACAGCTTAAACTCCTGTTTATTGCTAACATTAGGAAGGTTATTACTTTCTGTTAAGTTTAATAAGTTAACTTAATTAAATTCACTTAGTATTTCTCATAGTCTTGCATTTGATTCACTTAGCTTTTCTGGGAATGCAGTCCTTATTTTTAACTAAACGTAATTTTGCTTTATCCTTTCCAGATTTTATACCTTGTATTGGTTCACTTACCAGCTGCATTGGCTAGAGCTTGTAGAACATTGTGGTTACAATGAGCATCTTGTCTTGTTCATTAATTTAATGCCTCTAATGTTTCACAAAATGCTTAGTGGGTATAATGTTTTACCACTGAGCATGAAGCAGCCTTTTGGTTTTCCTTAAAATCAAATGTAGAAGAGATCAGGACTTCCCTGGTGGCACACTGGTTAAGAATCTGCCTGCCAGTGCACGGGACACAGGTTCGATCCCTAGTCCGGGAAGATCCGACATGTTGCAGAGCAGCTAAGCCCATGCGCCACAACTACTGAGCCTGCGCTCTAGAGCCCACGAGCTACAACTACTGAGCCCCTGAGCCACAACTACTGAAGCCCGCATGCTCTAGGGCCCGCGTGCTGCAACTACTGAGCCTGTGTGCGGCAACTGCTGAGCCTGTGTGCGGCAACTACTGAAGCCTGTGCGAGGCAACTACTGAAGCCTGTGCACCGCAACTACTGAAGCCTGTGCACCTAGAGCAAGCCACCACAATGAGAAGCCCACGCACCACAATGAAGAGTAGCCCCCACATGCCACAACTAGAGGAAGCCCGCATGCAACAACGAAGACCCAACGCAGCTGGAAAAAAACAAAAGGCAAGCTCACTAAAAAAGATAAAAGAGATCAATTTCCTTGTTTTATTAAGAATTTTTAAAAATTCTGTTTTAACATGTGAGGACCAGATTTTAAAGTGTTAATTGTTGCCATGTCATAACTGCTCAAAATTAAAAATTGATCAATTAGTTCTATCTACTTATACTGTATTACAATTTAAAAAAAATTTATTTATTTATTGGCTGCGTTGGGTCTTAGTTGTGGCACGCAGTATCTTCGTTGAGGTGCACAGGCTTCTCTTTAGTTGTGTGTGGGCTCAGAGCGCATGGGCTCTGTAGCTGTGGCATGCAGGCTCTCTAGTTGTGGCGCTTGGGCTTAGTTTCCCCACAGCATGTGGGATCTTAGTTCCCTGACCAGCGATCGAACTGGTGTCCCCTGCATTGCAAGATGGATTCTTAACCACTGGACCACCAGGGAAGTCCTTGTATTTCAATTTTAATCTCTGGTAGTCTTTAAACTTCTTACGTCTTTGGTAAATTCATTTTTATACATTTAAAAATATGTTTATTTTACTTCATAATTCGCTGACTTACATTTATATATTATTTAAATGTTAACATTTAAATGTTTAATTTATGTGGGCCTAGCATATAATAGGAGCTCAATGAATATATGTTGAATAAGTTAATTTTTATGATTATCTGATTAGTGAGGCATCTTGATAGCATATGTTTTGACTAGTGATAGGAAAATGTTATATCAGTTTTATGGAGGGAAAAAAATCCAGAAAATACATGTTCATTATTAAAAAGTTGTAGTTTCCTGATTTTTTGTTCATGTGGCTGATTGCTAATCCTACCATTTTCATTCTGATTTGATAGCATCTTGCTGTAGGTACCAGCCTACTTAAAACTGTCAGGTGGGTTTAGGTATTAAACATATACACACACACACACACACACACACACTCACGAGGAATAATTTGTTCATCAAATGTGAAAGAAAGAGGAAATGTGCACATTATAGAAAATTATTAAACTGCAGAGGTTGAATGGGATATTCATTTAAACGATGACCCTGAATGGCTCTGAGTTTCTCCTATTCTAACTTGTAAATATTGATAAAGAAGGAGCTTGGGTGATTTTGAGGGATTAGATTAATAGCATTAGCTCTTCAGTTTTGGTAGTAGGATCCAAAAGGTTTGTCTTTATCGATAGCTAGAAAATATTGTTGAAAGTCTGATTAATTTTTTTAGTGTAAGGGAATGGAACTTGATATTAAATCTCCAGTTTTTTGGTTGCTGGTGGCCTTAATGCTGGGCCATTTAGCAGCTAGTATAGTATAATAAGTCTTGCCACAGCGGCTGGAATTTATTGTAGCTGTTGCTCTGTGTCCTTACTATAAAGGCCATGATTTCCATGAGGAAATTATAAAAGCAGCCCTCCTTTGGTTTTGATTAAGAAGTATTTTCTGGCAGCGTGGGAAAATGCACTATTTGTTTTGTGCTTTATGAACAGAAGACATCCTTTTATAAAAGAAGCCATTTCTTCTTTGAAAAGTAGTCACATGCAGGATGCCTATTTTCATTTATTATTACTGTCTATTAATATCTGTGAATGCCTTTAGTACACATGTTCGCTGAAAAATGCTTATAGGAAATGATATTAAATTAAATGAAATGTGCTGATCTTAAGGTAGATATAGCATTTTCTGTCCAAGACCATATTCCTGTGGTTCTCTATTTCTGTAGTTCTCTTAAAAAATGGTTGACCTAAAAAAAAAGTTGATCTGTACAACTCACTAAAAAAGTTCAATGCTGTCTATATTGTCATTGGGTTTTAATGCCCGATAGGGAAGAGTAAATACTACTTCTTAAATATTGACCAACACTTTCATGCCTAATTATTTAACATCCTTAGACATTCTAACTTAAAGTTACTTTTCTCTGATTCCCGCAAATACTTCAAGCAGTTAAAAAGGCAGATTACCAGTAGAGCAAACAAATCTTTCTAAAACTTAAATAATTCTTAAAAGTTTAATAAATTAAACTTATAAATTTAGTATATTAAATTTTCTTGTCTTTCAAGTATCTTAGTAGATAGAGCATAGAGTACCATAATGTTATTATAAATATATTAAATAGCATGTAAGTATTAATACTGATTGATTTCTATACTTTCCCAGAATTAAAGATATATCCACCTAAATGGAAACAATTACTGTCCTAGGCCAGTTAAGGTAATTTGGTTAAAAATCGTAACTGTGGTGCTGATATGAGTAAAGCTATTTGGGTCAAAAACTATAGAATAAGAATGGGTTTCTGGGCAAAGAAATTTGAGACTGGTAGAGGCCTAGGTCCATAGTGCGCCTGCCAAGACTGAGCTGGCCATTGCTAGGATGAGCGCTTTTCTTAGGCTACAGTTCATTTCTTGCAGCTGGGACTTACTCAAACTCGTAGGTTTTAATTTTATGCAACTCAGTATATTTACATGAAATGGTGGGGTTTTTTAATGCTCTACTTCAGGGAAGGAAGATAGTTTTTTTTCCCTTTAAATTTCTGGAGTTAGGGAAACTTTTTAGGATTGGTAATACAGATATTCTAGTGCGTTGTTAGTGGGAGTGTGTGTACATTCTGTTAGTGGGAGTGTGTGTACATTCTCTTAGAAGAAGATTTGGAAAATACCTGTCGAAACTTAAAATGCCTACCAAAAATTAAAAATGTATAAACCCTTTGATCCATCAGTTTCACTTCTTGGAATTTATCCTACAGATAAATCCTGCTTCATCATATCCTACATTTGTGAATTTACAGGATTATTCCTTGTAGCATGTTTGTAGTAGTAAAAGATTACAAGCAACCCAACTTCCCACTTATTGGTGATGAGTTATACCCATATGGTAAAATACAGCCTTTCAAATTGAGGGAAGTAGTTTTTAAAAAGTCACTGATAGTGCCTGATTTCCAAGATAAAGTGTTAAGTGAAAAAGCAAGGTGCCAAAACATGTATGTGGTCACGTGAAAATATTTTAAAAAGAAAAAAATACATACGTACATTCTCGTATATTATTAGAATTCCTGTGAAAGGCTATACCAGAAGCTAATATTGGTGGCTCTGTCTTCGGAGGAGAATTGGGTGACTAGGGATAATGATGACAAGAAGATTTACGTGTGATTTACTCCTGTTTCTTTTGAGTTTTACACCATGGTGGTATATTACCTACCTATCTGAGCAAAACAAACAAATAAAAAACCCAAATTAATATGTGGTACTTGGTTTAAAAAAAAACAAAAACAGATTCATTCTGTTTTTCATCTTTACTAACTCATGGAATCTCTAAGGATGAGACCTCTAAATACATTTTAAAAATGTTTTTTTATTGTAGTAAACATGTAACATAAAATTTGCCATCTTAACCAGTTTTAAGTATGTAGTTCAGTAGTGCTAAGTATATTCACATTGTTGTGAAACAGATCTCCATAACTTTTTCATCTTGCAAAACTGAAAACTCTATACCCATTAAAGAACAACTCCCTTTTTTCTCCTATTGCCAGCCCCTGGTAACTACCATTCTACTTTGTTTCCTGTGAATTTGACTACTTTAGGTTGGGACTCCACGCTTTCACTGCTGAGGGCCCGGGTTCAATTCCTGGTCTGAGAACTAAGATCCTGCAAGCCACGTGGTGTGTCCAAAAAAAAAAAAAAATAGACTTTGACTACTTTACACTTCTTATAAGTGGAATCATACAGTATTTGTCTTTCTGTGACTAGTTTATTTTACCTAGCATAATGTCCTCAAGGTTCATCCATGTTAATAGCATGTGATAGGATTTCCTTCCTTTTGAGAGACTCCATCGTATATATATATCACAATAATACTACTTTGTATGTGTATATCACATTTTGTTTATCTGCTCATTGGCTCATGGACATTTGGCTTGATCTTCCTCTTGGCTTATGTGAATAGTGCTGCTAGCAACATGGGTGTACAAATATTCTTCCAGACCCTGCCTTCAATTCTACTGGATATATGGCCAGAAGTGAGAGTGCTAGATCATATGATAGAATTATTTTTAAATTTTTGAGGAACCTCCATGTTGTTTACCATAGGAGTTGCACTATTATACAGTTTTACCAACAGTGCACAAGGGTTCCAATTTCTTCACATCCTCATCAACATTGTTACTGTCTGTTTTATTTTTGTTTTAAATTAATTAATTAATTAATATTTTTGGCTGTGTTGGGTCTTCGTTTCTGTGCGAGGGCTTTCTCTAGTTGCGGCAAGCAACTAGATCTTCCCAGACCAGGGCTCGAACCCGTGTCCCCTGCATTGGCAGGCAGATTCTCAACCACTGCGCCACCAGGGAAGCCCCTGTTTTATTTTTTTGGTAGTAGCTATGATAACTGATGTGAGGTGATCTCAATCGACATTTTTTTTTTTTTAAATAAATTTATTTATTTATTTTTGAGTGTGTTGGGTCTTCGTTTCTGTGCAAGGGCTTTCTCTAGTTGTGGCAAGCGGGGACCACTCTTCATCGCGGTGCGCGGGCCTCTCATTGTCGCGGCCTCTCTTGTTGCGGAGCACAGGCTCCAGACGCGCAGGCTCAGTAATTGTGGCTCACGGGCTTAGTTGCTCCACGGCATGTGGGATCGTCCCAGACCAGGGCTCGAACCCGTGTCCCCTGCATTGGCAGGCAGATTCTCAACCACTGCGCCACCAGGGAAGCCCCTCAATCGACATTTTTAACAAGCTTTGTAATCATTATAATGTACTTCTTGTATACTTAAAAAAGTTTATCTGGTACATTTAACTTAATTATTTCAGTTCAATCATTAAAAATGCAACAAGTGGTCACTTTTTAGAACTGTTTATCAGTATGATTTGTTGCTATAACTTCAGGTGTGTGTTGTATAATGAGATCCTCAAGGGTTAGTATCCTTCACTCTGCCTCCCCTATTTTTTTCTTCTATTTAACCATGAATGAATCACCCAGGGAACAGACTAGGCTATACTTAATTAACCCCAGTGAATTTTACTAACTAATTCTTTTCTCTAACATAGTTAAAATTTGAAGATTCTGCATGTTACAAGAATTCCAATGGTGTATCAGCATTAAAAATATTACGTTTTAATAAAAAAAAAAAACTTGTCATTTTTACTTTGCAACAGACTATTTGACCACTCTTTATTCTTTTAATTGAAAATAGTTTTACCTTCATGATCTTGACGGTTTTGTGTTAACTTTTCTCCTAAGATGAATTCAGTCATAGAGTACAGTCAAGCAATGTTTAAGCAGGGGATTTTGTCCAGAGAACGAAAGTACATGAGATTCTAGTAAGAAATGGAAAAGGAGTGTAAACTGTCCTTCAGTTTTTTTCTCCTTTTACAAGAAAATTTTAGAGGCATGAGTAGTTGTACAACAAAATTAATAGCTTGTAAAGTATTTTACATTTTGAGTAAATTACTTACAGTTTTTTTCTTAACTTGAAATTTCTGAAATTATCACATAAGTGTGTATTCTGTCTTGTAAATGTTTATTCTTTAGAAGTGTTTAGTAGTAGTGTTTAGAAGTGTTATTACTCTCATTGTATGAGTGTCTGCCTATGATTACATCATATGCACCAGAAGTCATTTTGAAATAATTCCATCATAGGTATTAGAAGTCATTCTAAAATAATTTTTGCTAGACATTACGTTGGTTATTATGCAGTTTTACTCCTTTATGACTTGTTATTTGAGTATTTAAGACGGAGCTGCTGCATTTATTATATGTGGTGTGTGAGTTGATGGAGAAGGGTGCTAAGTGGTGGTGTGCCTGGGGAAGGGTGGGGGTATAATCCTCATTGTGAGTTTTGAGAAAAGATAACGAAATCCTTTATGTCCCTTTCCATAGACCTGCATTTCAAAGACTTATATTTTAATAAGAATTGGTTGTGCAGCTGCAACCCTGGCAACAGGGCCTGGGAGAGAAGAATTGGGGCAGCCTTCCAGAAATCAAGGCAGACAGTGGTCTCATGTGGAGCTGAGCTAATGAAAATGATAAAAATACAAAGCACTTAGTAGAAATAAGACCAGTACTTTCTTTGGCATAGTGGATGCTGAAATTTTCCATACCATATTTTATTATTTATAAAGTTCGAAAGCTGCCATAAGCTGCTCACTCAATAAAGAGTAGCTACATTATATTTTCCTTTAGTATAAAAATACCATAAATACTCTTGGCAGCTAATGTTTCTGTAAATTATATCTAAAATATAATTGTTGTTGGCTATTTCTTGATGAAGTCTAGACTTACAAAAACACAAGCTACCGAGTTTGTCAGGTTTTTAAAAACAAACTTTTAAGTTTTAATAATTAAAAAACTAAATGCTCGTAGGAGTTTTAGTGTAAATTTCTCACGTTGGTTGGATTTTTTTAGATCCCCTCAAATCATAAAATTTGTTAAACATGCTCTCTTTTTAACACTATGTCAATGGCTATATAATAATAATATTAAACCGTTAATTATTACTTGGTTGTTAGATATTTAGGTTGTGTCTGGGGTTTTCCCTCTTACCATAATAAGTATTGCAATAAAACATTTTTGCACATATAGGTATTTTGTTTTCTTCTGGATTACTCAGGATTACTTTTGATTTCCAAAAGTGATACTACTGCATTACATGTAAAAATTTTGAAAACTTTCTAAAAGTACTATCAATTTATACAATATTCTTAATATTTCTAGGAATGAGGTTTTTTTCTTATATGTTTGGCTCTTGGAGCACTTAAATCTTGATTTCTTCCCTCTGTAATTCTGGGAAATTTATTCTCATTATTAATATGTTTATTTTTTCTTGAAACGTTTTATTTTTTTCCCTCTTCTTTTTATACTCAGTATTTCCACTTGATTCTTTTTCACAGTTTCTTGTTGTGAGTTTGTAGTACTAATATCTCCCCTTGGTCCCTGGGTGTACATTCTTGGATCATCTATTTCACTAAATCTGTATCAGACTGGCGTGGGTTTTTTGATGTGTTGCCTGTCTTTTATAATAGTTTTATGCTCCAGATGTTTCTTTATTTTAGCTAGTGAGCTAATGATTCTTTGAGAGGGGGTATTAATCCACTTAGTCTAATAATGTGGATTAGGGAATGGCCAACAGCCAGATCTTAGTTTGTGTCGGTCCAGGTGAGTTTAAGAGAGGGAGGGCTTGAGTCTCAGGTCAAACAGCTCCCTGGCACTGAATTGCTGTTATGTTCTTCTGTTGGCTTCTACTGCATCAGGCAACTTCTGATCAGGGTTTGTTTTTTTAAATTCTTAGAAATAAGTAATACTAATTTTAAGAGGTAGTTTCCTTGTATTATAATTCACCACCAGCCCTGTAGGTTTATTTTGAGGGGAGAAGGACTGGGAAGAGTAAATGACCACAGGGTAGTCAGTTTGTACCTGTTTTCTGAACTTTCCCCTCCCAGGCCTTTTGTGCTGTCCTGATTTTATCCTGCTGACAAAGATCTGAGCTGTTCTGCTAATTTCTGATAAAGGGGCAGTCAAGGGAAAGATAAGGGCAGACTAAAAAAAGCTTTTAGGCAATCTGTCTTTTGACTCCTGCCACCCTTTGCTCCTGACTGAAGGTTACCAGTGTCTATTCACACAAATTCAGTGCAGATTTATCCCCATCAGTTTTTGTTTCTTTTTGTTGTTCCTGGAATCCAGACTTATACTTCTTTTTTCCTCAGGGCTTTATTTTGGAGGATGGGACCAGTAGCCCATGATAGTTTATCACTTGATAGGAATTAGATGACCTCATTTGAGCCAATAAAGATAGTTATACAAAGATTTTCATTAAAACACATGAAAATCTTTAATCGAAAAGTGTATGCATACAAATTATGTGAAAACAAACTACCTAAAACCTTAGTGGTTTAAAATGACAGCTGTTTTATTAAATCTCTCAATTTTGAGGATCAGGAATTTGAGCAGGTCTTGGCAAGTTTTCTCTTATATGAGGCATCGACAAAGGTCACTGTTTAGTCTTAGCTAGCAGGTGGTCTGGACTGGAGAATCCTAGGCAGCTTTATTCGCATGTCTGTCGCTCTGGTTAAGGAGGCTGGAAGGCCAGGCTCAGCTGGGACTGTTAATCTGTGTGCCTACACTTGTGGTCTTTCCAGCATGGCAGTCTTGGGTAGTTGGGCTTCTGAGCACAAGGTACAGGGGCTTTTGTCACCTCATCAGTTCCAGATCATGACTTCAGCTTCATTCTTTTGGTTAAAGAAGTCATCAAGGTCATCTGAATTTAAGGTAGAGGATTTCTTTCTCATTTGGAGGAATAACAAAGAATTTGTGGCCATCTTTACTAGACCACGTAAGGTTATTAGAATTTTGTGCTGCTGATTGTTGCTTTTAGGAATATTATCATTAGAGGCTTGGCTCAGGAAATCTTGCCCTTTTCCCATCTCAAGGGGATTTTCTAGAGTAGAGGTAATCACATAGTTCTTTTTCAATTCATTCTTATAATGCTCTTACCTAGAGCAGTGGTTCTTGTATACTCCGATCTCCAGGAGTATTTGACACATCATTTTGACAGGAGACACTTCTGGTTGTCACAGCTGGTGGGGAGGGGTGCTACTGGCATTTACTAGATAGCAGCTAGAGATGTTGCTAAATATCCTACAGTGCACAGGACAGTATCTGTCCCCCCGCCCCCAAAAGAATTACCTGGCCCAAAAAGACAGTAGTGTGGAGGTAGAGAAACCAACTGTACCTTACAGTAATCCTGCAATGTTGGTAAAATCCTTATAAGAGAAAACTTTAATTCAGAAAGGTTATAGACTAATGCCACTTAGCTAATAAATGGTAGAATCTAGTTTTAATTCATTGTTTTCTTTTTCTTTCTTTCTTTTTTTTTTTTTTTGCAAATACTGGGACAAGTTAACCATGTTAAGTGCTATAAGAGATATAATAATTTGGATGGAGTCTGCCTTGATGGAGCTTACAAGAAACAGTATGTCATAAATAATTGTAATTTAAGGTAGCATTGAACTAGACCTTAAAAAAAGAATATAGAGAAAATGGTCTGCCGTTAAGTTATTAATATGTCTGAGCTGTGGTTTCTTTATTTCCAAAGTAAGGATAATGCTTACCTCTTAGGATTGTAGAAATCAGATAGTATTTGTCAAAGTACGTAGAGTAATATGTGACTAGTGCTCAAATTTTTTTTTTCCCTTATCAGGGGTTTACAATTTAGTTGAACCTTTCTTTATAATTTAGGGAAATTTTCTGTCATCACTGATTTTTTTTTTTTTTTTAATATAAAACAAAAATAGACTGGAAAATCCAAAATACTGAATTTCTCATGTGCCCTGCTATGATTTAAGTTTATGCACCAGAAATAGTCCATGTTCTTTTATTTTTTAAAAAATTGAAGTATAGTTGACTGACAATCTTTTTTTTGGCCGAGCCGCACAGCTTGTGGGATCTCAGTTCCCCGACCAGGGATTAAACCTGGGCCGTGGCAGTGAAAGCGCAGAATCATATCCACTAGGGCACCAGGGAACTCCCTCTTAATTAACAATATTATGTTAGTTTCAGGTGTACAAAATTGTGATTCAGTATTTTTATAGCTTATACTTCATTTAAAGTTATTACAAAATAAAGTTGTATTTCCCTGTGCTGTACAGTATATCCTTGTTGCTTGTCTAGTTCACGTTCTTTGTTGAGTGGTTAGTATTTTCTGTTTCTGTTAGTATTTTCATCATCATAACATCATTATCAAAATTTTCCATTATTACAAGCTTTCCTTTGAATATGAAAATGAAGATCCTGTTTTAAACCACATTTAAAAACTTTTTTCCCCCATTATTGTTTAAGGTTCTTATTTTATAAGGTGATTCAAAAAGGTTTGAACATTTAAAAAATCTATTATTTAGTTACCTGCATTATACTTAAACAAGTAGTCACATTTGTACTAAGGAACAACCATAGTTATTTCTGTAATGCCTGGTAGGTACCTCCTGTGTAATACAGCACATGGCTATCTTATGGTCTGATTCATCTCAGGCGTTTTGTAGGTGGCACACAATCTTGGATGGTTGAAATGGTAGCCAGGTTGAATGCCTTCAGTTCCTCAAGTCTGTAAGGAATATGTGGTCCCAACTCTAGTTTTCTTTTTACATATCCCTGCTAAAAATAGCGTGGTGTAACAGTTGTGATTTGGGTGGCTACTATTTCAGAGGCAGTCCAAATTTTGGAACATAATGGCCTGTCTAGCATAGTGATGGGTAGTCATAAAAGAGCATCTGGACTGTGTGATAGAAGTGAGGCAGAGCCCCATCCTGTTGGAAGATGAAGTTGTGGAGACTTACACAGTTGTAGGAAAAAATGTTCCATCAGCGTGTCCAAATAGGAGATTTTTGTCACTGTATTTTTCTCTGTAAAGAATTACTGAAAACCCAGTGTGTGATACAGCACAAAAATATTAACTTTTTGGTGAATTCCTATGTTCAGTTGCATTCTATTTGCTTTCATTGCCACATATGCAGGCATTCTGGTGATTCACTTTTCCTCTTAAATAGAGCTTAGCTTTCTCATTGAACCTTGAGCAATCCACAGTTAATCATCTGTATAACTGAGATTTTTTTTTATCTTATCTGACTCCATCAGGGGCTGAAACATATGGGAATAGTAAGATTTCTACATCAGGACCTTAGTGAATATGCCCCAACTGTGGACTACTTGGATGCCTAGCTCTCCTTGTCAGAGTCCTGGGACTTAACTGAATGAAATCCAAAAGTGAATTACCTCCTGAAGTAGAAGGTGACCCTGCATTTTGGTGCTTATTACATATTTATATTTAGCCTAGTTAGTGAGTAATGAATTTTTTAAAGCGTTCAGTTTTGTTTGAACCACTCTCTCTTGATCATTGTCATATTCACAGGGCCTAGTGCATAGTGATTGCTCAACAATATCTGTCAAATACATATATGTGTACAGTTGACCCTTGAACATCATGGGTTTAAATAGCTTGGGTCCACTTATATGCGGATATTTTTTCCCAGTAAATATGTCCTACACAATCCATGGTTGACTGAACCTGTAAATGTGGAACTATGTATACAGAGGGCCGACTCTAAGGTTATACCTGGATATTCTACCATAGGAAGGGTCTCAACCCCCTAACCCACTGCACTGTTCAATGGTCAGCTGTATATAATATATGTATCCTTGCATGGTGAAATCCTGCATTCAGGTATATGCTGAAGTTTGTTTCTTTTATCCAGTTAAGAGGTAGTATCAGAAAGGATTATTGATTTCCTGATTTAATTTGAGGAAAGAAATACTAAAAAGGAAGCTAAATGTGCATGTACTTTTTAATTTCCTAATTGATACACTGCACTTAAAGTCTAATATAGCAATAGAAGACTCTTTTTCAATAGATAAGACACAAGTATTATATATTTTCTTTGTGTTGAGGTGTTGTGTTGTCCCCAAGTTGAATTTATTTGACTATTATCTTTGAGATTAGCATACTATAAGATAACCTATTTTAAAACATTGCTGTGTATTTATGTTTACATGTAAATTGTTAACACTTTTTATAGAAATACATTAAATTTCATTCTGGAGCTGGAAGATAAAAGATGATAGAGAAGTATTTTTTCCTTACATTATTTTCTCTAAGCAACCAAAAAAGCTATTTAAACCACCAACTGGAATCCCACGTACATGTATTTTTAACTTTTTCTTTAACAGTTGTCACAGCACTAACTTGGTCCATAGTCAAGTCTATGAATGCTTTCAAGGCCTTTCAAGTCTTATTTATATAATCTGGATACTCTGTATTGGTTCATTTAAATTCTAAGTCAATTTTTAAAATTTTAGTTAAAAATACATCTTATTCTTTAAAAGTTTATGTGTGGGCTAAGCAAGGAGAATCGCAGATTTATTTAAATAATTTTTCCAAGATATTTTGAAGATCATTTAAAATATGAAACGACCTCATTTTATTTTTTAATTTTTTAATAGATCTTTATTGGAGTATAATTACTTCACGATACCATGTTAGTTTCTGTTGCATAACAAAGCGAATCAGCCATATGCATACATACGTCCCTATATCCCCTCCCTCTTGAGCCTCCCTCCCATCCTCCCTATCCCACCCCTCTAGGTCATCGCAAAGCACTGAACCGATCTCCCTGTGCTATGCTGCTGCTTCCCACCAGCCAACTATTTTACATTCAGTAGTGTATATATGTCGATGCTACTCTCACGTCGCCCCAGCTTCACCCTCCCACCCCACGTCATCAAGTCCATTCTCTATGTCTACCTCTTTATTTCTGCCCTGCAGCTAGGTTCGTCAGTACCATTTGTTTTTGTTTTTGTTTTTGTTTTTAGATTCCATATATATGCGTTAGCATACGGTATTTGTTTTTCTTTTACTGACTTCACTCTGTAGGACAGACTCTAGGTCCGTCTACCTCACTACAAATAACTCAGTTTCGTTTCTTTTTATGGCTGAATAATATTCCATTGTATGTATGTGCCACATCTTCTTTATCCATTCATCTGTCGATGGACATTTAGGTTGGTTCCATGTCCTGGATATTGTAAATAGTGCTGCACTGAACATTGTGGTCCATGTCTCTTTTTGAATTATGGTTTTCTCAGGGTATATGTCCAGTAGTGGGATTGCTGGGTCATACGGTAGTTCTATTTTTAGTTTTTTAAGGAACCTCCATACTGTTTTCCATAGTGGCTGTATCAATTTACATTCCCACCAGCAGTGCAGGAGGGTTCCCTTTTCACCACACCCTCTCCAGCATTTATTGTTTGTAGCTTTTTGATAATGGCCATTCTGACCAGTGTGAGGTGATACCTCATTGTCGTTTTGATTTGCATTTAGTGATGTTGAGCATCTTTTCATGTGCCTCTTGGCCATCTGTATGTCTTCCTTGGTGAAATGTCTATTTAGGTCTTCTGCCCATTTTTTAACTGGATTGTTTGTTTTTTTGATATTGAGCTCCATGAGCTGTTTGTATATTTTAGAGATTAATCCTTTGTCTGTTGTTTCATTTGCAAATATTTTCTCCCATTCTGAGTGTTGTCTTTTTGTCTTGTTTATGCTTTCCTTTGCTGTCAAAAGCTTTAAAGTTTAAGTCCCATTTGTTTATTTTTGTTTTTATTTCTGTTACAGTAGGAGGTGGGTCAAAAAAGATCTTGCTGTGGTTTATGTCAAGGAGTGTTTTTCCTATGTTTTCCTCTAGAAGTTTTATAGTGTCTGGTCTTACATTTAAGTCTTTAATCCATTTGGAGTTTATTTTTGTGTATGGTGTTAGGGAGTGTTCTAATTTCATTCTTTTACATGTAGCTGTCCAGTTTTCCCAGCAGCACTTACTGAAGAGGCTGTCTTTTCTCCATTGTATGTTCTTGCCTCCTTTGTCACAAATTAGGTGCCCATATGTGTGTGGGTTTATCTCTGTGCATTGTATACTGTACCATTGATCTATATTTCTGTTTTTGTGCCAGTACCGTACTGTCTTGATTACTGTAGCTTTGTGGTATAATAGTTAGAAGTCAGGGAGCCTGATTCCTCCAACTCCATTTTTCTTTCTCAAGATTGTTTTGACTATTCGGGGTCTTTAGTGTTTCCATATGAGTTGTAAGATATTTTGTTCTAATTCTGTGAAGAATGCCACTGGTAGTTTGATAGGGATTGCATCGAATCTCTAGGTTGCTTTGGGTAGTATAGTCATTTTCACAATATTGATTCTTCCAATCCAAAAACATGGTATATTTCTCCATCTGTTTATGTCATCTTTGATTTCTTTCATCAGTGTTTTATAGTTTTCTGAGTACAAGTTTTTCGCCTCCTTAGGCAGGTTTATTCCTAGGTATTTTATTCTTTTTGTTGTGGTGGTAAATGGGAGTGTTTCCTTAATTTCTCTTTCTGATTTTTCATTGTTGGTGTATAGGAATGCCAGAGATTTCAGTGTATTAATTTTGTATCCTGAAACCTTACTAAATTCATTGATTAGTTTTAGTAGTTTTCTGGTGGCATCTTTAGGATAGTATCATGTCATTGACAAATAGTGACAGTTTTACTTCTTCTTTTCCAATTTGTATTCCTTTTATTTCCTTTTATTGTCTACTGTGGCTAGGACTTCCAAAACTATGTTGAATAAGATTGGAGAGAGTGGACACCCTTCGCTTGTTCCTGATCCTACTGGAAATGCTTTCAGTTTTTCTCCATTGAGTGTGCCCATTTTCTGGAGAGTTTTTATCATAAATGGGTGTTGAATTTTGTCAAAAGCTTTTTCTGCATCTATTGAGATGATCATATGGTTTTTATTCCTTAATTTGTTAATGTTGTGTATCACATTGATTGATTTGCATATATTGAAGAATCCTTGCATCCCTGGGGTGAATCCCACTTGATCATGGTGTATGACCCTTTTAATGTGCTGTTAGATTCTGTTTGCTAGTATTGTGTTCAGGATTTTTGTGTCTGTGTTCAGCAGTGATATTGGTCTATAATTTTCTTTTTTGTGATATCTTTTTCTGGTTTTGGTATCAAGGTGACGGTGGCCTCATAGAATGAATTTGGGAGTGTTTCTCCTTCTGCAGTTTTTTGGAAGAGTTTGAGAAGGATGGGTGTTAGCTCTTCTCTAAATGTTTGATAGAATTCACCTGTGAAGTCGTCTGGTCCTGGACTTTTGTTTGCTGGAAGACTTTTAATCACAGTTTCAATTTCATTACTTGTGATTAGTCTGTTCATATTTTCTGTTTCTTCCTGGTTCAGTCTTGGAAGGTTATACCTTTCTAGGTACTTGTCCATTTCTTCCACGTTGTCCATTTTATTGCAATAGAGTTGCTTGTAGTAGTCTCTTAGGATGCTTTGTATTTCTGCAGTGTCTGTTGTAACTTCTCCTTTTTCATTTCTATTTTTATTGATTTGAGTCCTCTCCCTCTTTTTCTTGATGAGTCTGGCTAATGGTTTATCAATTTTGTTTATCTTCTCAAAGAACCAGCTTTTAGTTTTATTGATCTTTGCTATTGTTTTCTTTGTTTCTATTTCATTTATTTCTGCTCTGATCTTTATGATTTCTTTCCTTCTGCTAACTTTGGGTTTTGTTTGTTCTTCTTTCTCTAGTTCCTTTAGGTGTAACATTAGATTGCTTGAGATTTTTCTTGTTTCTTGAGGTAGGCTTGTACTGCTATAAACTTCCCTCTTAGAACTGCTTTTGCTGCATCCCATAGGTTTTGGATCTTCGTGTTTTCATTGTCATTTGTCTCTAGGTATTTTTTGATTTCCTCTTTGATTTCTTCCGTGATCTTTTGGTTATTTAGTAACGTATTGTTTAGCCTCCATGTGTTTGTGTTTTTTTACGGTTTTTTCCCTGTAATTGATTTCCAATCTCATAGCGTTGTGGTCAGAAAAGATGCTTGATATGATTTCAATTTTCTTAAATTTACTGAGGCTTAATTTGTGACCCAAGATGTGATCTATCCTGGAGAATGTTCTGTGCGCACTTGAGAAGAAAGTGTAATCTGCTGTTTTTGGATGGAATGTCCTATAAATATCAATTGAATTTATCTGATCTTTTGTGTCATTTAAAGCTTCTGTTTCCTTATTTATTTTCATTTTGGATGATCTGTCCATTGGTGTAAGTGAGGTGTTAAACTCCGCCACTGTTATTGTGTTAGTGTTGATTTCCTCTTTTATAGCTGTTAGCAGTTGCCTTATGTGTTGAGGTGCTCCTATGTTGGGAGCATATATATTTATAATTGTTATGTCTTCTTCTTGAATTGATCCCTTGATCATTATGTAATGTCCTTCCTTGTCTCTTGTAACATTCTTTATTTTAAAGTCTATTTTATCTGATATAAGTATAGCTACTCCAGCTTTCTTTTGATTTCCATTTGCATTGACTATCTTTTTCCATCCCCTCATTTTCAGTCTGTATGTGTCCTAGGTGTGAAGTGGGTCTCTTGTAGACAGCATATATATGGGTCTTGTTTTTGTATCCATTCAGCAAGCCTGTGTCTTTTGGTTGGAGCATTTAATCCATTCACATTTAAGGTAATTATCGATATGTATGTTCCTATGACCATTTTCTTAATTGTTTTGGGTTTGTTTTTGTGGGTCCTTTTCTTCTCTTGTGTTTCCCACTTAGAGAAGTTCCTTTAGCATTTGTTGTAGAGCTGGTTTGGTGGTGCTGAATTCTCTTAGCTTTTGCTTGTCTGTAAAGCTTTTGATTTCTCCATCGAATCTGAATGAGATCCTTTCCGGGTAGAGTAATCTTGGTTGTAGGTTCTTCCCTTTCATCACTTTAAGTATATCATGCCACTCCCTTCTGGCTTGTAGAGTTTCTGCTGAGAAATCAGCTGTTAACCTTATGGGAGTTCCCTTGTATGTTATTTGTCGTTTTTCCCTTGCTGCTTTCAATAATTTTTCTTTGTCTTTAATTTTTGCCACTTTGATTACTATGTGTCTCGGCGTGTTTCTCCTTGGGTTTATCCTGTATGGGACGCACTGCGCTTCCTGGACTTGGGTGGCTATTTCCTTTCCCATGTTAGGGAAGTTTTCAACTATAATCTCTTCAAATATTTTCTCGGGTCCTTTCTCTCTCTCTTCTCCTTCTGGGACTGCTATAAAGCGAATGTTGTAGCGTTTAATATTGTCCCCGAGGTCTCTTAGGCTGTCTTCATTTCTTTTCATTCTTTTTTCTTTATTCTGTTTCGCAGCAGTGAATTCCACCATTCTGTCTTCCAGGTCACTTACCGTTCTTCTTCCTCAGTTATTCTGCTATTGATTCCTTCTAGTGTAGGTTTCATTTCACTTATTGTATTGTTTATTTCTGTTTGTTTGTTCTTTAATTCTTCTAGGCCTTTGTTAAACATTCTTGCATCTTCTCGATCTTTGCCTCCATTGTTTTTCCGAGGTCCTGGATCATCTTCACTATCATTATTATGAATTGTTTTTCTGGAAGGTTGCCCGTCTCCACTTCATTTAGTTGTTTTTCTGGGGTTTTATCTTGTTCCTTCATCTGGTACATAGCCCTCTGCCTTTTCATCTTGTCTGTCTTTCTGTGAATGTGGTTTTTGTTCCACAGGCTGCAGGTTGTAGTTCTTCTTGCTTATGCTCTCTGCCCTCTGGTGGATGAGGCTGTCTGAGAGGCTTGATGGGAGGGACTGGTGGTGGGTAGAGCTGACTGTTGCTCTGGTGTGCCGAGCTCAGTAAAACTTTAATCCACTTGACTGTTGATGGGTGGGGCTGGGTTCCCTCCCTGTTGGTTGTTTGGCCTGAGGCAACCCAACACTGGAGCCTACCTGGGCTCTTTGGTGGGGCTAATGACAGAGTATGGGAGGGCTCACACCAAGGAGTACTTCCCAGAACTTCTGCTGCCAGTGTCCTTGTCCCCACAGTGAGCCACACACCCACCTGGCTCCCCCCACCCCAGCCTCTGCAGGAGACCCGCCAACACTAGCAGGTAGGTCTGGTTAGGTCTCCCCTGGGGTCACTGGTCCTTCCCCTGGGTCCCGATGCTCACACTACATTGTGTGTGCCCTCCCAAGAGTGGAGTCTCTGTTTCCCCCAGTCCCATCGAAATCCTGCAATCAATTCCCACTAGGTTTCAAAGTCTGATTCTCTAGGAATTCCTCCTCCTGTTGCCGGACCCCCAGGTTGGGAAGCCTGACGTGGAGCTCAGAACCTTCACTTCAGTGGGTGGACTTCTCTGGTATAAGTGTTCTCCAGTCTGTGAGTCACCCACCCAGCAGTTATGGGGTTTGATTTTACTGTGATTACGCCCCTCCTACCGTCTCATTGTGGCTTTTCCTTTGTCTTTGGATGTGGGGTATCTTTTTTCGTGAGTTCCAGTGTCTTCCTGTTGATTATTGTCCAGCAGCTAGTTGTGATTCTGGTGTTCTCCCAAAAGGGAGTGAGAGCACGTTCTTCTACTCTGCCATCTTGGTTCCTCCTCCTGTTGGAAGATTTTTAACTACGGTTTCAATTTCATTACTTGTGATAGGTCTGTTTATATTTTCTAATTCTTCCTGGTTCAGTCTTGGAAAATTGTACCTTTCGAAGAATTTGTCCATTTCCTCCAGGTTGTCCATTTTATTGGCATATAGTTGCTTGAGGTAGTCTCTTATAATCCTTTGTGTTTCTGCAGTGTCAGTTGTGATTTCTCCTTTTTCATTTCTAATTTTATTGTTTTGCGTCCTCTCCCTTTTTTTCTTGATGAGTCTGGCTAAGGGTTTATCAATTTTGTTTATCTTCTCAAAGAACCAGCTTTTAGTTTTATTGATCTTTGCTATTGTTTTCTTTGATTCTGTTTCATTTATTTCTGCTCTGATCTTTATGATTTCTTTCCTTCTGCTGACTTTGGGTTTTCTTTGTTCTTCTTTCTCTAGTTGTTTTAAGTGTAGGGTTAGTTTGTTTATTTGAGATTTTTCTTGTTTCTTCAGGTGGGATTGAATTGCTATAAACTTCATTCTTAGAACTGCTTTTGCTGTGTCCCATAGATTTTGGGTTGTCGTGTTTTCATTGTCATTTGTTTCTGTGTATTTTTTTATTTCTTCTTGATTTCTTCAGTCATCTCTTGGTTAGTTAGTAGCGCACTGTTTAGCCTCCATGTTTTTGTGTTTTTTACAGTTTTTTTCCTGTAATTGATTTCCAGTCTCACAGCGTTGTGGTTCAGAAAAGATGCTTGATACGATTTCAGTTTTCTTAAATTTTCTGAGGCTTGATTTGTGACCCAAGATGTGATCTTATCCTGGAGAATGTTCCTTGTGCACTTGAGAAGAAAGTGTATTCTGCCACGTTTGGGTGGAATGTTCTATAAATATCAATTAAATCTATCTGGTCTATTGTTTCATGTAAAGCTTGTGATTCCTTTTTTATTTTCTGTTTGGATGATCTGTCCATTGGTGTAAGTGTGGTGTTAAAGTCCCCCACTATTACTGCGTTACTGTCAATTTCTCCTTTCATGGTTGTTAGCATTTACCTTATATATTGAGGTGCTCCTATGTTGGGTGCATAAACATTTATAATTGTTATATCTTTTTCTTGGATTGATCTTCTGATCATTATGTAGTATCCCTCCTTATCTCTTGTAACCATTTTTATTTTAAAGTCTGTTTTATCTGATATGAGTATTGCTACTCCAGCTTTCTTTTGATTTCCATTTGTATGGAATATCTTTTTCCATCCCTTTGCTTTCAGTCTGTATGTGTCCCTAGGTCTGAAGTGGGTCTCTTGTAGACAGCATATATATTGGTCTTGATTTTGTATCCATTTATCCAGTCTGTGTCTTTTGGTTGGGGCATTTAATCCATTTACATTCAAGGTATTATTGATATGTATATTCCTATTACCATTTTCTTCATTGTTTTGGGTTTGTTTTTGCGTGTCTTTTTCTTCTCTTGTGTTTTCCGCTTAGACAAGTTTCTTTAGCATTTGTTGTAAAGCTGGTTTTGTGGTGCTGAATTCTCTTAGCTTTTGTTTGTCTGAAAAGCTTTGGACTTCCCCATCGAATCTGAATGAGATCCTTGCTGGATAGAGTAATTTTGGTTGTAGGTTTTTCTCTTTCATCACTGTAAGTATATCCTGCCATTCCTTTCTGGCCTGCAGAGATTCCACTGAAAAAATCAGCTGATAACCTCAGGGGATTCCTTTGTATGTTATTTTTTGTTTTTCCCTTGCTGCTTTTAATATTTTTTGTTTGAATTTAATTTTTGTTAGTTTGATTAATATGTGTCTTGGTGTGTTTTTCGTAGGGTTTATCCTGTATGGGACTCTGTGCTTCCTGGACTTGGGTGACTGTTTCCTTTCCCATGTTAGGGAAGTTTTCCACTATAATCTTTTCAAATATTTTCTCAGACCCTTTCTTTTTCTCTTCTTCTTCTGGGACCCCTATAATTCGAATGTTGGTGCGTTTAGTGTTGTCCCAGAGGTCTCTGAGATTGTCTTCAATTCTTTTCATTCTTTTTTCTTTATTCTGATTCTCGGCAGTTATTTCCACCATTTTGTCTTCCAGCTCACTCATTCGTTCTTCTACCTCCATTATTCTGTTATTGATTCCTTCTAGTGTATTTTTCATTTCAGTTATTTTGTTGTTCATCTCTGTTTGTTTGATCTTTAGTTCTTCTAGATCTTTGTTAAACATTTCTTGTATTTTCTCAATCTGCGCTTCCATTCTATTTGCAGGATTCTGGATTATCTTTACTATCATTACTCTGTATTCTTTTTCAGGTAGATTCCCTATTTACTCTTCATTTTGTTGGTCTTGTAGGTTTGTACCTTGCTCCTTCATCTGTGACATATTTTTTTCCCCTCTCATTTTTTTTTTTTCTTTATGAGTGGGATTGTGTTCCTGTTTTTTTTTACTGGTTTTTTGGCCCGAGGCTTCCAACACTGGAGTTTGTAAGCTATTGGGTATAGTTGGGTCTTGGTGCTAAGATGAGGAACTCTGTGAGAACTCACTCCAATGAATATTCCCTGGGGTCTGAGGTTCTCTGTTAGTCCAGTGGTTTGGACTCGGAGCTCCCACCGCAGGAGCTTCCGCCTGACCTTGGGCTTGCAAATCAAGATCCTGCAAAGTAAAAAATACAGTAAGACTAGGAAACTAACAGATATGTTAGAAAGAATGTAAAAATAAAAATATAGATGTATTAACAACTGGAAGGTACATCAATACCACAATAGTAAAAAAAGAGGAGGGAAAAGAAACAAAAAAAAACTTCGAGGGGAAGACCTTGACTGTGGAGAGCGGGACCTAAGCAAGGGCTAGGTTTGGGCGCTGGGCGGGCCCAGTGCTCAGGACCCACAGGGCTGGAAAAGGCCCTGAGGGCTGTGGGGAATGGGGCTTAGGCTCAAGGAACAGAAGGCGCCCAGGCGTGACCCCCACCCCTGGTCTCAGAGGGAAGGGGACCTCACCTGGGAGCCCAGAAGGCTTCCTGGGCTCGAGTGGGCAGGGCAGACGCCCTCCTCTCCTCTCCTGCTCTCTGGTCTGGGGTCTGGGAGGGCCCCTGCCGCCTGCCTCTCTTGATCTCCCTGGCCTCCCTCCTATACCCCCAAGACTAATGCGCGCAGGGTGGGGTGAATGGGGTGAGGGGGCAGCGGGGGGATCCTTGGAGGGCAGGGCATCGGCCTAGGAGCTCAGCTGTCTCCCTAGGCCTGAGTGGACAGGGAAGTCGCCCTCTGTTCCTCTCCCGCTCCTCGCGGAGGGCCCCTCTCGCCTGCTTCTCCTGGTCTCCCTGGCCTCAGGGGCGCCGATCTTGCCTGGCCTCCACTTCTCCTCCCACCTCTGTACACTTACGTCCTACCGGTTCACTCTGGTGTTCCTCCCATGTCCTTGGAGGTTAGAGTTCCTCACGAGCGGCCGGCAGGCGCCCTAGTTGTGGGGAGACACTAACTCTGCCTCTTCCCACACCACCATCTTGACTCCTAAAGTCAGTATCCAAAATACCTCATTTTAACTTTTTGGAATGTCATTGTACCCTGCTTTTAAAAATAATTATAGAACTGCACTTAAGGTATTCCTAAGGACACTGTTTTAAAATATAAAATAACAGCAAGTTTTCCCCTTTGACACTTGCATTTTTCTATTATTTTAAGAGTCCATGAGTTCAATCTGCCTGTAGTATGTTTTACTAAAGAGGTTAGTGATTCTTCTTTTGGAGAAACACAAACTTATTCTGACTAAGGGCAGCATATTTCTCCTGTGTGCTCCTTAGAACACAGGTCAAAATATCATGTACCTATTTGTAATTGATAGCATTGATGTAATTTTGTTCTCGTTTTCTCTGAAAAATTCCCAAAGGTTTTCAGTATGATATTTTCTAGAATTTTTTTTTAAACCTGTGGAAACAGTTTTGTACATCTGTAGATTTCTTTTTTAATCTTTTTGGCTCTTTTAAAATGTAAATTCTATCTTAGTACCTGAAGCAATAGTCCAGTTACCATTATTGATTTTCTTAGGGTTCCAGTGGTTTGTATTTGTAATGAGTTTTAGTTTGATAGGATTTATTTGTAGTAAAGTTAATGACAGTGTATTTGTTGAAATCTTTCAGAATTTTTCCAACTTGTCACTCCACTCTCATGTAACTTTATTTAGGGTTTGTTTTTTCTGCGTTAGTTTCCTTTACTCCTCTACCCTAAGAATAGGGAAACCTGTTTAGTCTTAAGGATAAGCATACGGACACCAAAACAACTGTGGAAAGAAACAATAATTTACGGTAAGTTTGAGAGCTCCAAAGCTGTACATAAATCGGTACTCTGACTAGTCTTTAGTGGTGGACGTACATTTGTCACAGGTATTGTATTGTCATTGTTTATCTTTAATTTGCCAATGGTAATAAATATATAAGTATTATGCATTGTATGTGGCTTTTTTGTTTGTGCTAGATGTTTGGCTTGACAAAAAACTTGATAACCTAATAACGTAAGTCATCTCTTGTGAAGGTATGATAGACGCTTGGATAATACAATTTGATGTTAATTTTTGTGGCAGTGTTGGGACGGAGGAATTTGAAACAACTAAGAGAACTCTTTTTTTTTTTTTAATTTGTTTATTTTATTTATTTTTGGCTGCGTTGGGTCTTCGTTGCTGGGTGTGGACTTTCTGTAGTTGCGGCGAGCGGGGGCTACTCTTTGTTGTGGTGCACGGGCTTCTCATTGCGGTGGCTTATCTTGTTGCGGAGCACAGGCTCTAGGCACGCGAGCTTCAGTAGTTGTGGCTCCCGGGCTCTAGAGCGCAGGCTCAGTAGTTGTGGTGCATGGGCTTAGTTGCTCCGCAGCATGTGGGATCTTCCCGGACCAGGGCTCGAACCCGTGTCCCCTGCATTGGCAGGCGGATTCTTAACCACTGCGCCACCAGGGAAGCTCCTAAAAGAACTCTTTAGCATGACATACTTCTGTTGCCATAGCAAATTAATCTTGTAAAAGTTTCTCCCAGCCAAAAAAATCATTGGCTGCCGAAAATATATCGTTTTTTTTGAGGAAAATATCAAGTTAACAAAAAGTCCTAAGGCAATAGTCACAAAGCAAGTAACAATCAAATGTAAATCACCGTCATATTCTTCCTCTTGGGGGATGAATCTGAAACACAGTATCAAAGCTTGTTCTCCTCCTCACCTTTTTCCACACCCAGATTGTACTTTGTACTAATCAACTGTCATATTCCCAGGTGATGGTTTGGGATTCCATGCTGGACCAGGAAGCATGGATTACACATACTTCTCATTCTTTAAGCCTTTTAGTTACCTCCCCTCCTCCTTTTGCAAAACAGACCAGGCAGCCTGTTCAGGCAGTAAATAGGTATGGTACGCATTCCCTTCTAAAAGTTTAATCCTCTGATATACATAGCCTTCTATACTAAGAGAAAAACCTGACTAAATACAGTTTATTATATGAATGTGTTTTTTCTTTTACAATTAATAAATGTAAGTTAGAATTACTTTTCCAACTATCGACTGAAAACCCTCTGTTGTTAATCTTACTGTGTGTCATAGACTACCTTATACTGCTCCTGCTTCACTTGCCCTCTTAAATAAATATACATTATAATAAACAGACTCATGTGGTTTTGTATGTGTGCTACTTCGTCTAAGAAAGGAAGACTGACTAAAAGAATCTTTGTCCACCTGCCTAGGTAAGCATCAAGGAGACTTGTCTCTGCTCAGTTCTGTGGGTGGAGAGAAAAAAAAAATGATGCAATAGTGAAGATGATGATGATGATGATGATACTAACAAGAAAAACTTATTTATTTATTTATATTTTTAAACTTACTGTGTACTAAGCACTATTCTAAGCAATTTAAGTTTGCTCATTTAATCCTCACACCTTTGAGGTAGATAGTTATAAACTCCATTTTATAGAATTGTAATCTGAGACACACAGAGGTTAAGTAATTTGCTCAAGGTCATCCATCCAGTGAGTGGAGGAATGCAGGTTTCGAACTTAGGCTCTCTAGTTTCAGAGTCTAGGTTCTAAATCACTGCATTATTACTGTCTTTCCAAGCTTGCATCTAGATACCAGGGTGTATTATGAATGTGTACTATCCATGTGATATAAGAATCCCAAGCCAAGAAAATAAATTAAAACATATACTTGAACTTGAATACTTCATCTTATGGGTTTCTAAGCACTAGAAAGTGCATACTGCTCTTCAGGGATTGCTCCTCAACCAGGGAGCACTGGGCTTTACCAGAATAGTCAGAAAAACACTATAAAATGAGTCTATTTGATGTGTCTAAATGCAAAACTAAGACACTGAAGTAAATAAATTTTGAAAAGAACCAAATAAAATTAATTAGAAGGAAAATTGTGATTATTGAAATGAAAGTCATCATTTGGGGGAAGATATTAACAGCAAAAGTTAAATAGTAGTAGAAACAGGTGAAAGAATCATACGTAAATAAAAACGAATCTGAAGCTAGAGAGTCAGTGAAATTGGAGGCAAATGCAGACAGTCTTCAAAGCATCCATAGAGAAAAAACAAATTTACATTCAAAGGACCGAAAGTTAGATTGACAGTTGACTTCTCATCAGCAGCAGTAGTGGTCAGAATAACATCTGTAAAGGAGTGAAGGAGGGACTTCCCTGGGAGTCCAGTGGTTAAGACTTCGCCTTCTGCCCTGGTCAAGGAGCTAAGGTCCCACATGCCTCGTCGGGCCAAAAAAACCAGAAACATAAAACAGAAGCAATATTGTAACAAATTCAATAAAAACTTTAAAAAAATGGTCCACATCAAAAAAAAAAAGGACTGAAGGAAAACACTGTCAACCAAGAATTCTGTACTTAGCTAAACTGTCATGCAAAGCAGCTATATCCCAATAAAAATTAATTAAAAAAAAGAAGAAAAACCTGTCATGCAAGACTAAGGGCAAAATACAGACCTTGTGTCAATAGTTAGTGTATCTGAGTGAAGGGTACATGGGACATTTCTATTCTGTTTTACCAACTCTTCTATAAGTTATTTCAACATTAAATTGAAAAAACCCCCCACAATTTTAGAGAAACAACTGTGAAGCTAACTACTTGTAGCTCAATATTAAAAAGGATGTACTATTAAGAAAAACTCTTAAAGTAAGCACTTTATGAAGAAGGAAACTGAACTTTAAAGGAAGAATTGAGAGGCAAGAAAAAATGGTGATCAAAGAAATTGGTAAATGTGAGTAAATATTAGTAATCATCAACATTATTTGCACTTACATATGCTAAGTATAAGTATTTTGTGTAATTCTCACAACAACCATGTGGTATAGGTACTAATATTTTTCTTCAGTTTGAAAGACCTCATCCAGTCCCCAGCACAATGAATGAAAAAGGACCAAACCAAGTTACGTCTCTGTGAAATTTGAGAATTCCAAAAGTAAAGAGAAAAATCTTTAAACCTTTCAGAGAAGGGAGAAATACATCACCAGTAAGGAAACAAAAATAAAATGCCACCAGACTTCTCAGCAGCAACTCTTGAAGGTAGTAAACAGTGAAACAATGCCTTTAAAATCCTGAGGAAAAGATCTTTAACTTGGTATTCTACATTTAACCAAATGGTCAATCAAATGTCAGATGCAAGCATTTAAAACATTTTTCTTCCATGTACCCTTTCTTAATAAGCTAGTGGAATGTGTGATTTTACAAAATAAGCTGAGGAGGATGAAAAAAGGAAGAGGTGATCCTCAGAAACAGGACATCAATGTAGGAAAGGAACCAAAGGAGCATGCCTTGAGAGCAGCTAGTAAAGATTGAAGTAAGAGGCTAGGAAGTTCTGTGAAGAAACCAAAAGAAAATTTGAGTCAGTACATTTACTCACATGTTTGGGTATGTGGAAATTACAGGTCTTTTACAGGTCTAATTAAAGTGTTTTGCAGTTCTGGTATAGGTACATAGAAAAACTAAGCAAACACAAATTCTCAGGTGCTATTAACCTCAGGAAAACAAAAGATTATTCAAGAAAGGATAGCTAATTCAAATAGGTTACTCGTTTCATCAGTGGCAATTATAATAACAAACATTGAGTATTGATTCAACCAAAAATTATTAATTATCACTTATGACCATAGTGAAAGGGAGTTTGAGGGTAGACAGTGATTAAAAAAAGACGTATCCTTATCTGTTTTAACAACATCAGTTTAAATTATCTAAAAATAACAAGAAATAGCAGTTGTCATCTTACTCATAATTATAAATATCAAAAGAAATACCTTGATAAGTTAAAAATGACTACCACTAACAGATGGAGAGGGATAGGTGTGATTTGCCATTTTAAATAGCTTTTTATTATGTATTGATTTTTAAAAATCTTTGTGCTTGTATTAATTTTTGAATAACAGTAAAGGCTTGTTTACATATAAGAAACATTTTACAGTATGGTTTTATTCACAGAACTGCAGGTAGTGGGATAGAATTTGAGTATGTGTTGCTTGGTAAACATTGCATGGTGGTGCCACCCACCAAGAAAGGTAACGCAGACACAGATATGTAAACTTAGTGTTAAAAATAATGTGTTTAAATGAACAAGGAGACCACATGAGATGTTCATTAGCAGTTGGGTGTAAATATCTACCTAGAAGCAGGAGAAAAGTTCAGAGTATTAAGATAACTTTCAATCCATGAACTGATAAATTGAGAATCTACTATGTGTCACAAAATTGTTTCTAACTCTACATAGCTAACAAAGGGTTTAAGGAGAGTGGATGAAGACATGGAAAAGGGAGAAAGAAAAAGGGAGAGAGAGAAACTGGAAAAAAAGAAAGAAGGAAAGTAGCAGGAAAGGAAAAGGAGGATTTATTGTTAAAGAGAGGAAATATGGTATTCAGTCTCATACAAGGGGGAGAAGTGTGGGCATTAGAGAAGGGGACAGTAGTTTTCTTATGTTATTACTTTGCTCCGTGTTGCAAACTCTTTCAGGTTTGAGCCAATATAAGAATCTCTCCCCTACATATGTATATGTTTGGCATTAAGTACTTGAGTTTAATTAAGGCAAAAAGGAAGATGTTAGAAAGAAAAAGCCTGAGTAGACCGTGAAAATGTTACCTAACTATACCCATAAAATATTAATGTCCAAGTTAATTTATAAAGTAAACCTAAATGAAACTATGTGGGATGATAGGTTTATAATCCTGGGATAAGTAAAAGAAACCCCCGGTCCATGATGAAAATTTGTCCAAAGTAAGATAAACCACCTAATCTGTGATGGAAATTGATGTTTGACTACATAAGACTTTAAAGCTTTCATATGGGAAGTTCCCTGGCAGTCTAGTGGGTAGGACTCGGCGCTTTCACTGCCATAGCCCCGGGTTCCATCCCTGGTCAGGGAACTGAGATTCTGCAAGCCACGCAGCACAGCCAAAAAAAAAAAAAAGCTTTCATATGAAAGCTGTAAACAAAGTTAAAAAACAAAAACGATGCAACAAAATACATAGAAAACCTGTACACTGAGAACTACAGACTATTGGATGTGCCATGTTAATGGGTTAGATACTCTATTGTTAAAATGTAAATCTCCAAATAATTGTCAAAATAAATGCAATCCTAATCAGATTCAGAGGAGGCTTTTTTTGTAGAAACTGACATATTGATTCTCAAATGCATATGGAAATGCAAAGCATCTAGACAATCCAAAGTAACCTTGGAAAAGAATAATTTGGAAGACTTACCACTACTTGACTTCAAGTCTTAGTATAAATGTATAGCAGTCAAGGGACTTCCCTGGTGGTCCAGTGGTTAAGAATCCGCCTTCCGGTGTAGGAGACGCGGGTTTGATCCCTGGTCTGGGAACTAAGATCCCACATGCTGCGCAGGGCAGCTGAGCCCACACGCCGCAACTACTGAGCCTGCACGCTCTGGAGCCTGTGCACCACAACTAGAGAGAAGCCTGCATGCCACAACAAAGAGCCCGTGCACCCCAATGAAAGATCCCACGTGCCGCAACGAAGATCCCTGCATGCCACAACTAAGACCCAACACAGCCAAAAAAAAAAGTAAAATAGTAATAATAAAAAAAGTATAGCAGTCAAGATAGTCTGGTTCTAGTATAGGCATAAACCAGTGTAATAATCAGCCCAGAAATGGACACAAACCTACAGTTATATGATTTTCAGTGAAAAGTGCCAAATCAAGTCAGTAGGCAAAGAGATATCCTTCAGCAGATGAGCTGGAACAATGGGCTATCTATGTAAAAAAGGAATCTTTGACCTTTACTTTATACCACCAGAAATAACTAAAAATTGATTATAGACTGAAAAGTAAAAACTAAAAGTTCTAGAAGAAAAAATAATACAAGGAAAGCTATGTTTGGGGGATATGCAGAAATTTCTTAGAACACAAAACACAAATCATAAAAGATGAAATAGGTAAACTAGATTTTGTTAAATTAAAAATCTTAAACTCTTTGAAAGATGCTATTTTTTAAAATAGTTATTTATTTGGCCGTGTCGGGTCTTAGTTGCCGCACGAAGGATCTTCGTTGAGGCATGTGGGATCTTTTGTTCCAGTGAGCGGGCATCTTTCTAGTTGTGGCACACGGGTTTTCTCTCTAGTTGTGACATGCAGGCTCCAGGGCGTGTGGGCTCTGTAGTTGTAGTGCACGGGCTTAGTTGCCCCGCGGCATGTGGGGTCTTAGTTCCCTGACCAGGGATTGAACCCATGTCCCCTTCATTGAAAGGCGGATTCTCTACCAATGGACCACCAGGGAAGTCCCGAAAGGTGCTATTTTTTTAAAAATGGAAAGACAAAGACCAGGAAAAAATCTTCACAATACACTTACCAGACAAAGGGCTTGATCTAGAATATGTAAAGAACACAACTGAATAAGGCAACTAAATTAAAAAATGGGCAAAAGATGTGAATATACCTAACCAAAGAAGATAATATGAATGGCTAGCAAGCACATGAAAAGACTAAATACCATTAGTTATCAGGAAAGTGTAAATTAAAACCACAGCAAGGTAGTACTTCATACCCACTGGAATGACTAAAAGTAACAAGATTGACGATACAAAGTGTTGGTAGGATGTGGAACAACTGGAACTCTCATACATTGCTGGTACAAATGCAAAATGGTACAACTGATTTGGAAAACTGGTAAACGGTTTCTTATAAAGTTAAAATTATACTTAAAATATGACTCAGCAATTCTCTTTCTAGATATTTACTCAGGAGAAATGAAAATTTCTGTTTACATGGATATTTGTATACACTAATTTATAGCAGCATTATTTTTAACAGCCAAAAACTGGAAATACTAAATATGAAGTTAAATTGTGCTGTATATACACAATGGAAATCTATGTGAATTAGCTAATAGAGGCATCATGGTAAATCTCAAAAACATGCTGAATTAAAAAAGCCAGATATTAAAAAAAAAAAAGTACCCTGTGATTACATTAACACGAAACTGTGGGAAAGACTAACCTATAAGCAGTCATTCTAAGAAAAAAAACTAACCCTCTTGGGGCTTCCCTGGTGGCGCAGTGGTTGAGAATCTGCCTGCCAATGCAGGGGACATGGGTTCGAGCCCTGGTCTGGGAAGATCCCACATGCCGCGGAGCAGCTGGGCCTGTGAGCCACAATTACTGAGCCTGCGCGTTTGGAGCCTGTGCTCCGCAACAAGAGAGGCCGCGATAGTGAGAGGCCCGCACACCGTGATGAAGAGTGGCCCCCGCTTGCCGCAACTAGAGAAAGTCCTCTCACAGAAATGAAGACCCAACACAGCCATAAATAAATAAAAATCCATGTTATAATCTGCTTCAACTCCTTACTGCAACTCAGCAGGGTTTAAATAATAAATTAAAATTACTAAAAACAAAAAACAAAAAACTAACCCTCTTATTTCAGTAGTTACATGCGCCCCTGTCTGTGCCTTTTATAACTGAGTTCAGGGAACAGTGGCTTGACTGAACTTTGATTAGCCACAGAAAAGTAGGTCTGTGATAAGTATGTAGTTTGAAAGCTCTTTTCAGAATGGGTTGGTTTTTGTATTTTTGTTCTTTCCCAATAGGATCTTGTACCTCAAGTCAATATCAAAGAATGATTTTAACTAGATTGGGACAGATTTAGTGCTGGTGCAGCTATGATATAAGCTTTACTGAGAACTCAGACTTGGTCATTGATTAGTAATTTTTGCATTTCTGGTGGAAATCTCTTTGGCATCTGGTAGAACTTCAGACCTCATCACCCCTTTCCCCACTCAAACCTCCCAAATTTTACCAGGTCCTTCAAAGTCTCTAGCAAAGGGTGTTCATTTTTACTTGACATTGTATTTTGCATTTCCATCACTCTATTACAAACAACTTGAAATTGTTAGTATTTGCTTCTTTTACTTATATATTATTTAAATTGTTATTATTTAAAGATATATAAAAAATTGCATAGACCATAAATGTACTATTTAATACAAAATTATAAAGCAAGTACCTATGTAACTACCACTTAAGTCAAGAGGTAGAATATTGTCAGCGTTCCAGGAGCTCTTATGCATCTCTTCCTAATTCTTAATTCCTGCCCTCAGCCCTAACCACTTTCCTGACTTCTGTTATAATTTTCTTGCTTTACTTTTATACTTCTCTGTGCATCTCTAAACAAAGTAGTTTAGTTGAACTTGTTTTTGAAATTCGTATAAAGGAAATCATTCCATGTATATTGTTTTGTGCCTTCTTTCCCTCAATAACATGGCACTGAGAATTGTCCAGTGTGTTGGATGAAACTACCATTCATTTTCATTTTGTATAGTGTTCTTTTGTATGAATGGAGCACCATTCATTTTTTTTCAGTTTAAAATGCTATCTGTTTATTCTTTTTTTTATATATATTTGTTTATTTATTCAGTTGTGCCGGGTCCTTGTTGCGGCATGTGTGCTCCTTAGTTGTGGCGTGCGAACTCTTAGTTGCAACATGCGTGTGGGATCTAGTTCCCTGCATTGGGAGTGTGGAGTCTTAACCACTGCACCACCAGGGAAGTCCCTATTTGTTTATTCTTTTTTTAAAAAAATTTTTTAATTGAAGTATGGTTGATTTATAATGTGTTAATTTCTGCTGTATAGCAAAGTGACTCAGTTACAGACATATACATTCCTTTTCATATTCTTTTCCATTATGGTTTATCATAGGATATTGAATATAGTTCTCTGTGCTATACAGTAGGACCTTGTTGTTTATCCATTCTATATGTAATAGTTTGCATCTACTAACCCCAAACTACCAGTTCATCCCTCTCCCGCCCCCCACCCCCTTGGCAACCACAGTCTATTCTCTATGTCCATGATTCTGTTTCATAGGTAAGTTCATTTGTGTCATATGTTAGATTCCACATATAAATGATATCATATGGTATTTGTCTTGCTCTTTCTGACTTACTTCACTTAGTATGATAATCTTTAGTTGCATCCATGTTGTTGCAGATGGCATTATTTTGTTCTTTTTTATGGCTGAGTAGTATTCCATTGTATATATATACCACATCTTCTTTATCCATTCATTTGTTGATGGACATTTAGGTTGTTTCCAAGTGTTGGCTATTGTAAATAGTGCTTCTGTGAACATAGGGGTGCATGTATCTTTTTGAATTATAGTTTTGTCTGGGTATATGCCCAGGAGTGGGATTGCTGGATCATATGGTAATTGTATTTTTAGTTTTCTGAGGACCCTCCATACTGTTTTCCATAGTGGCTGTACCAGTTTACATTCCCACCCACAGTGTAGGAGGGTTCCCTTTTCTCCACACCCTCTCCAGCGTTTGTTCTTTGTAGACTTTTTAGTTCTTTGTAGACCATTCTGACCCGTGTGAGGTGGTACCTCATTGTAGTTTTGATTTGCATTTCTCTAATAATGAGCGATGTTGAGCATCTTTTCATGTGCTTATTGACCACCTGTATTTCTTCTTTGGAGAAATGTCTCTTTAGGTCTTCTGCCCATTTTTCAATTGGGTTGTTTGTTTTTTTTCGTTGTTGAGTTGTATGAGCTGTTTGTATATTTTGGCAATTAAGCCCTTATGGGTTGCATTGTTTGCAAATATTTTCTCCCATTCCGTAGGTTGTCTCTCAGTTCATTTAAAAAACTTTTTATTTATTTTTTTGAATAGACTTTTAGGCTGTTTCCTAAAAATTTACAGCTATTACAAATTAATTATTTTTGCTACTTCATTCTGCTATTAGCTATTTTAATTTTGATAACAAATAAAAGAACATCTTGTATCAGTATAGCTGTTTATGATATATGCAGTGCCCTTGTGTACATCCTAATTTAGCCCTCATTTCAGACCTGTGACATTGGCAGTGAAGCATTCCATTTTTTATAACTAATGATAGAGCTTGTCACTTGCCCAAGTTAACATTGCTAAAAATTAGTGTAGTACTAACAACTGCCAGACATCTCTTATATCAAAGTCTAAATTCTAAACATCTGATTCTGTTTCACACAAACTGAGCATGCTCAATACCTCAACTGAGTTAAAGTATTCCACGTTAAAAAAAAGAGGGAAGGGACTTCCCTGGTGGCTCAGTGATTAAGAATCCGCCTTCCAATGCAGGGGACACGGGTTCGAGCCCTGGTCTGGGAAGATCCCACATGCCACAGAGCAACTAAGCCCGTGCGCCACAACTACTGAGCCTGTGCTCTAGAGCCCGCGAGCCACAACTACTGAGCCCGTGTGCCACAACTACGGAAGCCCGCGCGCCTAGAGCCTGTGCTCCGCAACAAGAGAAGCCACCGCAATGAGAAGCCCATGCAGCGCAATGAAGAGTAGCCCCCACTCGCCGCAACTAGAGAAAGCCCATGCGCAGCACCGAAGACCCAACGCAGCCTAAATAAATAAATAAATAAATAAATAAATAAATAAATAAATAAAAAAAAGAGGGAAGAAATTATTTGTCTTAAAAGGTATACCTCATTGCCTTGTTTTTCAAATCATGGCTTTATTGTTGTTTCTTTGGAAGTTGACCTAAACAATTTTATTAATTTGTGGGTACGATGTTGGGACATACATTTTTCATATTGTCAGAAGCGAAACTGTTCCCACAAGTATAAAGCTTATATCTGCAGCATTTGTAGGTGTGGAAAGTGAGGAGGAGGGGAGGGGACTGAGGAAGTTATATTTTTGACTGGAGAATACTACTACACTTTTTTACTCATGCCAATCTCTTAAAAGTCAAGAGACTGAACTTTTAATGCAAGGAATCTCTGCCAGTCACTAAGTGGCCTGACAGTTCACTTAAGCTTTTCTAAAATCTTATGTCTAATGAAACTATGAGTTTGTGAAATACTCTCTGGTGCTGTAGCCCAGTTTGACCCCTCATTTATGTGTGGAATGTGCTGAGCTGTGTTTAAAGCCAAGTTTAGTTGTTGATGTTGTTGCAAAGTGACACTTCTTTTGTTATCTTAAGATTTTTTTTTTTAAAGTAAGGTTTTCAAAATGGACCTGATTTAAGCAACTTTGAGCTCAGGAAGTGAAAGTACCTGTTAATATATTTATTATTAGTGGTAGTATTGAAATTTTTTGTGACAGATTCAATACTTCTCTATAAGGTGTTTATGTATAAATGTGTTATAAGTATATATACATTTGAAAAAAATTCTAAAAAGGAATTTTGTTTAGAAAAGCAAGAAAATGGAAAAAGTGTATTGGTATGATATTCCAAGGCATGTTTGAAACATTTTTAGATTTATATGTTTACTTAACAAATAAAAACCTGTGGAGTTGCAAGCATCCCCTTGGTTTGAAAATGTATTTCATCATATCTATTATCTAGGTCGATATTCTTAAGTATCCTTTCTGTCTTATCTCTGAAAATAAAAGCACAAATTATTGTACTTTAAACAGTCATTCTTCAACTAAATATTAAGAAGGAGGAAATATTGTGAATGTCATTTTCAAAGTAGTACATGGGAATGGGAAAATGTATATTTTGAAATTTGCAAAATAAGGAACAGCTTTACTCTAAATAGGAAGGAAATTTGAATTTGCGAAAATGTTGATTGTAAATATGGAAGTCATCTATTACTTTTAAGTGTTAAACAGAAGGAATGTATACAACTCAGTTAAAAATAGAAGAAAATAGAACACCTTACCATGTAAAATTAGTATTTGAAGGCGGTTTCTGGCAAAGGTAAATTACAAATAAAAAGGAAATTGCTAGCTCTATATGTAGATGAGAAAATATGATGGAGTAAATCAAATAATAGATTTTAAAACCTCAGATCTCAAATCCAGTAGATCTGAAGCAGAGTAATTCACGTTTGTATGTGCTACATCAGCAGTGATGAGCATAAGGAATTTTCAGTTTCAAACAAAGGCATATTTGTTTTCATAAAATTGGTTAAAAGAGATTTCACAATGATATTTTAATGGCCATGGTCTTTGATTCAGGGAGGAATTAAGCTTGTTAAGTAAATAGCCCTGAAATAATATTCATGATGTTGTGAATTTAACCCTTTGCTCTTACATTCTCGCTAAGGAAGTAAATGAAACATACAATTCTTTTGAGCTTATAAACCTTCATAGTATTTGCCCAATTCATTGGACAGAGCCAATTGCAAGACTGCTACTTCTTTGTTTAGGAGTTTGGGTGACATAAGGAATGTTCACCTCTCCTTGAAAATAAGCATTCCAGGTTCTGAATTTTACTGTGGCAAGAATGTACATTTTCTTCCTTCTTATCTTCCTCTTTGAACATATGTTTAGATCTTAACATGTCATTGTCCTCTAGTATGTTGGAGGACATGTCCTCTGGACTGTGTAGAATCAGGGTCCTAAATTCATGCCTTATTACCCATATTTGTGACATTGAACATATATGCATTAATCTTCATTGAAGATCTTCTATACAAATATAAAAATAACTGTCATTTATGTCTTACAAGGTTTAGAGTCATGGCTTTGGGGAAAGCTTTTACAGTCATAAAATAGAATGCTCTATGAAGGCAAGGATTACTGTCTCTTTTCAACTGCTGTATTCCTAATACCTGACACTGAGAAAGTACTCAAATATTTTTTTATTGAATGAATATCAGTTTATTAAAATCTTGATTTTTTTTTTCAGTGTTTACTTTTTGGGGAAATAGTCTTAATTTTATCACAGATTTAAGAAATAAAAGCTTCTAAGGGTAAGATAAGTAAAGTAACTTCTTTTCTTCTCTTCTTTTTTTCTAGACTACCTGTTAAGGTCCTGAGTCAAGACAACAATTTTTATACCTTTCCTGGTGGTTCAGAAACGAGTCTCTGTAGAATCAGAAGCAAAGAAAGGAAACAATCTGACCTTTTCTTTGTTAGATTGACTATATAAGATACTTGACTTCCAGGAACAAAAACACAGAGAAGTAATAAAGTTATTATTTTTGCATCTTTGGACATTTATCATATTGAGAAGCCTGCTTTGTGAAGCTTCCTGAGTTGAGATTTGGAAACTTCATTGGTGCTCATTTATAACTTGGACTGTAAGCATGAGTGAATTCTGGTTGTGTTTCAACTGCTGTATTGCAGAACAGCCTCAACCTGTAAGTATGAAGTAATACATGTACAGAGTGGGTGGGGTGCTTATTAAACATAATGCTGGTTCTCAAGTTGAGAATCAGGACCCCAGCAGTGACGGCAGGGCAGTTCTAAGGCCTGTCAGTGGAATTCTGAACATCTGGTTAAAGAAAGAAAAAAAAAAAAAAAGTAAATGTGTTTTGAGTTAATGCCATGTGTGAGGAACTGTGCTAGACCATTGTGTATGATTGAGAAGGTTATGCTCTTATACCAAGTAGACCAGCTTCTGGAGGAGCCATGAGAGGAGAGGGAGACAATCTGAGGTAGAACAGCCAAGTCAGCTTTGGAAATCAGTGGTGGAAGATGTCATAGCTAGGTTGCCTCACATCCGTCTCGATTTACCATCTCATTTTTCTCACAGCAGCTCTCTGAGGAAGATACCATTATCCTTATTTTTCAGTTGAAATAGGTTCAGTTTTTTGCCCAAAGTCATATGGATAGTAAGTAGTCTTGGCTGACTTCTTCTTGGTACCTGCTCCACTTTTATCCCTTCTAACGTGTGCACATTTTGTTACCTCTGTGAAAATTCTGCCCTCCACGTCCAATTTTCTCTTCATCCTTTAAGATGCCTAGATCAAATGTCAACTCTATGAAATCTTCGCCAGCTTTCCCCTGACTTAGATGATACCTCATGTGTATTACCACCAGCTCTTTTAGTTCATTTTTCTGTGGTAGGATGGAACTTCTTGCATAGTAACTTAACTGTACTATAGTCTTTCCCACCATGTTTTGAATTCTTTAGGGGCCCTGAGCATATTTAGTTTGTATCTTCAGGATCAAATCTAATACCTTGGAGAATGTAGCTATACATGCTAGCTGGTTTGCTGTCTGACTGGCAGAATAAATGAATTTCTATTTTATTCTGTTTTGCTTACATTTGTAACAACATAAAAGGAAGAATGAGGTGTAATCCTAAGGTCTCTTCAGATCTTTTCTGAGCCTTTCCCTGGTCATACATGGTCACTTTGTAATTGCCCTTGTTGTATATGCAATTGTTTTTGAATGTCCTAGTCTTTAATGTCTGGCTCTGGAAAGGGGAAAAAATGAAAAATTGGGGCGGGGAGGAAAAGCAAGGGCGTGGCTTTTTAAATCCTCTGGAAGTCACTTCAGCCAGAGAGGGAGGAGCTTGCATCAGTCGCTGCCCACCTCCTTGTCCGTTGCTCCTCTGTGATCAGAAGCAGAGGTATTTGGAGGACATGGTCCTTTTTGCCCATCGTGGCTCCCACAAGCTGTGTATAGTATATGCGAAGAACACAGCTACGGGGCTGGGCAGGTAGTTACTACTGTGCTAAGAGCTAACACTGACTGAAATTAACTGCAGTTTACCTTCCACGTTTTCCCCTGGAAGTTGCAATCCTTGAACAGACTCTAGTTTCAGAATAGATAACAGCAGACAGATTCTGCCAGTACAATTGTTGTGGTGGGGATACAGATTCCTGCTGATATCTGCTCCACCATCTTCCCTTTTACTACTTTTATAATATTGTTTTTTACATTTAGCTCTTTGAACTGTGAGGCATGATGGTAGGAGTCTAACTTTTCTTTTGTGTTAATCAGCTATTTAAAAACAGTTTATTAAATAGCCAGTCTTTTTATTAGTGATATGAAATGTCACCTTTATTATATACTACATTTTCGTATATTTAAAGAGACTGTTCCTGAAATCTGTCCTGTTCTTTTGGTTACATATGTTTACACCTGTGCAGTTACTGTACTGTTTTAATTGCTGCAGTTACTTAGTACATAGTTCTTTTTAAACTGTATTGGTAATGTCTTATTTTTAAGCTGGATTGTTGTAACATGGGTCCTTATTATGTTTTTTTTTATATTTTTTCTTTGAGATATTTCATAATGCATCTTTTAAATTCTGTAGGTGTTTACTGTAGGATTGCATTGAATCTAGAATGTAATTGGATGAGAATTGACATCTATAAAATTTTGAGTAATGCCGTTGAGAAACATGGCATACATCTTCATTTATACAGACCTTTTCATGTTCTTTCAGTAAGCTTAAAATTTTCGTCATGTAGGTTCTGCACATTTTTTGCTAGGTTTTTTCTAGATTTTTTATGGATTTTTATTGCTATTCTGAATGATATTGTTTTGCTGTTAAATTTCCTAGTTGGAATTTTTTTTTAACTAGTGTATAGGCAACTCATAATTTTTATACACTAATTTTTTATCCAGATACCATACTGAACATTTTATATTTCCTAAATTTCTCCATATAGTGACATTTTTTTTCAGTCTTAATTCTGATGCATACACTTTTTTCCCTATTAATATCTTACTGCACCAACTCAGATCTCCAGTATAATGCTGAACAGTGTCAGTGATGGCTAAACAATCTTGCTTCTCCTGACTTTAATGGGAAAGGTTCAAATTTACTTAAGCATAAAATGAATGTTTATTTCAGTGAACACGTTTACCTGTGCATTTAAGTTATTGTGTATAATTTATCATCTATGATATATATTATCAATGATTACATTTTCAACAGTTTTTAAAGATTATAGAATACTTGAATCCTGTCACCATATTGTTTTTAGTATGCCTTGTAATTTTTGTTGAAAGTCATATGTGATAATACTCTGGGTAAAAGGAACTGAGGGAAATAGGCCTGTAGTGTGAATTTTTATGTTTATCTGAGTGGGGGTTAGGCTTTATTTACTGTTTGCTGTAGTTGTAGGTGTCACAGGATAAAATTTCCTTTGGTGTCCTTGTTTTTGTGCCCTGTTGTCTTTGGTTTCCCTAGAGACTTCTCCTTAAGTAAGGTCTGAGATGTCCAGTTCTTTCAGTTATATTTCCCTGTTGCACAGGAGCCCTGTTGATGTATTGGTAAGATGTTGGGCGTGGGGAAGCATTATATACTGCTGTGGTTAGGTTTCAGTCTTTCAGTGAGCCTGTGCCCCTGGGCTGTGACCTATATAAGTGCTTCTCAGTTTTGTTTTTTACTCCTCAGTTGAGACAGAAAGGCTAGAGGAGGCTGGAGTTGGATATTTCCCTTCCCCAAAGTTGGTTAGTTTCTGGTAAAACCCTAGTCAGTTAGGCTCTGGTAAAATAGTTTCTTTTGAGGGTAGGCTTTGTTAAGAAGAACAGGCCAGGCAAATTTCCATACCACCAAATTGCAGAAAGGCATTGTAAATCGCTGAGAGAACCCCAACCGGGGCCTAGCTTCTGGTCTGTTCTGAGTCTCAGAGTTCAGGCAAGGTATCAAATCTCTCCTGATTTCCATTAGCTCACTGAGAATACAGAGATTGGATTGGATGAAGTATTAGTTACCTAAGATGATGCAAGTTCATCTAAGTCATAGTGGCTTAAAACAGATTTTTATTATCTCACAGATTCTGTAGCCAAGTCCTCTGACTTAGGATCTTTCTAAGGCTACAGTTAAGATGTCAGCTGGGGCTGTAATTATCTCGGGGTTCAATACGGAGAGGACCAGCTTTCTGTCTCACTAAAGTGGGTGTTGGAAGGGTTCAGTTCCTCTCTGAATCCTAACAAGAGTCTCAGTTGGAAAAAGTGCTTCAGTTCCTTGCTGGCTGTTGGCTGGAGGCCTCCCTGTTTCTTGCTCCACAGGTCTCTCCATAGCACAGCTCACAATGTGGCGACTGGCTTTCATTAGTATGAGCAAGAGGGCAAGCAAGATGGAAGTCAGAATCTTTGTGACATCCCATCACTTTTGCTATGTTCCGTCCTGTGGAATTAACTCACTAAATCTAGTTCACACCCTCCTAAGATTGGGCACTCCTGGAGTTTTTTAACTCTCCAGCTGTCTACACTCATCCTCCAGCAGTTCACCAATTACAGTTTGTTTTCCTACATTGGTCCTGTACTGACTGGAGGTTTCTGCTCTAGTACATTGTGATTTTCTGTATTTGCCTATGTCTCCAATTCTGGAGGCAACAGTTTGCTCTGTGATCTCAGTTCTCTAAAGGATCTAAGAACAGTTGTTGGTTTTCAGTTTGTTCAACTTTTTGATTGTGTGGATGGGCATGACATCTTCTGAGCTCCTTACGTGTCAGACAGGAAACCAGAAGTCATATTTCCATATTTTTTAAGGTGGATTTGTTTATTGCCAGCATCCATAATGTTTGTAATAAAAATGTATCCTGTTCCAGTATGTGATACAGGTATACTCAAACTAGAATGGCAGAGGTTAGGAATTTAAAGAGTGGGAGCATAAGGCTTTAGAATTATGAGGCGTTAGAACTACATTTTCTGATACACAAAGGATTTGCAGTTTGAGTTTTTTGTGCACATATAACATGTCTGTATGGTGTTATTGTTTAATAATACATAATTGTATGAAATATTCCACAAGAATAGTATTTTGACTTGCTGAGAAAAATGACACAAAATTTAACAGGGCTGTGTGGTTACTATCGTAGAAGAACAGCTTGCTTGTTGGCATGAGGAAAAAACATATAAAGGATGCACTAATAATTGTATGTGTGTTTACAGTCTACAAAAACATATCCTTGCAGCTCTATTAGACAGTATCAAGAGTGTCTTATTTGAAAGCTGCTTGGTCATCTCTAAAGTTTTCTAAAAGTATGTACCAAAATTGAGTGCTGTGAGCCAACTCTCCCACTCTTTCTTTACCACCCCCTGCTCTTGCACATTCCATGTGTGGAAAAGGAACAACCTAATATTGGGAAGAACTTAGAATGCATTTTTCTGAGTAGTAGCATAAGAATCATATTTTTTCTTCCTACTCTTTCGTTTTAGCACAGTGTAATACAGAGTAAAATAGAGTCCCAATTTTTGGAGCCATAGTAATCTAAACCTTTTAAATTGACTGTAGTGTAAATGCTGCGGTTGTTGTTGCTAGGTAGTGCTAAGGTTGGAATTTTTAAATTTGGATTGTAGCTGTCTTGCAACTTAATTTTTTAAAAAATGAAAAGATTTGTCAGCTGTTTACAGGACTGTAGTGAATTGTTTACCTACTTACTGTTGTGCATTGGCGTGCTGGTGGACTTCCCCCCCCCACCCCAGCTTTATTGAGTTACAATTGGTATACCAAAAAATTGCACATAATTAATGTATACAAACTGGCGAGTTTGGACATACGTATACAATCTGGCGAGTTTGGACATACGTATACACTCGTTGCCATCACCACACTTAAGGTAATAAACTTCTAAGGTATCCTCAGAAACAATGCATATTGATTTACAACCTCCCCCTTTTCTAGTCATATTACATACTTTCCCCGTATAGTGTTTCCCCACATGGTACTGATGTTTTGTAATGCTGTTTGTCTCTGAAATGTGTTATTTTAATTAGACACCTATGCCCAGTTGTCATGTATTAATACTAGTATTTCCACAGTGGGCCACGTACTGATGAAATAACAGTGAGCAAAACAGACACTGTTTCTGCTTCATGGCTCTCATTCTAGTGGAGGAGATATTTAGTGAATAAATAGGTGTCTGTGATATCAGGTGATGGTAACTGCTCTAAGGAAAAAGAAAGTAGAAAAAAGAGGAGGAGAAATGGGGATATGAAGGGTGTACAGGAAACGCCTCTGATGAAGTGATATTTAAGCTAAGATTTAAGGAAGTAAGGCACATGCTTATGTAGAAGGACTTGCGAGTAGAAGAGTTCTGGAAGTGCAAGGGTTGTATGTGTACGAGGAATGTCAAAGAGGGCAGAGTGGCTGTGAGCCAGGGCTACAGTGGTGGGAAATGAGGTCAGAGATAGTTAAGGGCCAGGTCATGTATGGCCTTCCAGGCTGGGGAAAGACTGATTTTTACACTTTGTGAAATGAGAAATCATTGAATGGTTTTGTTCTTTCAAGTGAAGAATATATCCTTTTCCCAGTAGTTTGAATGTTGAATGTTACTGTATGCCCAGACTGAGAGTTAGCACTGCCTGACCAGACTGCATCCTGTAGGCCAGTGAGTTACCTTCTCCTTCCTACACTCCCAGCCAATGAGTCCTCCTCAGCAGTCTGCAATCATGTGTGTAGTGTGTTCTGCAATAAGATTGTTGATTTCCTGCAGTGACTTTTCTTCGTTTTTGTTGTTGTTCTGATGTGCAGTTCTAATCCATAATAGTAGGAGTGTGTGTCTTTAAGTGATGATGTGGTAACTGCCATATAAAAAAACAAAGGAAGGGCACTGTGCTCCATGTTTTAGAGAGTCTAAGGTTTCTTCGAGGGAAATGGGTGAAGAATTGGAAGGGAATGGAATGGGTCAGTAGACAGGGGTTGCCAGAAGACCTTAGACCTTAGACATGAAAAGCATGAAAGCTATTACTGCAGCCTGAGAGTATGAACCAACAGTTCTATGAAAGGTGGCTAGAGGAAACTCTAGGTGAAGGCATTCTATAATTTCAGGGGATTTATGTCAAACAAGAGTTTGCTCAAGTGTGGTGCATTTCCATCAGTACCATGCGATAAGGACCTCAGATGGCATAGATTCATGTAGAACTTCCTTTTTTAGGAATCACATTTCCACACACCCTAAATGAGGTGTGAGTATGATAGATACGTTGTCATTTTTCCTTTTTCTGGAACGTAAATGTGCATGCTCTTGATTTGTTTAATTACACAGAAAAACACATTATGTAACCACAATCATCTCAAAACATTTAGTAGATGAATTTATGTACTAGAAATAGAAAATTACCCTTATCAGTGGAGAAATGAAAAATATCCCTACTTTGTAGAAAGGCAGTGTAGAGGACTGATTCAAATGTCTTAACTGTATTGCTAAACCTAGAAATTACCAAGCTTATCTTATTCACTGGAACTGCCTGTCCTGCCTCAGGAGTGGCTACTGGATTTCTTCATAGAGACAGTAAGCTGCTTATACCTGAGGAGAAAGTTTCAATTTGTATACATGAGCTTGAAGACAAACTAGAAAGGCTCTTGGCATAAGGATTTTGGTGTTCCTACCCTGTTTTGTGCTGATAGCACAGTCAGGAAGTGCTGGTAAGTTAGTGTCCATAGCATTCCGTATGAGTTCAAGCTGGGGGAGAGGGTGAGATGGTAGTAGAAAGCCATTTATCTTCAGAAACTAGAATGCTTTTATGAGTTTGTAAATGTCAGAGAAGAAATTGTTTTCTTTAATGCTTTTATTAAATTGATCTTTATTCAGTTTAGATTGAAGTTTTTTAATATATACGTCAAAGTAAAACAAGCTATTTCTTAGCAAGCCATGTGGTGGCTGCCATTTATAGTTACTTAAAAAGTGACATCAGCAAAAATAATAATTCAAAAGTAGACAGTTGTATACTGAACCTCATACACTCAGCTTCAACAATATCAGCTCTTATCTGATCTTGTTCATCTCAGTGCATCTACTTTGCTCTTTTCTGTATTATTTTGAAGCCAAATTCCAAGCATTATTTCATTTTATACATAAATATGGCAGTATTTATCTCTAAGAGATAATGATTCATATTTAACATAACCACAATACCATTATCATACCAAAAAAGTACTTTAAAAGTTTGTTTTATATATAAATATACTATATGATAAATAGTTATGAAACATATTATGAAGCAAATATTACCCAAGTTAAGACATGGAGCATTGCCAACACCCCAGAAGCCCCCTAGCATTCTTTTCATTTACATCCCTGCTCCAACACCTGGAGGAGCCACTGCCCTGCTTTTTTATGGTAATCACTTCCTTATTGTGTTTTATGATTTTACCATTTGTATATGCCCTGAGCAGTATAGGTTAATTTACCTGTTTTAACTTTGAGTGGAGTTCCAGTGGATATAATTGTGTTTTCTTCTTTAATTCAATGCTAAATTTATAAGATTAATCCATATTGAGGCAGGTAACTGAACTTCATTTCCACTTTTCTTGAACGTTTTGTTGTATGACAACACCATGTACATCCATATAGTCCTTTTGAAATTCTGAGTTGTTCCCAGTATGGGACTATTACGAATAATGCTCTTTCGTGCCTTTGTGTATGTGTTGCCCGGTGAACACATGCTTGAGGTTCTCTAGGGTATATACCTAGGAGTGAAATGATTGGTTCTAAAGGCTAAGGACATTAGCTTTTACCATGCAAGACAACATTGTTTTAAATTTGGTGTTACCAGTTTGTGTTCCTACCAGCAGTTTGAGTTACCAACCGTTGTTACATAGCCTCATCAAATGCATGATGTTTTCAGACTCAGTTTTTATCAGTCTGCGAGGAAATGTTTACCCTTGCATTATCTTGCATTTTAATTTAATGACAGTGAAAAGTAACCTGATTTTTTTTAAATTCTAGGTTGTGAGCTTCAGGATTGTACACAAGTCAGAGATTTCTTGAAATAAAGTTCTCCAATTCAGCTCCTCCACACTTTTGTCCATCAGCGCATTCCATTTGTATTAAACCATAAGACGAGTTCTTTGAGAGTACAGAAAAACACATTTAGATAAATTGAAGCCCATGAAGTTAAGACATTATACTATATAGCAGCTTTCATTCTTGTATTTAGTTTCAAGTATGATTAAGCATTAATCTAATTCAGTGCTTTCTGTTTACTCTGTTTCTAGTAACTATTATAGAGATAAATGCATTCAGAAGCCACCAGGCATCTATGTCATCCTATACACAAAATATTAGTAGAACTTAATTTAAGAAAAGATGAAAAGTAAAAATAGAAGGTCTAGTATTTTCCTCTCACATTCCAGCAGATCATTTTGAACACCCCCCAGGTGAGCATTTCCCACACTGGAGACCATTGAATACAGAACAAGTCAGAGCATGGAGCTCTGGAGTTGAGAAACAGGATTATCTTATCTTTATTGTGATAAAAATAATTACCACTGGAAAAAAAGGGAAAGAAATGCAGGGAAAATTGTTTTTGATGAGCAGGAAGAGAAAAAAACATTGTGGTCAAATAGTTTTTAAAAATATATATTTATATGGCAGATAAGTCCTAACTTAATTTTTTTTCTATATGCTCATTAGAAAATACTGTCTATATCTTCCTAAAGAAAATGTTCCTCATTTATGAGGTCATGTTAAGTAGCCAGTGTGAGCTCCTATTAACTGACAGTTTACATGAATCCTGAAACATTTCTTAAAAGAGCTTTTGTTTTCAAGTCATCTCACCTACACATCTGGGAGATTGTCATGTTTATTTAGAAAACACTTTCTTCATTTACATGTTCTGTTATTTGTGTAAATGATGTGAAAGTCTGCATCTTTTCATAAGGCATTGAATTCTTAAAATGGCTAAAATTAACGTGCTTCTGAAATACCAATAGCATGAACCTTTGCATTGTTTTGTTTTACTGATTATTGGGTTTTATAAACATAGAAACAGCAAGGATAAAGAGGATTAAGCCTTTATTTGTCCAGAGTTAGTGGTTTGGGTCCTGATTCTCACATGGCCTTGGTATATACAAATAGGAGGGAAAGTTAAGGATCTCAATTTTATTATTTTAAAAATCAGAAGGCAAAAGAAAGAAAGGAAATCAGTACCAGGCAGGTAAAGTCTAGTTAATAAACTATTCACGGTTGTAGAAGAATAAAATGTTTATGTAAACTTTATGTAATCTGTGATTAAAGAGCAGTTAGAATTTGGATAATTTCTGGGGCCTAATACTATAGTAGTATTTTAATAATTATGAAGTCAATACTATATAGGACATTTTTACAAGCACTTCAGAGTCTGTTCATCTGTGATATAAACACATGATAAAAACCATTCTGTTCTTCCATCTTTCTCTGCCTTAAACATGTTTATAATGGGTAGAAAATATTACAGATCAATTTTGTTAGCTCGCATATGCAAGACAGATTCTAAGATCTCAGCTCTGTCTCCTTTAAGTACTGAGTAAAGCTTGGTCTCTTATCACATCTGTACATAGTAAAAATTCTTCTGATTTTTTAGATATTTCTAGTGCTCATGTTCCAATTACTTTTGTAGATTGACCTTTCTTTTAGTTCCTTGAAGAGCTATTTTTTATGCTTATACTCCTTTATTTTAGCAGGTGAGACATCATTTGTTCTGCTTTGTTTTGGTTTGTCATTTGTTAGCTGCTTTCATTTGTGAACTGAAAATAATTTTCATACAATCATAAAATTATAGTCTTAAAGGCATCTAAGCAAACATCTAGTCAGATGCATCACTCACACACAGATTTGGAAACTATTAAGAAGTGAACTAGTAAACTAAGTTAAGGCTAGTAAGTTAATGGCAAAGCCTTGGCATTTTAAGACTAGTTTTCTCTAGTATGTGTTTCAATAAATTTTACCCAAATGGACATGTATACACACATTGGATATGCAATTGAATTATAGGACTATGCAAAAATACATCACTAGTTTTGATAAGTTATGGTGAAACCAGCAGTGTTTCAACATTTTAAAAGGTTCTTGGGAATTCCCTGGCGGTCTAGTGGTTAGAACTCGGCGCCTTCACTGCTCAGGGAACTAAGATCCTACAAGCTGCGAGGCACAGCCAAATTTAAAAAAAAAATTCTTGCCAGTAAATGTTAATTATTATCTGCCATTTTTTACAGATCTTAGTTTGAATGCTTTCATACATATTAACTTAATGATATAAATGCCTGCCATTCTAACACACACACACACACACACACACACACACACCCATCACTCTTGTTTTTTGTGGTTTTGATTTTGGTTTTGTTTTATTTGTTCTTGGAGTGTCTACCTGAGTAGCAGTTGGGTGATGTCCTCACTGGACTCTTAACATGCACAAATCCTTCTTCATGTCTCCATTATGCACATATGCATGGATTCAAAAATCATTAAGATACTGGAAATAGTATTAGCTGTCAGTCATGCATATAGGATAAGTAAACAGAATCTCCCATACATTAAATAAAGAAGTTACTAGATGTCATTTCTCACTGACCTTAAGAACAGATAAAGTATGTATAGCTGATTCACTTTGTTATAAAGCAGAAACTAACACCATTGTAAAGCAATTATACTCCAATAAAGATGTTTAAAAAAAAAAAAGCAGATAAAGTTACTAAGAAACATAAGACAAGTGTGCTTTCAGTAATGCTTAGCTGTCGGAAATTGATCTCATTTTTATGAGCCCCAAAGTTATGGGTAGTTACGAAAAACCAAACAAGTTTTTCCCTTTTTTCTACCCTCTTCATAGGAGATCTGGTTTTCTATGAGCTTAAGAGTTGTTCAAATAAGGGTTTGAATTGCAATCCCAATGCTTATTTACTATGTGACTTTGAGCAGATTAATTAAACCTCTGCAAATAGGAATAATGACACCTATCTAATAGACTTAAATATATTAAAGTAGATAATAAAGTATATTAAATAAGGTAATTTATGTTAAGCCCTTAGCATAGTGCCTGGCACGCAGTAAGTGCTCTTATGAATGTTTAGTTGACAAATTGCAGTTTCCTCTCATTTTAAATAATGGTTGATTTTATTTTGTTGTGTTTTAAATCTCCGTTGGTTATTTTCAAGCACATTCTATTTGAAATGAACTGGACCTTCAAAGCTTGAAAAATTGGTCTCTTACCAGAAGTATTTTGATTTGGTTTGGTTTGGTTTTCAGTTACCAGGAAGAGAGATCCAGGTGTGTAACATAGAGAGGATGTTGGACTGAGCACACACGTACAGTCTCCTCCCTCCTGAAACCCCACTTTGCATGACATTAAAGGAGTTTAAAAAACAAAAAGGGGTAAAACCCACAAAGGAAAAGAATGCAGAGAAAACATAAGCATGGATGAAAGGTAATAAAACACAGATGATAGATTTGGAATTTGCAGAACATAGCCACACCCAGTTGCCTGCACAGGGGGATACTGACCAGAAGCAAACCAGAGTCTTAACTGCTTTGCTCTTGGAAGGCCTGCAACTAGGCTTGAATTGCTCAGGATGGCCTGCAGCAGATCGTTCTCTAGAGAGCTGACCGGCTCTGCAGAGACCTGGTGATTTCTGTGGTTGTGGGCTCCCCAAGGAAAAAGCCAGTTTCACCATCTTCTCACCTGCCCTTGAACCCACCATTCAGCATGCCTGACCCATGTGTACTAAGCCTCATTTGGACGGTCAGTGATCATCAGGCATGAGGAAAGCTAAAAGAAATTAACCGAATGAAAGAACTCAGAGGAAATAGATGATACAGGGAATAGAAAAGAACTAAAATAAAGCAATAAAAACTGTCACTATTCCTCAGATGATTAAGATATTGGACCCATTAAATAAGAACAGTGTGCCTACACAGGAAGGGAGACAGAAAGAACAAATTGAGAAGAAGAAATAGTGTTTGGAAATGATATAGCTGAGATACAGAAGTCCAGTGGAAGGGCTGGAAGATAAATCTGTAAACAAAGTAAAACAAAGAAATAGTAAAAACAAAGATACAGAGAGATGGAAAGTAGAAGGGGAAAGCTAAGAAAATTAGATGATCAATCCTGAAGGTTCAAAATCCGCCTAATTAGAGTTTCACAAAGTAGAAGAAAGAGGCATTGGAGGAGAATAAATTATCAAAGTGTTTGCCAAAAAGTTAGGGGTTTTTGTAACATCTTACAGAAAAACCCAAACAAACTTTTTGGACAACCCAATAATAATACAGGAACATTTCCCTGAACTAAAAAACAGCGTTAAGTGTTTTGGTTGAAGGCCAGTTGAGTGAAAAATACCCATTCCATTTAGTGACATTTCAGACTATATGGATTAGTTGTTTAGCTTTTTAACCAGTTGTACGGCAAGAAATTTGTGGATGGTGTTGAAACAATTAACGTTAGTTTCATAGGAAATCAAGCAAACAAAAAGAAGCAATTCAACACAAAACGTAATACAAGAAAAATTAACTGTAGAACATTGCTTGGCTTGATTGTGAACAATATTTACAAAAAGTTAATATAAGCATTTGATTTTTCTCTTTCTATTTTATGTATTAAATGTTTGGGGAAATTACCTAACTCTTTTTGAAACACAAAGGTATCTATTTTAGAATAACTGTATATATGGTGGTGTAAAGGAAAGACAGTGGACAAGGAAGACTCCCAGACCTGCTTTAGTTAGCTGTGGGACCTTGGCAAGTAATATGCTTTCCCTAGGTACATTAGTGTCCTGTGGCTGCCAGTGACAGATTATCCAAGTTTAGTGGCTTAAACATCACAAATTTATTGTCTTTAGTTCCAGAGGTGAGAAGTCCAATTTAGGTCTCACTGCAATAATATCAGTGTAGACCATTGTATTATACCACATTTTCTTTGTTCAGTATACAGTGATTTCCTGAAGTTAGCTCTACTATACACACACATATGCATGTACATACAGGGTACAGAAACAATCTCAAGTGCACGTGTGGTAGCAGAAATCTCTAGTGTGAAGGGTTTAACATGCAAAAGCATTGAAAAATATATCATTAGTACTTAGAGAAGCTATTTCAGGTTAGTTTTAAGCCTATTTTGTATTTCAGTTTTCATACTTGCAGTGTGTGACTTAAACAAGATACTAACTTTAAATAGAAAGAGAAAAGGAAATCCCTGTGTTCGCTTCAGGTTTCTCACTGAGAGATGAGAACGGCTAGTTCCTTCAGTTTTGCATTTGGCAATTTTGCCCTTGAACAGATCACTATAAACTTGCTTAGAGATTCCTTATAAAAAACAAATGTTGGGGCCTCCTGTGAACTTCTCATCTGTTACCAACTTTGAAACTTATACTAAGTGGGAAAAGGCTACTTATCTACTAAACTCTAAAGGGCAAAATAAAGACAGCACTGCACTTAGGATTGAATTTTAAGTGTGTTACCAGCAACCCACCTATTTATAAATATTTCCAGTATGAAATGCCTTGCCTTTCTGTACTTTGACTTAGATCTAAGTCCCTGCTTGTAACTCTACTTGGGTGTTTGGATTTCTCTGTGGTGATCTATGATGTGGCTCTCATCTTTTATAGAATTGCCTCCTTATGTAAGCCTTTTCACCTGAGAGCCACTGCTGGCATTCCAATGAGTGCACCACACTCTAGAAACCAGAGAAGTAGAATTATCACTTATTGTTCCCAGAGTGTATCTTCATACAGTACAAGTTGGCATACTGAAAAGGTTTATTATTTTCTGAAGTTTGACCTAAATATGAGAATTTGGAATCCAAAGTAGGCTACTCAGTTATTGAAGGGCAGATTTTTTTTTCTTAGATCTTTGCAGTCTACTCCTTGTTTCTCTTCCATTTGTCTTACTATTCAATGATTAATATTAATCCTGACATATTAATCATAGATTTTTGGTTAAAATCTTAGAAACCAGACTTCCATAGGTGGTATTATCAACTCATATTACTACCCATGGGAAAGCTGGATCTGGCTTCTTAAACATCTGTATCCAGGACCTGGGACACTGTTAAGATTCTCAACTCTGTCTCTTTCTTGATTCTTTGCACTTTCTGACTAGAGGTGGGTGTTTTTTCCATGATTGACCTCAGCTCCAGGTTCATCATCTCAGTTTAACCACCATGAGGAAGAAAGGACATCTCCCTTAGTCCTTCCCAGGGAAGGATTCTGGGCCCAGTTTGTGTCATGTGCACACCCCATGGTCAGGGTTGTCGACTACTGTGGTTAGCAACCGATCAAAATCATATGGTTGGGGTCAGGAAGAGGTGATTTCCCCAAAGGAAAGGAAGTGGGTTGCTGCTTCTAGAACAAAATATGTAGAAAGAAATGGTGTATGTCCACAATAAAGATTTATGCCTATTTATACAGAAGGATAGAAATAAAATGTCACTTAGCCTGAATATCTATTGACTACTCTGGTAAAAATGTTATAAAGCTGCTTCAAATCCTTTAAGAACAATTTAAAAAGATTACTTGTTGTCAGTCTAGAATATCCTAAGCTACTGTTTAGGTGTTAAAAAAAAAGTTAATCCAAATCAGTAAAATAAATAGAAAACTAAGGATATGTGAATTACACAAACCTTCACCTTTTGGGAAATGATAAGTTTTGAATGTCAGAAACTTGAATCTCTTTAGCAAATGCTGAAGCAAACATTAATAGAATAACCAAAGTGAAAGAAGGCTTAAGACTTAATGCTAGTTATATACACCTTTAGCAGAATTCCAGTGAAGCTAGGGTCTATAAGCAGTTAGCTTCAGTTATCTTTTGACTTTTGTGCCATAGTGAGTAAACTTTGTATAAAGATAATGAGCGAAAGGTAGAGGCCTCCTGTATTATGCAGTCTATTCATATGGTTTTCATCCTCCCCCCAAATTATAAGTGCTATGTATCATTTTGAGCACTATATCATAACTCATTAAATATTAATAGTTCATAAAATCCTCTGAATCATTTTTGTATAAAGTCATGGTAATAATATCTTTTTCCCAGTTACCTTATTATGTCTAATGGTTTTTTTTAAGTTTTGTTGCTCTATTTTAATGTTTTGCTTACTATTTGTAGAGTATAAGATAATGTAATTTATATAATATTACCTCCAAAGTTGGTCAGACTCAGCAGTAAAGGAGTTCATGGACACAGATAGGAGATAGTGAATTTAGTAGCTCGAATCATCACTGATACCTGTAAATAGATATATGACCTCTGTGTAATCATCCTGGTATGCTTAGGATTTATCCAGTCATTACTGGAATAATACCATGACTCACACTTGTGATTTGTTATATTGAATAGAAATCTTGGTAGAGCCCAGAGGTAAGGAGTGAAAATGGTGAGAAGTAGATCATATGAGGGAATGATGGACCTGAAATTTATTTCACTACCTCCAGTCTATAAGTAGGAGTAGGTTTTCCCTCCCACCTCAGTTTTATTGAGATATAATTAACATATAGCATTGTGTTAGTTTAAGGAGTACAACATAATGATCTGATATATGAATATACTGTGAAATGCTTACCACAGTAAGTTTAGTTAACTCATCACCCCATATGGTTAAAAAATTTTTTTCTTCTCATGACAACTTTTAAGATTTACTCTTGGCAATAATCAAATATACAAGACTGTATTGCTAACTGTAGTCACCATGCTGTACCTTATATCCCCAGAACTTACTTATCTTATAATTGGAAGTATGTACCTTTTGATCCCCTTTACCCATTTCTACCACCTCCACCCCCTACCCCTCACCCCCTGCCTCTGGCTGCCACTAGTCTGTTCTCTGTTTCTGTGAGTTAGGTTTTTTCAGATTTCGGATAAAAGTGAGATGGTACAGTATTTGTCTTTTCTTTCTAACTTATTTCACTTAGCATAATGCCCTCCACGTTCATCAGTGTTGTCACGGATGGCAGTATTTCCATCTTTTTTTTTTATGGCTGAATAAAATTCTATTGTGTATATATAGATACACACACATCTATCTGTATATGCATATATCTGTCTGTATGTACTTATGTGGACACACACACACACATCACATTTTCATTATCTACTCAGCCATTGATGGACACTTAGGTGGGTTCCATGTCTTGGCTATTGTAAATGTGCTGCAAGAACAGGAGGATGCATGTTTCTCTGAGATACCAATTTCATTTCCTTCGACTGTATACCCAGAAGAGGAATTGCTAGATCATATGGTAGTTCTGTTTTAAATTTTTTGATGGACCTCTGTACTGGTTTTCATAAAAACTGCACCAATTTATATTCCCACCAGCAGTGCACAAGGGTTTCCTTTTCTCCACATTCTCACCAACATTTGCTGTCTCTTGTCTTTTTGATAATAGCTATTCTAACAGGTCTGAGGTGATATCTCATTTTGGTTTTGTTTTGCATTTCTCTGCTAATTAGTGATATCGAGCATCTTTTCATGTACTTGTTGGTCATCTGTATGTCATCTTTGGGAAAATACCTATTCAGTTGTGCCCATTTTTAATTGGGTTGTTGTTTTGTTTTTGTTTTTAACTACTGAGTTGTTTAAGTTCTTTATATATTTTGGATATTAACTCATCAAATATATTATTTGCAAATATTTTCTCCCATTCTGTAGCTATAGGTTGCCTTTTCACTGCATAAGTTTTGCTGTGCAAAAAATTTTAATTTCATGTAGTCCAACTTACTGATTTTTGCTTTGCCTTTGCTTTTGGTATCAAATCCAAAAAATCGTTGCCAAGAGTGATATCAAGGAGCTTATCCCTGCGTTTTCTTCTAGAGTTTTTTGGCTTGAAGTCTTGCATTCAAGTCTTTAATCCATTTTGAATTGATTTTGGGGTATGGTGTAAGATTTTGGTCCAGTTGCATTCTTTTGCATGTGGTTGTTCAGTTTTCCCAACACCATTTATTGAAGAGACTATCTTTTCCATTGTTCCATTCCACCATTCAATTTCATTCTTGAATTTCAATTTGCTTATTAGTTCTAACAGTGTTTTGGTGGAGTCTTTAGGATTTTCTATATGTAATATCATGTCATCTGCAAACAGAGACCGTTTTACTTTTTCCTTCCCAGTTTGGATGCCTTTTTTTTTTTTTTTCTTGCCTGATTGCTCTGGCTAGGATTTTCAATATATTGAAAAGAAGTGGTGAGAGTGGGCATCTTTGTCTTGTTTCTGATCTTAGAGGAAAAGCTTTCAGCTTATCAGCATTGAGTTCATGTTAGCTGTGGACTTGTCATATACAGGCATACCTTGGAGATATTGTGGGTCCAGTTACAGACCACCACACTAAAGCAAATATTGCAATAGAGAGTCAAGTGAATTTCATGGTTTCCCAATATATATAAAAGTTATATTAATATTATACTGTAGTCTGTTAAGTGTGCAATAGCATTATGTCTAAGGAAAAATACGTATCTTAATTAAAAAATGCTTTACTGATAAAAAAAAATGCTAACTATCATCTGAGCCTTCAGCAAGTCGTGATGTTTTTGCAATAGTCATATCAAAGATCACCATAACAAGTATGATAATAGTGGAAAAAATTGAAATATTGTGAGAATTATCAAAATATGAGAGAAACACAAAGTGAGCAAATATTGTTGGCAAAATGGTGCCAATGGATTTGCTCAATGCACAGTTGCCACAAACCTTCAATTTGTAAAAAAAACGCAATATCTGTGGGGTACAATAAAGCAAAGTGCAATGAAATGAGATATATCTGTGCAGTCTTTTATGTTGAGGTATGATCTCCCTGTACCCACTTTGTTGAGAGTTTTTATCAAATGGATGTTGAATTTTGCCAAATGCTTTTTCTGCTTCTTTGAGATCATGTGACTTTTATCCTTCATTTTGTTAATGTGGTATACCATCCTTCTATCTCTGTAATAAATCCCACTTGATCATGATGTATGATCCTTTTATTGTATTGTTGAATTCAGTTTCTTAAGATTTTCTTGAGAATTTTTGCATCTTTGTTCGTCAGGATTATTGGCCTGTAATTTCTTTCCTTTACTGACTTTGTATGGTTCTCGTATCAGGGTTATGCTGGCCTCGTAAAATGAGTTTGGAAGTGTACTCTGATTTTTTTGGAAGAATTTGAGAAGGATTGGTATTAATTCTTCTTAAATGTTTGGTAGAATTCACCAGTGAAGCCATGTGGTCCTATAGTTTGTTGAGAGGTTTTTGATCCTGATTCAGTCTCCTTACTTGTTATTGGTCTGTTTAGATTTTCTGTTTCTTCGTGGTTTAGTCTTGGTAGGTTTGTATGTTTCTAGGAAGTTATCTGTTTCTTCTAGGTTGTCCAGTTTTTTGGCATGTAACTGTTCATAGTAGTCTTTATGATTCTTTGTATTTCTGTAGTATCACTTGTAATGTCTCCTCTTTTCTAATTTAATTTGAATTCTCTTTTTTTGGTAAGTCAAAAGGTTTTTCTATTTTATCTTTTAAAAAAGTAGCTCTCTGTTTTGTTAATCTTTTCTATTGTCTTTTAGTTTCTTTTTCATTTATTTCCACTTTGATCTTTGTTATTTTCTTCCTTCTACTAACTTTGGGTTTAGTTCGCTCCTTTTCTAATTCCTTGAGGTAAAAAGTTACATTATTTATTTGAGCTCTTTGTTTTTGCTAACGTAGTTGGTTATTGCTATGAACTTCCCTCTTAGTACTGCCTTTGCTGCATCCCATAAGATTGGTATGTAATATATCCATTTTTACTTTTCTCAAAATGTTTTTTGATTTCCCTTGTAATTTCTTCTGTGACCTATTGGTTATTTAGTAGCATGTTTTTTAAGTGGGTTTTCCACTTTTTTTCTTGTAATTGATTTCTCATTTCATACCGTTGTGGTCGGAAAAGATGCTTGATATGACCTCAGTCTTTTTAAATTTATTAAGACTTAAACTGTGGCTTAACATATGATCTATCCTCCATTTTATTAAGGTCTGTTTTTGGAGTTTTATTTTGTTCTTTTGTTTGGAACATGTTCCTCTGTTTCTTCATTTTCCTGGGCTCTCTGTGCTGGTTTCTGTGCATTATATAAAGCAGCCACCTCTGCCAGGTGTGACATACTGGTCATGTGTAAGAGTTGAACCTTATCATTCAGCCTGGCCCAAGGTCTTGGTTGTCTCTCAAACCTTGTGATTGTCCAAAGCCACCTCTTTGTTGTTGAGGGTGTGCCAAAACCTATCAGTGTCCAAAGGGGAGGATCTCAGTCAGCACCTAGATGCAGGCTGACTGGAAGTCAGGCCCTCAGGCAGCATCTTTTAAACTATGCAAGTAGACCCCTTTCACTGAAATTCTGGGAGCTAGGTATATCTCTGTTCTCTCTGCACTGAGCTGTTGGGGGGTAGCTAGTTAAGAACTGGTTGATTGTTTTTGTGCTGTGGGACCTGTGACCTGAAGCCCTGCTGGCCAACAAAGCCAGGCAGTCAAAAAGTGTCACCCCTGGGAGGCAGCTGCAAAAGCAGTATGCTGGGTAGCCTGGAATGGGCAAGAGGAAAAACGTGGAGATGGTGCCCAGTGGCCTCCTTTCTGGGCAGTATCTTAGTCTATCTCTGTGTGTTTGCTAAATTAGAAGCTTGACCCTCAGGTAGTAGCTTTTAAAATATGCAAATAGACCGCTTCCAGGGAAAGACTAGGGGAGACAGGCATGTCTGACTACTGTCTGTGCACTGAGCCCTGGGGTGATAGCTGGTTGAGAAGTATTTCTTTGTTTGCTACAGTGAATAGGCTCTTCTTTTTGATGAAAACTATTGATTAAAAAACATTCTTTGGTGGCTTGGTTGTTGTAGAGTTGTTTGTTCTTAATGAGAAAAACCATTCAGCCTAATGGCTCTCCAAATAATTTAAAAACACACACAAAAATTGTAAAATATTATTCAGGGAGTTCAAGAGATTAACAAACGTGAATATAAAGTAGGAACGTGAGCAATAGTCAAGAGAATCCAAGTGAGAGTTTGCCAGAGTTTCTTAGATTTGAAGGGAATATTAAAACATCACACACTGCTTTTCAAGGTATTGTCAAATGTGATCCTGTATTTAAAGTGATTGGAAATATGCCTGGCATGTAGTAAGATTCTTAAGAATTACCCATTGTTTTAAAATATTCAGCTGTAAATCTTCAGCACCAGTATTTCTAAACCATTGAGCTATCATTATCACTTGGTGTCCTGTTAGCCATGAACATTCCTGGACCTGCCCCAAACCTGGTGGATTTGAAATTCTGCAAGAAGGTCAGCAGTCTGTGTTCTAACAAACCCCTGCAGTGATTCTGATATACAGTAAAGCTTGCTCTTGAGGTGTCACCCGTATAAAAGCTAGAACAATGATGACAGTAGAACTACTCTATGGTAGATAGCATTACTGTAAAGCAGAAAAATAAAACAAGTAAGTAATTTTTTTTTTGCAGAAATATGAAATCCACTAGAATTGACATCATATGTATATACATTTTTTTACATCTTCCATATGTAATAGGTCCTTGAGAAATATTTGGTCATAATATTGGATAAGACAAACAGTTTTTAGAGGACTGAGCTGGCATTGTTTCTTTAAAATCCTTTTATTCATTCAGCAGCCATTTATTGTCCAATGTGTCAGGCACAGCTGTGGTCATAGAAGAACTCTCAGCACGGTAGGAAAATCAAACTGTGGGCAGATAAATTATAATACAGTATTTTTAAGTGTTATAATTGAAATAATGAGCCTTGTGCTCTAAATGCTTAAACCAAGGAATACCCAGCAGCCTCAACTCAGGTTATGTTTGAGCTGAGTCTTAAGGGATGAATAGGCAGTGCCACGTGGGAAGGGGTTTGGGTGACGGCATTTCACGTAGTTTGTTGACATTGCAGCCATAACTATTGCTTTCATTTTTTGTGTAAGACTCACTAGGAAAATCCTTTTCCTTTACTATAAAAAAAAATCAAATCTATTTTTATGTTGTTACAGCTTTTGTTAGTCATTTTTTCCCCCCTGTTGTATGAACTGGATGGATGATAGGATGCAATTTGAAAGCAGCTCATGTACTTAGGGGAACACTGTCAGTGGCATAGTATAAAAAGTTAGTTTTTTAAGAAATGCCCAGTGCCTAGTTATACTCTCAGTATTTCAAAAAATTAGCTTATTTCAGAGGCTCCCAAACTTCTGTGTTTGTTGCCCTTAATGCTTCGGTAATTTTTTTCATGGTGTTCCCAGGCCAAGAGAAATGCTTTACAGATTTATTTATTAACTAGTTTGGTCTAAACAACTTAGTATTTATGTTCTAAAAACTGAGTCACCATTTGAAAAAATAATACGCATATATAGAAAGAAAAAATAAATTTTTATTTCTTTCCCAAATAACCTCGATTACCTATGGGATATGTGTGCCTATTAGGCTTTGCACAACTCCTCAAACTGTAGGATCCGACTGAACACCACCAGCCTCTTCTCCAGTTCTATACTGACTTTTGTACAATACTTGGGCTTTTTACACAGCAGGCACTGAAAAACTGTGCTTTGCAAAGATATGTTGTTGAAAAGAGTGTGTTCTCTAAGATTGAAATTTTGAATTATCTTGAGTTAGTTCACACAGTATTGTACGTATGTTTGTTACCGACTAGGGTTCTTGGCCTTCTTAATCAATAGAAATTGACCAGAGGCCAGACAAATTCAGGCAAGGCTTTATTGGAAGCCCAGCTGTAGCGAGGAGGTGAAGGGGAACAAACAACAGGTACCCTTGCTTGCTCACTCCCTGAGGCAGGGCAAGCTTGTTCCTTATATGGCATGAAGGTAGGGGTCGGGCTGGAGGGCCAGCTTAGGTGGTTTGCCCACCCCTTAGGTGGTGGTGTGTGCAGGGGCCATGTGCAGTACCCTGCTTTTGCTCCTGACCCCCTGCTTTTTTATAAATTAATTAACTTATTTAACTATGTATGTATGTATGTATGTATGTATGGCTGCATTGGGTCTTTGTTTCTGCACACGGGCTTTCTCTAGTTGCGGCGAGCGGGGGCTACTGTTCACTGCGGTGCGTGGGCTTCTCATTGTGATGGCCTCTCCCGTTGCAGAGCATGGGCTCCAGGCGCGTGGGCCTCAGCAATCGTGGCTTGTGGGCTCTAGAGCGCAGGCTCAGGAGTTGTGGCGCACGGGCTTAGTTGCTCCGCGGCACGTGGTATCTTCCCGGACCAGGGATCAAACCCGTGTCCCCTGCATTGGCAGGCTGCACCACCAGGGAAGTTCTGACCCCCTGCTTTTGCTCTGGGCTCTTCGAAAGAGGTGGCAGTTGGGTGTTTTGGTCTCTTTTTATCTTTTGTTTGGAATTTGCCCCAACTGGGCATGCAGGCAGTTATTTTTAGTCCCATACAGTTTCTTTGTATTCTGTTGCTTGAGAAGAGGTGTGTGCAGGTGCAGGCACTGCAGCAAAGGGGCCCAGGTCCCAGTCTACTTCATGTTGAGTATCATTGTGTTTCCCTCAAATTGAAAATACCACATGGGGTCCCTTGATGTTTGCCAGCTACTTGACACAGTCTGGGAATCGTGGGTTTATTTGATATATTCATAAGTAGGGGATGTGGTTTTATACTCTTTCAGCTTTCTCTCTCCAGGTCACAAAGTTAAGTCAGTAGTATATCACTCTCTTTCAACCTTTCAAATACTTAGTCCACATTGGCATAAGTGATTGCTGTCTTGCAGCCAGAAAGCACTAGCTTTTTTCCCCTGCTCCGGATGGCAGACCATTTTGTTCTTTATTTACATTTTACTGCCATTTCTACAAGGACCTGAGGCTGTTCCACCTGTGCTTTTACTTTAGGCCTCCTGTTACCCTGTGGGATCTGGCCTTAAATTGCTCCTCGGTGGCATGTGTTTGCACACGAAGCTGCCCAGAGAAAGTCTTAGAGGAAGTTTCAACTTTTAAGTGATTAAGTAATCACTGTTTTCCTAGAAGCTGTATTTGATCAATATTGTAGAAATGTGAGGGAGATGGAACATTTATATTGCTACAAAAAAATGTTTAAAAAGTTAAGCCTTAAAAACAATGTGACTGTAATGTTTATATATTCATAAATGTATTCATTTAAAAAACGTGTGTTGATGAATTGCTTTGTGCTCTGTATGGCGCTGGTCCTTGTGAGCTAACATTTTATATGCCCTCTCCATATAGGAGCACATGTGCCATCCAGTGGACAGTTTCAGTTTGGTGCGAGATGTAAATTTTACTTTGGTGGAGGTGAACACAAGGTTCTCTGGGAGCAGAGAGGAGGAGCATCTAACCTCAGAGCAGAGGGTATGAGGCCTGAGTTAGTCAAGGAACAGTAGGAAGGATCCTTTCAGGTCAAGGGCAGAGAAGTGAGAGAGAGCAAGATCATAGCATATTTAGGGAATTTCAAGTAGCAGATGAAAGCTTAGAATGCAAGAAAGTATTAAAAGAGGAGGCTAGAGAGAGAAACAGGATTTCATAGGCTTTGGGATTTTGAATTTAGCCTGCAAGTTTTGGAAAGCTGTTGAGGGATTTTAAAGTGGTGAGTAACATCAGCTTTGTACTTTAGAAAGGTATATCTAAATCCAGGGCAAAGAATATTGGGAGGGGAAGGAATGTTGTAAAGCTCAAAGCAAATTAGTTAGGAGGCTACTACAGTGATGTAGGTGGAAGGCGGTAGGGACTGCAAGTACGGCTGTGGCAGTGACATGGGGATGGAGAGAGTGAAAGGGTAGAATCCACAGGATGTGATGCTGATGTGATGTGATAGTATGAGGAAGGAGGAGGAGTGAGGGACAGTCCTCAAACCTGGCTTGAAGTACTGGTGGAAGTGTTGTTCACCAAAATGGGGCACAAAGAGAAAGAATACATTACAGAAATAAGATTATATGTTCAGTTGTGGACATAGGAAATTTGAGTATCCTCTCAACATTCACATGGACATGTCCGGTAAGCAGTTGGATGTGTAGTCTAATGCCCAGAAAAGAGAAAATAGACTTACTAGTCATCAGCATAGAGTTAATAAGGTGAAGACATGGGAGAGGAAAGAAAGGGGACCTAGGATGTATTGGAGAAGGCCACCATACACGAGATACACAGAAGCAGAGGGATGGAGGTGGTAGCCAGATATGAGTGTGAAACCAGAGAAGAGGGGTCTTTTGGAAGAATAATCTCAGAATAATCCTTTCTTTAAATTTTACATTCCAGGTTTTTAAAATAAATATTTGCCTAGTAATTTTTATTTTCAAAGAAGGAACATGTGATGGGAGTGCATGAATGAAGCATATAAAGAGCAGTGTTAAACTAAATGGATACTGTAGCTAGCCTTATACTGATGAGGTAGCTCTGCAGTGTATTTCTGAAAAACTTTACATATATCTTCTATAGTTTGGGGAGGAAGACAGGAAGTGGGTAGAGAATTTTAGAATTGTAAAGCATCCGAAAGAATGAGGACAAGATTACATTCTGATGGAAATCAGACATGAAAGTAAATGTTTATTCATATTTGTGTCACAGCATTCTTACTAGTACACAGTGCATAAGTTTTTATGTAAAGTTGTAAGATGAGAAGGAAAATAAATGAATTAGCATATCTTTTTAAAAACTTATTTTTAAAAACTTATTAGGGAAAGAAGAGGACCCCCTCCCACCTCGGCCCGCCACCTGCCCGTGTGTGTAGTCCCCAGCTTCAGTAGTTATTGATGGGGGGACCATCTTGTTTCACCTATTAACCCCCCCCTCCACTGGATAATTAAAAGCAAATTCTGGATATCACATTTCATTGAACAAGTTTTTAGTATGTAACTCTAAGATTTAAACAGCTGCAGTGAGGCATAATTTGACATACATTAAGTGGGAAGAGACATTTTCCCTAATCCCCTTCACTGTAATACAACTGCTCGTTTTTGTGTACCTCTAGTCTTTGGCCTTATGCAGAATAACGGTTAATATTTTAAGGATGGCAAGAATTATTCAGATGGTCGACAGTTTTAGTAAAGTTCCCTATAAGGAATCAAGAAGAATAAAGTATGTTTCCAGGAAAAACTGTGACTGTGCTACTGACAGCAGTTAATACGTATCAGAGTGGAGTGCACCGTTTCCTGTTTTTCTCTGCAGAGGCCTGACTCTGGAATTCCCCTTGTTTGCCCGCGATTTAAATCTCGTCTGTACCCTGTGCTCTCAGTACAGCACACCAGAAAAGTGGGCTGTTCTTTAAATGTCTACCTTGTGTCTGAAAAATATTACATTTTTGTATCTTAAAATATTTAATTATACTTAGAATCCAGGTTTTTGATTAAGAAAGTTATAACAGAAGTCTAAAGAAGACCTCGGCCTGTGTCTGGATCCTATCTCTCTTACCTTCTCTGGAAAGCTTGTAATATTGATAATCTTTATTTTTCTTTACCTTCTGTCTCTGTCTTTTCTGATTTGCCTCATCAGAAATTAAGCGTAGTCAAGTCTTTCTCATCTTTAAGGGAAAAAATTCAATGTCCTCATTTCCTCTTCTCCCTTGAGCTACAGCTGTCTGTCTTCTCCTGTTCAGAGGCCAGACTTTGTCCACGTGTCTGTGTTGGAGTTCTCCATTTCCCCGCCTCCTGGATGCCCCTCACTCCCCCGCTGATGTCTGGAGCTCCTGTCACTGTGCTGGCACAGCATCACCAAGGTGCTCACTTCATGCTGCTGAATCCAGGAAACATGTTTCTCTTCACCTGACTTCCCACCAGCTTGCAGATTATTGCCTAACCCCTCCTTCACACTTTGAAGGAGTCACATCTGACTTTCCTCCTAACTTTTAGGCTGTTCCTTTTTGGCCTCCTTTAATGGCTTGTTTTCCTGACCAACCTTATATAGAGTTCCTCTGTGCACTTTTCTTCCTAGGGAGTCTCATTAACTCGGGCACCTTTATTCTGGTGACTCTCAATTTCCTATCTCTAGTTTAGCCCTTTTCAGAATCCTATATCTGTGTATTCAACTTGCCCTCTTGATAACCTCACTTGAATGTCTCATAGATGTCTCAAATTCGGTGTGTCTTAAACAGAATCTTTCATCTTCTTCCTAAAGACTGACCCTCTTCCAGTATTATCTAATCCCGTAAATCGAGTACACTCTGTTCAGATCTGAAATCTGTGCATCTTTCTTAAGTGTTACCTCTCAATTCTCAAATCCAGTCAACAACCAGATGCTTTTGATTTTACCCACTGAACACAGCTTGAATCTGTACACGTTCCATTTATGCTGCTGTTAGTTGAATGCAAGTAATCTCCTTTCACCAACATTACTATAATAACTTCTCTTTTGGACCCCTCCAACCTGCTTTCCATCTGTAGCTATTATGCCTTTTACAACCATTTTGATCATGTTATTCCCCTGCTTTAAAAGTTGTGCTCCTTCTAGCCTCAAAGAAGGAAAGACAGAAAACTTCTACTTTTTTACCCTACAATCAAGGTTAGAGTAGGTGGCATGAAGAACCCTTTCAGTACTAAAGGAAAAGTCTCATTCCCAACTCAGTAAAGTTCAAGTTGAAAAGTAGTCATTATTTTCAGATTATAAATTAATTTCCTAACACAATTGCGATGACAGAAGGAAGTCGGTGTCTTCCTGTCCTTTGCTTCTCACTGGGAGAGTAGTCTCTTCTGAACCAGTTTAGTTGTCTCCTTTTGAACATCCTCCCTCATTATTCAGTGTTATATTATGTTTATAAGTGTATATTAATACGCCTCTTTCAGAAGCATATCGACCTACAAGCATATCCATTCATTAATCTTTCAAGAAACATTTCCGGGTGAGATGGCTGGTGGCCTGAGTGCTGCATGGTGACTCCTCTCTCCCAACATCTTCCTGCAATAATTCAACTGTTAGAATAAATCCCTTAATGTGGATTCGTGGGCCAGGTGTAGCCATCTGCTAAGCCCCAGACACACCCTTCCAGAGGAAATGATGTGGATTCAGAACTGTTAGAAGTCCTGTGTGTTCACAGGGCAAGGGACTATCTGGAAGTAGATCCAGTGGCCTGGAAGTAGATCTTATTCTCTGAAATAGGCCAGTCCATCACCTGCTTCAGCAGACCCTCTGGCTGAGCCAGGTGGCACCATCTGTACCTCGGGAGCTGTTGCCCCCGCAAGCTAGCCTCACAAGGCCTTCAGGGACGTCTGCAGTCTGGCAGACGCCATGAGACCATGGAACATAACTGCCATCCTTTGTCTTCATCTGTAGACGTCTACCCTTTTCTGCTCAGTCTGGGGTGTGCCAAGACCCTGGAAACCTCCTTCTCCTTCAGTACATCAGGGGGCGTACTGTGGAAGAAACCCCAACAATTTGTCCTACTCAGGTGTCAAGAAAATTCATGTCCTCGGCTGGTGAAGATGCACTTGGATGTGCTTTGAGAAACATAGTTTTCTAACAAGACAAATTTAATGGTAATGTAACAGTATGTTACCAAGAAGAAAATGGGCACAGAACTACTGTTAGCATTGTCTTTTCCCTACCTTAATCCTAGAAAAGAGAAGGTAGCATTGCCTCTCAAGGCTCATTTAGGGACTTGGGCTGTATCATCTCAGATGAGAATAGTATGAAGGGAAGTATGTTGAATGGGGTGGGTAGAAATAGACACACTCAAGAGTCTGGGGAAAAAAATGGGAAACAAGGTGGAAGAGACTATCCTGCATTGGTGGCACTTGGCCTCCCACATCAAAGGGTGGCTGTGGGTGACAAGTCTGTGGTTAGGGGCAGGGAATCTGTGTGAGCCTCCTTAAGTAGCACCATGTAAGGGAAAGAGAGCAGGAAATTGGCATGTTGTGCTAAGAAACAGAAAATTGAAGAGCATAGACAAAGGATCTAGACCCTTCCTTGGCTTACTGACACCATTTTAACCTGAAATTTTTATACAACACTATGGGACACTGCCCCAAAGGACGGATTGAATTTCTTAACCCTTCAAAAAGGAGCTTGAAGTAACTAAATTTGGAGGAGTACAGGAACGAATATTTTACTCCCGGGTGTTATAGACTATAATTCATTCAGTCAAGCGTCTTTGATAGGAAAAAATGGAAAACATGTAATACAGATTCTCAGAGAGATTAAAAATATTGCGTAGCAAAGAGCTTCCAAAACATAGTTGGAGAAAAATAATAATGTATCTACCACTGAAAAAAAATTACTGATCTAGAGCTGGGGTCAGCAAACCAAAACTTATGGGCCATTATGTCACCTGCCACCCTTTTTTGTGCATAAATGTTTACTGGAACACAGCTATACTCATTTGTTCTCCCATTGTCTGTGGCTGCTTACACACTGTGATGACAGAGTGGAGCCAGAGCTTTGACAGAGACTGTATGGCCTGCAGGCTTAAAATATTTCCTCTCTGGACTGTACGAAAACAGTTGTGATTCCTAAAGAGGATCAAGTGGCATTATTTTCTAATTCAGTGAAACTAGAAAGAGGAAACAAATAATGGAAGAAACTAGGAAGATTATACACACACACTATACACACACACATGCATACACACAGACACACACATGCTCTCCCTCCCTCCGTCCCCTCCCCCCCACCCCCCCTTAGACACACAAAGACACATTCAGATGTCCACATAACAGAAGCTCTGGAAATAACAAAAAAGAACACAAGGAGCAATATCAAAGAAATAATACAAGAAAACTTTACTAAGCTATAGTAAAACCCGTGTTCAGATAGAGAGGGACCTCCATATGCCATACAGAACGCTGGAAGGGAAAACCAACAAACTTGGAGATAGTCCAGAGTCACTGTTCAACTCTGAGGATGAACATAAATAATATTTCAAGGGAAAACAACAGGCTTCTTTTGGGATTCTAATCTGTGGCAATAAAAGCTAGAGGGCAGTAAAACAATATATACTAGCTTCTAAAATTAATGTATGAACTCTCTACTTTTGTGGCTTTGTAGAAAATCATGTTCTAATCCTGAGGAGCTGTCACCTGGGTCTGTCTGGATAAGTTTTTAGGATTTATCAGGAGCATAGCAACATTTCAGTAGATGGAGACATAAAATACTATGTTCAGAGGCAACCTAACCTAATCCAACAACTTTGTAACTTGCCTTAGTTTTGATGCAGATGGCAATTTCAGGAGAAGTATTCTGTTGAAAGGGAAGAAAATGGGGATACGCAGAGATGGTATTAGGACAGTAAGCCAGCTGTGCCCGTGGCCCCTCTCAGTTGATCACAGTATCTAAGGAGCCATGGAACACTCGGGTCTGACGATAACCTTCTTCTGTGGAAAAATCTCGGATGGTCAGTTTAACACAGCAGCAGGGTAGGGAAGTGTCTAGTGAGGCGGAGGGCACATTGGTAGAACAAGGATTGCAGCCTGTGGCTGAAGTTCCTGGGAAGCTGCTGGGAAGTGGGCGTCAGAAATGAGGAAGAGGCAGTAAGCTGCAGCCTGGATGGCTGCTTGGACAGCGTTTCGTTCGCGGCCAGAATAGGCCAGAAATCAGTGAATGGGCTAGAGCCAAACCTCCCCTGCACAGACAGCTGACAGATTCCTTCTGGGTGAAGGGTAGTTGGGTATAATCTCAGTAACAACCATCAAAATAGCATCAGTCTGTTAATGATGCGAGCTAGAATATTTTGTTTAAAATCGGAATGCTGCACTTAAGTCACACTGTCTTCTTTGCTAAGAATGATGGTTACAGATGATAATTTTACATTTGTCTCACTTTTTAAAAGAATAAAACTTAAATGGTTATTATACAAATATGTGGATGGCCAAAGTCAGACCAAATAAATCTATTTTAAGTTCTAAATAATAACCTATTATTTTACTTTACCAATCATTTTTTTGTGCATATATTTCTCTGGGGGATCTCATCATCAGAGGTGATTGTGGTGATACCAAGATTTAGGTATTTTTGTGTCCTGGGCAAAAATATTATTATACGAAGTCATTTGTGCATAGTATATAAATCTACCAGAATAAGTTTTTGTTAACAAGATCATTTTCTCAACACGTTATTCCTTATATTTTAGAAAAGGCGCCGGCGGATTGACCGAAGTATGATTGGAGAGCCCACAAACTTTGTGCACACGGCTCACGTCGGGTCAGGAGACCTGTTCAGTGGGATGAATTCCGTAAGTACGTGGGTGGAACATACAGGTGGGGCCTCCAGGCATAGTCATGTGTACCTGTGTAACAGGTACATACATTCTTAATGACGGCACTGTGCCCAGTGAATTATAGACATTTGAACATACACACTTAGTGTGAGCATCAAAGAGAAGAAAATGAACAATGAAAAATTAATCTCTTATGTAGTTTGCCAAGTCATCTGTTCTTCTATTTGTACTAAACTCTTTGTAGCTACCTTTCTTCCGAATAAATACTTTAAAACTTTTAAAGGATTTGAATTCAGAAAGGAAGGTACTATCCCATGGATTCTCATGCCCCCTGCCACCAAAGCGACTTGGAGGTCAGCTTTTTAGTAATATTTAATCTCTTAAGTTCAGTTAGTTGCCTTTTACAGATGTATTTATTGCATTTCCCTTATAAAATATTAGGCTTTACCTGATATTAGAATGCTTGTTATTTATTTATTACTGTAACATAAGTTCTCACACACTTAGCAGAGGATTAGAATTTGTGTATATTTGCTGTCTTTTATAGAGGTTTCAGTGAATTTCAGAAGACACTTTAAATTTACTCAGCTGAACTCTTACTCCTTAATTTTCATCTAAGGGAAAATAGAGAGCAGTATAATAGAAACCAGTAGAGGGTTTTTATCAGGGCTCTGCCACTATGTTATCCCCCAAATCTAAAGTACACTGAGTTGTCTAAATGATCCCTCAAGTGTTTAGAACCAGAAAGTCAATAAGGCTTTTATAAACACAAAATTATGCTGCATTGTATGCTCACTTACTGGACAGTGTTAACAGAAGACTTAAAAAAAGAACAGAGACTTATAAAGTAGGTAGATGAGTATCCTGGATACAGCAAACAAGTTTGTCACTACAGTTACTAGGTAAGCAAAGGGATGACATTTGTAGCTTCCTGGAAAGGAAACAGCTTGTTTGTTTTAAATCTGTAGGAAAAGTACACTGAACTGCTTTTTTTTTAAAATTAATTAATTAATTAATTAATTTATTTATTTATGGCTGTGTTGGGTCTTCGTTTCTGTGCGAGGGCTTTCTCTAGTTGCGGCAAATGGGGGCCACTCTTCATCACGGTGCGCGGGCCTCTCACTATCGCGGCCTCTCTTGTTGCGGACCACAGGCTCCAGACGCGCAGGCTCAGTAATGTGGCTCACGGGCCTAGTTGCTCCGCGGCATGTGGGATCTTCCCGGACCAGGGCTCGAACCCGTGTCCCCTGCATTGGCAGGCAGATTCTCAACCACTGCGCCACCAGGGAAGCCCCCACTGAACTGCTTTTGTGGAAATGTAAGAGGTGTCCGATTTCTGTTAAAATACAATTCAGTAGCTTCGTTTCCTGGATTAATGTGGAGTGAAGAGACCAAATGGGACCCTATGACTTTTGTTAATATTAAGGTCATTGTGGCATATATAAATAGAATGAATGGTTTCAAATTTATTATATCTGATTAATTTTAATTTCTTTCTTATCAACACGTCTTCTTCCCCACTTCTGTTCTTAAAAATTTAACTGTATAGGACAAATTAAGTTCTTAGTTCATAGTACTTAGTGAACGTTTAAAATCTCGTTTATGCACATTTCAGAATTTCCTTCAAGATTTCTATCTGGTATTTTGTCTCTATGAAAAGCCTGTCATTGATGTACATGACTCTTGTTTGCCATCAAGTTAGGTAGAGTTTGCGGACTGTCCCCTGCAGGGCTGACTGAGCTGCAGCATCAAGACGGGCCCTCAGCTGTTGCAGAGGTTCTGCCCTGCAGCCTCCAGACAGCCTCCTCTGGCTACTGAAGTAGATTTCTTATGAGGTGTTCTAGCTCTTCAGAACCAAACCTGTCTTCCAAAGGCTGTTTGTACTCATTGCCTGTATTACGTATTAGTTTGTTGTCTCTACAAAGAAATAGTTTCTCTTAAGTTCATCTATTCTGAGAATTGAGCAACAGTAATAGGAACATGGCTCGATGCATATGAAAGAGGCAGAGGGCACGCTGGACTATTGAATGGTCAGATGACTGGTTTCTTTTTTCCCGTAAATACACTGTTCTTCCCAAGACTACTTTTCATACTAACTTATTGCTAGAAAAGGTTCTATGACTCTTTTAATAATATAACTTTATTGTGTTAAAATAATGCATATCCACAGTCACAATAATACATGTCATCTCAATGCTGAGGGTTACTTACTAGAAAATCCGAGTCCTTTTGTTTGAAATTGAAGAATTGACTTTTGGAAGAAAAACAGATTTTTATTTTTCTTAGAATTTGCATGGCGTTATGAAAGTACCGTGTAAAAATATAAAGGTGTTGTTGTAAATAGGCCTAAGATACCTATAAAACCTAACATGTCATGTTAGGTGGGAAATTATTTGGTACCAGGGTAAAATCAAGTTTGTGCCACAAAACAGTGTTACCACAGAGGAGCAGAAAATGAACTGATAGCCTATGGCCATAAGCTTCGCAGACTGAGCAAGTTTACTTAAATAGACCTATAGATTTTAGTTTTATTTATTTACTTATTAAAATTTTTAAATTTTATTTATTTATTTTTGGCTGTGTTAGGTCTTTGTTGCTGCGCGTGGGCTTTCTCTAGTTGGGGCGAGCAGGGGCTACTCTTCGTTGTGGTGCACAGGCTTCTCATTGCGGTGGCTTCTCTTTGTTGTGGAGCACGGGCTCTAGGCACACGGGCTTCAGTAGTTGTGGAACATGGGCTTAGTTGCTCTGCAGCATGTGGGATCTTCCCGGACCAGGGCTCAAACCCAGGTCCCCTGCATTGGCAGGCGGATTCTTAACCACTGCGCCACCAGGAAGTCCCTCTTTTTTTTTTTTATATTCTTACCTAAAGTAGTCATTTGAGTAATGTGAATATAGATATTACAGTACATCATTATGTGATATCATTGGAGTTAGTTCCACATACGTGAACTTTTCAGTAAATGAGTAAAAATTTACCCATTTAAGAGCCAATCACATGTTCTCACTTTAACCATATTGGACCTAAATAAGCCATGCATTTTATATTTTGCTATTCTCTTCAATTAGAATATATTTAAACCTATCTTACTCCAAAGATAACTTAGACCAGTCTTATTACTTTCTTTAAACAAACTGACTGAGGATCATCAATGAAAAGACACCTTGTATCGATACATCATGTTTTCTGTGATTAAGTATTTGATAAGTAGATTAATGAATGGATGGTGCTCCCACCCCCTCTCACCTCCCGGGGTCCTAGAAATGTGAAGGGCCCTTTGAGCTGTTTCTGTGCATTACACCAGACTGCCAGTGCTCTCACCCTTGACTGTTAGGCCGTCATATCCCAAACCTTCCTGTTGCCGCTTTTTTTAGCAGTCGAGCTTGATTCGCTCGTTCTCTGCTTCCGAAATGCTTCTAATTGCTATGAACTAAGATAGGATACACTAAGAACTCTTCACAGTTCGCAGGTAACTTTGTGACTTTGTTTTGGCAAAGTAAGAAAACATCCCAGCGGGACTTCCCTGGCCGTCCCGTGGTTAACACTCTGTGCTTCCACTGCAGGGGTCCCAGGTTCGATCCCTGATCCGGGAACTAAGATTCTGCATGCATCACGGCCAGGAAAAAAGAGAAAATACCCGAGCATTTATATATCTCACAGTCTACTAGAAAGTAGCCCTGTAATGTGGTTAGGAAAGGTTATCATCTTTAATCATTTTACAGATAAGAAGCCTGATATGCACAGAGGATAAATAGTTCACCCAGAGTTACAATATTAAAAAGAAGTTTGGATTTCAGTCCAAGTCTTTGGATTCTTTTGTTGTTGGAACATAGTTGATTTACAATGTGGTGTTTCAGGTGTACAGCAGATACACATACACATGTATTCATTCATTCTTTTTTAGATTTTTTTCTCATATAGGTTATCACAGAATATTGAGTAGAGTTCCCTGGGCTATATATTAGGTCCTTTTTGGTTATCTGTCTTATATATAGTAGTGTGTGTGTTCATCCCAAACTACTGATTTATCCCTCCCCCACCATGTTTCCCCTTTGGTAACCATAAGTTTGTTTTCGATATCTGTAAGTCTGTTTCTGTTTTGTAAATAAGTTCATTTGTTTCTTTCTTTTTTTAAAACTAGATTCTACATGAGTGATAGCATATGATATCTGTCTTTGTCTGACTTACTTCACTTAGTATGATAATCTCTAGGTCCATCCATGTTGCTGTGAATGGCATTATTTCATTCTTTTTTATTTTATTAAAAAATTTATTTTATCTTATTTTTATTGGAGTATAGTTGATTTACACTGTTGTGTTAGTTTCAGGTGTACAGCAAAATGAATCAGTTATATATATATATACATATATCCACTCTTTTAGACTCTGTTCCCGTATTGGCCATTACAGAGTATTGAGTAGAGTTCCCTGTGCTATGCAGTAGGTCCTTATTAGTTATCTATTTTATATATACTAGTGTATATGTCGAGCCCAGTCTCCCAATTTATCCCTCCCACCACCCCATCCTCCCTGGTAATCATAAGATTGTTTTCTACATCTGTGACTCTTTCTGTTTTGTAAATAATTTGGGATGACATTTAGGTTGCTTCCATGTCTTGGCTATTGTAAATAGTGCTGCTGTGAACATAGGGGTGCATGTATCCTTTTGTAAATATTATAGTTTTCTTCAGATGTATGCCCAGGAGTGGGATTGCTGGATATGGTAGTTCTGTTTTTAGGTTTTTAAGGAACCTCATACTGTTCTCCATAGTGGTTGTACCAATTTACATTCCCACCAACAGTGTAGGAGGGTTCCCTTTTTCCCACACCCTCTCCAGCATTTACTGTTTGTAGAATTTTTGATGATGGCCATTCTGACCGGTGTGAGGTGATACCTCATTGTAATTTTGATTTGCTTTTCTCTGATAATTAGTGATGTTGAGCATCTTTCTTGTGCATTTTGGCCATCTGTATGTCTTCTTTGGAGAAATGTCTATTTAGATCTTTTGCCCATTTTATTTTATTTTTTTTTATTCAAACAAAGTCACAAAAATTACACTCATCCTCATCAGTTCACTCAGTCCCATGTAATAAATTTTTTTTTTCATCTTGATCTTTTGTTAGCACTTTTATGAATTCATCAGTTTTCCATTAGAGTTCTGAAAATGCTTATTCATTCAGTTCAGCAGTATAGTCAGTTACCAGAAACCTGTACTTGTCAGAGTCTTTTCCATGAATTCCTTGAAGATGAAACCCTTTTATAGTAACATTTTTGCGAAAGCATCAGAGTACACCCAGAACTGTCTGTAAATGACAAAAGACTTAAAAATGACCACGGTTAAAGATTTGATGAAAGTTCATAATAATGCAGTTGACAAGGAAATTTATTTATTTCTGAGATATACATTTTAAAGTAATAACTAGAATTATGACTTATAACATTATACCAGAACATAGAAGACTTTTAGAAATTTCATGTAATGTGTGAAACATTTATATTAACATATTTCCATACAAATAACCCAAAGAAAGTTTAGTATTAGTTGTTTTTTTTGTTTGTTTTTTTATACTGCAGGTTCTTATTAGTCATCAGTTTTATACACATCAGTGTATACATGTCAATCCCAATCGCCCAATTCAGCACACCACCATCCCCACCCCACCGCAGTTTTCCCCCCTTGGTGTCCATACGTTTGTTCTCTACATCTGTGTATCTATTTCTGCCCTGCAAACTGGTTCATCTGTACCATTTTTCTAGGTTCCACATACATGCGTTAATATACGATATTTGTTTTTCTCTTTCTGACTTACTTCACTCTGTATGACAGTCTCTAGATCCATCCATGTCTCAACAGATGACTCAATTTCGTTCTTTTTTATGGCTGAGTAATATTCCATTGTATATATGTACTACAACTTCTTTATGCATTCGTCTGTTGATGGGCATTTAGGTTGCTTCCATGACCTGGCTATTGTAAATAGTGCTGCAAAGAACATTCGGGTGCATGTGTCTTTTAGAATTATGGTTTTCTCAGGGTATATGCCCAGTAGTGGGACGGATTGCTGGGTCGTATGGTAGTTCTATTTTTAGTTTTTTAAGGAACCTCCATACTGTCCTCCATAGTGGCTGTATCAATTTACATTCCCACCAACAGTGCAAGAGGGTTCCGTTTTCTCCACACCCTCTCCAGTATTTGTTGTTTGTAGATTTTCTGATGCCCATTCTAACTGGTGTGAGGTGATACCTAATTGTAGTTTTGATTTGCATTTCTCTAATAATTAGTGATGTTGAGCAGGTTTTCATGTGCTTCTTGGTAATCTGTATGTCTTCTTTGGAGAAATGTCTGTTTAGGTCTTCTGCCCATTTTTGGATTGTGTTGTTTGTTTTTTTGATATTGAGCTGCATGAGCTGCTTGTAAATTTTGGAGATTAATCCTTTGTCAGTTGCTTCATTTGCAAATATTTTCTCCCTTTCTGAGGGTTGTCTTTTGGTCTTGTTTATGGTTTCCTTTGCTGTGCAAAAGCTTTTAAGTTTCTTTAGGTCCCATTTGTTTATTTTTGTTTTTATTTCCATTACTCTAGGAGGTGGATCAAAAAAGATCTTGCTGTGATTTATGTCAAAGAGTGTTCTTCCTATGTTTTCCTCTAAGAATTTTATAGTGTCCGGTCTTACATTTAGGTCTCTAATCCGTTTTGAGTTTATTTTTGTGTATGGTGTTAGGGAGTGTTCTAATTTCATCCTTTTACATGTAGCCGTACAGTTTTCCCAGCACCACTTATTGAAGAGACTGTCTTTTCTCCATTATATATCTTTGCCTCCTTTGTCATAGATTAGTTGACCATAGGTGCGTGGGTTTATCTCTGGGCTTTCTATCTTGTTTCATTGATCTGTGTTTCTGTTTTTGTGCCAGTACCATATTGTCTTGATTACTGTAGCTTTGTAGTATAGTCTGAAGTCAGGGAGTCTGATTCCTCCAGCTCCGTTTTTTTCCCTCAAGACTGCTTTGGCTATTCGGGGTCTTTTGTGTCTCCATACAAATTTTAAGATGATTTGTTCTAGTTCCGTAAAAAATGCCATTGGTAATTTGATAGGGATTGCATTGAATCTATAGATTGCTTTGGGTAGTATAGTCATTTTCACAATATTGATTCTTCCAATCCAAGAACATGGTATATCTCTCCATCTGTTGGTATCATCTTAAATTTCTTTCATCAGTGTCTTATAGTTTTCTGCATACAGGTCTTTTGTTTCCCTAGGTAGGTTTATTTCTAGGTATTTTAGTCTTTTTCTTGGAATGGTAAATGGGAGTGTTCCCATAATTTCTCTTTCAGATTTTTCATCATTAGTGTATAGGAATGCAAGAGATTTCTGTGTATTAATTTTGTATCCTGCAAATGTACCAAATTCATTGATTAGCTCAAATAATTTTCTGGTGGCAATGTTAGGGTTCTCTATGTATAGTATCATGTCATGTGCAAACAGTGACAGTTTTACTTCTACTTTTCCAATTTGGATTCCTTTTATTTATTTTTCTTCTCTGATTGCCATGGCTAGGACTTCCAAAACTATGTTGAATAATACTGGTGAGAGTGGACATCCTTGTCTCATTCGTGACCTTAGAGGAAATGCTTTCAGTTTTTCACCATTGAGAATGATGTTTGCTGTGGGTTTGTCATATATGGCCTTTATTATGTTCTCTGTGCCCACTTTCTGGAGAGTTTTTATCATAAATGGGTGTTGAATTTTGTCAAAAGCTTTTTATGCATCTATTGAGATGATCATATGGTTTTTATTCTTCAGTTTGTTAATACGGTGTAAACATTGATTGATTTGCATATATTGAAGAATTCTTGCATCCCTGGGATAAATCCCACTTGATCATGGTGTATGATCCTTTTAATGTGTTGTTGGATTTTGTTTGCTAGTATTTTGTTGAGGATTTTTGCATCTATGTTCATCAGTGATATTGGTCTGTAATTTTCTTTTTTTGTAGTATCGTTGTCTGGTTTTGGTATCAGGGTGACGGTGGCCGCATAGAATGAGTTTGGGAGTGTTCCTTCCTCTGCAATTTTTTGGAAGAGTTTGAGAAGGAAGGATGTTAGCTCTTCTCTAAATGTTTGATAGAATTCACCTGTGAAGCCATCTGGTCCTGGACTTTTGTTTGTTGGAAGATTTTTAATCACAGTTTCCATTTCACTACTCGTGATTGGTCTGTTCATATTTTCTATTTCTTCCTGGTTCAGTCTTGGAAGGTTATACCTTTCTAAGAATTTGTCCATTTCTTCCAGGTTGTCCATTTTATTGGCATAGAGTTGCTTGTAGTAGTCTCTTAGGATGCTTTGTATTTCTGCCATGTCTGTTGTAACTTCTTCTTTTTCATTTCTAATTTTATTGATTTGAGTCCTCTCCCTCTTTTTCTTGATGAGTGTGGCTAATGGTTTATCAATTTTGCTTATCTTCTCAGAACCAGTTTTTAGTTTTATTGATCTTTGCTATTGTTTTCTTTGTTTCTATTTCATTTATTTCTGCTCTGATCTTTATGATTTCTTTCCTTCTACTAACTGTGGGTTTTGTTTGTTTTCTTTCTCTAGTTCCTTTAGGTGTAACGTTAGATTGTTTACTTGAGATTTTTCTTGTTTTCTTAGGTAGGCTTGTATAGCTATCAACTTCCCTCTTAGAACTGCTTTTGCTGCATCCCATAGGTTTTGGATCATCGTGTTTTCATTGTCATTTGTCTCTAGGTATTTTTTGATTTCCTCTTTGATTTCTTCAGTGATCTCTTGGTTATTTAGTAACGTATTGTTTAGCCTCCATGTGTTTGTGTTTTTTACGTTTTTTTCCCTGTAATTCATTTCTAATCTCATAAGGTTGTGGTCAGAAAAGATGCTTGATATGATTTCAATTTTCTTAAATTTACTGAGCCTTGATTTGTGACCCAAGATGTGATCTATCCTGGAGAATGTTCCGTGCGCACTTGAGAAGAAAGTGTAATCTGCTGTTTTTGGATGGAATGTCTTATAGATATCAATTAGATCTATCTGGTCGATTGTGTCATTTAAAGCTTCTGTTTCCTTATTTATTTTCATTTTGGAGGATCTGTCCATTGGTGTAAGTGAGGTGTTAAAGTCCCCCACTATTATTGTGTTACTGTTGATTTCCTCTTTTATAGCTGTTAGCAGTTGCCCTACGTATTGAGGTGCTCCTATGTTGGGTGCATATATATTTATAATTGTTATATCTTCTTCTTGGATTGATCCCTTGATCATTATGTAGTGTCCTTCCTTGTCTCTTGTAACAGTCTTTATTTTAAAGTCTTATTTTATCTGATATGAGTATAGCTTCTCCAGCTTTCTCTGAATTTCCAGTTGCATGGAATATCTTTTTCCATCCCCTCACTTTCAGTCTGTATGTGTCCCTAGGTGTGAAGTGGGTCTCTTGTAGACAGCATATAGATGGGTCTTGTTTTTGTATCCATTCAGCAAGCCTGTGTCTTTTGGTTGGAGCATTCAATCCACTCACATTTAAGGTAATTATTGATATGTATGTTCCTATGACCATTTTCTTAATTGTTTTGGGTTTGTTTTTGTAGATCCTTTTCTTCTCTTGTGTTTCCCACTTAGAGAAGTTCCTTTAGCATTTGTTGTAGAGCTGGTTTGGTGGTGCTGAATTCTCTTAGCTTTTTCTTGTCTGTAGAGCTTTTGATTTTTGCATCGAATCTGAATGAGATCCTTGCTGGGTAGAATAATATTGGTTGTAGGTTCTTCCCTTTCATCATATTAAGTATATCATGCCACTCCCTTCTGGCTTGTAGAGTTTCTGCTGAGAAATCAGCTGTTAACCTTATGGGAGGTCCCTTGTATGTTATTTGTCGTTTCTCCCTTGCTGCTTTCAGTAATTTTTCTTTGTCTTTAATTTTTGCCACTTTGATTACTATGTGTCTCGGCGTGTTTCTCCTTGGATTTATCCTGTATGGGACTCTCTGTGCTTCCTGGACTTGGGTGGCTATTTCCTTTCCCATGTTAGGGAAGTTTTCGACTATAATCTCTTCAAATATTTTCTCTGGTCCTTTCTCTGTCTCTTCTCCTTCTGGGACCCCTATAATGCGAATGTTGTTGCGTTTAATGTTGTCCCAGAGGTCTCATAGGCTGTCTTCATTTCTTTTCATTCTTTTTTCTTTAGTCTGTTCCACAGCAGTGAATTCCACCATCTGTCTTCCAGGTCACTTATCTGTTCTTCTGCCTCAGTTATTCTGCTATTGATTCCTTCTAGTTTAGTTTTCATTTCAGTTACTGTATTGTTCATCTCTGTTTGTTTGTTCTTTAATTCTTCTAGGCCTTTGTTAAACATTTCTTGCATCTTCTCGACCTTTGCCTCCATTGTTTTGCTGAGGTCCTGGATCATCTTCACTATCATTCTGAATTCTTTTTCTGGAAGGTTGCCTATCTCCACTTCATTTAGTTGTTTTTCTGGGGTTTTATCTTGTTCCTTCATCTGGTACATAGCTCTCTGCCTTTTCATCTTGTCTATCTTTCTGTGAATGTGGTTTTTTGTTCCACAGGCTGCAGGATTGTAGTTCTTCTTGCTTCCTTGCCCATTGTTTGAATGGGTTTTTTGATATTCAGCTGTATGAGCCGTTTGTATATTTTGAAAATTAATCTCTTGTCAGTCGCTTCATTTGCAAATATTTTCTCTCATTGTGTGGGTTGTCTTTGTTTTGTTTATGGTTTCTTTTGCTGTGCAGAAGCTTTTAAGTTTCCTTAGGTCCCATTTGTTTATTTTTGTTTTAATTATCATTACTCTAGAAGGTGGATCCAAAATGATATTGCTGCAATTTGTGTCAGGGAGTGTTCTGCCTATGTTTTCTTCTCAGAGTTTTATAGTGTCTGGCCTTGCATTTAGGTCTTTGATCCATTTCGTGTTGATTTTCGTGTAAGGTGTTAGAGAGTGTTCTAATTTACTTCTGTTACATGTAGCTCTCTGTTTTTCCCAGCATCTCTTATTGAAGAGACTGTCTTTTCTCCATTGTGTATTCTTTTTTTTTTTAATAGATCTTTATTGGAGTATAATTACTTCACAGTACTGTGTTAGTTTCTCTTGTACACCAAAGTGAATTAGCCATATGCATACCTATGTCCCCATAGCCCCTCCCTCTTGCGTCTCCCTCCCATCCCCCTATCCCACCCCTCTAGGTCATTGCAGAGCACCAAGCTTATCTCCCTGTGCTATGCTGCTGCTTCCCACTAGCTAACTGTTTTACATTTGGTAGTGTATATATATCGATGCTACTCTCACTTCACCCCAGCTTCCCCCTCCCACCCCGTGTCCTCAAGTCCATTCTTTATGTCTACTCTTTATTCCTGCCCTGCAACTAGGTTCATCAGTACCATTTTTTGTTTTTTTTAGATTCTATATATATGAGTCAGGATACAGTATTTGTTTTTCTCTTTCTGACTTAACTTTTGTCTGTATGACAGACTTCAGGTCCATCCACCTCACTACAAATAACTCAGTTACATTTCTTTTTATGGCTGAGTAATATTCCATTGTATATATGTGCCACATCTTCTTTATCCATTCATCTGTCGATGGACATTTAGGTTGGTTCCATGTCTTGGCTATTGTAAATGGTGCTTCAGTGAACATTGTGGTACATGTCTCTTTGAATTATGGTTTTCTCAGGGTATATGCCCAGTAGTGGGATTCCTGGGTCATATGGTAGTTCTATTTTTAGTTTTTTAAGGACCCTCCATTTCCAGCATTTATTCACCACACCCTTTCCAGCATTTATTCCTTCTAGCTTTTTTTTTTAAATTAATAGCTACTTTATTTATTTATTTATTTATTTATTTATTTATTTATAGCTGTGTTGGGTCTTCGTTTCGTGCAAGGGCTTTCTCTAGTTGCGGCAAGCAGGGGCCACTCTTCATCGTGGTGCGGGGGCCACTCTTCATCGCGGTGTGCGGGCCTCTCACTATCGTGGCCCCTCCCGTTGCGGGGCACAGGATCCAGACGTGTAGGCTCAGCAGTTGTGGCTCACGGGCCCAGTTGCTCCGCGGCATGTGGGATCTTCCCAGACCAGGGCTCGAACCCGTGTCCCCTGCATTAGCAGGCAGATTCTCAACCACTGCGCCACCAGGGAAGCCCCCTTCTAGCTTTTTTGATAATGGTCATTCTGACTGGCATGAGGTGATACCTCATTGTAGTTTTGATTTGCATTTCTCTAATAATTAGTGATGTTGAGCATCTTTTCACGTGCCTCTTCGCCATCTGTATGTCTTCCTTGGTGAAATGTCTTTTTAGGTCTTCCACCCATTTTTTAACTGAATTGTTTGTTTTTTTGATATTGAGCTCCATGAGCTGTTTGTATATTTTGGAGATTAATCCTTTGTTGTTTCATTTGCAAATATTTTCTCCCATTCTGAGGGTTGGCTTTTCGTCTTGTTTATCGTTTCCTTTGCTGTGCAAAAGCTTTTAAGTTCAATTAAGTCCCATTTATTTATTTTGGTTTTTATTTCTGTTAATTAACTCTAGGAGGTGGGTCAAAAAAGTTCTTGCTGTGGTTTATGTCAAAGATTGTTTTTGCTATGTTTTACTCTAAGAGTTTTATAGTGTCTGGTCTTACATTTAGGTCTTTAATCCATTTGGAGTTTATTTTTGTGTATGGTGTTAGGGAGTGTTCTAATTTCATTCTTTTACATGTAGTTGTCCAGTTTTTGCAGCACCAGTTATTGAAGAGGCTGTCCTTTCTCCGTTGTATGTTCTTGCCTCCCTTGTCGTAAATTAAGTGACCATATGTGCTTGGGTTTATTTCTGGTCATTCTGTCCTGTACCATTGATCTATACTGGCTTTTGTGCCAGTACCATACTGTCTTGATTACTGTAGCTTTCTTGCCTCCTTTGTTATAGATTAGGTGACCATAGATTTGTGAGTTTATTTCTGGGCTTTCTATCCTGTTCCACTGATCTCTGTTTCTGTGCCATTACCATACTATTTTGATTACTGTTACTTTGTAGTTAGTCTCAAGTCAGGGAGCCTGATTTCTCCAGCTCCATTTTTCTTTCTCAGGATTGCTTTGATTACTTGGGGTCTTGTGTGTCTTTAATAATTTTTTGTTCTAGTTCTCTGAGAAACGCCATTGGTAATTTGATAGGGATTGCATTGAATCTGTAGATTGCCTTGTGTAGTATGGTCATTTTCACAATATTGATTCTTCCAATCCAAGCACATGGTATCTCTCCATCTGTTTGTATCATCTTTACTTTCTTTCATCAGTGTCTTATAGTTTTCTGCATACAGGCCTTTTGTCTCCTTAGGTAGATTTATTCCTAGGTATTTTATTCTTTTTGTTGCAGTGGTAAATGGGAGTGTTTCCTTAATTTCTCTTCCAGATTTTTTATCATTAGTGTATAGGAATGCAAGAGATTTCTGTGCATTAATTTGGTATCATGCTACTTTACCAAATTCATTTATGAGCTCAAATAGTTTTCTGGTAGCATTTTTAGGATTCTCTATGTATAGTATCATGTCATCTGCAAACAGTGACAGTTTTACTTCTTCCTTTCCAGTTTGGATTCCTTTTATTTCTTTTTCTTCTCTGATTGCTGTGGGCTAGGACTTCCAAAACTGTGTTGAATGAAAGTGGTAACAGTGGACATCCTTGTCTTGTTCCTGATCTTAGAGGGAACGCTTTCAGGTTTTCACCATTGAGAATGATGTTAGCTCTGGGTGTGTCATATATGGCCTGTATTATGTTGAGATAGGTTCCCTCTATTCCCACTTGCTCAAGAGCTTTTATCATAAATCGGTGTTGGATTTTCTCAGAAGCTTTTTCTGTATCTATTGAGATGATCACTTGGTTTTCCTTTTTCAATTTATTACTGTGGTGTAGCACACTGATTGACTTGAAGATATTGAAGAATTCTTGCATCCCTGGGATAAATCCCACTTGATCATCATGTATGATCCTTTTAATATATTGTTGGATTCAGGTTGCTAGTACTTTGAGTATCTTTGCATCTCTGTTCATCGGTGATATTGGACTGTAATTTTCTTTTTTGTGTGTGGTGTCTTTGTCTAGTTTCAGTATCAGGGTAATGTTGGCCTCATAGAATGAGCTTGGGAGTGTTCCTTTCTCTGTAATTTTTTGGAAGAATTTCAGGAGGGTAGGTGTTAACTCTTCTCTAAATGTTTGATAGCATTCGCCTGTGAAGCCATCTGGTCCTGGACTTTTTGCTTGTTGGAAGTTTTTAAATCAGTGTTTCAATTTCAGTACTTGTGATTGGTCTGTCATATTTTCTGTTTCTTACTGGTTTAGTCTTGGAAGATTGTACCTTTGTAAGAGTTTGTCCATTTCTTCTAGCTTGTCCATTTTATTGGCATATAGTTGTTTGTAGTCAACTTATGATCCTTTGTATTTCTGTGGTATCTGTTGTAACTCTCCTTTTTCATTTCTAATTTTATTGATTTGAGTCCTCTCCCTTTTTTCTTGGTGAGTCTGGCTAAAGGTTTATTAATTTTGTTTATCTTTCCAAAGAACCAGCTTTTAGTTTTATTGATCTTTGCTATTGTTTTGTTCATCTCTGTTTCATTTATTTCTGCTCTGATCTTTATGATTTCTTTCCTTCTACTAACCTTGGGTTTTGTTTGTTGTTCTTTAGTTGTTTTAGGTGTAAGGTTAGGTTGTTTATTTGAGATTTTTCTTGCTTCCTGAGGTACGATTGTACTGCTATAAACTTTCCTCTTGGAAGTGCTTTTGCTGCATCCCCAAAACTTTGGACCATCGTGTTTTCATTGTCATCTGTCTCGAGGTATTTTTTTATTTCTTCTTTGATTTTTTTCAGTGATCCATTGGTTGTTTAGTACCATTGTTTAGCCTCCATGTGTTTGTGGGGTTTTTTTTTTTTTTTTACAGTTTTTTCCCTGTAGTTTCTAATCCCATAGCGCTGTGGTCAGAGATGATGCTTGGTATGATCTCAGTTTTCGGAAATTTACCGAGGCTTGATTTGTGACTCAAGATGTGATCTATCCTGGAGAATGCTCTGTGTGCCTTTGAGAAGAAAGTATATCTGCTGTTTTTGGATGGAATGTCCTGTAAATATCAATGAAATCTGGCCTATTCTGTCATTTAAAGCTTTTGTTTCCTTATTAAAATTTTCTGTCTGGATGATCTGTCCATTGGTGTAAGTGAGGTGTTAAAGTTCCCCACTATTATTGTGCTACTGTCGATTTCCTCTTTTATAGCTGTTAGCATTTGCCTTATGTATTGAGGTGCTCCTATGTTGGGTGTATATAATGTTTATAATTGTTATATCTTCTTGTATTGATCCTTTGATCATTATGTAGTGTCCTTCTTTGTCTTGTAACAGTCTTTATTTTAAAGTTTATTGTGTCTGATAGTAGTATTGCTACTCCAGTTTTCTTTTGATTTCCATTTGTATGGAATACCTTTTTCCATCCTCTCACTTTTAGTCTGCATGTGTCACTAGATCTGAAGTGTCTCTCTTGTAGACAGCAAATATATGGGTCTTGTTTTTGTTTCAGCCAGTCTATGTCTTTTGGTTGGAGCATTTAATCCATTAACATTAAGGTAATTATTGATATGTACGTTCTTGCTATTTCTTTCATCTGGATTTATTTCTTAAGGTCATTTTTCTTCCCTTCCTCTTTTATTCTCTTGTGATTTGATGTCTATTTTTTTTTCTTTCTCTCTCTGTCTCTCTCTTTTTTTTTTTTTTTTTTTTTTGGTGGGGGGGTCCATGCTGAGCAACACACACAGGATCTTAGTTCCCAGACCAGGGATTGAACTTGTGCCCCCTGCAATGGAAGTGCAGAGTCTTAACCACTGGTCCACCAGGGAAGTCCCTTGATGTCTTATCTTTAGTGATGTGTTTGGATTGCTTTTTTCTTTTTTGTGTGGGTAGCTATTCTAGATTTTTCATTTGTGGTTCCCATGAGTTTTTGCTATAGTAGTCTATGTATGTACAAGATTGTTTTAAGTTGTTGATATCTTCATTTCAAATGCATTTCCAATATCCTGCATCTGTACTCTGCTCATGATTGCTGGTTTTGATATTATATTTGTGTGTGGAAGATTTCCTACCTTTACTTTATGTTTGCTTCTGCCAGTGAACTTCCCCGAGTCTAGTTGTGGCCTCTTATTTTCCACCTAGAGGTGTTCCTTTCAGATTTGTTGTAATGCTGGTTTGGTGGTGCTAAATTCTCTTAGCTTTTGCTTGTGTGTAAAGCCTTTTTTTTTGGCTGTGTTGGGTTTTCGTTGCCACATGCTGTCTTTCTCTAGTTGTGGCAAGCAGGGGCTACTCTTGGTTGCAGTGTGCGGGCTTCTCGTTGCAGTGGCTTCTCTTGTTGTGGAGCACGGGCTCTAGGCATGTGGGCTTCAGTAGTTGTGGCACACAGGCTTAGTTGCTCCATGGCATGTGGGATCGAACCCATGTCCCCTGCATTGGCAGGCAGATTCTTAACCACTGTGCCACCAGGGAGGCCCCTGTAAGGCTTTTGATTTCTCCATCAAATCTAAATGAGAGCCTTGGTGTGTAGAATATTCTTGGTTGTAGGTTTTTCCCTTTCATCACTTTAAATATATTGTGCTACTTCCTTCTGGCCTGCAGAGCTTATACTGAAAAATCACCTGATAACCTTATGGGGTTCCCTTGTATGTTATTTGTTGCTTTTCCCTTGGTGCTTTTAAAATTTTTTCTTTGTCTTTAATTTTTATCAGTTTGATTAATATGCATGTTGGTGCGTTCCTCCTTGGGGTCATCTTTTATGGGACTCTCTGTGCTTCCTGGACTTTTTCTTTTCATTCTTTTTCCTTTGTTCTGTTCCGTGGCAGTGATTTCCAACATTCTGTCTTCCAGCTCACTTATTTTTCTCCCTGTCATTCTGCTGTTGATTCCTTCTAGTGTATTTTTCATTGCAGTTATTGTATTGTTCATCTTTATTTGTTCATTATATCGTCTAGCTCTTTGTTAAACATTTCTTGTAACTTCTCAATCTGTGCCTCCATTCTTTTTCCAAGATTTTGGGTTATCTTTACTATCATTACTCTAAATTCTTTTTCAGGTAGGCTGCTTATCTCCTCTTCATTTAGTTGTTCTTGTGGGTTTTTATCTTGTTCCTTCGTCTGAAACATATTTCTCTGCCTTCTCATTTTGTCTTTCTTTGTCGACTCCTTTACGCTGGCTGGAGGATCATAGCTCCTCTTGCTTCTGGTGTCTGCCCTCTGGTGGGTGAGAGTGGTCCTCAGGCTTCTGGAGGTTTCCTGGTGGGAGGGACTGGTGCCTTCCTGCTGGTGGGTAGAGCTGGGTCTTATCCTTCTGGTGGGCAGGGCTGTGTCAAGGGGTGTGTTTATAGGTGGCTGTGAGCTCAGTATGACTTTAGGCACCCTGTCTGCTGATGGGTGGATTTGTGTTTCCCTCTTGCTGGTTGTTTGGCAATTGCTTGCTTTTAACTGCACCAGTTTTATGTCCTATTCCAAGGAAACTTCATTGGTACATATAAAATTATGGTTTGTTTTTTTTTTTTAGAAGGTTGATTAATGAAGTCCTGGAGAGTATATGGCACTCCTGGGGCCACTCAGCAAAGTTGCAGGTAGAGAAAATGAGTGCACAGGCCTGGAGTTCTGCCTTTATCAGGGTTGAGGATAGGATGCCTTGGGTTTCACAGGTTCACTCGTTACTGCTTCCTCCTGGCGTTGTTGTGAGGGTTACATGATGTCATATTTTGAAGCTATCCTGTAAACCTGAGACCAGCCTGTTCTCTGAGGGCTGTTAAGGAGATGTTGTTTGCAGGCTCAGGTAGAAGATGAGTCAAAGTTCAGGGGCTCTAACCACGTGATAAAAGCTGGAGAGAATGATGATTCCACCCTGGGCTCACATGAGAAAAGTGTGTATTACTCACAGTCTTTAAATATGCAAACTTGTCTCCTCGGGTGTGGCCTCTGGCTAAGCTTGCTTTGAATATTCCAAGTCTTTGGATTCTTATACTCCTTTCCACTTTATCAGACTATACTAAGACTGTATTAAGTATGTAAATTTTACCACATGGACTTTTTTTAAATTTATTCATTTATGTACTTTTGGCTGCGTTGGGTCTTCGTTGCTGCGTGTGGGCTTTCTCTAGTTGTGGCGAGTGGGGGCTACTCTTCATTGCGATGCGCAGGCTTCTCATTGCGGTGGCTTCTCTTGTTGCAGCGTGGGCTCCAGTAGTTGCGGCACGCAGGCTCAGTAGTTGTGGCACATGGGCTTATTTGCTCCGCGGCATGTGGGATCTTCCCAGACCAGGGCTTGAACCTGTGTCCTCTGCACTGGCAGGCAGATTCTTAACCACTGTGCCACCAGGGAAGTCCCACATGCACTTTTAAAGTTTATCTTTGGTTCAGTTTGATTCATATTTATTTTTGAATCTGATTCTAATCCAGGTAATTGAGGTGATCATATATGTGAGGTGTTTGTAAATTAAGGTGATTGAGGAACAAAGTTGAGTTCATCTGTATCCTTTTAACTGCTTTTGAAATGTAGCCAAGTGCCTTGTGAATTACGAAACTTGTTTTTTGTAATTGCCAAGTGGAGAAAGTTGCAGGAGTGGGGTGATGGGTGGAGAGGGAGTTGTGGCAAAAAAAAAAATGCTTCAGTCACTAGCTTCAGCATTTTGCCTTACAATGAGAGCAAGTTTAAGTCTATAAAAGGTATTTTTTCTTCTATAAAAGGCACCCTTTTGGGAAAAGCAGCCCAGCTAAAATATTAGGCAAGAGTTGCTTACTTGCAGTGGCCCTAGTTCCTGACTGGTTCTGTTCTTGTCTTGTTGCAGGTTAGCTCCATTCAGAACCAGATGCAGTCCAAGGGAGGCTACGGAGGTGGCATGGCTGCCAATGTGCAGATGCAGCTTGTGGACACGAAGGCAGGATAGCCCCGGATCCCGCCTCCAGTGAGTACCTCAGAACACAGGCTGGAAGTTCAGATACATACATGGCCACTAACAGCTGATGACATAGACAGCCTTAGTTTCAACCTTGGGGTTAAAAAATAAATATCTTGTTCCTTTTAAAAAATTGTGAACTTACTAGAAAAGGTGAAAAATACCTTAGTTGGCCAAGTGATGACCTTAGGCAGTTACTGCATTTTGAATATGAGTTTCAGGTGGTTGTTTTCCTTATGAGAAACTTTAAATGCTTTTAAGACATCTTGTTTTGGGGGAGGCTTTGACTGCGATTCTAGTGACAAGATGTCTCTTATGTGTCCTTTAAACATGAGTGAAGTTACTGAGTATTGATACTGCACGAAATCCCATGTGTAGTGAAGTAATTTTATATTTAATACCATTATGGATAAACCTTTCATTATAAACTTTTCAAATTAAAAAGACAACTATTAAGAGGCATGAACCCCTAAAGGGTAAAAATCATTTGGATTATTCTTTGGTCATTGTGAATTTCTATGTTTTGTTTCCACTGTTGTTTAATTTTTTTTATTGTGATTGCTTTTCTTTTCAATTGCAAAAAAGTGTGATGGCGTCTTGTTCACCCTGTTGTGATTACTCCAGTGACATGTTACTGTTCTGCTCTGAAGAAACTATTGTCAGAAGAATCCTGCATTTCCTTCAGCTGGCATGCATGCCTTTGGACTCATGGACAGAGTTCTTTGGATTGTGGCTTAATGATTGATTTTTATGAATATGGATCTGATTTTAGCATGATCTTTTTTGTGAATGCTAGCACTGTTTTGCATTTTTTCCTGCATTTTTAACAATTTCTCTTTCCACCTCCAACCCCTCTGCCTTATGATTTTATTGGTAAGCAAAGAACTGCTATTTTAATTTGTCACCATTTATGTATATTTTGGAAGGTATGAGACCCATAAGCACAATGATCATTTGTATTCATTTGAAACTTCAGCAGTGTAGTATCTGCATGCTTTATGAAGTTGCTTGTATGGGAGCCCCTGGGATGCCAGAAATGAACATTTCCTTTCTGCCGTGGGCTGATGATACTGCTGCTATTAGAGAAAGGTTAGCTGTGGCACCAAGTCACATCAGTTTCACAAAAAAAGGCAATTTGTAGCTTATTTTAGAAGTATGACTTTTATTTAGAGTTATAAAAGAAAAGCTTGCATTCATAAGGCATTCATTCTGTTGTAAATGTTCAATATATTTATTTGAGAGCAAGGGCCTGGGATTGTAAACAGGTATGGTTATGTGTGTGTGTGTGTGTGTGTGTGGTAATACCCTCATTGGGTCTGACTCTGAGCATCATGATCTTTGTTCATTTCTTTGTGTGCTCATTCTGTTTTCACTTGTTTATGTTTAATATTATGGTATCCAGTTGCTTCCAGTAGCAGTTTGTTGAGCTTTTGGCCTGTATTCCTAACTGCAGATTTCAGTCATTGGCCTCTCCATCTTCCACATATTTTGGGGCAATGGAAGTTGCCAGGAGCAACAGTTGACCTGGCTGTGTTGTTGCCTGTGAAAACAACCTGCATGGTGACTTATTAAGATATTGGTGAGAAACCTTTGGCTCAGGTTCCAAAATACATTTATTCTTCACAAATTGTATTTCTGTAAATGCTTCTCCTTCCCCATAAGCCAAATTAGTGGTTTGTTTTTTCATGAAAATGTTTAAATTATGTCCAGTTCAGCCCTATGTAACAGTTACATTTGGTAGGAGTAACAGTTCATGTAGGAAATAGGGCTTAATTGAAAACTAACTTAGAAAGCTATAAGGAATTAGGTAATTGCATAAAGGAAGAGAGATCATTTCTCTTCACCTTAGTCACAAGTTCTTGTGAAACAGGTAACTAAATAAATATTGGGTTTATATAGGCAAAACATGGAAGCATTTCTTCCCCCAATTCTTTTGGATTTAATTTACCCAGTACAGCAGGCACTAGAATACTCAGTCCTTATATTTCTGCAATTTTGAGTCTTCATAGGTGTCAATCCCAGAGACTCTGTCAAGGAAAAACATTTATGCTTAGCAGTCAAAATAGGCATTTTGCAGTTTAATAACTTCTGAACTTGAATTCATCTGATGTCATTAATTGTGTTGATACTGCATTCTGGATTTTGCCTGAGTACCACTGTCTTTCTGTTCAGCCAGAGACAGGGCACTGCAGTGTGCAAGCGCTTTAAGGGATGGATTTTGTTTGGCCTTGTCAGTGCTGGATGCTATGAAGTCTACTTCTAGTCTGACTTTAAAAATTAGTACAGATTTTATATAACTAACTAACTAACTGTGTAACTCCTGGAACAATAGAGGGAGCCATGGGCCCTTTTCCCCAATTCATGATTTGATTTATTCTTTTTCCCAATCTCTCACTTTCCTGATCCTCCAAGGACCAAATACTCCAGTGAGCACTGGAGCATGTCTCTATGGTAAGCCAAAGGCTGCACTCTTCAGCCTCTAACTAACTGTTCTGCAGCTGCCACTGACTTGACAGGCACAAGTAGCCACACTGTGTGCCAAGAACACATGCCCAGGAAGGTGCCAGTAATTATTCAGAAGAAATAAGAAAATTACCAACAACTTTAAGATACTAACCTTGGACACAGATTTTTTTTTTAGGGAGTTAGCAGGTCCCACCTGGATAAGTGGGTTTGTAAATCTTGGGAGGTCATTTGCTCCCCATAACAATGTGTGAAAATTGAAGCTAACTAAATATGATTGACTGTTAATACTTTGCTGAAATACATGCTAACAACTGTTAACTAATGACATGCATTCTGTAAAAAAGTGGTGCCCGTGAGCATAGGTTGGAAATGTGAACTGTGGTGACTGGGTTCAGCTTTCCAATGCAGCATTATCCGTGGGCCTTTAAAGATACTTTGTGAGTATATATTAGCTTTCACTTTTGTTATTAAATTATAGCAGTTCTATTATAGAGAGCAAGTTTGCCTTGATTTTGTTTAAAATGACTTCTACTCAGCACCCAGGAGATAAAATTGACATATTTTTATAATATAAGCATACTTTTTTGTACATTGTGTTCATTCTTGAATAAAGTAAGTAAGTTCAGTGTTGGCTTGTAGATAATAAAAAGAAAGTAAGTAAGTATTTGATTTTGTTTCAATAAATGTTTTTCAATCCTGGTTTGGTTAATTCCTTTCTTTCAAGGAGGAGATAGATGATATTTAATATCACCTTTTTAGCCTTTCTTAGATTTTTGAGTTATAGGTTTTGAAAATTTCTAAACTTGTAATGTCACCTTATAATTAATAAATGCCTAGACAGAATGAACCTAAAAAAGTCCTACTTCCAAATATTTAAAAGTAGGAAGAAATGAAAAATATAAATATGCCCAATTTTTTTAACAAAGGTATCCAACCCCAATTCATTCAATTTTCCTTGCTGAAGCAATTTGTCCTCACAGTGTATGTAGGATTTAAATAAAAGTAAGAATTCTGTTCCTCAGTCAGTCATAGAATATGTCCATCATCACAGAATGTATGGGCAGTTTGCTCTCCAGGGAACATTTGAAAATGTCTGGAGATATTTTTGGTGTCTGTCAGAAACTAAGGAAGGGGTACTGTTAACACCCCTGGGAGGCCACTAAATATCAGCCCTCACAAGAGAGAGATGTCACAGTGCCACAGCTGGGAAACACTGATATTGATTGATTGATTTAGAACAAAGATCTATGTACTCACCAGGTCCTGTTTGTTTGTTTGTTTGTTAGAGAATCTTTCTTTCTTTAATGCATTGGTCAGGTACTGAGAATAGGTCAGTTAGTTAGGTTTGGCTGTATCATGAGAATTGCCACACAGTATTCTAAAATAGAAAAATTAATGAGAAAAGTATCAGGAAACAACAATATCTCAAAAAGTTTCAATAACCTTTGTCCTCAGCTCATGGCCAAGGGCTCTAAAGGGAAATTGGGTTAAGATGAAAGTATGTGAAGAAACTCATGTTGTATATTAATTAGGAGCCCTAGTTCAAGTATATGTTTTTAAAGGATATGCGTAAAATGCACAAAAAAGTAGAACAAATCTATTAAAGTGTCAGAGACATAGACTGGAATTTGCTAAAATTGTGAAAATGCAAAAGTCTACAAAATTCATATATACCCTGTCCTTAAAAGATACTTTCAGCAGACTAGTAAGAAAGCAATTGAAATTTTTACCTTCAGCTTACTACTGTCTTCCATCTAGACTGGTCCAATAAGAGAACTTCTTAACGTAAACCATTAAATGACTCATGTTAATCTTTTAATATTTTAGCACCTAAACTTTGACTATTCAGGATGTTTCTGAGATGAGGGTTTTGTTGTGGGTGTTTTAAACGCTTTTACCAGATACAAGCAGCCTCTGGGCTCCTTTTGACCCTACCCTTATCCTCTCAATTGCATCATCTTGATAGTGTTCTAGCTGATCTGCCTTTGACGGCCAAAAGAAAAAAAAAAGATACTTCCAGAGTAAGAAGATCCAAATGTTTGATCTGGGACTTCACAATAACTACAAGAGTGGTGATTTTGGTACCAAAGAAAGGATGACTTTAGTCTCACTGAAAGATAAGAGCAAGAGAGTAAAAACAGTGTCAGTTCTAACCCCAAATTTTCTCCTCTGTAAATCCAAGCTCCAGAGTTGTTAACAACTAGAGCATTTACTCCTCACTAAACCTCCTCTGTTCACCAGCTTTAGATAGGTGAATACACTGAATTCCTAGGCACTGCTTTTTACTTTTATTTTTGCTCCTTTACAGAAGCAGCAAGTAAGATACTTCTTTCAAAATCTTCAGAGTTTGACCTAGTTAGTTACCTTTTTCTTTTTAAATTTATTTTTGGCTGTGTTGGGTCTTCCTTGCTGGGCGCAGGCTTTCTCTAGTTGCAGTGAGCAGGGGCTACTCTTCATTGCAGTGCACAGGCTTCTTATCACAGTGGCTTCTCTTATCGCAGAGCATGGGCTTTAGGTGCACAGGCTTCAGTAGTTGTAGCATGCAGTCTCAGTAGTTGTAGCTCACGGGCTCTAGAGCACAGGCTCAGTAGTTGTGGTGCACAGGCTTAGTGCTCTGCAGCATGTGGGATCTTCCTGGACCAGGGCTCAAACCTGTGTCCCCTGCATTGGCAGGCGGATTCTTAACCACTGCACCACCAGGGAAGCCACTAGTTACCTTTTTCTTAATGTTCCTAATTGAAGCCATCTAAACACATTCGTCTTTTAAAGATCTGTGTGCCAGAAATCTCTGGCATGCCTATACACTAATGATGAAAAATCTGGAAGTGAAATTAAGAAAACACTCCCATTTACCACTGCAACAAAAAGAATAAAATATCTAGGAATAAACCTACCTAAGGAGACAAAAGACCTGTATGCAGAAAATTATAAGACACTGAGGAAAGAAATTAAAGATGATACAAATAGATGGAGAGATATACCATGTTCTTGGATTGGAAGAATCAACACTGTGAAAATGACTCTACTACCCAAAGCAACCTACAGATTCAATGGAATCCCTATCAAACTACCACTGGCATTTTTCATAGAACTAGAACAAAAAATTGCACAATTTGTATGGAAACACAAAAGACCCCGAATAGCCAAAGCAATCTTGAGAACAAAAAATGGAACAGGAGGAATCGGGCCCCCTGACTTAAGACTATACTACAAAGCTACAGTAATCAAGACAGTATGGTACTGGCACAAAAACAGAAATATAGATCAATGGAACAGGATAGAAAGCCCAGAGATAAACCCATGCACATATGGTCACCTTATCTTTGATAAAGGAGGCAAGAATATACAGTGGAGAAAAGACAGCCTCTTCAATAAGTGGTGCTGGGAAAACTGGACAGCTACATGTAAAAGAATGAAATTAGAACACTCTCTAACACCATACACAAAAATAAACTCAAAATGGATTAAAGACCTAAATGTAAGGGACCTAAATGTAAGGCCAGACACTATCAAACTCTTAGAGGAAAACATAGGCAGAACACTCTATGACATAAATCACAGCAAGATTCTTTTTGACCCACCTCCTAGAGAAATGGAAATAAAAATAAACAAATGGGACCTAATGAAACTTAAAAGCTTTTGCACAGCAAAGGAAACCATAAACAAGACCAAAAGACAACCCTCAGAATGGGAGAAAATATTTGCAAATGAAGCAACTGACAAAGGATTAATCTCCAAAATTTACAAGCAGCTCATGCAGCTCAATATCAAAAAAACAAACAACCCAATCCAAAAATGGGCAGAAGACCTAAATAGACATTTCTCCAAAGAAGATATACAAATTGCCAACAAACACATGAAAGAATGCTCAACATCATTAATCATTAGAGAAATGCAAATCAAAAGTAGAATGAGATACCATCTCACACCGGTCAGAATGGCCATCATCAAAAAATCTACAAACAATAAATGCTGGAGAGGGTGTGGAGAAAAGGGAACACTCTTGCACTGTTGGTGGGAATGTAAATTGATACAGCCACTATGGAGAACAGTATGGAGGAGGTTCCTTAAAAAACTAAAAATAGAATTACCATATGACCCAGCAATCCCACTACTGGACATATACCCTGAGAAAACCATAATTCAAAAAGAGACATGTACCACAATGTTCATTGCAGCTCTATTTACAATAGCCAGGACATGGAAGCAACCTACGTGTCCATCAACAGATGAATGGATAAAGAAGATGCGGCACATATATACAATGGAATATTACTCAGCCATAAAACGAAATGAAATTGAGTTATTTGGAGTGAGGTGGATGGACCTAGAGTCTGTCATATAGAGTGAAGTAAGTCAGAAAGGGAAAAATACCATATGCTACCACATATATATGGAATCTAAGGGAAAAAAAAGGTCATGAAGAACCTAGGGGCAAGACGGGAATAAAGACACAGACCTACTAGAGAATGGACTTGAGGATACGGGGAGGGGGAAGGGTAAGCTGTGACAAAGTGAGAGAGTGGCATGGACGTATATATACATTACCAAACGTAAAATAGCTAGCTAGTGGGAAGCAGCCACATAGCACAGGGAGATCAGCTCGGTGCTTTGTGTCCCCCTAGAGGGGTGGGATAGGGAGGGAGACGCAAGATGGAAGAGATATGGGAACATGTGTATATGTATAACTGATTCACTTTGTTATAAAGCAGAAACTAACACACCACTGTAAAGCAATTATACTCCAATAAAGATGTTAAAAAAAAAAAAATCTGTGTGCCTTTCAAATGTCTGAGCTGACTGAATCCTTTACCCTGGACTCTAGCTCTGTGCTTTGAGCTCCCCAGGGCCTGTCCACCTCTGATGAGGTGCATGGACCACCTTGTTGGCTGCAGCATGTTCAGGCAGTGTCAGGAGACATTGTTTTTAAAGAAAACCAGAAACAACACCCAAAATATTTTACTTTTCAGAAATAGTGAAAAGAAGCTTAGTCTGTTAGGGATGTTATGACAAAATACCCCAGATTTGGGTGGCTTATAAACAACAGAAAGTTACTTCCCACAGTTCTGGAGGCTTAAAGTCTGAGATCAGGGTGCCAGCAACAGTTAGGTGAGGGCCCTCTGCCAGATGCAGATTTTTCATATCTTCACCTGGTGGGAGGGCTGGGGAGCTCTCTGGAGTCTCCTGTATCCAGCACTAATCCTATTCTTGAGTTACACCCTTGTGACTGAAGCACTTCCCAAAGGCTGCACCTTGTAATACCATCACCTTTGGGAGTTAGAATTTCAACATGAACTCCACGGGGCACACTACCATTCAGAACATAGCACAAAAGGTACAGGGAGCGAGTGGCTGTAGACATCCTAAATTTGAGGGGAAAAATGGGAATATAAACACAAGGGGCTCAACAACTCAAAGTGGGATACATCCAGAGAGGCCTACACCAAGATTTAATCAAACCATCAAAAGTCAAAAACAATCTTAAAAGCACCAAGAGGAAAGCAATACAAAAATCCTCAACAAAATAATAGCAAACAATTCAACAGCACATTAAAAGAATTATACATGATGACAAAAGGATTACACATGACAACCAAGTGGGATTTATTCCAGGAGTGCAAGAATGGGTCAATATAATAAGGTCAATCAATGTAGTATACCACATTTGCAGAGTGACAGTGAATAAAAACCCATTTGATCCCATCTCAATGTGACAAAACTCAATACCCTTTTACAATAAAAACACTCAACAACCTAGGAATAGAAGGAAACAAAATGAAGACCATATATGAAAAGCCCACAGGTGGTATTTATATCGTGATGAAAGACTGAAAGCTTTTCTTTAAGGTCAGGAACAAGACACAGATGTCCGCTTTTACCACTTTGACCAAACAAAGTAACTGGAGGTCCTAGCCAGAGCAGTTAAACAAGAAATAGAATTAAAAGGCAGTTACCTTGCTTCACACACAACATGATCTGATATGTAGAAAGCCCTTAAGATTACAGCTCACACACACACCTGTTAGAACAAATAAATTAACAAAGTGGCAAGATACAAAATCAACACGAAAATCAGTTATGTTTCTGTACACTAACAATGAACAATCCAAAAAGGAAATTAAGAAAACGACTCCATTTACAATAGAATCAAGCAGAATAAAACACTTAGGAATAAATTTAACCAAGGAGGCAAAAGACTTCTGTGCTGAAAACTACAGAACATTAGTGAAAGAAAGAAGACACAAATAAAAGACATCCTCTGTTTATGGATTGAAAGACTTAATACTGTTAAGATGTCAGTAGTATCCAAAATGATCTACAGATTTAATGTACTCTATCAAAATCCCAGTGGCATTTTTTTCAGAAATAGAAAAATCCATCCTAACAGTCATATGGAATCTCAAGGGACTCTGAAGAGTCAAAATAATGTTGAAAAAGAAAAAGTTGCAGGTACCATACTTGATTTTAAAGCAATATAAATCTACAGTAATTAAAACAGGGTAGTACTGTCATAAAGAGACATATAGACCACTAAAATAGGAAGCCCAGAAATAAACTTTCCTATGTCTGGTCAAATGACTTTCAACAAGGATGCTAAGACCACTCAGTGGATTAAAGCCAGTCTTTTCAACAGTGCTGGGAAAATTGGATATCCACATACAAAAGAATAAAGATGAACCATGTCATAGTATGTTTAGGCTACTACAACAAAATACCACAGACTGGGTATCTTATAAACAACAAATTTATTTCTTATAATTCTGGAGGCTGGGAAGTAGAAGATCAAGGTGCCAGCATGGTTGCCTTCTGGTGAGGGCCCTACTTCCTAGCTCATGGCCAGTGCCACCTTGCTGTGTCCTCACATGGTGCAAGAGGCAAGGGATATCTCTGGAGCCTCTTTTATAAGAGCACCAATTCCATTCAGGGCAGAGCCTCCATGACTTAAGCACTTTCCAAAGGCTAACCTACTAACACCATCACATCGGGCATTAGGATTTCAACATATCAATTTTGGGGGAACACAGGCATTCAGACTAGCAGACCATTACTTTAAACGATATACAAAAATTGGATCAAAGACATAAACATAAGACCTAAAACTATGAAACTCTTAGAAGAAAACACAGGGGAAAAGCTTCATGACAGTGCATATGGCAATGATTTTTTTGGATAAGACACCAAAAGCACAGGCAACAAAACTAAACAGAGAAAAACTGGACTACTTCAAAATTAAAAACTTGTGTGCATCAAAAAAAATCAACAGAATAAAAAGGAAACCTATAGAATGGCAGAACATTATTTACAAATCGTATATCTGATAAAGGGTTATATCCAGCATATACAAAGAACGCCTACCACTCAATTACAGAGAACAAACAGCTCAGTTAAAAAGTGGGCAAAGGACTTGAATAGACATTTCTCCAAAGAAGATAGACAAATGGGCAATAAGCAGATAAAAAGATGCTTAACATCACTAATCATGAGGGAAATGCAAATCAAAACCATAATGAGATAGCATCTCATAATAAGATGGCTTTGGTAAAAACAAAAACAAAATAATGTGTTAGGATATGGAGAAATTGGAACCCTGTGCATGGAGGGTCCTCAAAAAATTCAAAATACTACCATATGATCTTACTTTTGGGTATATATCGAAAAGAACTGAGAGCAGAGTTTCAAAGAGATATTTGTACACTCATGATTACAGCAACATTATTCACAACAGCCAAGATGTAGAGGTAACTCAAGTGTTCATCGACAGCTGAATGGAAAAATAAAATGCAGTATATACTTAACAATGGAATATTATTCAGCCTTAAAAAAGAAATTCTGACACATCCAACAATGTGAATGAACTTTGAGGATGTGATGCTGAGATAGGCTGGGACCTGGGATCCTCTACTGGAGTGCCTGCACCTGGACAAACATCTCCTTGAGCAGAAGGATACAAAGAAACTATAAGTGACTAAAAATAACTGCATGCATGAGCAGTTGGGGCATCATGACCACTATACGAGCTTTGTGGGGAGGCAGTAGTGAGCAAGTCCGCCATTTTGGGGGTGCCGGGAGCAAAAGCAGGATACTGCACATGATCCCTGCACCCGGCACCACCAAGGGGATGGACAGACCACCTAAGCTCTGCCTCCTGCCCAACCCATGGACCTGCCCGTTATCCCATTTAAGGACCCAAACATTTCCTCCTGGGGAGCGGGCAAGGATGTCTGTTTCTTGCTTTGACTCCCTCGTGCTGCAGCGTGAGCCCCAGTAATGCCTCGCCTGAAATTCTCTGGCCTCTTATGAATCTCTATTGATTAGTCCAAGGGCCTGGGTCGGTAACAGTTCCACTTCTGTGAGGTGTATCGGGTGGTCAAATTCTTAGAAAGTCAAAGAACAGATTAGGTGAACTTGATCAAAGGCAACAGCAGAGTGGGAAAATAAAGAGAAGGGAAACATTAAGAAAAGTATGACATTTACATTCTAATCAAGTGTCCACTGAGAACTGCCTCCAAGTAGTCTTGGACATACAGCTGAGAAATGCAAATCAACCACCTGATGATATCCTTTTCTCTATTCCTCCTAAGTGCAAACTTGGGATAAACTCTAATTGAGACCACTTGTGCCCAACATGCTGTGCCACCAGAAATGATGTTTTCAGGATTGACATCTTATTAAAAAGGTTCATGGGAACATGACCATCACAAGAACCAAAGACCCCAAAAGAGGCCATGTCAGCAACTGCCCAGTACCTCAGGACTAAGGTGCATTTGTTCCTGTAGGCAGCAGGAGTTCCACGCAGGCTGTAAAAGCCATTACACACGAGGTCTTTCTTTGCTAGATGCCACTAATAAGGTGATGCCTAATGCTTTATACAGAGCACCCTCACTGTGCCTGGCACATAGCAGGGACTTAAGGGATAAACGCATCATGCATATCTATGGAAAAACCATTTGATGTTTTCCATTAAAGCCTCATACCACACACAGGATCGGGCATAGATGTTGACCTAGTGTCCCATGTGAAAAACACCATGTGCAAAAAAAACTCTGTGACGTGGACGTGGGCCTTTCCTAGCGTGCTGGCACTAAGGAAGGCAGGACCCCAGTGCAGCCCAGCCAGTTACTCTAGGAAATCAGTGAGTGGCAAACACAATGTGTTCTAGTATTAGACAGACCTTCTTGACTTGGATTTTAGAATGCAGGCTCTGCTTTCTCTTCCCTGATTCTGGCACCCTCCTTTCTCTGCTCGGTAGTGGGGACCTCTGTGGAGAGCTCTCTCCTGCCTCGCAGTCTCTGCAGCTCTCAGGTACAATGAACAACCAGAGAACAGCAGGTATGTCAGTCTAGCTCAATGACACCCTTGGTGGTTCATAAAATGAAGTACTTACAAGGACTGTACAGAGAAAATCAGCAGCATAGGCTTCTGGTGAAATAGGTGGTAAAAGTACTAACAAAAGTATGATCTCTATTTTCTTTCCAATGTTAAGAAACACAGAAAGTGGAACTTCCAGTACAGGTTCAATTATTGGCTTATTCATTAGACTTTGGTTCCAGATTGCCAAAACACTGCAGGCCTTGCCTCGTGGGAGGGAGGAGGGCCTGGCTGTGGGGCTACGTGAGAAGATGGGACACCAGAGGGAGAAAGTGAGGAGACATTTAGTAAACACCAGTCACCTGCTAGGCGTGGGCTTGGCTCATTCCCAAAAACATCCTATTTAATAAGAGCTTTGGGGCTTCCCTGGTGCGCAGTGGTTGAGAATCTGCCTGCCAATGCAGGGGACACGGGTTCGAGCCCTGGTCTGGGAAGATCCCACGTGCCGCGGAGCAACTAGGCCCGTGAGCCACAACTACTGAGCCTGCGCATCTGGAGCCTGCGCCCCGCAACAAGAGAGGCTGCGATAGTGAGAGGCCCGCGCACCGCGATGAAGAGTGGCCCCCGCTTGCCACAACTAGAGAAAGCCCTCGCACAGAAATGAAGACCCAACACAGCCAAAAATAAATAAATTAATTAATTAATTAAAAAAAAAATAAGAGCTTTTACTCTCCCAATGTCATAGATGATGGGACAGATGATTAGAGAGGGTAAATAACCTGCTCAAGGTCAAACAGCCAATAACTGGGCATAGTAGTCTTACAGTTTATGATGAATGTCATGGGGTCATACAGGAGCTGGCCTTGACCTACATGCTAGGAATTCCAAGGAATGCCTCACACTGGCCTGCATGCAGTCACGTACACACGTACACACGTGTATGAGGCGACTTGTAGTCCCACCCAAACCCCATGGATTGGGAAAGGAATAGTTGCCTTTAAAAAGGGAATGGGGGAATTCCCTGGTGGCACAGTGGTTAAGAATCCGCCTGCCAATGCAGGGGACATGGGTTCGAGCCCTGGTCCGGGAAGATCCCACATGCCGTGGAGCAACTAAGCCCGTGAACCACAACTACTGAGCCTGCGTGCCACAACTACTGAAGCCCACGGGCCTAGAGCCTGTGCTCCGCAACAAGAGAAGCCACCGCAATGAGAAGCCTGTGCAACGCAATGACGAAGAGTAGCCCCCGCTTGCCGGAACTAGAGAAAGCCTGCGCACAGCAACGAAGACCAAACACAGCCAAAAATAAAACATAAAATAAATAAATAAATTTATTTTAAAAAATAAATAAAAAATAAAAAGGGAATGAGGAGTTGTTGCAAGACAAGGAAAGGCAGGAAGGCTTGTAGGGCAAAATGCAGGAGTGGGGTTAAGAACAGGGGTTAAGTCCGCATCCTTCAGCTGCTTGCCAGTCCCTATCTCAAAGGAGACGAGGTTTACAGATGAGAAGACAGACAAAGGGCAGAAAAGAGAGGATTCTAAGCCACTCTGCTGGACTTCGGGCTCTCCTTTGCTGTCACCTGAATGGAGAGAGAATACCTGGCTCTGAAGCCTCAAACCTTCTGCTCCTCAGAAGCCCAGACCCAACACTGCATTCCAGACCCTGGAGACCTAGGAAGACGCCATACTCTTTAAGCCAAAAGGTGTCGGCAGGACAGGGTTCAGGATGACCCAACACAAAATATTTTTTTAATTGGAAAATTAAAAATACTGAAAAGAAAATAAGCAGTAACCCAGAATGCCAGGAACAGCCTAGCAGCAGAACCTACCCTGAGGTCCAGGCTGCAGTGGGCTTGCGGGCTTTGGGGAGGTCAGAAGCCAGAAAGGAGGTTCAGTGTTCAGCTCCAAGCAGTGAGTCCACACAGGATTCCCAACCTCCTGCCGTCCTGAGCACCTGGGTCCCCAGCAGATCTCCAGACCACGACCCAACACCTGTCCCCTGCATGCGCTTCCTGGAACAGAAAGAGTTCTTTGGTCCATCTTGTTTATTTCTCTGCCTCTCAAAGGAAGCCATGAGCTCAAATAGGATTTAAATATCTAACCTTGGTGATGACAGAAAGATAACTGCTTTCAAGTTTGTTAGCTCCTCAGCATGGTGAAGCCCCAGGGTTGTAGTGAAATGAGTGCTTGACAAGCTGGAGTTAAAACCTAAGGGTAAGTTTCCCTGTGAGTTTTTGCCCTTGGTGCAAATCTCAGTGCTGACTAGCCACTTGATCTCTAGTGCCCTAGGGGATTTTATGGGTGAGACGCAGGAGGAGAGAGCATTTGGAGTTTGGGTTTATTAGGTATGTGCAACTGCCCTCAACATACTTCTGGTCTCAAAGGAGTTGAAACCTTCTATTACTGCCTATGAGTTTCCCTCTCCCTCTCTAGCTGCAGCCACCACAACTATTTCATTTGTTAATCTTTCTTGGGTTAGATTTTTGCGGGGCATTTAAAAAAACCTGTGGTAAAATATACAAACATAAATTTACCATTGTAACCATTTTTGAGTGCACATTTCATTAGTGTTACATACATTTACATTATTGTGCAACCAACTTCCAGAACATTTTCATCTTGCAAAACACTGAACAACTCCCCATTTTTCTCTCCCCAGCCTTTGGCAATAACAGTTCTATTTTCTGTGTCTATGTATGTGACTACTCTAGATACCTCACACAAGCAGAATCATAGCAGTATTTGCCTTTTTGTTACTGGCTTATTTCACTTAACATAACATCTGTTTTCAAGGTTCATCCATGTTGTAGCATGTATTAGAATTTCCTTCCTTTTTAAAGTTGAATAATATTCCATTTACATATATACCACATTTTATTTATGTATTTATCCATCGATGAACATGTGGGTTGCTTTCACTTCTTGGCTATTGTGAATAATGCATGAGTGTACAAATCTTTCTTTGAGATTCTGCTCTCAATTCTTTTAGAGGTTGTATCATTATCAACTTTTTCGGGAACCTCCATATTGTTTTCCATCGGGGATGGAACCATTTTACATTCCCACCAAGAGTGCACAGGGTTCCAGTTTCTCCACATCCTTCTCAACATTTGTAATTTTCTAGTTTTTTATGGTTTTTTTTTTTTTTTTTTTGAGCATAGCCATCTTAATGGTTGTGAGGTATATTGTAGTTTTTTCCATTTCCTTCTTGAGTAGTGATGTTGAGCATCTTTTCATGTGCTTACTGGCCATTTTTCTCTCTGAAAAATTTCTATTCGAGGGCTTTGCGCATTTTAAAATTGTGGGTTTTCATTTTGTTGTTGAACAAGAGATCTTTTATTTAACAACTTTAAATAAATCTTTTTGAAGTATTACATATTTCTAATATTATATCATACATATTTCAAGTATGAAAATATAAAATACACACTCTGTTCTCATTAGTGTAGAATGGACTTTGAGGCTCTCTTAATGACAATATTGTCATTATAAACAAATTTAGAAATCAAAATTTAGAGAGAATGAGTGTCTTGTCCAGCATTTGTTCAGTGATAACCCTCAGCGATCCCTGAGCTGCAGCCTGTTGCTGCCTCCAACTGCTCTGTGAGTTCTCTGCCTTTTAGAGTTTTCAGGTTCCTCCCCTCTCAGGTTGTCTTAATCACATTCTTATCACTATGAATATGCTTCCCTCAAGTTTTCCACTCACAGTTTTAAGTTCTGACTTCCAGTGTGCTTTAGTTTAGGGAACAAGAAAGCTCTGTGTCTCATTAACAAGTCAAGAATATAACTTTAATGTATTTTCTACATGGAATCATTTTGGTTTTGGAGCATCTTGATTATATTTAGAATAGTTGAGGTTGTACGATAAATGACAATTAGATAAAGGAGGTGTTGGCCAGCCAAGACTATATTAGGCAAAGAAATGAAATTCTAGAAAAGGAGATGAGATGAAGAATCAGGGTAAAAAACTACTGAGGTATGAAGAGGGAAAAGAGGGAGGGAAGGAGAGAGAGAAAGGCAGTGATAATACAGCTCATAATTACTGAGAAAATTTCTAGGGGGCTGGACATTGCCAGAAGACTGTGCTTGCATTAACTCATTTCATCCTCATAGCCTATGGGATAGGTTATTGTTGTTAACCTGATTTGAGGATGAAAGAACTAAGGCACAGGGAATATACACAGCCTCCCCAAGGTCATACAGCTAACAAACGATATATTAGTTATCTTTTGCTATACAGTAAATTACCACAAATTCAACAGCTTTTAAACTAGCACAGTTTCAGTGCATCAGGAGTCTGAAATTCAGTGGGTCAGCTTGGCTGGGTAGTCAAGGTTTCAACTGAGCTGTGCTTGAATCTGGAGGCTTAACTAGGGAAAAAGCCACTTAAGCTCATTCAGGTTGTTGGCAGAATTCATTAACTTGTAGAACTGAGGGCTCCAGCTTCTTGCTGACTGTTGGTTGAAGAGGTATCTGCATCTCCATGTTCATTGCAGCATTACTGACAAAACTGCCAAGATCTGAAAACAACCTAACTGTCCGTTGACAGATGAATGCATAAAAACTATGGGGCATGTGCACATGCACATACTTTTCCTGCACGCACACACAGAGTAATATTATTCAGCCTTACAAAAGAAAAAAATCTGCTATTTGTGACAACATGCATGAACCTTATGCTGAGTGAAATAAGCCAAGCATAGAAAAATATTGCATGATCTCACTTATATGTGGGATCTGGTGGTTGCCAGGGTTTGAGGGGGCAGGGGGAAGAGAAGAGATGTTGGTCAAAGGGTACAAAGATTCAGTTATGTGGGATGAGTAAGTTCTGGAGTGGTATTGTATACCATGGTGACTATAGTTAGTAATACTGTATTGTATACTTGAAATTTGCTAAAAGAGTTGATCTCAAGTGTTCTCACCACACACATAAATTGTAACTATGTGAGGTGATGGATATGTTAATTAGCTTAATTGTGGTAATCATTTCACAACGTATACATGTATCAAATCATCACATTGTATAGTGTACACTACACACTAAATGTTTATGACCCCCGCCCCCAATTCTGTATGTTGAAATCCTAATCTCTGGAGGTGATATTAAAAGGTATGGCCTTTGGAGGTGATTAGGTCATGAGGGTGAAGCCCTCATGAATGGGATTAGTCCCCTTACAAAAGAGGCCCCAGAGAGATCCCTCGCCCCTTCTGTTCTGTGAGGACACACCATTTATGAACCAGGAAAAAAGTTCTCACCAGATGCCAAACCTGCCAGCATCTTGATCTTGGACTTCTCAGCCTTCAGAACTGTGACAAAGAAATTTGTTCTTTATAAGCCACCCAGTCTATGGCATTTTGTTACACCAGCCCAAATGGACTAAGACATACATCTAAAATATACACAGGGACTTCCCTGGTGGTCCAGTGGTTAAGACTGCGCCTTCCAATGCAGGGGACACAGGTTCAATCCCTGGTCGGGGAACTAAGATCCCACATGCCATGGGGCAACTAAGCCCACGTGCTCTAGAGCCCGTGCACCACAACTAGAGAGCCTGCGTGCCGCAATTACTGAGCCTGCATGCTCTGGAGCACGGGTGCCGCAATTAGAGAGCCTGCGCACCACAACTAGAGAGCCCCACAACTAAAGAGAAGCCCGCGTGCCGCAACTATTGAGCCCACACGTTCTGGAGCCCACATGCAGCAACTACTGAGCCCACACACTTTGGAGCACACACACCACAACTAGAGAGAAGCCGTGCACCGCAATGAAGAGCCGGCATGCCGCAGCTAAGACCTGATGCAGCCAAATTATTAAATAAACACATTTTTTTTTAAAATGTAGTCACTGCTAGAGATAACCCCTGTACACATCTGGTTGAGAAAGAAAGGGGATTAAATAAACAAACAAATAAATAAATAAATAAATAAAACATACACAATTTTCATTTGCCAAGTATATAACTCAGTAAAGCAAGAGAGGGACTTACCTGGTGGCGCAGTGGTTAAGAATCTGCCTGCCAGTGCAGGGGACACGGGTTCAAGCCCTGGTCCAGGAAGATCCCACATGCTGCGGAGCAACTAAGCCTATGTGCCACAACTACAGAGCCTGCGCTCTAGAGCCCGTAAGCCACAACTATTGAGCCCATGTGCCACAACTACTGAAGCCCGCGCGCCTAGAGACCATGCTCTGCAACAAGAGAAGCCACCACAATAAGAAGCCCACGCACCGCAACCAAGAGTAGCCCCTGCTTGCTGCAACTAGAGAAAGCCTGCGCGCAGCAACGAAGACCCAATGCAGCCAAATTAATTAGTTAATTAATTAATTTAAAAAAAAGCAAGAGAAAAAAATAAACAAAAAATACTTAAAACACTTAAAAATAAATCTTATGTGAGAAATATGAAAGCCCTTAAACACACAACAATGAAACAGTGAGAGCAATAGAAAATCGAAATAAATGGAGGCATATACTGGGTTCACAGTTAGGGAGACTAAATTTTATGAAGGTGTTAATTTTCTTCAAGTTGGTAAGAAAATCCCATTCAAAACCACACTTGTTTCTGTGTGCGTGTGTGTTTGTTATGTGTGCATATAAATTGATAAGCTGGTTGTAAAACTCATTTGGAAATGCAATGATACAAGAATAGTTAACATGTTCTTGAAAAAGAACAGTGTCAAAAAACTTTCTCTACCAGATATTAGCATGTATTATAATAAGAGAGTAATTAAGACAATGTGGTATTGGGGAATGGAAGAACAAATAGGCTGATAAAAGAGAACACAGACCCCAGATACACTTATATACATACGGACAGTTGATATCACTTAAGTGCAGTGGAAAAAGGACTTATCTTTTCAATAAATGGTGCAGGAACAATCTGCAGATCTGAGAATAAAACCTGATGTCTACCTCACACTATACACAAAAACCTATTCCAGATATATTTCAGAGCTAAATTTAAAAGGCAAAACATCCAAGTATCTAAAAGATAACACAAATATGTTGTTGTACACAAAGACTTCTTAAATCACAAACAAAGCACTAACCATAAAGGAAAAGAATAAATTTCTCTAGTTCAAAATTAAGAACTTCCCTTCATCAAGAGACACCACTAAGGCTATGACAAAGCAAGCCACAGAGGGAGAGAGGATATCTGCCATAGATATAACAGATGGAGGAGTCATATCTAGAATATATACATATAAAGAATATTTACGAATTGATAAGAAAAAATAAACTCAAAAACATTTCATAACAGTGCAAATTCAATGGCTCATACAAATATGAAAAGCTCAACCCCATTAACAATAAGGGAAATGAAAACCAAAACCACAGAAAAACACCATTACATACCCACCAAAATGGTCAAAGTTAGGAAGATCAAAAATACCAAGTAGTCAGAAAGGATGAGCAGCTGCCAGGAGTCTTTGGAGTATGTTGTTCAGTGTAGACTGTAGAAGTTTAATTGGCTCTTATATATATTACCTGCTTTCCATTCCTGTTCAGAGTTGGGCCATTTGTATTTTCTGGAAGATTTCCTTTGGGAGCCCTGGAAAAAAACACCACCCATCAAGTATTCCAAATCCTACGCCCAGATGTACAAACACTGTATTAGGAAATAGCTGTATCCACACTGACCATTATCATCTGAAGATTATCCAAATAGAATTTGTCTAAAATTCCATATTTTCTGGTTGGAAATGCTTCCATTTCATTACCTCTGTGAAGGAGGAGTCTTCTGAAATATTTCACTATGCTGCAGACATATCTGGAAAGATCTTTAAGTAATTACCTTGTTCTACTTTTTTTTTTGTTTTTGTTTTTGAGGAATTACATCATTTAGCAAGAAATTTGAGGAAGGTGAGCTTGCAAAATAAACAAAAAATATATGTATATGTACACACACACACACACACATTTTCTTTATCCATTCACCCATCAATGGATACTTAGCTTGTTTGCATATCTTGCTACTGTGAATAATGCTGCAATGAACATGAGAAGGCAGGTATCTCTTTGAAAAAATGATTTCTTTTCCTTTGGATATATATCCAGAGATGGGGTTGCTGGGTCATATGGCAGTTCTATTTTTAATTTTTTGAGGAACTTCCATACTGTTTTCCATAATTGTAAACCTGAAATGTGTTAAGAGAGTAGATTTTAAGTGTTCTCACTACAAAAAAAGGTAACTACGTGAGATGATGAGTGCATTGACTGTGGTTATCATTTCACAATGTGTATGTATATAAAATTACCACAGTATAAACTTTAACAACTCACATTGCACAACCCAAATTAAAAAAAAAAAATAGTGACTTCCCTGGTGGCTGAGTGGTTAAGAATCCACCTGCCAATGCAGGGGACTCGGGTTCGACCCCTGGTCCAGGAAGATCCCACATGTCACGGAGCAACTAAGCCCGTGTGTCACAACTACTGAGCCTGTGCTCTAGAACCCGCGAGCCACTACTGAGCCTGCATGCCACAACTACTGAGCCCGCATGCCTAGAGCCTGTGCTCTGCAACAAGAAAAGCCACTGCAATGAGACGCCCGCACACCGCAATGAAGAGTAGCCCCCGCTTGCTGCAACTAGAGAAAGCCCGCGTGCAGCAATGAAGACCCAACGTGACCAAAAATACATAACTCTATTTTATTTCTATATATGTATAATGACAGTAAGTCTTGCTCTCACCTTTTTTAAAGACAAAGATGCTGAGGTGGAGTCAAGATGGCAGTGTGGGAAGATGTGGAGTTAGCGTCGCCTCACAACTAGGGCACCTGCCAGCCACTGGTAGGGGACTCTGACGCCCAAGGAGATGGGAGGAACCCCAAAGTGAACTGGTAGGACATGGGGAGACTGAGAGAGGAGGAGAAGTGGAGGCCAGACAGGATCAGCGCTCCTGAGGCCGGGGAGATCAGAAGAGGCAGGCGGGAGGGACTTTCTGGGAAGAGTGGGAGAGGAGTGGAGGGCAGCTGCCTGGCCCACTTGGACCAGGGAGCCTGCTGAGCTACCAGGCTGATACCCCCACTCCAAATCCCCCTCCAGGATGCGTGGGTCCTGGGGTCATAAGACGGAGGCCGGGAAGATCAGGTGAGGCAGGTGGGAAGGGCCATCCGGAGGAGCAGGAGAGGAGCAGAGGGTAATTGCCCTTACCACTTGGGCCCCGGGAGCCTGCTGAGTTCCCAGGCTGGTCCCCTGCCCTCCAAGGCCCCCCTTCCCCCACCGGCTGCATTGGTCCTGGGGGCTTAGGACGGAGGCCAGGAGATCAGGAGAAGCAGGCGGGAGGAGGCCTCCCAGACCAGAGGAGCAGGAGAGGAGAGGAGGGCGTTTGCCCCACCCACTCGAGCCCAGGAAGCCTGCTGGGCTCCCAAGTGAAGTCCCCTGCCCTCTGAGACCAGGGGTGGGAGGCACGCCTGGGCCCCTTCTGTTCCTTGACCCTAAGCCCCACCCCCAGAGCCCCCAAGACCTTTTCCAGCCCTGTGGGTCCTGAGCACTGGCCCTACCCACTGCCCAAACCTCACCCTTACTTAGGCCCCACCCTCCACAGCCAAGGCCTTTCCTTCCTGCTTTTTTTTTCTCTTTACTCTCCTCTTTTTTACTATTGTAGTACTGATGTACCTTCCAGTTGTTGATTCATCTATATTTTTATTTTTATACTCTTTCTAACATATCTGTTAGTTTCCTAGTCTAGTTTTATTTTTTGCTTTTTGTTTTTTGTTTTTTTTTTTGCTGCCCAATGTGGCTTGCAGGATCTTGGGTCACGAGCTGGGATTGGGCCGAAGCTCCTGCAGTGGGAGTTCTGAGTCCGAACCACTGGACTAACAGAGAACCTCAGATCCCAGGGAATATTCATCAGAGTGAAGACTCATAGAGTTCCTCATCTCAGCACCAAGACCTAGCTCTACCGAATAAACTACAAACTCCAGTGTTGGAAGCCTCAGGCCAAATAATCAGTAAGACAGGAACACAATCCCACTCATAAAGAGAAAAAAAAAAAATGAGATGGCAAAAAAATATGTCACAGATGAAGGAGCAAGGTAAAAACCTACAAGACCAAATAAATGAAGAGTAAATAGGTAATCTACCTGAAAAAGAATTCAGAGTAATGATATAGTAAAGATGATCCAGAATCTTGGAAATAGAATGGAGGAATGGAATGAAAAAATACAAGAAATGTTTAACAAAGATCTAGAAGAACTAAAGTACAAACAAACAGAGATGAACAACACAATAACTGAAATGAAAAATACACTAGAAGGAATCAATAACAGAATAACTGTGGCAGAAGAATGAATAAGCTGGAAGACAAAATGGTGGAATTGCTGAGGAGCAGCATAAAGAAAAAAGAATGAAAAGAATTGAAGACAATCTCAGAGACCTCTGGGACAACACTAAATGCACCAACATTCGAATTACAGGGGTCTCAAGAAGAAGAAAAAAAGAAAGGGTCTGAGAAAATATTTGAAGAGATTATAGTAGAAAACTTCCCTAACATGGGAAAGGAAATAAGTCACACAAGTCCAGGAAGCACAGAGAGTCCCATATAGGATAAACCCTAGGAAAAACACACCAAGATGAATATTAATCAAACAAACAAAAATTAAAGTCAAAGAAAAAATATTAAAAGCAGTAAGGGAAAAACAAAAAACAACATACAAAGGAATCCCCATAACGTTATCAGCTGATTTTTCACTGGAAACTCTTCAGGCCAGAAGGGAGTGTCAGGATATACTTAATGTGATGAAAGACAAAAACCTACAACCAAGATTACTCTATCCAGCAAGGATCTCATTCAGATTCAATGGAGAAATCAAAAGCTTTTCAAACAAGCAAAAGCTAAGAGAATTCAGCACCACCAAACCAGCTTTACAACAATTGCTAAAGAAACTTCTCTAAGCGGGAAACACAAGAGAAGAAAAACACCTACAATAACAAACCCAAAACAATTAAGAAAATGGCAATAGGAACATACATATCGATAATAACCTTGAATGTAAATGGATTAAATGTCCCAACCAAAAGACACAGATGGCTGAATGGAAACAAAAACAAGACCCATATATATGCTGTCTACAAGAGACCCACTTCAGACCTAGGAACACAGAGACTGAAAGTGAAGGGATGGAAAAAGATATTCCATGCAAATGGAAATCAAAAGAAAGCTGGAGTAGCAATACTTGTGTCAGATAAAATAGACTTTAAAATAAAGATTGTTACAAGAGATAAGGAGGGATACTACATAATGATCAAAGGATCAATACAAGAAAAAGATATAACAATTATAAATGTTTATGCACCCAACATAGGAGCACCTCAATAGTATAAGGCAAATGCTAACAACCATGAAAGGAGAAACTGACAGTAACACAATTATATAGGGGATTTTAACACCCCACTTACACCAACAGACAGATCATCCAAACAGAAAATAAATAAGGAAACACAAGCTTTAAATGACACAATAGACTAGATAGATTTGATATTTATAGAACATTCCATCCAAAAATGGCAGAACACAATTTCTTGTCAAGTGCACATGGAACATTCTCCAGGATAGATTACATCTTGTGTCAAATCAAGATGTACAAATCAAGCCTCGATTGATTACAAATCAAGCCTCGGAAAGTTTAAGAAAATTTAAATCGTATCAAGCATCTTTTCTGAGCACAACGCTATGAGATTGGAAATCAATTACAGGAAAAAAACTGTAAAAAAAAATACATGGAGGCTAAACAGTGCGCTACTAAATAAGCAAGAGATCACTGAAGAAATCAAAGAAGAAATTAAAAAATACATAGAAACAAATGACAATGAAAACACAATGACCCAAAACCTATGGGATGCAGCAAAAGCAGTTCTAAGAATGAAGTTCATAGCAATTCAATGTCACCTCAAGAAACAAGAAAAATCTCAAATAAACAATCTAACCTTACACTTAAAACAACTAGAGAAAGAAGAGCAAAGAAAACCCAAAGTCAGTAGAAGGAAAGAAATCAAAAAGATCAGAGCAGAAATAAATGAAATAGGAATGAAGAAAACAATAGCAAAGATCAATAAAACTAAAAGCTGTTTCTTTGCGAAGATAAAATTGATAAACCCTTAGCCAGACTCACCAAGAAAAAAAGGGAGAGGATGCAAATCAATAAAATTAGAAATGAAAAAGGAGAAATCACAACTGACACTGCAGAAATACAAAGGATTACAAGAGCCTACTACAAACACTGTATGCCAATAAAATGGACAGCCATGAAAAAATGGACAAATTCTTGGAAAGGTACAATTTTCCAAGACTGAACCAGGAAGAATTAGAAAATATAAACAGACCTATCACAAGTAATGAAATTGAAACCGTAATTAAAAATCTTCCAACAAACAAAAGTCCAGGACCAGATGAGTTCACAGGCAAATTCCATCAAACATTTAGAGAAGAGCTAACACTGCTCCTTCTCAAAGTCCTCCAAAAAATTGCAGAGGGAGAAACACTCCCAAATTCATTCTATGAAGCCACCATCACCCTGATACCAAAACCAGAAAAAGATATCAAAAAAGAAAATTACAGACCAATATCACTGATGAACATAGATGCAAAAATCCTGAACAAAATACTAGCAAACAGAATCCAACAGCACATTAAAAGGATCATACACCATGATCAAGTGGGATTTATCCCAGGGATGCAAGGATTCTTCAATATACGCAAATGAATTTTGCTTTGTTAAGCAAACAAATTGAAGAATAAAGACCATATGATCATCTCAATAGATGCAGAAAAAGCTTTTGACAAAATTCAACACCCATTTATGATAAAAACTCTCCAGAAAATGGACATAGAGGGAACCTACCGCAACATAATAAAGGCCATATATGAAAAACCCACAGCAAGCATCATACTCAATGGTGAAAAACTGAAAGCATTTCCACTAAGATCAGGAAGAAGACAAGGATGTCCACTCTCTCACCACTCTTATTCAACATAGTTTTGGAAGTCCTAGCCACAGCAATCAGAGAAGAAAAAGAAATAAAAGGAATACAAATGGGAAAAGAAGAAGTAAAACTGTCACTGTTTGCAGATGACATGATGCTATACATAGAGAATCCTAAAGATGCCACCAGAAAACTACTAGAGCTAATCAATGAATTTGGTAAAGCTGCAGGATACAAAATTAATGCACAGAAATCTCTGCCATTCTTATACACTAACAATGAAAAATCAGAAAGAGAAATTAAGGAAACACTCCCATTTACCACTGTAACAAAAAGAATAAAATACCTAGGAAAAAACCTGCCTAAGGAGGCGAAGGACTTGTACTCAGAAAGCTATAAAACACTAATGAAAGAAATCAAAGATGACATAAACAGATGGAGGAATATACCATGTTCTTGGATTGGAATCAATATTGTGAAAATGACTACACTACCCAAAGCAATCTACAGATTCCATGCAATCCCTATCAAACTACCCATGGCATTCCTCACAGAATTAGTAAAAAAAAAAAATCTTACAATTCATATGGAAACACAAAAGACCCAGAATAGCCAAAGCAACCTTGAGAAAGAAAAACGGAGTTGGAGGAATCAGGCTCCCTGACTTCAAACTGTACCACAAAGCTACAGTAATCAAGACAGTATGGTACTGGCACAAAAACAGAAATATAGATCAATGGAACAGGATAGAAAGCCCAGAGATAAACCCACGCATATATGGGCACCTAATTTGCGACAAAGGAGGCAAGAACATACAATGGAGAAAAGACAGCCTCTTCAATAAGTGGTGCTGGGAAAACTGTACGGCTACATGTAAAAGGATGAAATTAGAACACTCCCTAACACCATACACAAAAATAAACTCCAAATGGATAAAAGGCTTAAATGTAAGACCAGACACTATAAAACTTTTAGAGGAAAACATAGGAAAAACACTCTTTGACATAAAGCACAGCAAGATCTTTTTTGACCCACCTCCTAGAATAACAGAAATAAAAACCAAAATAAACAAATGGGACCTAACTGCAAAGCAAAGGAAACCATAAACAAGACAAAAAGACAACCCTCAGAATGGGAGAAAATATCTGCAAACAAAGCAACTGACAAAGGATTAATCTCCAAAATATACAAGCAGCTCATGCAGCTCAATATCAAAAAAACAAACAACCCAATCCAAAAATGGGCAGAAGACCTAAATAGACATTTCTCCAAAAAAGATATACAGATTGCCAACAAACACATGAAAAGATGCTCAACATCACTAATCATTAGAGAAATGCAAATCAAAACTACAATGAGGTATCACCTCACACCAGTCAGAATGGCCATCATCAAAAAATCTACAAACAATAAATGCTGGACAGGGTGTGGGAAAGGGAACCCTCTTGCACTGTTGGTGGGAATGTAAATTGATACAGCCACTGTGGAGAACAGTATGGAGGTTCCTTAAAAAACTAAAAACAGAACTACCATATGACCCAGGAATCCCACTACTGGGCATATACCCTGAGAAAACCATAATTCAAAAAGAGACATGTACCACAATGTTCACTGAAGCACTATTTACAATAGCCAGGACACAGAACCAACCTAAATGTCCATCAACAGACGAATGGATAAAGATGTGGCACATATATACAATGAAATATTACTCAGCCATAAAAAGAAACGAAATTGAGTTATTTGTAGTGAGGTGGATGGACCTAGAGTCTGTTGTAGAGTGAAGTCAGAGAGACAAAAACATATCCGTAGGCTAACGCATATATATGGAATCTTAAAAAAAAAAAAAAAGGTACTGATGAACCTAGGTGCAGGGCAAGAATAAAGAGGCAGACATAGAGAATGGACTTCAGGACATGGGGTGGGAGGGGGAAGCTGGGGCGAAGTGAGAGAAGCGTTGACATATATACACTACTGAACATAAAATAGTTGGCTGGTGGGTAGCAACAGCATAGCACAGGGAGATAGGCTCGGTGCTTTGCGATGACCTAGAGGGGTGGGGTAGGGAGGATGGGAGGGAGGCTCAAGAAGGAGGGCATATGAGGACATGTGTATGCATATGGCTGATTCGCTTTGTTGTGCAACAGAAACTAACACAGTATTGGGAAGCAATTATACTCCAAAAAAGATTAAAAAACAAAAAAGACAAAGATCACAGAAGAATCACACTGTAGCGTGGCACCATCTGGCGGTTCCAGTGCATTTTTAAATGACAGCTTCCCCCAAATTTAGCCCTGTTCTTGTTTCTTCCAAAAGATAACTTTTGACCCTTGATCATCTGCCACCACACTCCAAATAGAAGGCAGCATGGCTAACACTTCCCTCATCATCAAATCCAAACTTACATAGAGGTTTTTAATAATGAGATTAGGCACATTTTCATGTTTATTAGACAGTTTCTCTTTTACGAAGTGCTTCTTTAATTCTTTTACCCATTTTTCTATTGGCTGCTCTTTTTCCTTTTTTTCTTTTTAAATTTATTTATTTTATTTATTTTTGGCTGCGTTGGGTCTTTGTTGCTGCGCATGGGCTTTCTCTAGTTGCAGTGAGTGGGGGCTATGCTTCGTGGTGATGCACAGGCTTCTCACTGCAGTGGCTTCTCTTGTTGCAGAGCATGGGCTCTAGGCGCGCGGGCTTCAGTAGTTGTAGCACGCAAACTCCATAGTTGTGGTTTGCGGGCTCTAGAGCGCAGGTTCAGTAGTTGTGACGCATGGGCTTAGCTGCTCCACGGCATGTGGGATCTTCCCAGACTGGGGGTCGAACCCGTGTCCCCTGCATTGGCAGGCAGATTCTTAACCACTGCGCCACCAGGGAAGCCCTGGATGCTCTTTTTCTTTTGATGGAAAGAAGTACTTTGTATATTCTGGATACCTGTGCTTTGAAGGATATATAAATTACAGTATATTTTACATATATATACATACATACATACATATATTTTACTCTATGGCCTTTTGTTCTTTTAAATGGTGTTTTTTGGATGAACATGTTTTTAATTTTAAGACAGTCAAATATACCAATCATTTCCTTTATTTTTAGTGTTTTCTTATGAGGATCTTATTTAACAGATCCCTACTACTGCTGAGATTTTGTTATATAGTATTAGTGTTATTACTTCTATAAAATTTTGGTATAACACAGATAAGGTCATCCAGGACAAATTTTCTTTATGGAAAGGTTTTTAAATGACAGACTCAACTTCTTTAACAGTTATAAAACAACTAAATTTTCCTTCTTATTACAGTTTTGGTAAGTTTTGTTTTTCTATGTTTATTTCATCCACATTTTAGTTATTCGAAGTGTCTATCTCTTTAATGACTATAATAATAATGACTGTTTTATGTTTCTAACATTGGTTAGTTTTGCCATTTTTCTTTTTCCTTGATCATCCTCACCAAGAGTTTAGCATTAGTCTTTTAAAAGAATATACTGCTTTGTTAATCCTTTTTTTTTTACATGTTACATATTTCTGCTATTATTTTCTTCCATCTATTTGAATTTAATTTGCTATTATTCTGGTTTCTCGAGAAGAATGTTTAGCTAATTCATTTTTACCCTTTCTACTTTTCTAATATACGCACTTAAGGCTATACAATTCCTTTTAATCAAATCCAAAAGGTTTTGATATTCCTATTTTCATTCAGTTCAAAATAATTTCTACCTTCCAAAGGGTTACTGGGAGGTACATTCTTTAACTTCCAAATTTTGTAATTTTTGTTACTAATTTCTCATTTAATTCTGTTGCAGACAGCCCTATGTGAGTCCAACCCTTTGAAATTTGTTAATAGTTTCTTTATGGCCCAATATATATGTTAACTTTGATAAATGCTCCATGATTACCTAGAAGTAATGTGTATCTTGCAGTTGTTAATTCAGTGTTTTATACAGGTTCATTAGATTAAGTGTGTTAGTTGTGTTGTTCAAATCTTCTATATCCTTACTGATTTGGGGGTGGGGCAGGGAGAATGTGGGTGTATGCTCTCATTTACTGAGAGACTTCTATTAAAATTTTATATGTGGATTTCTGCTTCTGGTCAAGATGGAGAAGCTACCACTTTACCCTCCTGTCTGAAACAATTGAAAAACTAGACAAAATGTATAAAACAATGCCACTTAATACCCTGGACACCAGGCACTGAAGAACAGTAATCCTTGAGAGCATAAGAAACAAAAAAAGGGTGAGCCCTACACCATGGCCCCAGCTCACTGCCTGGAGAAAATTTCCAGGAGAATATAGAAAATTCAGAAGATTCTAAAACCTGTTGGGATTAATAAATGAATTGAGCAAGGTTGTTATATACAAGTCATTCTAAAACAATTGTATTTCAATACTCTAGCAACAAATAAAAAACAAAAGACCTAAAAAGACACTTCATAAAAGACAGTATCCAAATGGCCAGTAAGTATTTGAAAAGATGCTTAGCATTATTAGTAATTATAGAAATTAAAATTAAAACCACATAAAGATACCAGTACATACTCACCAGAACGCCTGAAATGAGAAAAATGAAAAATATCAAGTGTGGCAAGGATGATAGGAATGTCCCTTCTGTGAACACTTGGAAAAACAACAGGCTGACCAGGCTGCTGGAGAGGAGGCCTCTGGGCCTCTCTTATCTTGGTTTAACAAATGCTTCTTGAAGGTAGTGAGAGAGGGCTCACAGTTCCCGTGGTGTACTTATGGACCACTATATCCTTTAATTGCAGGTTCTGGGTCCTCAAAGTCAGACAAAAACAGTAGCATGTATTAAGTTTCCTAGGGCTGCTGTTAACACATTACCAAAAATGGGGTGGTTGAAACAACAGGCGAGAAGACCAAAATCAAGATGTTGGCAGGGTGGCGCTTCCTCTGGAGGCTCTAAGGAAGGACCTCTTCCTTGTATCTTCTAGTTCCTGGTGGCTGTTAGCATTCTGCTGCCCACGGCTACAACTCTCTGCCGGCTTCAGAGTGCCTTCTCCTCTGTGTTATCTTCCTTTGCCTCTCTAAGGACACTTGTGATAGCATTTAGGGCCCACCCAGAGAATCCAAAGTAATTGCCTCATCTCAGAATGCTTAACTTAATTAAATCTGCAAAGACCCTTTTCAGTAACCTTTAAAGTTCCAGGGATTAGAGCTTGATATTTTTAAGTAGTTATTATTCAACCTACTACACTTGTGTTTAATATTTTCAAAATAAAGGAAAAAACTAGTAACTGTGGAGAGAAGATCAGGGGAAGGAGTGGCCCTGAGGAAACCTTGGTGTGTGTGTGTTGGGAGGGGGTAAACTGGGAGGAGGTAGAAGAAGCCTTACCTAGCAGGGGAGTAATATTCTCTGGGTACAGAGGAGCGACTGGGAAACTTTACAAAAGAGTACTAAAGGAGAATTTCCCCCTTCTTTGCCAGGGTCCTAGGATCTGATCCCAATAAATAAATTACTGCACTTACATGTAAAAGCACTTCCTGAAGGAGTGGGCAGTAGGCATGCTGTGGTAGACCGAGCTAGCTGCCCATTCAATATCCATTCTTTCCTTCTTCACTGAAAAGAATATCACTTTTATTTGGAGCCATCCACTGCTCAGCTAAAAAAGTTCATTTCCCAGGTTTCCTTGCAGCCACTGGTCATGTGACAGTTTTGACTAGTGGGAGGTAAGCAGAATTATGCAAGTGGAGTTCTAGAAAAGCTGTTGTTTTGCTAATAAAAGGGATACACATTTGCACCTTTCCTGCAAACCTTTCCTTCTTGAAGCACTGCGCTGATGCCCTCAGGTGTAAACGTCAGAATCCCTGAGACCACAACAGAACTGTAGAATCCCCGTACCAGCCCTAAACAGTCTGCCAGTAAACTTTTCTGTTATAAAAGAAAAACACTCCAATAGGGTTTAAGCCACTGTTAAACTTCGTTTGTAGTCGAATACACTTTTAAAAAACTAAACAAAACAATAGCTAGGTGTTTCACAGATACCATAATGTCAACCATAATTATTGGACAATTCCAATTTCTCTGGAGACTTAAAACAAAAAATGCCTTCACACCAATGCAGGTCCCAGACTGGTCCTCTTGAATGACTGGGTATAACCTGCTCCCACACATTAGCCATAAAGTACAGAGAAGGTTAATTAGATTCTTTATTGATTCCACCAATGTATTAGTAGATATGATAATAATAAATGGTACTTTTACATTCTCTTAACCAAAAATATAACAAATATTTACACTCAATAAAAATACAAAAAGCATACAGAGGCACTGTCTTTCTAAAAGACATAAGTTTAAGAGGTATCAAAAAATAGGAGACAAACATTGCTTGTTACAGGACACTTTACAATCACTGAATTGTGCAGTATAATTGCTATTTGATTATTATGACTGTGCAGTTTTGTTTTTGTCCTTTGCTGATCAGCTCACGTTTCAATTTTAAAAGGTTAAGTACAACTGTATTCTGTGTATCAAAAGTAAAGAAGCCTTAAAAAAGCACAACAGAAATTAAAGATGAACTGGGGTTCAAGTTTAAATTTGAAAATGTACTGTGACACTTTTTTGAAGATTTATCCCTTTGCTATATCGCATTTACGGTAATACTAAAGGGATACATCTACTTTAATATCACATTTTTTAGAAATGTATGTATCAGAATAATAATCAGAGTCTTAAATATACAAGGAAACTCTTTCTCCCCTTCTTTTTAAAGGGGAGAAAACACTTTGTAAAAATTAGAATTGTTCTTGGATATCTCCATGATTACTGTCACATTTCAAGCCTAGGAGAGATTCTCAAAGTGGTTATGCAGATGATGACAATGCGACATCACCCTCAAGAAAAACCATTTAAAGGCTTTTTCTCCCCAAATATCATACTGCAAGTAACCATTTGGAGAAAGTAAGACTCTATTAAATTACAATAAACCTTTATGGAAGTATATATTGGATTTACTAATTCTCCAAATCTTTCATTATGCAGAGATTTTTTTTGTTGAAACTTATTATTTGGCAAAAGTTTGCAGTGAGGATTTACTGCTTCAATAGCCCTGGCAGATTCAGAGTTGTGGTACAACAAGGGCACAGATCTCTTCAGTATACTTATAAATTTATAAAATAAAAACAAATGGGCATTTTGAATTGGAGCAAGTATAGGTTAAGGCGTCTCTTGTTCTAGTCGCGTGACAAATTAAGAGAAGGCAGGAATGTACCGTAAATTAGAATATAAAGATCAAAACGCCACGATATTTTAAGGGATAAATACATATCAAACTAGAAAGCATTTGGCTTTAGTTCTTGATCAATGTGATCAGCTGATCCAAACACTCACATTTCAAGCTACAGGAAACAAAGGCAGCTACAAGGTGCAAGTCCAAAACCACAAGCCTCTGACTCTCTGTGCAAGATATTATCCACAACATTGAGGACGATGATGGAGAAGGCTCCCATCTGGTTTGAAAGACCTGCTAAAAAAACAGATACTGTGCAAACAGCACATTTTTCTGGGGAGTGGATAAAAAATGGTGAGAATAAATACCCAAACTGGATAAAAAGATGGTTGTAGCAAAAATATCTTTCACTTTGTTTTGCTCTGGACATGAAAATAATATTGTGTAAATCAGTGAAAGAAAACTTTATGATCACAGGACCACTGTTTATAGATCAAACCTTTACAATGTGACTTTCAAACCAGGATTTTTGATCCAGGTTACTTTCCATTTCAATGGGCCAAGAAAGCTATGAAGCCAACTAGCCTCATTCTAACATACCTGGGGTTAATTTCTAAGGCTTAAGTTTCGTATTTACAGTTTTTTGCCCATGGGAATTTTTCAGACATGTTATTTTTCCTAAAATGAAGAAATTATCATTTTGATAGAAAAGATGGACTACTGCCATTTACCAGTTGGAACTGATTTACGATTTTAAAATGAAGGAAATAGGAGGATGATAGAGAGAAGGAAGAGAAAGCTAGGAAAAAATGAGAACAAACTTTTCAAAAGGAAGTAGTAAGCCAACGAAATCCTATAAATTCACATATGGATAACCATTCAGAAGTAAACCTATTTTTGGCTCCAAGTTGATCTGGGTAGTACACATTAATGGCTTTGGCTTTTTTTTTTTTGGTAGTCACAGAAGTTTATTAACCTTTCACTTGCCTTTACACTAAAAAACAAATGAAAAAATTTAAACTTAAGATGTAGAAAAACATCATACTTAATCTTTTTTTTTTTTTTTTTTTTAATTGATTAATTAATTTATTTATTTTTGGCTGTGTTGGGTCTTCGTTTCTGTGCGAAGGCTTTCTCTAGTTGTGGCAAGCGGGGGCCACTCTTCATCGCGGTGCGCGGGCCTCTCACTATCGCGGCCTCTCTTGTTGCGGAGCACAGGCTCCAGACGCGCAGGCTCAGTAGTTGTGGCTCACGGGCCTAGTTGCTCCGCGGCATGTGGGATCTTCCCAGACCAGGGCTCGAACCCGTGTCCCCTGCATTAGCAGGCAGATTCTCAACCACTGCGCCACCAGGGAAGCCCAATACTTAATCTTTTTTAAATGCGGAAAGTCTACCTCATCCAGTGAACAGTCACTGAAATTTTAACTAAATACTTAAGAGTGCCACGCCCAACAGGCTGTTAAATATATATATCTCCTTCCTCTCAAGGCCTAAAGTGAAAACCGAGAAATAATCATTTCCATAATTCTAGCTCCTCTTTCCCCCACAAAATTTTCAACCAATTATAGACCTTGGTGTGCTAATGAGCTTTACCTGCAGCCAACTGGGAGCTGCAGGGTTTATGAAGATTAAAAACAGCCTTGTGCTGTGAGATGGGGGTTGGGTGGTGGGTGCCGCAGAACACCTCATAAAGCTAAATTGATCTTCATGACTATACCGCCAAAGATAACATGTCCTTTAAAAAAACTCCATATTTGAGTTGTGAAAAATTTTAGGTATGGGTTTCTACAGAGTAGAACTGTCTAGAACTCATTCTCTATTTACTGCATTTATACTTATAGCTACAGTTAGACAGAGAATGACTTTCACTTCAGAAAGAACTGGTATACATGTTATGTAAGATAAACATTTCATTCTTTGGAAATTAGAGTTGCTACACACCCCATCATACCCCTTCCTTTTCCCAAGAGACTGCTAAGACCCTGTGGTAGCTTCATTTGGCCTTCCAAATCCTGACCAGCAGATGGCAGTATTCTCCTTCCTAACACCTCAACAGCAAAGGGATTCCTGTTCCACTCAAACTGAGACCCTACATTTCGTTGGTGCTATAGATGGTTACATCTCTGTATAGATCAAACATATCATCCTGTAAAGATGGCTTCAGTTTGGTCAGATCAGAGACAGTTTTATGGCCTCAAACATGAACATCAATTAACAAGAGCTCCCAAATACAAACAAAACCACAAAACTTCAAATAATAAGTTACTTTTCAAATACATAAAAATATCCTTGGTATTGGCAGACATTCTGAATTTGTCTGTTAACCCAAGCTATGGCTTGAAAATACTACCACTACTACTATCTTAAAAATAACATGTTAAAGGAAAATCTATAGTGATATATATGGGGAGGACTCGAGTTTGAATTTGTTCTAGTAACTGTGGTCCCAAGGCAGGTCTGGTATGCAAAGCGAAGACTGGTATCCAGGCACAACATCCATAGCTGAGGAAACTATGCATCTGCAGGGATTAAATGAAAGGAAGCATGATTCAGGGCTATCTCATTGCTCAGAGTACAGGGAATAAAACCTCTGGGCTAGCAGCAGGAGCAGCGAGCTATTTGTTGGCAACGGCCTGCAGAATTGTGAGTTGGTTCTGCCCACTCCTTCCTCCGTGACTTTCAGTAGACTTCAATCAGGTCAATCCAAAGGCTACACTGCTGAAACCTGTTCATTTTCTGAAAATAATAGAAACACAGTTAAGCGGTAGGTCAGCATATTAATGAAGATCAACTAACAATCCAGTTATCTGTTTAAAAAATTAGTCAATTTCAATTAAAGAAATCCTCTCAAATATCCCATCAAAGGCCAGATTTTATTGTAATGACATTTTTGAGTTCTGATCACACTGAAGGCTAACAATCAACTGGAATTTCAGAACTGCTTTTTAACCACTTTATTACTAGATTGTTTAAAAGGATAAAATTCATTTATTGCCAAAATTGCAAAGTTGGTCAAGAGTTCTGCTAATAAGAGGAACTCTATCAAACAGCATGATTTCAGATAATTTGACATTTTGATACTTGGAGTTTCAAGTGTCCATGCATTAGTGTAAAACACAACTCTACCAATGTCAAGTGCCTCCTCTTAAAATTATCCTTTTACACTGAGCTGCTATCTATTAAATACAATCAGCTTGCCCCCTCCATTTACAAAAAACACACCATCGTATTTAGGCATTTCTTTTTCTAACAGAGATTTCTAAAGCAGTTAAAGAAGACATTTCTGATTATGTGAAATACCAGAGTAAAGACCATTCAATGTGTTTAGCAATTCATTTAAGAGCCATTAAGGTAGTTTGTCAACATACCATCTGCTTCGCTATCTGCGTCAGTCACATCTGCTAGTTTAGGATGGGATGGCTGCAAATTATGCCTCTGAGGCTGAGTTATGATCTTCGATGGAACACAGGCCACAGGGTTGCTACTGAGAGAAGCTGGTGGCAGTCTAGAGAGGCTGTTATGCATCATCTTTGACCTCTGCACTGCCACACTATAATCTGGAGGTTTTAGGTGTAGGTGGGGTCCTTCCTTTAGGTCTGCTAAAGAAATCCCCATGTATCCTGGAGGAGTGGGAGGTGGCTCCCTATACCTATCCTCCTTCCTGGGTGAGGTGACACAGTACACTGGCATGAAAAATAAGCAATGGAGATGTTAATGAAAAATATAAGGAATGAAAAAAAACATACTGAAACTTATTACAATGACAAAATAGAGCTTTAAAACTGACAAAATGAATATATTTGAACACAATGGCAGCAGGTTAAAAACACTTTTAATAAGCTTAATAAACATGATATTTAAACTTGTTTTTAAAATACATAAATTACATTGGGTTTTACAAACATTAAATAGAATGAGACAGTTGAAGGAGATGACATTGATGACAAGCTTCCTCCTTTCACAGGTCAGACCACAAATCACAGAAGTGTGTGACAAATTCCTCAAGGAATACAAGCCCCAAAGGTGAATGAGTCAGAGACATTTAAGAATTCACCCTGAACATCTATACTCTATTAAATGGGGGGATTGTCACAGAAATGATGTTTAGGCCCTCTACTTAAGGGCTATTTCACGTCAGTGCTGGCATATAAACAACTTTAAAGAGGAACTAATTCCTTCAAAGACCTTATTCCTAACCTCTGCTCTATGATTAAGTGAGAAGAAAAGCCATAATTTTAGGAAATCCATCTTAAATTAAGTTCCTCTGATTTTCAGTGGACATGAAAAATAATGGTGACTTAAAATCTTTTGCCCTAAGTTTGTACACCCTGGGTCTAAGGCAAAGCTTCAAAAAGCATCAGAAATGGGCTTCCCTGGTGGCGCAGTGGTTGAGAATCTGCCTGCTAATGCAGGGGACACGGGTTCGAGCCCTGGTCTGGGAAGATCCCACATGCCGCAGAGCAACTAGGCCCGTGAGCCACAATTACTGAGCCTGCGCGTCTGGAGCCTGTGCTCCGCAACAAGAGAGGCCGCGATAGTGAGAGGCCCGCGCACCGCGATGAAGAGTGACCCCCGCTTGCCACAACTAGAGAAAGCCCTCGCACAGAAACGAAGACCCAACACAGCCAAAAATAAAAATAAAAAAAATAAATAAATTAAAAGTTAAGTACATTGGAAATTGGAAATAATGTTAATTCCGATTAAAAAAAAATTTACAAAAAAAAAAAAAAAGCATCAGAAATAAGTTAAAAAGGAAGTTCCATGAAATTAAGACCAATCCACAAGACTCACAGGACAAATGGCTCTGAGTATCTTGATCATTAAGTAACTTTTAAAATACAAACACTATCTATATACAAGAAGAATAAATTAAAAAGGATCATTAAATTCTCCCCTTAGAGAATCAAGTTTGCCGATGCTGAAATTTCTACAACTCTACCAGTAAAATCTGCATGTAGTATCAAGGTCAGAAAGGATTTCCATTCCCATCTGAGGAGAATGGAGTGGGGAGGGGGTGGAGAGGTTGTGAAAAGAAGACAAGAATGAAGAATGTAAGTGATTTGCCCAGAGTCAGCTAGAAATGAACAAAAAAAATTTTTTTTAATCTATTTTCCCAAATGGATAAGAAGAGAAAGATTTTACATCCTTGCACACACATGCTTGTATATCCGTATAACAGTTACCTAAAAGGCTTTAATAAAAAATCCTTGGAGAAAACTGAATGAACTAAAAAATCCAACCTATAATGAAATTTGACAAGTAAAAAATAAATATGCTAAAAAAAGCACGTGTCTTTCATATCTTTAGTAGTTTAAATTGACATCACGAATATAGTATAAAGAGTTGATTATGGTAATATTGATTCAAAGTACAGTCACTCCACATAAGAAAAAAACCACAGGTGCTATTATATCTAAGTACTTATATAAACTCAAGAATAAGGAAAAAAATGTATTTGACGGCCAAATACTAAAAGAATACACCAAGAAAGCTGTGCATGGTTAGAATGGAATCCACAAACAGAAGCTGGCACACCCATGATATGTGCTAGGAGGGTATAATGAAAAATGTTTGGGTCTTCTTTTTTTTTGGCTGCATCGCGTAGCATGTGGGATCTTAGTTCCCTGACCAGGGATGAAACCCGTGCCCCCTGCAGTGGAAGCACAGAGTCTTAACCACTGGACTGCCAGGGAAGTCCCTGTTTTGGACTTCTTCATCACACTTTTTCCACCACTTGTACTACTTAAAAGCAGTATCAGATTCAAAGTTTCTACCATGTATGCAAAGCAAGTAGGGTCCAAACAATTTATGAGGTGGCAAAGAGAATAATCCCTTTATTACTACTGCACAGTAATGCAATAATATTTTAATAAAACCAAAAAGATCTCAAAAGCAAAACAAGACATATAAACCTGTCCCCCTTATTAAATTCCTGCATGTCAGCTTTTTCATTTTAAATGGCTTGAATATCTGCCCTAAAGCCCTTGAGAAATCATGAACTTTTTGAAAATAATTTGCATGTGGAGGGAGGAAAGAGAGATTAGAGTAAGAGAAGGGAATTTTCCAAGAATAAAATTCTGGGCCAAGGTCACTTTACCACTTAAATTCTAAATGCCACAGATATGACAAAGAACACACAACTTACCAATCAAGCCCTTTTCTGTACTCGAAGTAACAGTTTTATAAACGGGGTCGATGCCGTCCTTGTGGTCCAAGCCTTCAGCTGACTCAGCTGGGGTGCTCTCCAACACTCTCCGTTTAACTGTCCCATAGTTTGGTTCGTATGTATCAGACAGAGAACTAGAAGAAGCCCAACTCTGCCTCATCTGATTAGTCTCTAGGCTTCCTTTACACTGACCACAAGTTCGAGAGCAGCCTTTAGGACAGGTACAGGGCTCACAGTCAGTGGGTTCAACTTCAGCTATGGGACCATCCAAATGGGTATGTCGATAAGAGTTCAAAAAATCCCAGCCTTTTGGGTTTGGAAGGCTTTGGAAGTTGTCATGGGAGCTGCTTGAACAGGAAGTCCAACTTCCACGACCACTATCAGCTGCTTCTATAATGATATGCTCGTGAGAAATCTCGTCATTGCTCATAGAAGATGAGACAGCTAAATTCTTGATTAGTGATGGCTTTGAGAGTGTCCACCTAAAATTGGAGATACACAATTAAAAGTAATTTACTGGCTTAATGGAAAAATTTTCTTCAGTCCATTGCAAGTATTACTGCCTACAAGAGACTATAGAACATGCATCACAAGTGTTTAATGCCAACATAACCTTGTGGAAAAAAATGACACTGTGTAATCAATCATTAACATTAATGTTAATACTTAGCTCGAAACATACACTGAAGAAACTCAAATACTTAACAAGGTTTCCTCAGAATTTTTCTTGAATTATTATGAAAGATGAGGTTTGAAATGAATAAAATTAAGTATACATTTTCATTCTTGGTCAACATAATGCAACACTAGATTCTCTCCATGCACACAGAATTAAGAATCCTCAATTACAGGAACCATGTTTTATTTTTCAGTGTCTCTGAGGTACCAAGGAAACAGCAACTTCCCCAGTTACCTACTACTAAATGAATTCTATCGTTTATAGCAAGGGTTCTCAAACTTAGTTTCATGGACCAAATCAAGCCAACAGCCTGTTTTTTTATGGTCTTGAGCAAAGCATGGTTTTTACGTTTTAAAAGGTTTAAACAAAATGGAACAAAATACTCCAAAGATTTTGAGACAGAGACCATATGCAGCCTGCAAAGCCTAAAATATGTACTCCTTTAAATGGGCCTTTACCTGCCCACCCCCCAAAAGGTTTGTGACTCCCTGATTTATAGTACAGAGCACATAGAGCAGGGATCAGCAAACTAGAGCCCAAGGGCAAATCCAGCCCTCTACCTGTTTTTGTAAATAAAGTTTTATTGGGACACAGCATGCCCATTTGTTTACAAATTGTCTAAGGCTGTTCTGAGGCAACAATAGCAGGGTTGAGCAATTGCAACAGAGAGTTTACAGCCAGCTACGTCTACAGTATTTACTATCTAACTTTTACAGAAACAGTTTGCTGACTCCTGGTCTAGAGAACCATAGTTTAGAAACCTTTACAAGTACGATGATAATACTTCACTATATCTTAAATTTTTCATATTAAAGTGTACCAGATTTAACAGTATCAGTTTAGAATCAACTTTCTCAGTGCTTTCTGAAGATTTCCATTTTGTTTGATTCTAAATAGAAATTTAGAGTTAACTTTTTTTTTTAAATTGACTTTTTGCTAGCTGATAATTCTTACTCTCCAAATCATACTTTGAGAGAGTAAGGATCAAGGACTAGTCCTACTCTCCCAATCTGTCTACAACGTTTATAGCACTGAGGGTACTTCCCATTACACACGCTTTTTGAGCAATCTCTAACCTTACAGCCAGAATGCAAGAACTACTTCCCACCTACCAATAGCATCTTCACTTTGAGTTCTTATTGATCAAAAAGATACATGATGTAAGTTACTTGAATCCAGTAACACTTAAAAAATGAGCACCCATATATCTTTCAAAATAGTACTTATTTGCATATTCAGTATAGAGAATACATGCTTGGTTCTCCTGTTCTTTCAACTACCCCTTTGGTGGGGGTGGTTTTAGGTTCAAATTAGGGAGCACTGCTTGCAGTGGCCACTCGGCTAGGGTTTTGTGATGTGAACCCAGGCAAGGATGTTTACCCAGGGCCAGGCTGACTATGGTCTCCTATCCCTGAGGAGTGCTCTGTCTTTTCAAATGCTCCAGTGGATTCAGGGACTGCCACAGCCTGGGAGGAACACCGTTCATCCTGTAGAGCTGCAGACATGGAGTCAACAGAGCAATTGCTCACAATGCTGGACCGTGAAGAAATCTCACTATGGCTGGAGTCAGACAAGTTGTCAGATTTAGCTGATGGTATAAGTGTATAACCTGAATGAGAGAAGACAATTGATCAAACTACAAAACAAGGGAACGGGAGTGGGGAGGGTCAGGGAGAGGACAAAGAAAAATATAAAAAGAACAAAACATAAAGTGAGTATCAATGTCAATTTCCATCTATGTAGATGTAATGGTGCCGATTTTCTGTACATGTTCCTTTACATATCCATTCACCTACCTACCCACACGGCACCAATCTAATTCCAAATTCAAGAAATAGAAAGTCAAAACCCAGTATTACTGAGAAAATTAGTTCAAAGGTAAATCTGCCCTAGGCTCTCACATAGCTACAAGCATTTAATAAAACAAGAGGCATTAAATATATTACAAAACATTAAAAAGTAGACATCTTGAACTTCTCAACTTCTTTTTAACCCTATGTCCCCTCCCCTTTGATTAATATAAATATTTCAAGGCCTGACCTGAGTGTCCAAAACACCACCTCGAGGCAGGGGTATGTAAGGGGAGTCCGGACTCAAGGGAAAGAATTTTATTTTTGTTTTTTCAAACTGCAAATACCCTAGATATTTTGCTTTTGTCACCTAAGAAGTCTTGCCCCAAGTTAAAAGCCATTGTTTTAGTATTTTTAAATAAATTGTTTTAGATTTGGACTTACTCTTATACCTAGTTTCCTTTTTCTTCACCAATTTAGCAGAATATTACATTAAACAGCTGAACTGACAGATTTACAAGAATGTAACATGAAAAAACCCAGCATCTACCTGTTTTAAATTGCTCTATGACTTACTGCACAGCAGATATAGCTAGAGAGATTTTCTTTAGCATTCTCTGGAATAAAGGGGTGGAGATGGAGTAAGGTGGAAGGTTCCAAAAACAAATCTGCAGCATGATAGTTAATGTACACAATCGTCTGTTTTGGTAACTGTTAGAAAAATAACCAAACTTCTTTTGTTGAGAAATAAAGAAAATGCTGTAGTAATCCCAGCAAGGAGTAGGTCTCAAAGAAGTAAACAATTATCTTCTTGTTCACTGAGAGAAGAATGAGGTTGATTAGGTGCATGACCTTTGGGTCCATTCCTAGAAATCTCAAGAAGAACTATAGGCTTTACACTCACATATAGCTCAAGTTATTACAAAAAAATTGTTGAATAATAACTTTATTAATTAGTGTCATTAACTATTTCAAAAACAAAACTTAAGACTCAGAAAATGTGTGATCTGCATTTGGCTTTTGTGCCAGGCACAGGACAAGCCAAGGCAAGTCAGTCTCTTGACTCCTACCCCAGTTCTCTGATCTTGGGATCACTGCTGTTTCTCAGTGCCCTTCATGAAGTGATCGGTCAATTTTCAAGAGGACCAAGAAAATGGATGTGGTAAATAAACTAAAAAAAATTCTTCCTCAAAAGAAAAAGTCATTGTTCTTTTATCCTGGGGGACAGACTTGCTTTACTGTTTTAAAAATAATTTCATTCTTATGTCTGTTAGATCAGTACTTGTCAAATATAATTAACTCTAAGAATTACCTGGAAGGCTTATTAAAACACACATTCTTGGGCCTATTTCTGGCAATTCAAATTTACAAGGTCTGCAGTGGGACACAGTAAGTTGTTAACAAGTTCCCCAGATGTTTCTGAACCTGCTATGTTAGACTATCTCCTCCCTCCTCTGATCAGAGTATATATGAAAAGTGGATGATATAAAAAAGTTTATGTGGACAAGATACAGTTTCTTGCCTTCCAAACACTTCACTTTAGCTTGTAAAGTAGTTGCAGTAATAAGATAGCAACACAATTATCTAAGGCAAAGGTTCTGATCAGATTGTTACTGGGGGATTTAATGTAGAAGTAAATACTGGTTCCTAAAAAGCCTCCTCTACTTATTGCACTCACAGACCCAACTGCTACCAGCAGGAAATAAAGCCAACTACAGAAAACAAGAGTATTAAGTTTACTAACATTAGCAAAATAACATATGTACAAATAAGGCACTTTAAACGGATACGATTTTGTTGTTGGAGGACCTGTAACACTAATCATAAAATGCTCATAAATAGTATTTTAATAAGTTGTCTGTCTGAGCCTTATTTGACAAATGACTTAATTTAAGCTACATTTACATTAATAAATGAAAACAAATTTCACACTAAAATTAAGTAAGGAACTTCATCAGAGTGTCTTTCTCCTTTTAGACTTGAATCGCGTATAGAAGCAGTTTAAAGTGTTACTGTTGCCTCGGCTATTTGAATTGAAGATGTCATTCCCTTTCTCATCTTTGATGTTGCTTCCAACATCCTTCACTTTCTCACAGCTTTCTGTAGCTTGATTGAGATCTGCGTCCTCTTTTTTGCTGTTGGCTAGTCTCTCCCTTGAAAGAGTTCTTTCCCTAAATCTTCTAAACGGGGATGTCATTCTTTTTCTGGCTGTGTTCTCACAACTTGTCCTGTCTCTATTCTCCTCAGTGGCCTTCTCGGTCCTGTCTGTTCTTTTGGCTGTGCTCCTGGTAATCTGTTGGATTTTCTTTTGCAAGTAAACCCCACCTATTCCGGGGCAGCTGTGGCCACTGATCTTGGTGCTGGACTCACGGGGAGGGGATGAGGAAGACCCTGAGAGGCGCAGCAGGATGCTGTGATCAGATATGATACTGCCAACTGGAGGGAGAGATGCAAAAACCCTGTCATGGTCAATTAATTCTTTCCAATTAATCACAATTAGCCTGGTTTTATAACATTTCACTATTAAAAAATTCTAACATCTTGACAATATCTGAAAAATTGAAATCTAGCAACATATTTTTTAATGCATGGAGATTCTACTATATAGCATAAACAAGACAAACACAGGAGAAAGGTTACCTTGATCAGAATAAGCTGGTAATAAAAAATTGCTGAAAGTAGCCCAAGCTGGTAAAATCATAAGCCAAAATATGACAAGAGTATCAAATAACCAGAATTATTTCTCAAAAGTAACTATGTCTAGAATTTTCAGGCAGATTCTACTAAGAAAAAGCTTAGCAAAAATCAGATAGGACATATAAATAGTATATACAATAGATGTATTTATAAAGCACAATTTCTGATCCTATTTTCTCTACAAGGCAGAGAGGTTGACTGCCTGAAGCATTGGGGAAGATAAAGGTTAAGGCCTCTTGATGTCTCACTTTTTCAGTTCTTTCTTGTTTAAATTCTCCTTTTAAAAATCGTGAACGTAGGCTTATTTTCTTAACTGTTAGAAAACAAAGAACTATTCCAAAGTATAGCAAGAACTAGAAACAGATTCTAATAACATACTCTTAGTTTAATGACATTTTTGTTCAATCACGGACCACTGGCAAAAACCTGTCTATGGAAATAAACAAGCAGAAATAGTTTTGAAGAAAATAATTTTCTCAGATTTCTAAGGATTCAGATCATGACTATGACAGGCTCACAAATCTATAAACATCATGGTCAACTGTTGGCCACATACTGAAAGACACAATAGAGAAAAGACTTCTCTATTCCAGTGGTTAAAATGCATTTGTTTGGAATAAGAGCAATGGGGAAATTCCTGTTCCTAACACCTCTTCCCACAAGTCACAATGACCCATAAAACACCAAATCCGATTCAACTAGTTTCCTGGTTAGAGAACTGTCTATAATGGGACCTCTGGAGGGTGTAAAGATGTTCTGAAAGAGCATTAAGAGCATATGGACATTGTTCATCTGGACCATCTGTGTGAACAGGCACTGTTCCCAGCCCCAATCCTTGGGACCTGATAAAGGGTACTCTGGATAGGATACACACATAGTAAAGAGATGAAAGATATCTGTGTGCCTTCCCGAATCATATATGAGCTGTATACAACAGGAACGGAAACCTGTGTTTTACAAACACATCTATTATGTATACTTTTATATGTCCTATTCGATTTTTACTAAGTTTTTCTTAGTAAAACCTGAATGAAGAGTCTAGCCAGTCTCAGCTAAGTAAAGAGGGTCAGTAATGAAGTTATACTGCCCTGGAGTGGCAGCAGGGAAGAAGAAGAGAAACTCCGATTTACTAAACACTCACCACGTCTCAAGCGTTACAGATATTATTTCATTTAATCCTTAAATAAGGTCCTAAAATAGGTGGTCCCTAACCCATCTTATAGACAGGAGACCTGACCTTATAAATCAGTTGCTTGTAATAACACAACCGTCACCGGGGACAGAGTCAGGATTCAAACTAAGGTCTGGCATCACTGTACCACTCTGCTGTCACATAGTCAGCAAAAATTAAAAAGAACCCCCAAAAGTGAGGGAAACTTAGAACACAGGAGCTGAGGAAAGCTCTGGAAGCTTCTCCTTCCTGCTAGAATTCGTTAACTTGTCTTCCCTCTGACCATGTACCATTTTGTACTGTGTTTATTCAAGGATGTAATTTTTTTACATCTGTGAAATGCCATGACTAAGGAGTGTTTTTGCCAGGGTACACGGAGAATGTGGAGGGCCAATGTAAGAAACACACACGTTATTTAGAATGCTACATTTGCAGCTGACATGAAATGGCATCTTACATGCATACTACCCAGGCTAGTCAAAAAAAGAAAAGCTTCCATCTGAATTATGAAAACATAGATAAAGAAGAGCAATTTCAGATTTTTTAATTCAAAAGGTTCTACATTAGCATAAATGTAAAAATCCACAAGGGTGCTGTACAGGTTATTATAAATCTTGATTAATAAAAGGTAGTAACACTCCATTACTCAAGAAAGGAATGTATCATCCTAAATATTTGTTTCATTTCCTAAATCTTGTAGTTGGTTAAAAACAATTTCTTGTAGACATTCTTATTTTAAAATACTTCAGAGAATTGTTTGAATTAATTGGTAATTTGAATAACATCAAGAATTTGTACAGACCAAAACAACTGTGAGTTCTGCCTTCATTCTTATCTATACTTGTCCTCCACCAAAGAAGGACCACACTTTGAACGCAGGAGTCCTAACTCCATGATGCGTAACACCTGGAAACCATATAAATAACACAATCCAAAACATGAAAATGCAGGAAGTATTACCAGTTGCACTTTTCTTCACACTTTCTATTATTACCATAGACCAAAAGCAAAATATGGGCCACGTAGTGTTGTTTGGTGTAACAAGAACCAGCTTGAACAATTTTATCTTACCTTTGCGAGGGGAACCTTGAGGAGACGCAGGAGGACTAGAATGTAAGGATGATGCCATAGAAATAGTGTCTTCTGTATGTTTCTTACCACTTATTTCTTCAGTTGTTCCTAAAACTTTCTGAGGTAAACTTGTACCTAAAAGTAAAATCAAAGAAGCAATTAAGTATCACTTCACAATGTGATGCAGTTGCCTAAATTACTACATAACTAAAGCCATGATGCACAATGGCTAGTGTAGTTAACTGAAATGTATAAATGACAAACAGGGACTAAATGACTGGGTAATGGCAAACAGAGATTCTCACCTCTAGGTTATTTGTTCAAATTCAGCCAGTCAGCGCAGATCAGATTATAACAGCTTTTTTGGTTTGTTTTGTGGCATAAGGGATATTGATTTAACAGTCTGAATACAGTGTCCCACCCCGCACAACTGACACACTTATTGGAAATCTTAGTAGAGAAGGCATGGATTCAAACTCTTCCCTCCCCTCTAGAGGTGGCCTCTCCAAGTCAGGGCAAGGCACGTGGCAGGGGCAGTGCAGGGGTGCTGGCACTGTCACTACCTGTGGTGCATCTGTGCTGTGGGTACACAGAAGCTGCAGGGCTGCCAGTCCAGCCCTTTTCAAGAGCACTAAATTCACACTACAGGAGAGAAGCAGACAACAGAAAGAATCATGAATTTATAGAAAAATAGTATGAAGCCCACTGGAAACATTCCTGCAAAGTTCTATCATCACTCTTGTCCAATAGCTGGTCCTTTTCAGCATAGGTCAAACTTAGCAATGCTTTCAAATACACTGGTATTTTTACATACATCCTCTCGAAAAAATGTCAAAGAGGTATTGACACTGTTTTTAACCAGTAAAGTAAGCCCAACTTTGATGAGTACTCAGCATAGTAACAAGCAGCCCTTTGATACTGAAAAAATTTAAAACACAGTATACAAACACTACTCTTAATTAAGTGCCATTTTAATATAAATATATTTATCACACAAATAATAGTCATATTAGAGCAAGAGGGAAGAGGGCTACCTGGTACAAATAACACTGCCTCTCAAGTGATGACATCCAAGTAAGAAATCAGAGCTAGACTTGTCCCATGTCTCACTCCTACCACAAAATCAACTTCACCCATTTTGCATCCAATTCTCTACTCATTTCCACAGACACCAAACTAGATCAGGCTCTGGGCAACTTCCCGTTGCTACATCAGCCTTCCACTAAGGCTCCCTATCTCCAATCTCACAGCCCTTCCTACTATAGACCTCCTCCAACATAAACTGGACCATAATCTTGCCTTGCTCAAACTGCTTTAATAGCTACCCACTGACAACTTTCCTCTAGCATGTCATGTTATAATTTTGGCATGTCTATGACTTTACTTCTCTTCATCGTGGGACACTGTTTAGTACTGTGTTAAAAGTAAGGATTTTGAGCCAGTTAACCTGGGCTCAACTCCCAGCTCCATCTCTTACTCGTGGTGTGTAAGTTACTTAGACCTTCTATGGTTCCTGTGTAGAATAAGAGTATTATCTATCTTTAGGGTTATTATGAAGATTAAATGAACATAATATATAAAGTTAGTAAAACACTTAGAACCGTGTCTGGCATTCAGTAAGTGCTCCATAAGTGTTAGCATTAATTATTATTGTCTCTCAACACTCTACAGCTTTGTACTCAGAGGCAGCAAACCGCCTGTAGCTCCTTGTAGATATCAAATTCTTCCTCTGCCTGAAGCAACTTCTCTGGAATTTTTGCCTAATTACCTCCTTCCTAATCAACCTTTAAGACTCTGCTTAGGTGTTATCTCCAAAAGGCCTTCTCTGGAGCACTATCTTACCTCTGTCTACCCTAAAAGCCCTCCCTCTTTTGTTCTTTTATATGTTATGTACATGCTCCTGGCATAATAGTGAACACATTACATATACTGAAGTTATCTATTTGTGTGGAATGTCTGTAACACCAGACTGAAAATCTGGCAAAGGAAGGGGCATTTCTTATTCAACTTTGGATTTCAAAACAATATCAAATTAAATTCACAAGGTTCTACTGAATATGTCCTATGTATAATGTATGAACTAAATAATAATGTTAGGGACCAAATCTAATCTAGCTTCCCATTTGAAAGCTAAAATAGTGATACTGTTAAAACAACAAATGAAAGTAATTTGGACAACATCTACATGGCCTAACAGAAGAAAAAAAGCATGGTCTATACTTATATATTTTACACTTGCTTCTTGTCCCCAAGCTAGGTTTTCAGAAGTGGTCATTAATGAAAAACCAACAAACCATCTTTTTTAGAAAGAAGCAATTTCATTATTTTTAGATGCAGCAATTTCATAGGCTGCATCTGCATTAAATAATTGAGTAAATGCACCACTAAATGCAGTAAGCCCTTGGTACCCAAATATACTGCTATACGTTTCTGGCTGATATGATTATAGGAATTCCAACATCAGCATTTAAAATATGCATGCAGTCATCGAATACAGCAAAATGAAGCATTAGGCGCCTATAGGCAAAATGAAGCATTTTTTGACTCATGAGTACTTTTTACATTACACAAACTACAATAGCTGATCTCCAAAGCATTTACATTTGTAATTATTTTCCATTCTAACTCGCCTGAAAATTTCAATTAAATGAATACAATATTAACTGTGAATACTTACTCAGTGTGGCAGGGTCTTTTGCTTGTCCCTTCTTCCTGATGGGGTGCAAATTTACAGCTGGTACCTGAAGCACCTGGCTCACTCTGTGGGGCTGATGCAAATGGGCTTTAGCTGCTTGGCCAGCTGACCTCACAGGCACTGGAGACATTTCTGATGACTTGACTGATCTTTTCTCACTTAGATTCTTGGTCACTAATAGAAGAGAGTAAGAAATACATAATTCTGCACTTTTTAAGACAAGGTTATTACCACTGACAATAGTACACGGCTCATTAAAACCACCTATTTTTAACACAAAAAAGATTAATTTTCCTAACAAAAATTTCATGTATTGTGTTATTTCAAAAATTTTGTAGAATTAAGTTACTTTTACTCCCTAAATTAAGATAACAGACTTAATTAGCTCCATCTGCACCATCATCCTAACGGCCAAGTTAACATCCCCTCATCTGTATTTTTTTTTTTGACAGATCCTGCCTCAGGTTTCTTTCTACAAATAACACAGGATGACACCCGTCCCATGCAGACAACACCCCAGGGGTCACATCAGTCCTTCTGTCTTCATATTGGCAGACAGAAGAGCCTTTGTGGGTGCCTAGGCCACCTTTGGGAGCCAGAGCCAGGGTCGCAGCTGCATCCTGTGCCCTGATTTAAGCCTTGGCCTCTGGCCAGCGGAGCCTGAGACCCTTGGTGATGTGGGAATGAGCACATTTCCCTGAGCTTGGGGTGAGCGATGTAGTCAAGTCAACTGAACTTGTGGCTGCTGCCCTTTGGAATCTGGGCTTGACATCCTTGGGCTTTATAAGAGTCTATATAGCCTTGGCAGGTACACTCATGGCCTTGGTGCTTTTGGCCAGCATCTTCCTCAGGTACTTCTTGTCGTGCCTCTTGGCAAACCTAATGTTCCTCAGGAACTTGGAGTCCACCCCCTTCAGAGATTCAAAGCTTTGTGATCAGGGTTTCTTGATGCCATTTCTGTGCCATGTATGGGACTTGCTGTTCATGGTGTGGTTCCTGAACTTGGCCATGTGTGCACCAAAGCCCCAAAGCACTTGGAACCCAAAGAGCTAGCATCTTCTCATTTATACTACTGTAATACTCCCCTCACTGTATCAATTCCAGCATGCCTTCAAGTCATTCTCCATACAAGAGTGCAATGACTCTTCCATCATGAAAGTCTGATCATGCCATTTTCTTTTTAAAATTTATTTTACTTATTTTTGGCTGCGTTGGGTCTTCGTTGCTGCATGCGGGCTTTCTCTAGTTGCGGCGAGCTGGGAGGACTACTGTTCATTGCGGTGCGTGGGCTTCTCACTGCGGTGGCTTCTCTTGTTGCAGAGCATGGGCTCTAGGCACGTGGGCTTCAGTGGTTGTGGCGTGCGGGCTCAGTAGTTGTGGCTTGAGGGCTCTAGAGCACAGGCTCAGTAGTTGTAGCGTGTGTGCTTAGTTGTTCTGCAGCATGTGGGATCTTCCCAGACCAGGGCTCGAACCCGTGTCCCCTGCGTTGACAGGCGGATTCTTAACCACTGCGCCACCAGGGAAGCCCTATCATGCCACTTTCCTTCTCCAAATGCCCTACACAAACTTTTAGATGACTTGCCACTGCTCTCAGGATAAAGACACAAATCCCTAAAACAAGGTCTATTAGACCCTGCATGATCCAGCTTCCCTAATAACCCACACTCTGCAGCTACTAGATTAGATCCCATTTTATGTTCTCAAGGCATCCTGTATCCTTCCTTCACAGCACTGATAACTGTAACGATACAACTGTCTGTGAGATTAATCAATTAATGTCTCTTCCCCCCACAAGGCTATAACTAACGTGACTGTAAGGACTGTTTACTTTGTTCACTACTATATCCCTGTGTGTCCAGTGATGGATAGAAAACAGAGGCTTAACAGGTAGTTGTTGAATAAGTAAATGAAATTATTTCAACAGCTATATATAGGAATACCAGAGATATTTATAAGTAGATGGTTAGTATACTTGAAGATGAACACCAGAATTAAAAACTAAGAACTCTGACTTAAGAAACAAAAAGCTGCCTCCTCTGTATAAAATCAACACTATAGTCCAAAGAAAAAAACTTCTTCCTTCAGGTAGTATTTTTAGTACTTTTAATTCTTCAGGCAGTTATTCAGGGTGGTTTTAATGCAGGTCCAATCTCAATACTCCATGATATTTTTGTTTTAAACACCAAGATAAAAGTGTTCAACCTGTCCCAGCACAGCTACAATAGTTAGCTACTATGCTTTTATTATCAGAACCTAGAGAATATTTTGGGTGATAAGAATTAGGGAATATCTCAGAAAGTCAAAGCAAAGTGCTCCTGGGGGATAACAGGCAGTAGCCCATCAACTGACTGAATCCAAGATGTTACCAACTTTTGGTTAGAGCCATGAAACATTTTCCCCCCCAACACTAATCAATTCCGTATTGACATCTTATTTTAATAGTTGCCATAGTACAAAGAAAAAAATCAAGAGACTACTTTGAATATAAAAAAAGAGGTCATAGGTGAGTGCCAAAACTCACACATACATACTTATTATGAAGAACCAAATTCTATAATGTTTGGCAATCAACTGTTGTTTGGGTTTGGAATTTATTTAAACATTTAAAAATCAATCATGCAATAAAAACCAAAGACTCTCAAACTAAAATAAAGGAACATGAATTGAATTAAATTTTCACAAAACAGTTTAACTTTCAGTTTAAGAAAGACCCACAGGTTTTCTCATTTTAAATCAGTATTAAAATCAGTGGTAGTGAGACACCATTTAGTGTTATGAAAAAAGAAGTAGGTAAGTCTAGGGTGGGTGTGAGAGGAGAAAGGTATCGCAGGTGTGTGTGAATGCATGGTGGGGGGAGGAGAGAGAGAACACAGAGGTTGGTATGTGGGCTCTTTCTAGGAGTCAAAAAAGCTTTTTAATTAAGTAATTAGTTATTTGGCTGTGCCGGGTCTTAGTTGCAGCATACGGGATCTTCGTTGTTGCGTGTAGGATCATTGTTGCGGTGTGCAGGATCTTCATTGCGGCATTAGTTGCGGCATGCATGTGGAATCTACCTCCCTAACCAGGGATCGAACCCAGGCCCCCGGCATTGGGAGCACAGAGTCTTAACCACTGGACCATCAGGGAAGTCCCTAGGCCTCAAAATTTTAACAATGAGCAAAGCATACAAAAGGTTTCTATGCTTCTGAATATCCCAAATCATATTTAGGGAACAAAGAAAAGCAGATAGTGAAAACAAAAGATAAACAACCTTTTATCAGACAAAAGCAGGAATAATAAATTGCATTCAGTAACCATAAGATGATGAAGTCTATATTGCATTACTTGGGAAAAAATAATTTTGATGATCATTCAAAGCAGCGTCAGAGATATTTAATAAATGTGTATATGGCTTTGAACTTTAAAACATGAATAAAATTTGAAGATTCTATATACTTTTTCAGTCTTTACTTTTGACATGTACCATTTTCTCATTGCAGACACTTCTTGATATCCCACCAGGTGGTAAGAAATTTTTCCAGATACTTTCCAAGTCTATATACATTTATTATTTTTAACAACCATATATCATCCTTTGTATTGATAAGGAAGCAGTGTACTTAACTATTCTCCAGTGTTTTGGTATCTGTCTGAGTTCTTTTTCCATTGTAATACATGCTGCACAATCCCAATACTGGACACCTCACAGACTGTGTGAGGAGGAGTAAATGGCAATGTTTATAAAAAGTGTTTAGCATGGTTGCTGGCATATAGAGAGCGCTCAGTAATTGTTAGCTTTCATTATTTTATTTCTTTCTCTTAATTTAATAGGTTTGATGTAGAAAGAATCTGAGATAAAACATGGTACCAATACTTGCTTGAGTTTTACATTTAGGAAAACAGAAGAGATCTAAGATGAAGAGAAACTTGTTCAAATGGTAATAAATGAGACCCAAACTCTGTCTCCATCCTTTAGTAGGTGTTCTTTTCATCATACCCCATTCATTTTCCTATTGGTAAAAGTGTTCAAGATACTGTTTTTATAACAACACTTACTGAATGGCTCATTACCCTATATTTTAAAATTCACTGTGAATCTGAATTTTAAAATCAATACTTGGTTGTATTTGCATTTCATCTTTTCTACTCTATTGACATACTTTTTTGATTACTATGTAAATACTACATCATTTATCAATTTCAGGGTCAACCCATGATAATTACAATTTCCCCCTATCAATTAGGAACACAGAAATAGAAAAACTGAACCTCCCCCCTCATATATTCTGTCAACATTTAATCAAGTTCTATACATCATATTGGGATTTTTACTGGTGTAATGTTTAATCATATATATAGATAGATAATACTCACTTATAATGGAAGTACAATCATCTTTATTTTGTTGTTATAACAAACACAATGTATTTTACCATCTTTGATCTCTGCTTTTACAACTCATGATTTCCTTGACCCAGAGACACATACATTCTATTGTCTGTACTTAATTAAAAAAAAACAGTATTGAGAATAGGCTCTATTTTGTTCATCGTATTTTCTATTTATAAATATTAGAATATGTCTAATTTTTCTTGTTTTACCGTATTTACTGATGCCTATAATACACCTATTATCTCTAACAGTATATTAATTAAATTTATTGTATTTTTTCAGTTGGTAAATGATATTATCTGTAAAATTTTTAGGAAAGAGAAATTTTTCACTTATTTTACTCTTCATTTAGGGATGAAGATAAGAACATTCTCAAAGAGAAGGGCACCTCTATAATGTTTCAGTTTTTATCAGAAGACTTTAAAATGCTTTTTAAAGAACTATATCACTCCATTTCTTGCACAGAGTAATCATCAGGAATGGTTGAGAATTCAGTATCTGATTAACATGATCACATGATGCTTGAGGTATGTCAGTGAACTTTTGTGAGTGAAAGTTAATTTTCTTGGGACTTCAGGATAATACTAGAGCAATAAATTTCTATTTTGTTGTGCTGTTTAGTGTCACGTAAGTGAAAACTTATACTTACAGGTGCCATATGCAGGCTCCCATTGCAATGACATCATCTGGAACTTCTCCTCATCTGTTTCTACATCCAGACTGGAAAGATATTGCTTCACTTTCCTTGCCATTTGGGCATCTTCGTACAGCTTCTTAGCATTAAGCAGAGAGCTACGGCGTGCCTTTTTTTTGTGAGCACCTCCCTGAACATCCAGCATGTTTGAATTTGTGCTGCCTTGACTCAGTGACCTGTAAGAAGATGGAGATCACAATAAGGGGCTGTAAAGATGAGAATTACGTATGGCAGATTGAAGATTAAAAGAATTCTGTTCTGTTAATGCAACTGCATGCTGATGCAAATGAGTTAAAAGATGAAGAGCATTAATGCAAAGTAATATGGCACATATGGCAATGTTCTGAGTTTTCAGATTCAGCAAAGTTCAGAATTCAAAAGAATAAGTTAACAATTCCCCGCAAAGCAACAAATTCCATCAGACCTGTGTTTGGTGCCTTTGCAACCCATGGCACAACTGTGACAAGTATAAGCATTCCTTTGGCCCTATGGCCATCCACACTCTGAAGATATGGCAAGAGCCTAGTTCAGGACAAGTCCACCCTGAGCCAGATCTCTGCACCCGGATTCTTCAGCAGGGGAGTTTTCTAGAGCAGCTTTGCTTGTATGTGATGCTTTGGACATGCTATCGCCATCACCATTCCTGTATATAGCTGGCCCACCCCGAGCATGCTCACCGATTTTACCAGTAACCAGATTTTGGCCAAAATTCAAATAGAACAACCGGTAAGAAAAATAACGCCATTTATACTCAATTCAATATAGTCAGAGATCAGAAATGCAATAAAAAGCTACTCAATGCTTCCACTCACATATGAAATGGTTAGGCAATATGTGTCTTCTGGATTGGGGATATGGGATCTTTCTTCTGCAATGCCTCTAAATGTGATGAAACGACAAGCTGGGTAGGAATGACTACAACTGAAACAAGCTATAGCTTCACATCCAACTGTACTCTTTTTGGCAGACTTCTTTCTACAATAACCACATCTAGAACCACTGGAAAACAGGAACTGCAATGCTATTTGTCCTTTGTAACAAGGATAGCAAACACAAGGTTCTAGACAATTTTTATTTTAAAGGCAGTTGCCCTTCTAAAATAATAAAGATATCTATGGATCTTCTAAGTTAGCCTCCCAATTACCCAAAGATATTCTAAATACACAGACCACAACCATACAACAATTTGTTTTTTTCCGTGCTCACATACTCTGTTTAAAACAGACAACTAAAATCCTCATGTTTTCATTGTAAATTAAGTGAAATAAAGTTGTAAAAAAATGTTACTTTTCTTTTGCAATTTTAAGATCTTTAAAAGAGTGTGTCTTACATTTGATGGCAACTTTCAATTGCTACTGGTCAGGCAGAAACTGTGACTTGGTTGTTGCTACTTACATATGCGGAAACTCCTAAACTTGCAGAGTGGTTTGGAAAAAATCCAATGGCATTAGTGAATTACTCCCTTAACCTCCAGGAACCAAATGATTATAAGGATGTAGTGAATCTAACAAGTTCAACATTACCAAAGCAGGTGTCAAAAGGATGTTAGCCCTAAATATCTGCAAAGCCAACCTAAGAGCCCAGCACCAGCAGCTTTTTGTTCTTTTATGGCTTGTTTTAAGAAGTGTGGCATTACCAACATATTTGATGGCACAAAAGGCAATACTGTGTGAGGAAAAAAATACCCAGAAACTAATAACTCTAAAAGTGATTCAGAAAATTCATATTCTAAATACGAAGAAGTTTTAGAAAGACCTAAACCAATTTATATTTCATATTTTCTTTTTTATGAATGCAAAAAGGTGTTATGTGATAAAAACACATACCTAAGTTTATATAAGAGCTCTTTTAACAAGTATAAAGTTAAAAAATTCTCAGTGTTAAGAAGGTACTGCAGTGATTTTTCTTTGTGGTACATAAAACAACAGTGGTCCCAACAACTGATGATGTCTCAGATTCAAAGAAATGCAGTAAAATCAAGTCCCAACATTTAGGAGCAAATTTGAATACAAGTATTTAATAATTTTATGTAAGTTGATATAAAAAAGTGTCCAGAAATCTAGGATACATACAAAATTTTAATAAGTGAAAATATCATGATAAATGACAATGTCTTCTAAGCTACTTTCAAAATGCTTTGATGTAAAAACAAAAACACCTAGTGCCTGCAAACATCATACAAAGCAACCCAAAAACTGAATAAACAGTGAATGTGTTACATAAGTCATTCAAACAGCCCAAAATCCCCACTAAGATATACTGTTCAAGTATTCTTCTTCATAACAGTAACGTTAGCAATCAATTTCTATCTTCAATGAGAAGAACCAGAAAAGATCAAGACATAAATGTAAAGTGTAGAAGAAAACACATGAGAAACACAGAGAAGGAAGAAAGCAGAAGGAAATTCAAGTTCACCAAGCTTCAACAGAAAACAAAAGACCACAAATAAGACAAGACTCAAAATAAGCGGCTCACAAAAAATCCTTCTTATATGTAATATAAAAGCATCTAACTTCGTGATTCACTATAATCTTAAAAGAGCAAATTTCTTCTTATTTAATCCCTTCATCCACAAAACCCATCTTTGTCTTCAACTAAAAATGAAAGGACCAGATAGATGATTTATAAGATCCCAAACATTCTATGACTCTACATGGATGCCTAGCTATCTATTACAGATCTGCAAGCAGAGGTCTGAACCTACTTGAACAACAAAAAGGTGCTGTTAGTTCTGATTCTATTTCAGTCTTAAGAGAGATAAGGGAGTCTTTAATTAAAAGTGGTAGGAATTTAAAACTCAATGCTATATGTCTCATGGTATTAGTGGATCTGAACAATTAAAATCATCCTCTATTTCAATTATTTACTAACTCAATATTACAGTATAGTTTGGATAAAGGCTACACTCTTTTGGAAAACTCATAGAAAAATGTAACCTTTATAAACAACCCTTTTACCCATTTTAATACACTTAAACATTTATTTTTATAAAATATGGCATGTGAATAAAAGAAAATAGTGTGGACTCTGGAATCAGAATCCACCATTAGTGAGCTCTAGGAATTTGGGCAATTCTATCTTCCCCATCTGTACCATGGGAAAAACATTATCTATTTCACAGAGTGGCTGGAGAATTAAATAATTCATATAAAGTGCACAGAGAAGTATATGGCACATAGGAAGCACACAACAAATATATGCTATCGTCATCATCATCTAACTGACCCTGCTAAATAAAATCTAAAAGGGACTTATGGGATGTCAACAATGGAAAAGTAAAGGGAAAAAAAGCTAGTTCTAACACTATTTTAACCTTGTTAGCAAAAGGCATTTGTCAGGAATGTAGGTTGACAGGGTTAATAGAACACATGCTATTTTACGTGCGTGCATTAATGAAAAGGATGCAGTATATGTTAACAGTTGCACAACCTTCATTCCAGTTGCATTCATCTCTACACTTACCCCAGACTCCGCCACCTCTTCTTCCTGTAAGCAAGAGCCACAAACATTGAAGCATGTGTTTGAATAGGAAAGCACAGAAAAAAGACAACAGTCGTGAGTCAGAGAAACTATGGAGACAGAACAGAAAAATTTTACTAGAAAAAAATGGTAGCTTAACAGTAAAATGACTTTAATGGAATACAAGGGGGTAAAATGAATTATGATATGTACTGAAGGCCTAAAAACTCCACAATATTTAACAGTATGCTTTTAGACCAATTATATTTTTAATACCTAATTCATTTAGAGGCTTATGTTAATAAGAAGCTTAAGGAAAAATATTTACTAACTATGAATTTTGAATTCAAAGTTTTCAGGGAAACCTTAAATTAAGGAATATGATCTTTTGAACATTTTTTTTAAAAAGGATTTTTGAGCCATACATTTAAGCAAGGATGAAGTTACAAGAAACAAAGATTTATAATTTCATTTTTAAGTGCAGAAATTTCTCTTACAATGTGTATTAACAAGAAATTTTGACCAGCAAATCCAACTTAAAATGTAAGTATAAATATATCATCAAAATCTTTATGATCCTGTATCTCCTCACACTACAATTGGGCTGAATCAAGATTCTTTTTAAAATTTTTATTCTCATTTATTTTTTTGCCCCTTCCCCCCAATCCCGACTGGTCTCATTATATCCCTGGCTTGTATCCAATAAGCTCCAGCTCTGGCCAGCCCAAAATCCTGTTTTTCAGTTAGCACGCTGACGACTGTTAAAATAAAAGGGGTTACTTTGTCTACACAAGATATTATACACCACCAAACTGGACAATTACTTGCTTAAAGAAAGCTAGTACATTTCAGTACTAGCTGACAAATACAATTGATTCAGGAAAACTTCAGTCTAATCTAATTATGTTTTATTTTTTCCTATACTGCATTCTACTCTAGCCTAGGCCATTCCCAAGGAAACAGCCATGTTTACTGATTTCACCCTCAGTTTCTTCCTCCTTTGCTCATTTCCGAGGCATTGTTGGTACTTAAAATATTATCAACTGGTCTGGCTCTCAAAGTCATTATCGTCTTGAGGAACGAGGGTGCTAAAATACATGAGTAGATGGATGTCTGTGTAAGACAACAGGGAGTGGTGGGGCCACTGTACAGGGACATATAACAAAAACAAAAACTTAAAAACAAAGAAACAAACAAATCCTCCAGGTCTGCTTTGGCCCCTGGTTTTTACTGTTTTCTGCTTCTACACTGCTGAGCAATGACACCCCTCATTACATGTAGTGATTCTCAGGGACAGAAGTGGGATGGGTTGGGAAGAGGAGATATGATATACCCCTTCCTCCATACTTTGAGAATTTCTACACTAGAGCAACGATCAGGTCAACTACTTATAAAAACAAAGACTCCTGAACAGTGATTTAGACAAAACAAAACAAAAATAAAAAAACCTATCCTGACACACATTGATTCTGTTTGGTTACAAAAACTCCATCTCTAACTTTTAAAGAACCAAGTATTTTTGTTTCCTTAGTAGGCTATATTTCTTTCAAGCCACAAGAATTGTGTCTGCCTGGGTAAACATTTCATTTTTAAAGCTCTTAGGTACTGAAGCTATACACAAAGGCCCAGAAGAAAATCAGACCAAAAATTAAAACCCTAATATCTTTTTACCCTAAAAATTACAAAAATTACTGGGAACAGCTTGACAACATACTTTATGTTTTATATAATTTGAGGAGGCATTTGTTATTACATTAAAAATGAATTTTAAAAAGCATTCTTAGAAGATCAGGTTAATATTGAATGCAAATAATACTTTCATTTTTATTAAAGATGGAGCATCCTTAAATTTGCACTTTCTAAACTGCGTTAAAGAATTTACATACAAATAAACAGCAGTACCATGACTTGAGACCAAGGAATATATTTCAGAAGAATAAAGTAGAACTTAGGTAGAAATAGAACTTTAAAAATATTCAATAAAAATAAAAGACATATTCAGTAAAAATAAAAGACTAATACTTCATACATTTGGTTAGAAACCAGATGAAAGCCTCTGTCCTCTGTGACAACTTCAGTAAAGATCAGCAACTTACTTACATTTAAGTTAGATGACATTTTAATTAACAATAACAATACAGAACTATCCATGTACTCAAAAAAGTAACAGAGAACTAGGGTTCAAATCTCAGCAATTTATGTAATCCTGGACACATTACCTAACTGCTCTGAGCTTCAGTTTCTTCACATGTAAAAGGCAGGCCAATACTACTACCAACCTTTAAAGGTTATAGTGACAAACGATTACTTGAGAGTGACATCTGTAAAGCACTTAGTACACTGCGTAACAAATGGCAGATGGTCAATAAATGAAAAATATTATATCATGCTCAGTGCCGCTCTGTAACACTTACACACTTCAATGACATACCTCTGTCGGAACATCATAGCTGGGTCCATGTTAGCAGAAGTCATTCGAACAACTTGACGAATTTCCTTGGCAATCATTCTGAGCTTCTCAAAATTTACTAAACCATCTACTTTGGAATCATTTCCTACAGAATAAAAGTAATTTTTTTTAACTTCCAAAATTAAAATATCTATATAAAGGTAGCAGAAGTCAAGTTATTATTGTTGGAGGCACAAATCAGAACCTTCTTTTTCAAACTGTCACTTTTGTTTTCAAGAACTGATAAACCCATAGATGGTTTAATCCTGCTCCCAGGGAATGAGCTAATGGGAGAAATTCTATTCCTACGGAAGTAATGATTATGATTATTGGAAAGTGAGAAACTGTGCATAGCTTCTAAAAGCCATTTCATTATGCTGTAGGCACACCTAGTAAAAAGTACAGCTCCTCAAATCTAATTCTCCAGATGCTCAGCCCACTCTTAGGCAGGTACGTGCATCTGCTTTTTTGGGCAGCAGAGTAGAGCACTTGAAAACTTAGGTTTTAGCCAGAGGTCACAAAGAGTGACCTTTGGCTTAACTAATCCAGTAAGGTTCCTATGGTTTACGATACTTAAAAAAATTGTAAAATGAGCTGTCAACACTTAAGAAGTGGAAGACATCCCAAGAAAACAAGAATTTCTGACTTATCTCCAAGAAAAAAAGTGGGGTGGGTAGGTGGGGGATTAAATAATAGTATTGATAGGTCTGTTTTCCAAGTGGTAATAATTAGTCAAAATTAAGAGGTGGCTGGCTCGGAGGGGTAGACATCTTCTAGTCTGCCATGCATCTTCTCTTCCCCAGAATTTGAATTTACAATCATGACTTTAATCATTAAACACAAATTTGCTTGTTCATAAGTTCCATGGTTTTTGTTTCTGTTTCACTAAGTAGTTCTCTGAGGAAAAAAACTCATACACCTCTCAAAACGGTCTACTGTTCTTTGACGAGAACAGGAATGAGACCAGACTTAGCCCATATGTTGGCTTACCCAGTTCAAACCACAAGGCAAAAAATTATATGTTCAAAGGGTAATCTAACTGTCTTTTTTTCACACCTGTCTTTAACAGTTGGTGTGACCCTATTTATTTTCCACGTAGCCCCTGAGGTGTCTGTGGAATTCCAAGTCCCTGAAGCCAAGTTTGAGAATCACATGGGTCTGGAACACATGGTGGGCTCCCTTTTTGTAGTAAATGGCACCTATCCATTGGACATATAAATTGTTCAGGGTCTCAACATGAGTTGAAAACAAAATGATAACCAAAAATACTTTCAAGTCACATAAACATGTTTTGAGGGAGCATGTCAGAAAAATATACTTGAAGCCTATAATAATATTTTCTTATGAAAAAGGAGTGATAATGAAAGTGGGGGCAGTACAACTAGTTAATTGGCACAACACACCTGCTAAGAACAGTTAGAAAAGTTGGACAAAATAGAAAAAAAATGTTTTAAGTCATCAAAAAACTATCAAGGCTGTGAAGATCTGAAGCAATAATGAAGATCTGTGGCAAGTTCAGCATTTCCCAGTGCTTGACCCAGCATCTGCTGATTTCAGAAAAGGGGATGATGAGCTGAAAAACTGAGTAGTGCCACCATGACCTTTGAAGTTAGAGAAGAAAAACTTAAGTCTAGATAAATCTTCAGTGTTTTGGGTTGGGATTTTAAAGGCCTATATATATATCCTCAGACTAAAGATAAACTAAATGCAGACTGGGATAAAAGTTCAGTGTTAAATTATCTCAAAATATGAAAATGGTTTATGTGATTTTTGGATTGCTAGCACCCCTAGCTGCCTGGCAGAAGCAAGCTTTAATTCTCTCTGGAGGAATGTAATATTGTCTGAAACCCTAGATTATTTCTGTAATTTCTTTATACACAACATCCATTTGGTCAAAAATAACCAGGTACATCAGGAGAAAATTCAACATGATTGAAATGCAAGGAAAAAAAAAAAAAAGACAACAGACTCATAAAGGATCTAGATTATGGAGTTATTGGAGACAAACATAATAGTAACTGGTAAATATGTGCAAGGTTATAAAAAACAACACTGAGAACTCTGGCAGAGAACATGAAGATAAAAAATGAATTTAAATTGTAAAACTGGAAAAAAAAACCCCAATAACTGAAATAAGGAATTTGCTGCTGAATTTAACAGTAAATTAGACATAGTTGAAGAAATAATTAAAAAATAGGACACTAAGCTGAGAGAAAATTCCAGAATGAATAAAAATATCCAGGTCAGAGAAAGCCAAATACTGTACCTAGTCACATCATAGCAAAACTAGAGAAAAACAGAGATAGAGAGAAGAGAAAATTATAAAGCAGCTATTAGAAAAAGGGTAGATTATTGTCAAAGGAACAACGAATAAGACTGACACTTGATTTCTCAACAATAACAATGGAAGCCAGGAGACAGTTTTGTTATCTCAAAATGTTGAAAGGTAAGTGCCAACCAAAGTTATGCCTTAAGAATGAATATTGGGCTTCCCTGGTGGTGCAGTGGTTAAGAGTCCGCCTGCCAATACAGGGGACACGGGTTCGTGCCCCGGTCCGGGAGGATCCCACATGCCGCAGAGCGGCTAGGCCCGTGAGCCACAACTGCTGAGCCTGCGCGTCTGGAGCCTGTGCTCCGCAACGGGAGAGGCCGCGACAGTGAGAGGCCCGCGCACCGCGATGAAGAGTGGCCCCCGCTCGCCGCAACTGGAGAAAGCCCTCGCACAGAAACGAAGACCCACCACAGCCTAAATAAATAAATAAATTTAAATTTCAAAAAAAAAAGAATGAATATTAATTAAAGACATTTTTCAAATAAACAAAAAGTAAGAGATTTCATCACCAGTAGACTTGCGCATAAGGGAATAATAATCAGTGTTCTACAGGAGAAAAAAACCCCAACCATATGAAAACTTTGAAATGCAGGAACAGTAACAATATCATCATGCAGGTAAAGCTAAATAAATACTGACTTTACACAGTAAAGTACAATAACAAAACAATACAAAAACAACAATAGTATCGTGTGGCATTTAAAGGCATGGAAACAACTGTATATAAGTCGGGAGGTGAGTAAATGGGAATTTAAATGGTCTAACTTCTTGCACTGCCTGACACACAGAAAAGTACTAATGAATATTACCTGAATTAATATCAACAAGTATAAATATATTGGGTTGGCCAAAAAGTTCCTTTGGTTTTTAAGTAAAACTAAAAGACATTTTTCATTTTCACCAAGAACTTTATTGAACAACATATTCATCTTTTTGTTCCACTACCTTCTGCCATTTTCCAGGTAACTTCATAATTCCACCTTCCCAAAATTTTTTATCTTTTTGAGAAAAGAACTGTTACAGGTGCCTTTTACAGTCTTCCAGGAAATGGAAATTTTTTCCATTAAGAGAATTTTGTAAAGACCGAAATAAATGGAAATCCGAAAGTGCAGTCTCTGGTGAATATGGCGGATGAATCAGAACTTCCCAGCCAAGCTGTAACAGTTCTTGCCTGGTCATAAAAGAAACATGTGGTCTTCCGTTATCCTGATAGAAGATTATGCATTTTCTGTTGACTAATTCTGAACACTTTAGGTCGAGTGCCGCTTTCAGCTGGTCTAACTGGGAGCAGTACTTGTTGGAATTAATCATTTGGTTTTCCAGAAGGAGTTCATAATAGAAGACTCACTCCCTTCCAATCCCACCATATACACAACATCCATCACTTTCTTTGGATAAAGAATGGCCTTTGGTGTGGCTGGTGGTGGTTCATTTCGCTTGCCCCACGATCTCTTCTGTTCCACATTATTGTGCAGTATCCACTTTTCATCACCTGTCACAATTTGTTTTAAAAATGAAACGTTTTCGTTACGTTTAAGTATAGAATCACGTGCAGAAATATGGTCAAGAAGGTTTTTTTCGCTTAACTTAGTGGAACCCAAACATCAAAGCAATTAACATACCAAGCTGGTGCAAATGATTTTCAATGCTTGATTTGGGTATTTTGAGTATGTTGGCTATCTCCAGCGTGGTATAACGTTGATTGTTCTCAATTAATGTTTCAATTTGATTGCTATCAACTTCAACTGGTCTACCCGACCATGGAGCAATGTCCAGCGAGAAATTTCCAGCACGTAACTTCGCAAACCACTTTTGACACGTTCGAGCAGTCACAGCACCTTCTCCATACACCGCACAAACCCTTTTGTGCGTTTCAGTTTCATTTTTACGTTTCTTTAAATAATAAAGTATAATATGCCAAAAATGTTGTTTTTCTTCCATCTTCAATATTAAAATGGCTACACAAAAATCCACCAATTTTGATAAGTTTTTAAAAAATGCACGTTGACATGACAGCTGTCACGATACAATCTAACAAAATTGTTTCGAATGAAGTGAAAGACAACTAAGAGCTACTAGAGCCATCGTACAGAAAAAACCGAACAAACTTTTTGGCCAACCCAATATAATGTCTAGTGTAACACTAGAAAATTAGTAAAACACTGTATAGTTAGCAAGTTAATGGAGGAAAAATACCACTCACAAAAATCAATTAAGGGGATTGCAGATAAACCACATGGCAAAGGGTTAATAAATTAGGTTTTTAAAACTAAGAACTTGCTGTTCATCAAAAGACATCCTTAAGAGAGTCAAAAGGCAAGTCACACTATATACAGGACTTACACAAAATTCTTAAAAAGTATATTAGAAAAACAGAACCTTATAAAAAATAAGCAAGACACTGAACTGATAATTGTCAAAAGAGGACGAATAAATATACAAAAGGGTGTTCAGCCTCATTAGTAATCAGAGAAATGCAAATTAAACCACATCAAGATACAATTACACACCTACTGGAATGGGTAAAAATAAAAAGAATCAATTTACCAGGTGTTGGTGAGAATGAGGAACAACAAGAACGCTAGTAACACTGCCAGTGTTCCACTTTAGTAGATTAACCTCAAACTACTTTCCAAAGTTGATTATATGAATATCAGGACCCATAAATTTCACTGTGAATTATACTGAACAAAAATGCACATGCACTACGAGATATGTGAAAGAATATTCATAGCAGCATTATTCGTAAACAGTGGAAACTATCAAATGCTCATCAATGGATTGGATGAATCCACTCTATTGCATTTATGTAATGGAATGAATGCTAAATAGTTTTGAAAATGAAGTACAGTTACACTCAGAAACATGGAAGAATCTCATCTCACAAGTCTAATGTTGACCAAAATAATCCAGAAGCCAAACCAACATGGAAGAATCTCATCTCACAAGTCTAATGTTGACCAAAATAATCCAGAAGCCAAACCAAAACTAAAAAAAAAAAACATACTCTGTGATTATATAAAGTTCAAGAACAGGTGAAACTAAACCACAGTATTAGAAGTCAAGACCCTAGTTATCTTTGGGGAAGATGAAGGTGGTAACTAGGAAAGGGCGTGAGTGGGGGTGCTGGGAGGTAGGCAATATTTTATTTCTTTGACTGGATGTTGGTTGCATGGGTGTTTGCTTTGTCATAATTCATTGAGTTGTTCACTTGTTCTGGGTACTTTTCCGTATGTGTTTAGTAATTAAAAAACGAAGTTGGAAGGAAAAATATTACTAAACAAAACAATAAATAAGATCAAAAAGTCTGATTTTGGTTGTAAGTCAACTTTAAGTTTGAATGCATTGGGTAAATACCCACATTTGTTCTTGTCAATAATGTGGGTTTTGGTTCCTAAGATTTGCTGCATTTAACTGGGTAAAGCTTTAGTGACTTTTAATCAATAGGCTGGAAAATACATTAAATACATCACAATTATGGAGAATTAGCTGAGGCTAAATATGCTAATTTTCAAATAACTTTTAAATACCTTCATGTAGAAAAGTCATATCTTTCTTGACAACGGGGAAGAGTGGAATAATTGGAGGCTGCATGCTTTGACTACTAAGAATATTTCTATATTTTGCCATGTTTCTAGATGGATCAAAAAGGTCTTGTAGATCTTGGAGGTGTTTCTCATACTTGCTTGGTAACTTTTCCCAAGTACCTCTGAGTCGTGCTACAGATGCCAGGTTCAAGCCACTGCCAAAGATGAGAATAAAAACATTAGAAAGGGACTTGTGGGAGAGAAAGGACTCAGGTCAGGAAAGTATATAAACCAATCTTTTCTAATAAAGGTAAAATAAGCAGGGACAAATTTCAATGTGTTGAAATAAACAAGAGAACCATGAAAAAAAAATAAATAAAAGGGACTCCTTGATCTTAAGGAAAACTTCCTTCAAAGGAACTACATTACTTGCCTACAGTTGTATACCAACAGCCTTTATTTTGTAGTCTGCATGTAAATCACAAATATAATAATTCCATAAAATAGGCATTTAACTTAAATATAAACTTCAAGTATCACAATGTTTTGTTATTTGCTTAGAAATAACTTTATGGACACATTATCTATTTGAAAGTGGTGTAAGTAATAACAAGCGTTATATAAGAAGCAAGGCAAGTTCTGGGGCTGAAAACCTTCTTTCCTTGAGATTTTGGCCACTCATGTCCCTGATTCCAATACTTCCATATCCCTAGATTCTAATCCTGTTGTCCCTCAGGCCTTCATATATTCAATGTCTCCTCTCTATAGGATTTTAAACAAACTCAGATAGTCCTAACTTTAAAAATAATGCATGCCAATTAGGCTACAACTCCTCCTCCCTATCCCTTACCTCTATACTACCATCTCATAGGTATGCTGCTGAATGAATAGTGCAATTTTCTTACCAGTTAATCCCTCTTTTGTTCTCAGTCACCCGACTTTTACCAATACTATGGTATTTAAAATGTTCTCTTGACTTCTGATTTTAAAGTGTGGAGTTAAGGTATCTTTGTTCCCTCTGCTTCTCAGAAATCATCCCAAACAACTACAAGGATGAATAACAGGAATGCAAATTTCATCTCCACCAAAACTAAGAGATATCTGTAACTCCTAAACACATTAGAAAGGCTGTCAAAAAATAGTCAAGGTCAACTTTGAGCATGCAAAATGCTGAAAAAGAATGCCTGCAGCTGAAGATGTCAATGAAAGCTGGTAAAGCACAGCTCTCTGAAGCAGGGAACTCACCCAGAAGGCAAACCAGGAATCCCCTATTTGGAACAACACAACAGAGTCCATAGGCTGACAGAATTAGGAGAGGGTTGGACTCTGTTCTTTACCAGAGAGTGTCAGGGAAAGTAAGATTAACACAGTACACACAGTGATATAACATCTTGGCAAGAAGGAATTTAACAGTAACACAAGAAAGAAGGGAGAAACTGAGTTGTAAGCAGCCATAAAACTGCCAATTTTCATTTGCTGGAGAGAAGTAAAGGGTAAAACAATTCACATACAAGCTCTATTTCTGCTAGCCTGGGACACTGCCCTGGCTCTTCTCCCACATGAATCTCCTGCAGAGAGATGGTATAGGAAAACTCATGTCATTCAAAAAGAAGGAATGAATGCCAGAGCTATAACATGCTGCTACAAGGAAAAACAAAGACTTAAAGGTCATAAAGCAGGAAAATGTTCCAACAATACAATAAAAACTGGGACTAATGACTCTAGCCATGATTTCAAATGAACTAATAAAGTAAACAAAGAGTAATGCAGTGATATAAGAGTTTAGGGAAAAAATATATAAGTTGATAAAAAAGTTAAGTAAAGTTTAGAAAAGAATGGAAGAAAAAAATGCAAACAACAGAGAAATGAAGGCAACACTGGAACCTACATAAAGAAAAAAAAGACACCGCTAAAACCTTGGGCAAGTGACTTAAAAGAAAGGATTAACAAAAGCAATCAATGGAAATGGACAGAGCTGAAAAGAATAAGAGAGAAAATAATGGATATGGAAGACAAAGGAGATCTAAAATATATATAATTGGTATCCCTGAAGAAGGAAACGAAAATAATGGAACTGAAAAAATATTCAGAAGTACACTTTGAGAAAACTATTCAGAAACAAAAGAACTGAATCTATAGAATAGGTACCACAGTTCCAGAGAACTTGATACAGAACTAAATGACATGTGGAAACACCCATGTAAAGGTAAATGACTTCAGAGATAAGGAAATAATATGGAGAGTAAACTCAGAAACTTGAACAGCTATATAAAATGCTAGTTGTAGAGCCATTAGCTATGAGGTTCCCAAGAAATTACATGTTAGACAAGAATTTTAAAGGCAGATAAACTGACACTGAAGTTCAAAGGCAACAGAAAAACACTCTGAATATGCTCAGGATATATAATTCCCATAAGCCCTTGTGCAAGAAATGACTAGAAAACAAACTTCAACCAGGAGATGACTGGAGAGAGTGATGTCAGCATTATACTGTCATAAGACGACCCTCATTTTACCCCCTGCCCCAACAACAAAAATTCAGCATCTATCCAACAGTAAGTAGTGCCTCTGTGGGAGTTGTGAGACCCAGAATCACAGAGCAAGGGACCTGAGAGGAGCCTCACCCACTGGTGTACTGGGTAACAAGCAGGCAGATTTGGGTACTGGCTGTGGAACCTACAGGAGACTATGAAATGGTTCTGGCCCCACTTAGCTGTGGTCTGGGAACACATGGAGAACGCTGACTTGGGTGGTCAGCTACAGACATGAGAACCTTTGTGAAGTCCAGGTATCCAGAGGAGAAGTTCAAGCACTCTGTTGGAGTATAACAGAACAGAAAAAAAGAGTGCAGATGCACTGGAATAGAAATAGCTTGACTTTGCTGGCATCAAGGAAACCACAGCTTAAGCCTAAACTAGACGGCCCATGATTTCTCCCACAGGGGAAAGGGAGAGCCAGTGAGTGAATGCTTGGCTGCCCTAGCAGTGTAGGATGCTGCCAAAGACACTCATTCTGTCTTGTAGCATCCAGAGCACTAAAGTGGGAGCTCCATGACTGGGGGGAGGGAACAGATCAGAAGAGCAGCATATAAGATTCCAAGGGGTATTAAAGGGATGCGGTTCCTGCTAAATGCTTCTGGATTCCAACAGGAAGCCCATCCAGGAGCCACAGGGAAAACCTCACTTGTAAACCCCCCAACGTACCCAAGAGCACCTGCAGCTCACCATGCACAAACCCACACCTCCCCCCACTCTGCTACTGACTCCCTGTGCAAGGTCCCAAGAGAAAGCTCTGGTAGAGAGGAAACACACACAGGAAACAGGCCAGGAGTCTGTGGGCAAAGAAGAAACCACAAACCTGAGCTGTAGCACTACCTTTAGGAAAACAAAAAAGACACTATCAGCAGCTGACACAGTACATCCTAGGATACAGAGAAGACATACAAGCTTCAGAATTCTGCCACAAGAGGGAAAAGAAGCATGGAGCTGATGTATCCACACAATGCCTGAGCAAGCCTCAGAATCTATCAATATATCAAGAATGATGAAAGGTTTTTTATCCTGAAGGCAACTCATAAAACTCAGAGAAGGTGAATGCTATTTCAAATGCAAAAAGAGCAATGCAAAACTCCAAGTAACTTGAAAAATGAAGGAAACACGACATCACCAAAAGTTCACAATAATCAAACCCAAAGACATGGCGATCTATAATTTACCTAACAAAGAATCAAAATAGGTGTTCTAGGAAAACTCAATCAGCTATAAGAAAACAAAGACAATTCAACAAAATCAGGAAAACAATATATGATACAAATGAGAAATTTAACAAAGATATAGACATCACAAGAAAGAACCAAATGAATATTCTGGAGCCAAAGAATTCAGTGAATGAAATGAAAAAATGCAGTAGAGAGCATCAACATCCAGTAGACCAAAGAGAAGGAAAAATCAATGAGATAGAGGACAGGAACTTTGAAATAACTCAGCCTGAGGAGAAAAAGAATAAAGAAAGTTGGGAAACCATAAAAAAAAAACCCCCAATATACAAACCACTGGAGTTCCAGAGGGAGAAGTGAGGGAAAAGGGGGCAAAAAGACTATTTAAAGAAGTATGGCTGAGAACTTCCCAAACCTGGCAAGAGATCTAGACATCCAAGCTCATGAAGCTAATTGGTCACCCCATTATTTCAATCTAAAACAACTTTCTGCAAGACACATTATAATAAAGGCAGCAAGAGAAAAAAAGACTGTAACTTACAAAGGAAACCCCATTAGGCTATCAGCAGATTTCTTAGCAGAAACCTTACAGGCCAGGAGAGAGTGGTCTAACAGTCAAGAGTACTCTATCTGGCAAAGTTATCCTAGAGAAATGGAGGACTTTCCCAGAAAAACAAGAGCTGAGAAATTCACCATCACTAGATCTGCCTTATAAGAAATGCTAAAAGAAGTTCTTCAAATGAAATGAAATGATGCTAACTAGTAACATGAAAACATATAAAAATATACAACACTCTGATAAAGGTAAGTATACAGTTAAATTTAAAAAACTCTCAACACTTAAATATAGTGGCATGTTAACTAGAGTATAAAGGTTAAAGGACAAGAGTGTCAAAAATAACTCTAGCTACTACAATTTGTGAATGAATACACAATATAAAAAGGCAAACTGTGACATTAAAAACATAAAAGAGGGGGTAGAGTTTTGTATGTGACTGAAATTTTATCAGTGTCAAATAGACTGTTATATCTATAAGATGCTTCACATAAGTCTCATGGTAACCACAAAGCAAAAACCTATAGTGGACTCACAAAAGATGAAAAGGGAATCAGAGCATACCACCATGGAAAAGCACCAATTCACAAAGGAACACAGCAACAGAGTCAAAAAGTTAACAAGGGAATTATAAAACATCCAGAAAACAATTAGATGGCAGTGGTTAAGTCCTTACATATCAATAATTACTCTAAAGGTAAATGGACTGAATTTTCCAATCCAATGGCACAGTTACTCATGAATAAAAAAAACAAGATCCCACTATATATCCCAGATCCTACTCAACTCAGCCTAAAGGATACAGACAGGCTCAAAGTGAATGGATGGAAAAAGATATTCCATGCAAGTGGAAACCAAAAGAGAATAGAGTTATTTATGTCAGACAAAATAGACTTTAAGTCAAAAATGGTAATAAGAGACAAAGAAGGTCATTATATAATGATAAAGGGGTCAACTCAGCAAGAAGACATAACAATTGTAAATATGTATGCACCCAACAGCACAGCACCTAAGTATATTAAGCAAACACCAACAGATCTGAAGGGAGAAAAAAACAATACAGTAATAGCAGGGGACTTCAATACCCCACTTTTAGCAATGGATCAATCACCCAGACAAAAAAATCAACAAGGAAATGTTGGACTTGAACCATACTTTAGATCAATGGACCTAACACATATATACAGGACATTCCATCCAACATCAGCAGAATACACGTTCTTCTCAAGCATGCACAGAACATCTTCCAGGACAGGTCATGTAAGCCACAAAACAAGTCTTAGCAAATTTAAGAAGACCCAAATCATACCAAGTATCTTTTCTGACCAGAGTGTGTGAAACAGCAAGAGGAAAAATGGAAAATCTACAAATAAATGGAAATTAAGCAACACACCCCTGAACAACCAATGGGTCAAAGAAATCAGAGGGGAAATTAAAAAATGCCTCTAAACACAGGAAAATGGATATACAACATACCAAAATTCGGTGGATGTTTCAAAAGCAGTTCCAAGACAGAAGTTTATAATTATAAATAATTATATTAAGAAAGACCTCAAATAAATTACCTAACATATGTAACCAGAACTAGAAAAAGAAGAAACTAAGCCCTTTGGGAAATAACAAAAATCTGAGCAGAAATAAGTAAGAGACCAGAAGAACAATAGAAAAGATCAATGAAACTAAGAACAGGTTTTCTGAAATAATAAACAAAACTGACAAACCTTTGGCTAGACTTATAAAAAGAGAAATAAATAAAATATGCTATTTAATTCCAGCCATAAGTGATTGATTTGCCTGTGTCATCTCTGCTGAAAAGTCAATATATCCTTTATATTCTGTAATGTATTTTAATATAAAATGTAAGAATACAAAGCAATTAACTTTACATGAACTATCGAAAATGTATATAATAAAACGTTCTTCATAACAAAACAAACCTCCTAACCAAACCAAAGCCTCTTAACCAAATCTCAGGCCTTTCTTATGCCCATCTTGGGGCTGCTGTCTATCTCCCACTCTCAAATCATTCTATTTCCTTGGCTTTAATGACACAATCAAAATTGTGCTCTCCTACTGTTTCTTGTATTGATCCTCTGTTTCTTTGGCTGGACTCTCTTCTTTACCTCCACCCTGAGGACGGTCTCTAAGGTATAGTTTTTAGCCCTTTACCATTTTCTTTGGACACAGAGATCTCTTCTGGTGTCAATCAATTTTTTTTTTTTTTTAATGGAATACTCTGAAACTGAGCCTATAACTCTCAGATTCTTCACTCCGTGCTTCCTATACAAATAGTTTCAATTTCTAGCCTTCTAAGTGTTTATCAATGGCATCTCTGTTCTCTTGTTTTAGACCCAGCTGTTAAAACCTGTGAGGTAGGTGGTGTAATTCCTGAATTTCACAGATAAGAAACTGGTCTTCAGTATTCCCTTGACACGTGAGAGGCAAGATTCAAATACAGGCGCAGTTGATTCTAAAGGTCACTCTATTAATCACTATTCAATACTTCCTCCACAGTGCCTAGTTCAATTGCATCCACTGGTAAATTTCATAAAGGAGTTTCCTATTACCATGACAGATTTATGGTTAAAAAGTTCCTATAAAGATTCTAATTTTATTTCATGTATTAGGAACAAATCATAATTAATTTTTTGGAGGGTGTGCATGGATGGGATTAGTTAAGGTAGCTATTATGCTGCCATATACAAGCACATGGCCTTATAAATAGACCAAACTACCACTACCCTCCACCATTAAAATCAGACTTGCTTTAAGAGGAATCCCTCTGTTGGTCAGCATTGTGCTGGATGAGGGTCAGAAAATAAATTACCTAGACCTAGATTCTCATAAAAAGTGAAGAGAAAAAAAAAAAAAAAAAAGTGAAGAGAAGGAAGAAGATTCCCAGGAGCTCATGTAACCATCCACACTACCTGGGCTTATAAACTTTGAAGGATTTTTACAATTCTTATGGCCCAGCTTTTGTCTGAGTGGCAACACATTCACTGATACCTTGTATAGTCTGTGGGAAACAGGAAGAGGTCACCAAATGGCTGCTGTTATTACTGTTGCTGCTGTTGTCACTTCAAAATAGCAATTGTAAGTTAGTGCATTAATACCATTAATTTTTAGTGCATTAATTTTTCAGTGTCAAATCATGGTGAGGCAGGTACTGCCTGTTGCACAGAAGTCTGATGATAAAGACAGCTATTGGGCATACATCCAAGAGGGTATAATACCTCAAAGGGGGAGAAAGGAAGAAAACTGGGAAGGCAATCACCTATACTTACCAAAAAAATGTTTAAGTGACTGAAAGATGGAAGAAACAAAAAGAGAAAAAAACCAGTCTCACCAGAATGGAAAATATATTAAATCTAACAATATTTATATAAACACATATTAATTGAACTTTTCTTCTCCTAGCCATTTAATACCTAAGAAGAAAATCAGCTTCATGTCCAGTATCATGACAAAACCATAAAGAAATATTTGTACAAATTTACCTTATTATTGCAAACATGGAATTGAAGTTCTTACATTCTCGACAATGAAGTGCAATTTTAATAAAATGTTTAATAATCTTCATTCGTTTGAGCTGATTTGATTCAGTTAAAATCTCTGAGGCCACCCAGAATGTCTCTTGGTTTACAATATCTTCAAATTCTTTCAAGTGAGTATTTCCTGTTTTTGAATCTAACTTAAAAAGGTCATCAATATATTCAGTAGGCTCAATATTACGAAATAAATCAAAGTCCCTCATTGACAGCTGAGTGGCCACCTCAATAGTACTGAGCTGCAGCATGGATAGTTGGCTTTCCTTAATTAGTTCTTGAGCATCTTCATCCGAACACAGGGTTTCTGTTTCCATGTTATTTTTTAAATAATACCTAAAAGGAAAAAAATTGTTTTTATAAGTGATTTCACATTTATAAGAACACTTTCCCTCTTTATCACTGTTGTCAAAATATTATACTGTTAATAACTTTTTGCCAGAAATGTCAGCAGAATATTAATTTAAAGATAAGACAGAGGGACTTCCCTGGTGGCACAGTGGCTAAGGCTCCACGCTCCCAATGCAGGGGCCATGGGTTCGATCCCTGGTCAGGGAACTAGATCCCACATGCCGCAACTAAGGAGGCCGCCTCCTGCCACTAAGACCCAGTGCAACTAAATAATAAATAAATAAATATTTTTTAAAAAGATAAAATGGAAAATTAACATTTTAAATAAGACTTTGAAGTTTTCCTCTTATTCCGCCATTTAACATCTATTGTTTTAAAGTGTAAAAATAATGTTGATTATGCTGTGAACTTAATCATTTTAAGAAACTACTCACATGACGTGTGAAGAATCATGTGTATATTCTTGAGAACAAAAGCTTTGTGAGGGCTCTATAAGGATACAGGACACATAATAGGTACTATACAAATACTTGTTCATGGACAGCATGAATAAACTCCTGAATCAAGACTGTTCACATCTCTACTCAGAAGTTGTTGCTGCACTCATTTCCTTCTTAACTCTAAATTTCCGAGAGAAGCAAAGAAGAATAAAACCCATAAAGGAGGGAAACTCTTCCACTACTGATTTCTCCCTTGATAAATCCAAAACCTCATTCCAGCAAATGGCACTGACCAGTAACCATAAAAAAGATCTTCATTTGCCTTTCACCTTTTTAGATGAACAATTTTATGGCACTTAAAAGCTAAGAGATGGGTTAAGTAAAGAATTCACAATTGGGAAATATACAGGGCTGTTGCTGCAGAAGAGGTTACATATTGCATCACATGTAGTTTTTACTTCATTCTTTTCTAACATACAACTTGATCTAAGCCTAAGTTTGCGCCCATCTATGTTTTATTGTCAAGGAACTATATTTCTTTTTCTTCTGCCTTTAAACTGTTCACATGCCTAAGAGATTACCATAAATAAGTGTTGAAACTCATACTATAGATAATAAAATTATATCTAACATTTAAAGTATGTTATGCTTATTAACTCATTTAATTCTCCTAACATTGCTCTGAGGTAGGTTCCATTATTATCATCCCACTGTATGAAGAGAAAATTCAGGCACAGAGAAACTAAATAACTTGCTCAAGGTCACATAGCCAGACCAGGGATTTGAATTTGGGCAGTCTGGCTCCAGGGTCCATGCTCTTAACCACTATGTAAAGCCAGCAAAGCAGCATTAACCCACTCTTTCTTAACAGCAACCATGATGGATAGTCATTTTAAGGTTTCCAAGGATCTCATCCTACATATGAATCTGGGCTCACTAAAAAGATTGCATTATTGTCAGAGAAAATCACCAGAGTAAAGAACAAATGTAGTACTAAAACTATCTTCTAGTTGATCAAATAATTTTCAGAGCACATTAAAAACATTTTTAAAAAGCTTTCCTGTATATCCATAAAAGGAAAACTACTAAGAAAAAGAATTATGAAAACTATGACTTCTTCTGCCCCAAGTACATACTGGTCATTTAAAAAGCAAATTTATAAATTAACATATATACACTCAGATACATACAAAGATATGGACCATCTAGTTTCCCCCTCTAAAAAACAGAGATTGGACTATACCAGTGGTTGTAAGACTTCATTTTAGCAGGAGGGCTAAAATATTTTAGAACACTATCCTCCCTTTCTTTCTCCCACTTTTGGGTAGCACTTATGAGTGCTAACACTCTAAGATTCTATTATACATAATTACAGAGACAACAGAAAGCTAAAAAAACAGAAATACATGTTAATTTTAGAGAGAACTCAGTAGACCTAAAAACATGATGTTCCTACTTAAAGTACCTCTTTTAACATGGAATCTTCAAAAACACATGTAGAAATAAGTACATTCATTAATAAGCACATTCACCTTCCATTGAGCTGAATTCTATCAGCTAATTTGGAGAATTGGTCCGGAAGTCTTCTCTGTTTTATGACACCCTCAGGAGTAACAGAAACTTCACAGAGAGAATATGTGTCAGATGCACCAGTCAAACCAAATTCATGAATAGCTTGACAAACAACTTCTTTAGCTGTAGTGTCTTTACAGATGATAATGTAGCAACTCTGTTGATCTGCTTTGAAAACTCTTATAACTTGATCAGGAATATCTGTATAAATACAAAAATATGTCCTGTTATTTTCCAGAAAATGGCTTTTAAACTCTTCAAAAAATAATTTGGAAGACAATGATCTCTCTAAACAGTAATATACACATTTCTATTTCAGGAGGTTAAGAGAAATCATTGCTGCATTTATTAATAAATAAATGTATCTTTTCAGATGACAAAATATTAATATATGTTCACAGGAAAACACCAAGAAAAAGAGAAAAATCAGAGTCATACTATGCATACGATTTGGAAGCCACGAAATCTTTGTTTATTATAAACATTTTTATGCCATTAAATATTCTTCAACAAAACATTTTTTAATGGAGGCATAGGACTTCACAATATGTATTTTATAATTTGAAATGATCCAAACCCTTAATCACAGACATTTACCTTGCATATCACTTTCCTTTATTATAAGTAACATTATGATAAATAATTGCCCCCACCCCAAACTCTCCCTGTAGATAAACCTTTGCAGGCAAGCTGATTATTTCCTCAGGGAAAATCCAAAAAAAGAGAAATGCTGAGTTAGAGGGCATGCATATTGTTAAGGTTTTTGAAATATACTTCTGAACTGTTCTCCAGGACAGTTATAATATTTTATCATCCTAGGGTATAAAGAGAGCAATTTTAGTCACACTCTTATCAAAACTGTTTATTAAAACTTTTTTTTTCCATTTTGAAAGACCTACTGCATTTCTGCCCTCCAAAAATGTGTCATTATTTTATATTTCACTTCTTTGGTTACTGGTGAGACTCACTGGTTTAATGAACCATTATTATTCCTTTTTAAAAATACCTTTTGGTATTCTTCATGCTTTTTCCTACTGAATTATACTAAAGACCAACACAGTCTACTATAAAGTGGCAAATGTCTTCCCAGATTTTATATTTATATACTTTAACACAGGAAAATTTTAAATATTCATGTGGTTAAATCTCAGTCTTTGCCTTTGTGATTTCTGCTATTAGTAAATAAGTCCTACTTTAAGATAAATGTTCATATATTATGTACATGTAAATAATGGTATTTTTCCCTCTTACTCTATCATATTTCTTTTTCTTCTTATATGGCATTGGCTAAAACGTCCTGAACAATGATCAATATGACAACAGTGGGCTAATTTTTTAATATAATTACATTTCTATTACATAATTTGCTACATAATTAAAAATAATTAAGTGAAAAGTGATTTAACAACATGAAAAACTGTTAAATTTTTCCTTATGATAATAAATTGTTACAAAAATTTCTTTCATTTTAAATCAGGAAAAATGTATTATTGTGGATATTTTTGTCATGTGTGTAGTGGGGGTGGGCTGGGGATATTTTGGTGGCTCAAGTAATGGTATATTCTTTGCCTAGCATTACCTCCTTCTTAGCATTGTATACATTGTAAGATTAAGAGGAAAAGAAAAATTACAAATTTGTCTCAAAACCACCTGAAGTATAATCCTAGCTAAAGGAAAGAGAAGAATAATGAAATAGATGTGGGAGGAAATAATTTCACAGAATAAAGTATGCAGTGAGGCTGAGGACACAAAAAGACAGAGACTGACTCCCAGGACTGGAAGAGTCAACTGAATATAAATGAATACAATCCCAGGAAGAAGGATTCTTAGCCAACAGATATTTTGAATGTTGTGGGTCTACTGTCAAATTGGAAGCAGAATACTTCATCTATTCAGGTCTCCTTCGTAAGATGCACGCACCAAACTGCCTGTTCTTAAGGTAGGCAAAGATCTGAGTCACCAAACACCTCTTGTTCCTATTTCTTTGCAAATAAGTCAATCCTCAGCATGTTGCTGACATTATCAGGTTTCTAAGTCTACAAGGCGTAATGATGTAGGGTCTTAATCCATGTGAACGAGATGCTTCTCTACTCTGGGCTAGAAAATGTAAGAAGTTGGAAATTTCAGTTTTCCAAAAGAAAGATACTGGACAGAATAGTTTCATTATCCCTTTTAACTCTATAAAAGGTGTCAAACAACTACTATTATTATCTGTATTGTTCCTACCCTCTTCACAAAAATAGGTCTCAGTTGTCCAGGACTCTAGAGTTCGATTTGTTTACTAGGTCTTTGGGGGCTGAGCCTCAGCCAGCAGAGCTGGCTGACCTGGAAGGAATGGGGAGATGTTCTGATCCCTTTTATTAATTTCTTCAGAGAAATTTATTCACAAAGACAGGTTGGGAATTTGCATACATTTCTCTTGCTGCTAACATACTATAACACCTGGGAAGGAACAGATATCTGTATCTTGTGTATCCTGCTAAACACTGTACTCTGTTACACTCTGTTAAATTGACACTCTGTTAAAACCACTTGTTTCACATGCAAAGGACAAACTGTCATATAGTCATATAAGTGGGATTCAGGCATCATAAATGGGTAGCTCTAGAACAGACCTGCAAATGGAATTATCCAAACGGTACTCCATAACCTAAACCTGGTGAATTCACCAAGATAATAAATGCCAAATTGGAAAACCATTTGTGAGACACTGGAGGAAAAAATTTCTCCACGCAGATATCAGTGTCAATGTAAACCTCTTTTTCCATTTTAGAATTGCTACCTCTTTTTCCATTTTAGAATTGCTTTTTCCATATATTTTCTTTACAAACATGTGTGTTAGCAGGAGAACATCATACATGCCAAACATAATACTTGGCACATGGCAGACACTCAAATGTTAATTGTTTAGATGAATGGTAAATATGAAGTTAGAATAAAGTTGAATCAAGAAGAAAAAATGATCTAAACATTTCAAATTTTAGGCACAAAACTAGAATGCACATAAAAATATAATCCTGTAAGCAAAACAGACATTTAAAAAGAATCTTGAAGCAGTACAGCATTTATCAGTCTTATGATTCATAGTCCATAATAAAATTCTTACATAATAGGTAAATGAATTCAAGAACTGAAATTCAGATACCTGGACTTCCATTCCAACCCAAGGGCAAAATTTCTAGAGTGTTAACTATCTCTCATAAACAAAATTAAAAAATGAGATAAGTGAAGGATACATGTTTTGACCCTGAGATTACACTAAAAATAGAAGAACTTTTTAGGTATTTAACATGATCATTTAACAAAAGTAGAAGACTGCCTCTTCATTCTGCTTTAAATTGTTAATCACTGTACAAATATTTATGGAGTGCCAGTTATACACCATCAGTGTTCTAGGTGATGAAGATGAAGTAATAAATGATATTGACAAAGTCTCTGCTTGCAGAAATTTGCTTATATTCAAGAGAGTAAGCGGTGGTTCAAGGAAAGACACACAATAATCAAGTAAATAAGACAATCTGTATAGTGAAAAGTTCACAAAGCAAACACAGGATAGTGGTATAATGGTATGGATTAAGGATTGGCAAACTTGTTCTACAAAGGGTCAAACAGCAAATATTTTAAGTTCTGCAGGCCAAGAGGCAAAACAGATAATATTTCGTAGATACTTATATAACAAGAAAGAAAACAAATTTCCACAAAATTCTTGACAAAATTAAAAATATATTAATAATGCAAACCTACAACATGTAAAGATATGTAAACACAGAGGTTTAGGCAACACTGCAAACATCCACTAAAAGGGAACTGGTTAAACAACGTTATCAGATGTTCAAAAAATTGTGGTAGAATACATTCTGATACAGAAAGGTATTTACGGTACATTGCTAAGTGAAATGGGCTAAGTGGAAAAAAATTATATCATTTGGGGTGAAGGAAACGATACACACATTTTATGTGCTCTGAAATTTCTGGAAAGATACAGGAGTAAATGAACAATTCTTAATTCTGGAAAGCGGAGACTTTTATATTTTATCCTCCTTCTGCAAATAAAAACTTTAATATATGTTCCTTTTATAATTAAAAATTAGTTAAAATACTTGCAATGCAAAAAGAATTTGAAGTTTACTAAATATTAACGAAGTCAAATAAAAAGTTTGTGCTATTAAATAAAAAAGAGTAAGCAAAAAGTTCCATATGAAGACTCAGAAAAAAAAATTCAGTTTTAAAATCCTTTTAGCTACACTCTGAATTCTTCTTTTAGGCCTCATCTCACATTAAGTCCAAAAATTCTGAAAACACTTTTCACAAGTTACAGAATAGCATGTATACTCTAATTCTATGAGTATAAAAACATATATATTCAAAGAAAATGACTGAAAGAATACATGCCAGTTTACACTGGCAACCTTGTAAGTGTAGAGAAAAGTTCTGCTTTCTACTTCATTCAATTCTGTATTATTCGACTTTTAAAAATATAGTAAAATACTGCATACAAACATAAGCAATAAAATACCATAGTCTTCAAGATACTTACAGTAAAAAGCAACAGCTGTAGGCAGCAAAAACAAAGCAAAACCATAAAAAAGTCAGCAATCAAAAAGCAAACTATTAAACAGTTCTGTACCTTTGTCCTTACTTTCTAATAACAATTTAAAACATGCAGCAAAAACATAACTGAGATGTAGACTGATAAAAGTCAAACTTGGCTGATGTCACACATGTACTACAATATACATACGTGATGTACACAGCTAATCTAAAATTCAGTGCTGCCATATATGATTTACGGAGCTGAATTTGGAATTAATTGGTAATAAATATTTTATTCAACATAAATACAAATAGCACGGCAGAAGACCTTTCGTAAAGTTGCTCATTTGGGGGTTTAAAAATATAATTTTAAGTTAAATTCCTATCTTGTATGTGTTCATTTATATTGCTGATATGGACAAAGGCTGCATACTGAGCTTTGCAGACTGACCTTCTCTGAATAGATTTTAAAAGGGCATCTTCAGCCCTTTCAACATGTTTTCATTGAGAGAATTATGCAGTCAATCTGAAATCAAGTTGAGTAGTACATCCTCTTCAGAGATAAGAATTTCAGTGCCATGGGGCTTACAGTTTCTGAATTTTAGTAATTCCAACCTCTCTCTTCCTTTCGCTCCCCCAGCTAAATCCCCAACTTCTTCTCTCCCTCCTCTCCCTTCTACCCATCCCTTACCCACCCCGCAACCCAGCCACACTTCTAAATATGCCAGTGGCAAAAATATAGCCATAAATCAATAATCATAAGTCAATCAATCTACAAATCATATATCCCTAAATACTTGTCTTATTAAAGTACAGACGCATATTTAGTTTGTGCTTTTGCAGTGCTTAAATATTTTATTTGTGAACATAGTGTAAGAAGTACTGCTGTGGAACACACACACACACAGACACAGAAGTAAATTCCCATGCTACCACATGACAAGCAATGTAAGAGAGACAATGAAAATGTGCTAGAGATTTCTGGAAAAAGAGATACTGATTCTGCGTCAGAGGGACCTGGGATTCCCAGATGAGGTAACAACTGAGTTCAGCATTGAGGAATAAGAAACATTTCATGGGATATGCAGGGAGAAAACACCAAAGCTGGCAGACAATATGGGCAAAGAGAGTTCTGAAGGTACATGCCATACTCAGGAAAGACAGAAGAGGTAACAGTGGGGAGAATGGCAGAACAGGAGGCTAGAAAAGGGGTTGATAATTATGCTGTGAAAATTGGATACCAACAGTTACTAAGTTATTGTCTTTAGGCTCCAAACCCACGCTGCCCTGCCACAATGGGGCTGGGACTCTGCAAACCACATTTCTTCTTTGCCAACTGTCTCCCTCTTAGGTTCTGCCAAAAAAGGGCACCAGAGGTAGACTGCAAGGTTAGAGGAAGAAGAGACTTGCTGCTTTATGTTCTTACTTGTGGGTATTTGGCTCTAGTATCACTCAAGCAACACTCCTTCACCCTGGTAGTGGCATTTCTTTCAAGTGCCAGAAGCTGAATCCAGTTTGCAGTTTCCTGTGATGCCTTAGTGCTTGCTTTTTTACCTTTTTACGTAGAACACGTTACTTTATACTTGGTAACAATTTCTGATATTAAACATATGGAGTGGTTTCTATCTCATGACTGAACCCGGAACTAACAGAAATCACTGGAAATTTCTAAGCCAAGTAACGACTCATCGAAACCTTCACTCTAGAAAGAACACTGGTAGTCACGTAGAGGGTAGGGTGTGTCAAAGACAGATTATTGGGTTTAGGAATCTCTCTGAAGAGGGAAAGAAGCAACTGAAATAAAAAGGAAGAAACAATGTGCAGAACAACTTTCTACTGTGTTTTTATGTTATGCCTTACATTTTAAATTTATGTTGCTGTATTAAAACATAAACTTTACTACTACATTTATACTTCCTCCTAATATTGAGATTTATATAATTGAGTTCTTCCCTTTTCCCACTAGCTGATAGAGATTTAGCATCAAAACTGAAGCTGAATCACAACTATGCCCATCTTTGTAGAGGTTTTTTTTTTTTTTTTTTTTTTTTATAAGAGCACCTTTTATATTGTTATAAAATTTGGAGAATGGATTGGTTAAAATGTTGAAACCTGAGACTGGAGATATAAGTAGTGGTGAGTTTATGAAAGCTCTCACTTACCACAGCAAGAAATTTGGCTTATAAACTTTTGACAATTTTATCAAGTAGAAATGGGCTTAGCTGCATGTAACAGAAAACCTAACAAAAGATTAAGCAAATGGACACATTTTTGTAGAGGTGTTTTTTTCCCTCCTCTCCTTGGACCCAAGTATATATTTCAGTTTTTAACTGCATGTGTCTTTTACTTAAAGCCATCTCAAATCCATTCAAATGGTGGATATATAAATAATTCTTCAAAGTGTTCCTTTGAAGTTACATAGTTAGATGACAATTTCTGCCTCTGAGCGTAAACAGATGCAGAAAAATAAACGATGTCCCACAATGAAAGTCTGAACACCAATGAAAAAGATGATATAGTACTTCAATTAACAATACTGTAGATAACAAAAACAACTTTAGCTTCAGGTGGTGGAGAGAAAAATCAGTGTTTCTAGAAAACTACTAACACATTTCTGTACATCACAGAGGAAGGTGAGACAACTTAGACTAAAATAATCTGTTTTATTCCTGTCCACATTCTGGGTGACATGTTTCTTGACTGAGAAGAAGTATCTCTGCTTTCATTCCATTGCTCTGATTAGGGTTACCAACAGATAATGTACTTCTCTTTCATATCGGAAGTACCACCACTCCAGTTTAGACAAAACGACATAATGTTCTCTTTAGCTTTTTTGCATTTAAGTCAAAATATAGAGGTGAGAAAAGAGGACTGCAAGCAAATCCAGTATTTGTTGCACAAGGCTCAACCACCTATTTATCTGTCTGGTACCAACATGGCTGAATAAAATAAACAAAAATTACCTGAGGGATTAGAAAAATCCAACATGCTGGTGGTAGGCTGCAGGAGATCAGGGCTGCTGGATGAGAGTGTTCCAGGGATAGGCATTATGGCCAAACTGTGCCTACAGTGTCTCGTTCCCACAATGCTGTCGTCCTGTGACTGGCTCAGGCCTACATCACTTCAAAAGAATGTAATATATCACTTTAAAGTATTTGAGGGGTCTTAATAGTACACATTTCTGTTCCCTGTGCACTAAGACATAATAGGACCAATTCAAAGTAATGATTTTAAAATAGTACAGCAATTTAAAAAATAGGACAAGTGTAATAATGAAAATGGCAATAAAGTGTTTTCTAACAATTACACTCAAATAAAATTTAACTTACACATCTAGGTAATTCTACTACAGTTGACCCTTGAACAACGCAGGTTGAACTAAGCAGGTCCACCTATGCACGGATATTTCTCAATAGGAGTAAATACTACAGTACTAAACGGTCCGTGGTTGGTTGAATCTGCAGATGTGAGGAACCACAGACATGTAGGGCCAACTATAAATTTTACATGAATTAACCCCTGCATTGTTCAATGGTGGAATGTACATCGTAGAGAAATGTTTGTATTTCATATTTAGTTTCTGCTGGTTTTGGTAGAGAAAATGAACCTGAGTGGGGAGTCCTTGAGGTCTGCCAGTTTCATTAGACACTTATATATATACCCAACAATGCACAGGGCTGCAGCAAGGTTCACCCTCTTGACGGAAAAGCTTGGCAACCTTCTAGGCAAAGGATGGAGTTGGGTGTGAACCCAAGCCAAAAATGTGGCAGGTTGTAGAAAACAATGGGGTCAGGTTCAAGTGACAAAATAAGACAGGTTGTAGAAAACAATGGGGCCAGGTTCAAGTGACAAAATAAGACAGGTCTTTAAACATGAGTAACCTGGGAACTGCTCAAACCAGCAAGTACAGAGAAAAGAAAACAGGAAGACGACATAGAAAATAGCAACAAACAACAAGAGCAATTTATGTGACAAACAGAAAGGAGAAGGAAAAAGAGGACCAAAAATGAAAATAGAAGAAAAAGAATTTTACAGTCTCTAGTTTATTCTAAGGGTATATTATTTCTTGTGTGATCTCTCAAGTCTAGTTATTTGGCTGTTCCCTAGATGAAAACATCAAAACCAAAGCAGAAAGCAAGTCATCGAAAGTTAACTGCCTGTAAAGGTTTCAAAAACAAGTATCAATTAAATGGTCATATTTAAGCAAATATTTTCTTTAAAATATTTTAGAGGTGTTAAATAGGCAATTCTAAAACCATTTAAGAAAAAAAATAACAACAAATAAATGTAACCCTGTCACTTAAGGTTTAGATATCCCCAAAAGTTCTATAAAACACAGGATAAGCAAAACAGTCCTATACAAACATAGGACAGCAATGAAGACTTCCGTCAGCATCAACAACCAAAATACCACTTAGTTCTAAGCATTGGTTTTAACTGGTTAAAACCAATGCTTTGGGTTAATATTAATTCCCATCTATATTTTTTTCAATGTAGCATTCTACCCAGTATTTGCTACATATACAAACAGTTATCACAGAATACTTACCTATTATCTTGGGATGGATTAATAAGGTCTGAGTGATATGGGATACTTCCTGAATATGTTAGGAGTTAAAAATAGGATGCAGGCAGATTAGGAAACTATGTAAGATGGAGTTTAGAGGACTGTTAAATAAACAGCTAAAGGACTGTTAGGAGCCAGACAAGGATGAGAGCCAGGACAAGACAGAGAGAGAGAAGTCAGGGAGAAGCATGAAGGCATGGAAAAAAGCAAAGATAAGTGTGTCAAGAGCAAGCTATGTCAGACAGACCTGGGTTATTAGCTGTGTGACCTCAGGGAAATTTCTTTCTGTTTCTGAACCTTGGTTACCTCCAAAATTGTGAATAATACTATTGATCCCCCAGGACTATGGCAAAGATTAAATTAGGTAATGTAGGTGAGCATTTTGGCACAGAGAAAAACAGGATTCCTACTTTTAAGAAGATAGTAGTACTTTTACTGAAATTAAAATAGAATAATACAGGGACTTCGCTGGTGGCACAGTGGTTAAGAATCCGCCTGCCAAGGCAGGGGACACGGGCTCCAGCCCTGGTCTGGGAAGATCCCACATTCTGTGGAGCAACTAAGCCCATGCGCCACAACTACTGAGCATGCACTCTAGAGCGCGCGAGCCACAACTACTGAAGCCCGTGTGCCTACAGCCTGTGCTCCACAATAAGAGAAGCCACCGCAATGAGAAGCCTGTACACTGCAACGAAGAGTAGCCCCGCTCGCCGCAACTAGAGAAAGCCCACGTGCAGCAACGAAGACCCAACACAGCCAAAAATAAAGTAAATTTATATATATTAAAAAACAAATAGAATAATACATACCTAGGAAGGATTTTACACAATTCACACTGAGAAACAGAGGGGGGGCAGGGTGGGTACAACAGGTAAAGGCACTACAGAAAGAGGAAACGCTTTCCTGGGGGAGAGAATGCAGTCTAATCTTACAGATAAAGCAAAGGGAATATTTTATTTGACAAGAAATTTTTATTTATGTTAAGTTGGTTCCTTACAATTTTTTTTAAAGATTTTTTTGATGTGGACTATTTTTAAAGTCTTTATTGAATTTGTTACAATATTGCTTCTGTTTTATGTTTTGGTGTTTTGGCCGAGAGGCATGGGGGATCTTAATTCCCCGACCAGGGATCGAACCCGCACTCCCTGCATTGGAAGGCGAAGTCTTAACCACTGGACTGCCAGGGAAGTCCCGGTTCCTTATAATTAGGTATGTATTCCTAAAGATCAGCGCTAAATGTTTTAAGATTAGGTAAGAGAAAAAAAGGAGGGGGGCTTTCACACATATTTTATTTATAGCTTTGTAAGTATTTTGGCAACAATTCATATTACATAAAAAATAAAGATTTTTAAAAATACAAGTCTTTCTTTGATTTCTGAAAACAAACCTGCCAGTTAGTTTTTGGACACAGAGAGTCAGGTAAATAAATCCAAGGAAGCAAACTGTTAAAAAGATTATCTGGTCCTACTAACAACCAAAGTCGAAACAACCTTAACAATGTTAAAAAGTTACAATTTTCTATTAAAGAGAATTAGCTGTCACTTGCAATAATCTGGAATTTACTACAGAGACTCAGAAGTGCATGAAATACTAAAAGTCTTTACCTCTCTTACTGATGTTATTTAGCATTACCTCTGCTTTTTAATAAGCAATAGCTATGACACTGCACAGTTAAAATAATATAAAGCTGGTTACAAATTCATGGTAATTAAGGTGAGAACATATATAAATGAAAACTATACTAATGTTATGTACAACCCCTGCTATGACATTAATGAAATAGAATCTAATTGACAAAATATCCACGCTTGCTTGGAAGCTGAATTTATAAAGCCTATTTGCAAATAATTATGTCATTTCTTACCAAAAGAGTCTCCTAACAAGGTGATGCACTAACAGAAACAAGATAGTTTTGAAAAATTCCTCAATAATTCCTGATACTGAATTTACTTAGAATAAAAGTATATTTTAGTTTCATTACATGAAACTAAAAAGGCTGCATAAATATCATCAATATGCAAATAAAAAATAATCCCAATATTAAAAGCAAACAAGGAAAGAATGCTGACAACAAATGGAAAGAAAAAGCTAATTCCTAATAAGCAAACAAGGCAGTCTACTTCTGGGACTGTTACAATGAATTATATACTTAGACAATCCATGATGAAAGAAAACAAAAGGTATGATTCAGATTTCCTGAACTGTGAAATATTTCCAGGTCAAGAAAATCCACATTGCTATGTCTTAATTTACAGATGTTATTCAAAATCAATCAGTGTTTTTTTTTTTTTTCACTTCTAATTTTCAGGAGTATTCTTTCATTTTAAAATTATGTCATGGTTAGGGGTTTGGGGAATTACCTATTCTTAGCTCAACTATTTGTTCCTTCCTTACATTCATTTTTTTTACTCCTCTCACAGATGTGGACATTCTCTCTTACAGTATTTCTATGACAACTCATGCCCTACTCTTAAAGTGGGTGCTGCAAAAGGCAGAGCCAAGTGCCCCTTCCAAAGAGTCCTGACACATAGGAGCCATCAAGAAATTGTGGAATTAAACTCATAAAAAATTTTTCTCAATTAAAAAATATTCAAACCAAAAAATTTTTAAAATATAAAAAACAAGCAAGCAAGCAAGAAATGGAAAATTTACCTATAAAGCTACTTAGAGAAAACCACAATCAACCTTCTTCCTTCTAGTCATTTCGTGGTAAATAGCACAATTTATTTAACCAGTCTTTTGCAACTGGACATTTAGGGTTTTCCAATTTTGTTTTATTATGAATAATATTACTAAGAACATCTGTATATAAATCTTCATCTAATTATTATCAGAAATTGAATTACTGAATCAAAGCTATGAACATTTTTAAAGCTCTTACTAAAAAAAAATGCCCAAATGCTTTATAGAAAGGTTGCATCATTTTATGTTCCCACAGCAATCTGAGCTTATTATCTCTCTTGCGTTATCAATTCAGAAACTGACTATTCTAACAACCTGTGGTGAAACAAACAATATTCCATTTAAAACTGTGTACCCTTGATTATTATTATTATTTTAATTTTTGGCCTTGCTGCACAGCTTGCGGGATCTTAGTTCCCCATCCAGGGATTGAAGCCAGGCCCATGGCAGTGAAAGCGCTGAGTCCTAACCACTGAACGGCCAGGAAATTCCTTATCCTTGATTATTACTGATTCAGAACATCTGATTCATGTTCTCTGACTGTTTTTCTACTGAACTTCTAGTGATGTGTGTGTGTGTGTGTGTGTAGCAAAAGGGATTGTCTGAATTAATTTGTAATGATTTAGTGCAAAGAACACACATTCTCAAAAATGCAAAGTAGCCAGCCTGAATTGTAAAATGACAAATTCATTCTCTCTGTAAAATAGGGTCCAGTAGAAAAACGTAAAATAATTTGTTTTGGGGGGTATTTATATAATTATTTATATAAAATATAATTTATAAAATTATTAGCATTATGTTTAGAAGAGATAACCAGTTTAATATTAACTCCCAAAGGGCAGCATTTTATTCATATTTGTATTCACAGCCAACAGCCTCCTGCTGGCACAAAGGAGACAATAAATGCTTGCTAACAACAACAACAAAAAAATCCCTCTGAGTTTAAGTAAAACGATTTTTATTAGATCTTTCATTTTGGGAGGTCCTAATATAAAGAAATAATGCTTGAAAATTTAACTGCTCCTGGCTACCTCAATTTCCTGCCTCCTGCTGTAAGCAAAGATAGAATCCAACTGGAGTAACCAATTTCCACTTCCTGAAGGAAACATTATAGAGATGAGATGTTGATTTAGATGCCTGACACTTGAATATAGCTGGGTGAAATGTGACACAGACAAGCTAAAGTTAGTTGCAATCACAGTGTTCTCTGGCTTTTCATGACACACGTCACAACACTGCCACAATGTGTTCAAAATGAGACCCTGTTAAAGGAGATACATGTATTCCAGACCAAACACCCAAGGTTTTCTGGAAATGGAACTCAGAGCATTACCTCCTGAGGAACTCCCCTTGTGAACTCTTTTCTGCCTTCTGGTCCTCCATTCCTTTCTCTTTTCCTCAGTGCCTTCATGCAGCCTTTCTGTCATCCAAAACTGTCCCCAATCTCTTCAGTGTGGGCTGGTCCCTCTAATATTTTCCTTATTCAATTCTCATTTGTGAGAAGCAGCTTATTCTTACAGTGTTTGCCATGCTGCTGTCGTACTACAGTATGCTCTATATTAAAAGAATCTTGCTATTTTAAAGTTATGATATTTTATAAACCTCAAGGAGAACAGTTCACTCAAAAAGGAATGAGTAATAAACTTTCTAGAAACGAGAGACATTATGAATACAGCTCAGGATGTTTCAATCCTCTGTGAGCCCCAAATTAAATGAAGAATAAACGTGTTTCCCTGAATTGAAAATAAAAACTCATGAAGAAGAGCATTTTCTGACCAGGAAATTCTTGAGATCTTTAATTAAAAGATGAGAGCTGACATTCACCTTGTTCCAAGTTGCCTTCTAATTAATTGCCTTGCTATTACTGCTACATTGTGCTCCACCTTCAACCCCAAATCACTATCAGAGCTAAAAGAGAGCTCTTCCTCAAAGATCTTACCACAAATCTTACCACATCATATGCCTTTGATGGCTCCCTATTATGACATGGTGAAGTCCATATCTTTAGCATAATATTCAAAATCCTTCACTTACCTATCTATCATGCTTCATCTTTAGGTGTGCACTGAGAAACACAGTCTACTCAAACCTACCAAGCTTGCTCCTGCCTTTGTACACATCAAAACATTTATCACCCTGTAATGGACCACTTGCCTAGTTTTCCCTTTTAGATGATCAACTCTTGCAGGGCAAGAAACTTGTTCTACTTCCAATATTTCTGTCTCTGGATATTGTGCCTATTTTATAATAAATGTGTGAAGAATAAAGGGTTCCTGCTATGAATTCCTTAAAGGCAGGGACTACCTCTTTCCAGCTCTATAATTAACATCTGGAACAGTGCCAAAAACTCTCAGGAGCCCCAAATTAAGTATTTTCTTTGAATATGCTTTCTTTTCTCTTTTTTTTCCCCACTGATTCATTGTCTTAATTCAACAAATACTGAGTGACTACTATGTGGTAAGTACTGTATTTGATTAGAACGTTTGTGATTACTTTAGAAAGTAGATAATATAAAATATACACAGATATAATATATACTAGAGTAATTCCAAGTCATGACCCTGTATTCATTTTATCAGTATTTTACAGGCTTTAATTTGCATTTAAGTTCCTGAAGTTTTACTAAGTTTTGGTGACATTTCATTTTGAAAATAGAAATAAATTTGATTGAAAAGGTCAGCTTTAGAATTCAGGAAGGAATAAATAGTGCAATAAGAGAAAGATGATTTAAAAGGCAAAAAAATAGGGCTTCCCTGGTGGCACAGTGGTTAAGAATCCACCAACCAATGCAGGAAACATGGGTTCGAGCCCTGGTCCGGGAAGATCCCACATGCCACGGAGCAACTAAGCTCGTGCACCACAACTACTGAGCGTGCACTCTAGAGCCCGCGAGCCACGACTACTGAGCCCGCATGCCACAACTACTGAAGCCTGCGTGCCTAGAGCCTGTGCTCCACAACAAGAGAAGCCACCGCAATGAGAAGCCCGCGCACTGCAACGAAGAGTAGCCCCCGCTCGTCGCAACTAGAGAAAGGCCACACGCAACAACAAAGACCCAATGCAGCCAAAAATAAATAAAATAAAAAAATAAAATTTTTTAAAAAAGGCAAAAAAATAGTATCAGTGAATATGTCCCAAGTTTTAAGGTGTCCAAATTTGTAGATCAAGGGACTGATATTGGACCAAAAATATACAAAAAAAGATTTCATAAAATAAAATGAGCAATCTTTTCTAAAATTCACAACAAGGCTAATGGAAGAATACATAATCTAACAATGGTAACTTCTTGGAAGTGATGAGGAGACATTTAGAATTTACTCTTACTTATTTATGGATTGCTTGTAGATTTTATGATGCAATAGTTGTATAAAAAACAAAACTGACCCAAAACTTCCCTTCTCCCACAAAAATCTTTACGGTCAATAGGAAAATGCCTACATGACTAAGATTGCTGTTACCTACCTAAACAGTTTTGGAGGCAAGATACTAAATCGTGTTTTATCCAAAATTTTCCTGATTTTGTTTCTTCCACCTGAAACAGTATTTGCTTTTATTTTCTTGTTTCCTTTCTCCTGTGATGTCTGTTCAATATCTCCTGGTACATCCTGGATTGAGTGGCGATTACTTTTTTTTTCAGCAATTTTGGGAATATGAGGAACACCAGATTTCTCTTGTTCGGTCCTAGTAAGCAACTCTTTGAACACTGTGGAAATAAATAAATAAAACTGTCATTTCTTTTCTTTTCATTAGAAAGTTTTTATATCCACAACAAATTTTAAAAATAAACATAGTTGCTTTCTATCACTGGGCCTTTCACAGCCTCAGTCATTAAAACTCATTTCATTACGAAATTTATACTCACCCTTTATTAATCAGCTATATCCATTTTTCAGCTTTTATACCTGACTGTACTTATGATGTTGTCCAACAGTGATAAAAGAAATTCACTGGGGAAAACAGAAATGAAGCAGGCAGATTGCCAGCATGTTTCAAAAGCCCAAGGTTCCTATTTAGGTAATAAGCAGTATAATTGCTAATCAACCCAGATTTTATAGAAATAGATAATTAGATTCTATTATTTATATGTTATCCCTCACCATTTGAGATGAGATATAAGTACTATAAGTCAGGCCCTGTTTTGTAAAATTTAGCCATCAACAAAATGGGAAGAGCTCTGCTGGACCTGCTTTTACCAGAAATAAATAGTACTAAATTTTGTAATATATGACAATTTCCTCAAGGTAACATCTGTGAGACTTAATTCAGTAGAGTGAAAGCCACTAAGCATTCACTACAGCGGTCTGAAGTAAAAAACCAAGCATTTATAGATAACTTTCTATCAATCCTAAGCCTGGTGAGTTATACTTCATCCTTAAGGAAAGTACAAGCACAGTGGGGCATTTGCCTTTCCAGCAATCTCTTTGCCTAGATCCAGGCAAGCTTATGAAAAGCACAGTTTCTGTCTTCAAGATAACAGAAATCTTTGGGAGTCACCTTTCAAAGATACCTTGCTTGATTAAAATACAGTAAATTCTTTTCAGTCGTCTTAAAAAATTTCACTTTATTTTAAGCCACGTGGTAAAAATAAAAATGCTTTTTTGAGCTAAAATCAAGATACTCACCAATTCAAAAAATATTTACTGACCTACGAACACGTCAAGCACTATGCTAGATGTTTGCAGATTCCTCCTGTTGTGAAACATAGTCAGTCAAAGATATATGGTACAGAGAGAACATAACGCGAGGAACTAGTTAAGAGAGCAAGAAAGGGAAAATTGTCCTTCATTAAGTCACTGTGTTAAGAGATCAGTAAAGTGAGTTGATTTTAACTAGGCAAAGGGAGAAGAAGGATTAATTCTAGGTAGAGGAAATCTCAAGTTTAAAGTACCTGTGGTAGAAGGAAAATTCAAGAAAATGAAGATGACTGAAGAACAAGGTAGAGAAAGGGCTTGATAATGCTATGGTAAGGTGTCTGAATTTTCTGTTAAGAGCAACAGGAAATCTCTGGCCAGCAGATATCCCTGGCTGCAGTGTGTATGTAAGGTGACTCAAGAGTGTAAAATGTAGTTTATATCTTCACTGGACTTGTGTATATAAGTAAAAATCTGCAGAGCTTGTGATTTGTAGATAAAGAAATGATTGTGTTAAACTAAAAAAAAATAGTGAGGGACAAAAATTAATGTCAGTAAGCAAATGTAATTAGAATACCATTAAACATCAATATCAGATATAATATATGAACCAAAAATGAAGGTGTCCAAGAATTAATAAAAGAAATGTTTAATAAATTTGACTACACAAAGATTTAAGATTTCTCTCTCGGAGCTGGGGGCAAGATGGCGGAAGAGTAAGACGCGGAGATCACCTTCCTTCCCACAGATACAGCAGAAATACATCTACACGTGGAACTGCTCCTACAGAACACCCACTGAACGCTGGCAGAAGACGTCAGACCTCCCAAAAGGCAAGAAAATCCCCACGTACTTGGGTAGGGTAAAAGAAAAAAGAAATAACAGAGACAAAAGAATAGGGACGGGACCTGCGCCAGTGGGAGGGAGCCGTGAAGGAGGAAAGGTTTCCAGGCACTAGGAAGCCCCTTTGCGGGCAGAGACTGCGGGTGGCAGAGGGGGGAAGCTTCGGAGCCGCGGAGGAGAGCGCAGCCACAGGGGTGCGGAGGGCAAAGCGGAGAGATTCCCGCACAGAGGCTCGGCGCCAACCAGCACTCACCAGCCCGAGAGGCTTGTCTGCTCACTCGCCGGGGTGGGCGGGGGCTGGGAGCTGAGGCTCGGGCTTTGGTGCTAGCCCGGAGGGAGTCCGGGAAAAAGTCTGCAGCTGCCGAAGAGGCAAGAGACTTTTTCTTGCCTCTTTGTTTCGCGGCGCGCAAGGAGAGGGGATTCAGAGCGCTGCCTAAACGAAATCCAGAGACGGGTGCGAGCCGCGCGGCTATCAGCGTGGATCCCACAGCAACAGGGGCGCAGAGGGAAAAACGGAGAGATTCCCGCACAGAGGCTCAGCGCCGAGCAGCGCTCACCAGCCCGAGAGGCTTGTCTGCTCACCTGCTGGGGCAGGCGGGGCTGGGAGCTGAGGTGCGGGCTTCAGTCGGATCGCAGGGAGAGGACTGGGGTTGGCGGCGTGAACACAGCCTGAAGGGGTTGGCGTGCCGCGGCGAGCCGGGAGGGAGCCGGAGAGGAGGTCTGCAGCCGCCTAAGAGGCAAGAGACTTTTTCTTGCCTCTTTGTTTCACGGCTCGCAAGGAGAGGGGTTTTCAGAGCGCCGCCTAGACGAACTCCAGAGGCGGGCGCGAGCCGCAGCTAACAGCGCGGACCCCAGAGACTGGTAGGAAACGCTAAGGCTGCTGCTGCCGCCACCAAGAAGCCTGTGTGCGAGCCCAGGTCACTCTCCACACCGCCCCTCCCGGGTGCCGGTGCAGCTCGCCACTGCCAGGCTCCCGTGATCCAGGGACAAATTCCCCGGGAGAACACATGGCGCGCCTCAGGCTGCTGCAAAGTCACGACGCCTCTGACGCCGCAGGCTCGCCCCGCCTCCTCCGTACCGCTCCCTCCCCCGGCCTGAGTGAGCCAGAGCCCCCGAAGCAGCTGCTCCTTTAACCCCGTTCTGTCTGGGCGGGGAACGGACGCCCTCAGGCAACGTACATGCAGAGGCGGGTCCAAATCCAAAGCTGAACGCTGGGAGCTGTACGGACAAAGAAGAGAAAGGGAAATCTCCCCCAGCAGCCTCAGAAGCAACGGATTAAAGCTCCACAAACAACTTGATGTGCCTGCATCTGTTGAATACCTGAATAGACAACAAATCATCCCAAATTCAAAAGGTGGACTTTAGGAGCAGGATATATTAATTTCCCCTTTTCCTTTTTTTGTGAGTGTATATGTGTATGCTTCTGGGTGAGATTTTGTCTGTATAGCTTTGCTTTCACCATCAGTCCTAGGGTTAGGTCTGTCCTTTTTTTTTTTTTTTTTTTTTACTTAAAAAAATTTTTTTTTTCCTAATGTATGCTTTCTTAATAATTTTTTCCGTATTTTCTATTTTTAGAAATTAAAACATTTTTTAATAAGTTTTTTCAAATTTTTTATTTTAAAAAAATTAAAAATTTTTTTTAATAAATTTTTTTTCTTAAAAATCTTTTTCTTATTTTTTACTATAAAAAAATTAATAAATCTATTTTTAAAAATTAAAAAACAATTTTTTCTGAATACATTTACTCTTAATAATTTTTTTTCTTATTTTTTATTATAATAGCTTTATTTTATTTTATTTTATCCTCTTTTTATCTTTCTATTTTTTTCTCCCTTATATTCTGAGCTGTGTGGATGAAAGGCTCTTGGTGCTCCAGCCAGGCATCAGGGCTGTGCCTCTGAGGTGGGAGAGCCAACCTCAGGACACTGGTCCACATGAGACCTACCAGCTCCACATAATACCAAACGGCAAAAATCTCTCAGAGATCTCCATCTCAACATCAAGACCCAGCTTCACTCAACGACCAGCAAGCTACAGGGCTGGACACCCTATGCCAAACAACTAGCAAGACAGGAACACAGCCCCATCCATTAGCAGGGAGGCTGCCTAAAATCATAAGGCCACAGACACCCCAAAACACACCACCAGACGTGGACGTGCCCACCAGAAAGACAAGATTCAACCTCATCCAGCAGAACACAGGCAATAGTCCCCTCCACCAGGAAGCCTACACAACCCACTAAACCAACCTTACCCACTGGGGACAGATACCAAAAACAACGGGAACTACGAATCTGCAGCCTGTGAAAAGGAGACCCCAAACACAGTAAGATAAGCAAAATGAGACGACAGAAAAACACACAGCAGATGAAGGAGCAGGGTCAAAACACACCAGACCTAACAAATGAAGAGGAAATAGGTAGTCTACCTGAAAAAGAATTCAGAATAATGATAGTAAGGATGATCCAAAATCTTGGAAATAGAATAGACAAAATGCAAGAAACATTTAACAAGGACGTAGAAGAACTAAAGAGGAACCAAGCAACGATGAAAAACACAATAAATGAAATTAAAAATACTCTAGATGGGATCAATAGCAGAATAACTGAGGCAGAAGAAAGGATAAGTGACCTGGAAGATAAAATGGTGGATATAACTACTGCAGAGCAGGAGAAAGAAAAAAGAATGAAAAGAACTGAGGACAGTCTCAGAGACCTCTGGGACAACATTAAACGCACCAACATTCGAATTATAGGGGTCCCAGAAGAAGAAGAGAAAAAGAAAGGGACTGAGAAAATATTTGAAGAGATTATAGTTGAAAACTTCCCTAATATGGGAAAGGAAATAGTTAATCAAGTCCAGGAAGCACAGAGAGTCCCATACAGGATAAACCCAAGGAGAAACACGCCAAGACACATATTAATCAAACTGTCAAAAATTAAATATAAAGAAAACATATTAAAAGCAGCAAGGGAAAAACAACAAATAACACACAAGGGAATCCCCATAAGGTTAACATCTGATCTTTCAGCAGAAACTCTGCAAGCCAGAAGGGAGTGGCAGGATATACTTAAAGTGATGAAGGAGAAAAACCTACAACCAAGGTTACTCTACCCAGCAAGGATCTCATTCAGATGTGATGGAGAAATTAAAACCTTTACAGACAAGCAAAAGCTGAGAGAGTTCAGCACCACCAAACCAGCTTTACAACAAATGCTAAAGGAACTTCTCTAGGCAAGAAACACAAGAGAAGGAAAACACCTACAATAACAAACCCAAAACATTTAAGAAAATGGGAATGGGAACATACATATCGATAATTACCTTGAATGTAAATGGATTAAATGCTCCCACCAAAAGACACAGACTGGCTGAATGGATACAAAAACAAGACCCATATATATGCTGTCTACAAGAGACCCACTTCAGACCTAGAGACACATACAGACTGAAAGTGAGGGGATGGAAAAAGATATTCCATGCAAATGGAAATCAAAAGAAAGCTGGAGTAGCAATTCTCATATCAGACAAAATAGACTTTAAAATAAAGAATATTATAAGAGACAAAGAAGGACACTATATAATGATCAAGGGATCGATCCAAGAGGAAGGTATAACAATTGTAAATATTTATGCACCCAACATAGGAGCACCTCAATACATAAGGCAAATACTAACAGCCATAAAAGGGGAAATTGACAGCAACACAATCATAGTAGGGGACTTTAACACCCCACTTTCACCAATGGACAGATCATCCAAAATGAAAATAAATAAGGAAACACAAGCTTTAAATGATACATTAAACAAGATGGACTTAATTGATATTTATAGGACATTCCACCCAAAAACAACAGAATACACATTTTTCTCAAGTCCGCATGGAACATTCTCCAGGATAGATCATATCTTGGGTCACAAATCAAGCCTTGGTAAATTTAAGAAAATTGAAATCGTATCAAGTATCTTTTCCGACCACAACGCTATGAGACTAGATATCAATTACAGGAAAAGATCTGTAAAAAATACAAACACATGGAGGCTACACAATACACTACTTAATAATGAAGTGATCACTGAAGAAATCAAAGGGGAAATCAAAAAATACCTAGAAACAAATGACAATGGAGATACGACGACCCAAAACCTATGGGACGCAGCAAAAGCAGTGCTAAGAGGGAAGTTTATAGCAATACAAGCCTACCTCAAGAAACAGGAAACATCTCGAATAAACAACCTAACCTTGCACCTAAAGCAATTAGAGAAAGAAGAACAAAAAAGCCCCAAAGCTAGCAGAAGGAAAGAAATCATAAAGATCAGGTCAGAAATAAATGAAAAAGAAATGAAGGAAACAATAGCAAAAATCAATAAAACTAAAAGCTGGTTCTTTGAGAAGATAAACAAAATTGATAAACCATTAGCCAGACTCATCAAGAGAAAAAGGGAGAAGACTCAAATCAATAGAATTAGAAATGAAAAAGGAGAAGTAACCACTGACACTGCAGAAATACAAAAGATCATGAGAGATTACTACAAGCAACTCTACGCCAATAAAATGGACAACCTGGAAGAAATGGACAGATTCTTAGAAATGCACAAACTGCCGAGACTGAACCAGGAAGAAATAGAAAATATGAACAGACCAATCACAAGCACTGAAATTGAAACTGTGATTAAAAACCTTCCAACAAACAAAAGCCCAGGACCAGATGGCTTCACAGGTGAATTCTATCAAACATTTAGAGAAGAGCTAACACCTATCCTTCTCAAACTCTTCCAAAATATTGCAGAGGGAGGAACACTCCCAAACTCATTCTACGAGGCCACCATCACCCTGATACCAAAACCAGACAAAGAGGTCACAAAGAAAGAAAACTACAGGCCAATATCACTGATGAACATAGATGCAAAAATCCTCAACAAAATACTCGCAAACAGAATCCAACAGCACATTAAAAGGATCATACACCATGATCAAGTGGGGTTTATCCCAGGAATGCAAGGATTCTTCAATATACGTAAATCAATCAATGTGATACACCATATTAACAAATTGAAGGAGAAAAACCATATGATCATCTCAATAGATGCAGAGAAAGCTTTCGACATAATTCAACACCCATTTATGATAAAAGCCCTGCAGAAAGTAGGCATAGAGGGAACTTTCCTCAACATAATAAAGGCCATATATGACAAACCCACAGCCAACATTGTCCTCAATGGTGAAAAACTGAAACCATTTCCACTAAGATCAGGAACAAGACAAGGTTGCCCACTCTCACCACTATTATTCAACATAGTTTTGGAAGTGTTAGCCACAGCAATCAGAGAAGACAAAGAAATAAAAGGAATCCAAATCGGAAAAGAAGAAGTAAAGCTGTCACTGTTTGCAGATGACATGATACTATACATAGAGAATCCTAAAGATGCTACCAGAAAACTCCTAGAGCTAATCAATGAATTTGGTAAAGTAGCAGGATACAAAATTAATGCACAGAAATCTCTTGCATTTCTATACACTAATGACGAAAAATCTGAAAGTGAAATTAAGAAAACACTCCCGTTTACCATTGCAACAAAAAGAATAAAATATCTAGGAATAAACCTACCTAAGGAGACAAAAGACCTGTATGCAGAAAATTATAAGACACTGATGAAAGAAATTAAAGATGATACAAATAGATGGAAAGATATACCATGTTCCTGGATTGGAAGAATCAACATTGTGAAAATGACTCTACTACCCAAAGCAATCTACAGATTCAATGCAATCCCTATCAAACTACCACTGGCATTTTTCACAGAACTAGAACAAAAAATTTCACAATTTGTATGGAAACACAAAAGACCCCGAATAGCCAAAGCAATCTTGAGAACGAAAAATGGAGCTGGGGGAATCAGGCTCCCTGACTTCAGACTATATTACAAAGCTACAGTAATCAAGACAGTTTGGTACTGGCACAAAAACAGAAATATTGATCAATGGAACAGGATAGAAAGCCCAGAGATAAACCCACGCACATATGGTCACCTTATCTTTGATAAAGGAGGCAAGCATATACAGTGGAGAAAAGACAGCCTCTTCAATAAGTGGTGCTGGGAAAATTGGACAGATACATGTAAAAGTATGAAATTAGAACACTCCCTGACACCATGCACAAAAATAAACTCAAAATGGATTAAAGACCTAAGTGTAAGACCAGACACTGTCAAACTCTTAGAGGAAAACATAGGCAGAACATTCTATGACATACATCACAGCAAGATTCTTTTTGACCCAGCTCCCAGAGAAATGGAAATAAGAACACAAATAAAGAAATGGGACCTAATGAAACTTAAAAGCTTTTGCACAGCAAAGGAAACCATAAACAAGACCAAAAGACAACCATCAGAATGGGAGAAAATATTTGCAAATGAAGCAACTGACAAAGGATTAATCTCCAAGATTTACAAGCAGCTCATGCAGCTCAATAACAAAAAAACGAACAACCCAATCCAAAAATGGGCAGAAGACCTAAATAGACATTTCTCCAAAGAAGATATACAGATGGCCAACAGACACATGAAAGAATGCTCAACATCATTAATCATTAGAGAAATGCAAATCAAAACTACAATGAGATATCATCTCACACCGGTCAGAATGGCCATCATCAAAAAATCTAGAAACAATAAATGCTGGAGAGGGTGTGGAGGAAAGGGAACTCTCTTGCACTGTTGGTGGGAATGTAAATTGATACAGCCACTATGGAGAACAGTATGGAGGTTCCTTAAAAAACTACAAATAGAACTACCATACGATCCAGCAATCCCACTACTGGACATATACCCTGAGAAAACCATAGTTCAAAAAGAGTCATGTACCAAAATGTTCATTGCAGCTCTATTTACAATAGCCAGGACATGGAAGCAACCTAAATGTCCATCGACAGATGAATGGATAAAGAAGATGTGGCACATATATACAATGGAATATTACTCAGCCATAAAAAGAAATGAAATGGAGGTATTTGTAATGAGGTGGATGGAGTTAGAGTCTGTCATACAGAGTGAAGTAAGTCAGAAAGAGAAAAACAAATACAGTATGCTAACACATATATACGGAATCTAAGGGAAAAAAAAGCCATGAAGAACCTAGTGGCAAGACGGAAATAAAGACACAGACCTACTAGAGAATGGACTTGAGGATATGGGGAGGGGGTGGGGTGAGATGTGACAGGGTGAGCGAGTGTCATGGACATATATACACTACCAAATGTAAAATAGATAGCTAGTGGGAAGCAGCCGCATAGCACAGGGAGATCAGCTCGGTGCTTTGTGACCACCTAGAGGGGTGGGATGGGGAGGGTGCGAGGGAGGGAGATGCAAGAGGGAAGAGATATGGGAACATATTGTATATGTATAACTGATTCACTTTGTTATAAAGCAGAAGCTAACACACCATTGTAAGGCAATTATACTTCAATAAAGATGTTTAAAAAAAAAAAAAAAAAGATTTCTCTCTCTACATATATGTATGTGTGTATGTGTATTTATACACACAACCCAAAACAAATGAACAAACAAAGAAAGTCAAAAGACAACTGGGGAAAAAATTTGCAACCCTTAGGACCAAGAGATACTGTTATTTATTTATAAGGCATTCAAACAAATCAATAAAAGATGAATAACTCAACATAAAAATGGACAAATGAAGACTGGTCATAAAGAAGAAATGTTAGCACATAAGAAAAGTACTCAACTTCCTTCATTATTAAAGACTGTGTATCAGGAACTGTAAAGTTGATTATACCCACTGCAGAGGCATTCTTATACATTGATGAATGAAGTGTACATAGACTGGGGAAACTTTTAGAAAGTAAAACCGCAGTAACTATAAAAGTAATTCCACTCTGAGGAATTTATCTTATAGCTATATCTATATAAACATAAAAGATAAGTACAAAAGGATTATTACATCATTGTAAATAGCAAAAACTATAAACAACCTAAAACATCCATCAATATGACATCAGATCAATAGATTATGATAATAGTGTGATGGAATTCGATGCAATAACAATTACACAAGAAGTAAACCTGTATGAAACTGCTGTGGAAAGGTATAGAATATTGTACACAATATGGTCCCACTGGGTGTCTTTCTTTAGTACTGTAATTTACAAAACATGCATGTATTACTTTTATTAAACAATTAAAATGCTAATAATAAAATTATCTGAGTGGTTGGATTTTTAAAGATGTTAGAAAGTTGTGAAAAGTAAGAGGAATGGATGAATAAAAACTCCAGAGCAGGAAGAGGGTAAACTGAGATTGCCAGCTGTTTTCTTCTCTGGGGACATTGCTGAATCTAAATATAAACAAAAGGTGAGGCTCAGGTGGAAGGACTCTACTAGAGGAAAGAGAAGTTTTGATGGCTGCGAGTACTGGCAAGAAAACTGGAATACAGAGAGGCACCAAAGCAGTGTCACTTTTCTTCATGAGATATCTCTATTAGTAAGACAAGGCATGAGGCTGGAAATTTCTTAGACTCTCATGGTACTCAGGAGACAAAGTCACACAACAGGGAGAGACTTCCAACAAACACACAACAGATTTATCTGCTTGGGGTGGGAGGCTGAAGAGCTAAGCTCAAAATCTCTGAAGGGAAAAACTTACAAAAAAAGGAGACAGAAAGGTACCAGATTCTGAATCAAGAGATTGGAGGTGGGGGAGGAGGTAGGAGGACAAGGTTGAATAAGCAGAGTCAAATTTCCCACAATCTCTGAGTTGTTAGAGACAAAGTTCCATTAGAGCAGGGGCCTACATCAAGCACATGACAGACAAGTCTCTCAACTTGAAACCAATGGACACAGTCTAAGTAATTCTGCAACCCAGCCTGACCCAGCTCAATTCCGCTTACCCTATGTGATTAAACAGAGGAAATGGCAAATCCTATCTGTGAGAAAATACTAATTTCACTACTAAGGTTCCTTTGTATACAAAGTACAGCATACAATAAAAATTTTAAGACTCACAAAGAAAGAAAATAGCCAGAGGGAAAAACAGAATAAAAGATAATCCAAATGTTAGAGTTAACACACAAGGACTTTATAATATAACCATTACAAATATATTAAAGAACATAGAGGAAAAGAGATAAAATGGATGAAAAGATGAAGAAAAAGATGAAGAAGTGCAACAGAGAACTGGAGATTCAAGTGGATATTCCAGAACTGAAAAATATCTAAAATTAAATTCAGTGCATGCATTTATCAGTAGACTGCATACAGCAGAAAATAGGATTATTTTCTTAAACACAGGTCATTACAAAATACCCAAACTGAAAGAAAGAAAAAATTGGAAAGAATAGAACAGAATGTAAGAGATAGATGGGATGCAAATCTTCTAACATATAAGTAACTGATTTCCCACATGGGAGGGAAAGAAAAGGGGCAGTAGTAATTAATAATGGCCATGAAATTTTGAAAACTGATAAGCAAACAACAATGCACAAATTCAAATGCTGAGCAAACCCCATACAAAATAAATACAAAGAAAACTGTGACGAATCCTTGTTACAGTTAAAACTGCTCTGAGTCGTATTTGCATCCCATGGGAAATGCTGGTATTTTTGTTTAGCCTTCTGCGGGTTGTGGTTCCAGTGTTCAATTTTCAAAGCCTCTGCAGTGCTATACAGATCTGTCCACTTTGTACCACCTAGTGGTCAGTCTGGGACCTGAGTAGAGGTCTGCTTGGGCCAGTTCTCAAAGTCTATGATATGCTAAATACGATCAGATTCACGCACCTACAGGATGGGGGTGAGCCCAGGATTTCATAAACAACTTTATGGGGTTGTTTTCTCCATCTTAGTTATCAACCTGGTACTTTCTAGTTCCTTAGGCCCCCTTTTTTGGACCTCTAGAGGGAAACTGTCCACTGCAGTGCCTTAGGGGACAAGTAGAGGGGAACAGAGAGAGTGGGGGGAAAAAGCAGTGACACTGGCTTTGTTTTCTTGGAGCCACTGCCTCACTAAAGGGTGAGGAACATTTTCTCAGTCAATGCCACTGGATTGCTTGGAGGCTGGGGCCTGAGAATATGGAGAAAACAAGAGTGAAAAAAAAAAAAATCTGTGGGGATTCCCCCTCTGTCTGAGCTTTAGGAGTTTCCTTTCCCATTCCTTAAGTCAGGCTGCTTCAGGGTCCTTCTAGATCCGCACCATAATATTCACATCCAGGTTTCATGTTGCCTTGAGTCCAGTCCGGGGGATACTGGAGTGAAAAAAAATGGTAAATTCACTTCTGGTGGTGGTACTTTGAATTCTCTGAGTTCTCAAATAGATGGATCATGATTTTTGTTTAGGTTTTATTGTTGAGTTCAGTGGGAAATGAAGGGTAGCATGTTGTTTACTCCATCTTAACCGGAACCAGAATCCTTAATTTGCTTTTTATCTTCAGGGACATAAGGACATATCAAATAGCACCTTAAAGTCTGTGTTTGATATTCTGGAGCTCCTACGGTTCTGTTTCTGTTGGTTCTGGCTTAAAATGATTTTTAAGAGGGCCTCACAATGTTGGATTGTTTGACTCCGTATTTGGAAACTTATTTTTACAAATAATAGGCTGCTGCTAGCATCTTCTAAAGAGGATTTCTATTTTCTTTTGCCAGGTACTGGAGACCTAGGGCCAGGTCAAAACTTGAGGTTCTTCTGAGTTGCCTAGAGTACAGTCCACATTCTCTTCAGAGTTAGATACTCAAGTTCTCAATCAGGAACAAATGTTGTTATGCTAGAGTGTTCTGGCCTTTAGTAGGCTCTACGCTACGAACCTTCTCTCAGCAGCTCCTTCTCTCAGCTACATTCTATGGATGGGAAAATAGCCCTGGGAAATAAAACATCCTTTGGGGGGTACAGTCTCAGGATGAGTGGTAAGGGATTTGACACATCCAGAGTTTGTGATTTTAACAAGTGCAGGATTCCAACTCTTTCAACTTTTCCTGGGAGCCTATTGCCAAAAAAAGCTCAGTCTCTCAGTTGTTTTTTCTGTACTGGTAAATGCTCCAGGGCAGATATGGCTCCAGTTTACCTCTTTAAGGTCTAACTTCTCTGTTCAATGGCAGGTAGCTCTTCACTAGCCAGCTCCTTTAGTTGTTCTCAGTCAATACTAGAAATAGAAGACAAGTTTTTTAAACAAATTTTGCTCAGATTATAGGTGGTCCTTTGAATTGGGAGTCACATCTTTCTTTCATTCTGGAATGGCCTCTGCCATTGTTTCCTAAATACTTTCTTCTTCACATTTTCTTTTAGATCTCTTGGAATAGTGCTCAATTGCATTTTGTCTTTTTTTGCTCTATAAAGTTGATTTTCTCAAGTTACCTACTCATTCTACTGAATGTTTCTGTCTTTTCTACTAAAATATGCCTTTGCATATTTAAAATAACCCCAAGAGGTATTTTTCTCAGTGACTGTCTTTTTTCCAAATATCCTGTTCTTGTTTTAAGGAATGAATTTTTAAATCTCTCTGTGCTGAGTTCTAGAAATGGTTTTCTTCTCCTCCTCAAATTAACTATTTTCTCCAAAATCTATAAGCTCACTTACTAGGTTCTTTACCATCACCCCTCAATAATCCTGGTTCTCTTATAACTGGTGATCCCTTGCTGTCAGTTCTAATTAACACAAAATGAGCAAATACCTAGTATCATCTAAACAAATCTGTTTTCTGGTCACAGCTTGCCTTTTTGTAGGTGTTTTGACTGTGAATTCCATGCAGGATGACCTAACTGCTCAACTTTGCTTCATGATAATGCCAGAGTTACTGGGACTTTATTCCAGGCACCACATCCAGGCTAAAATGCTCCATTTTCAACAAATTTTCTACTAATATTTCTTTGAGATACTCTTTGGTGTTTTTTGCATGAGGAGAATGTTGGCTGATTACACTCTGGCTGGGGCAAGGAAGGAGGTCTTGAGGGTACGGGCCCCCTTCTGTAGCACCACGTAACTCCCACACCCTGCAACATCCAATCTAGGGTTCTGTTGGGCAATTGCTTCTCACCATCCAAAGAGTTCAGAGGTTGTGGTTTCTCTTCCTCTTGCAGCCTTCAGATCAATTTTATCTCCCAGGGTCCATGTTGTTAACCACTACATTATACTACCTCTATGTTTTTATACACAACCACATTTGATACTAGTTAGTAATTATTATGTGCCAGGAACAAAAAAAGTTTAAAGGTACTGATGCTTATAAGTACCCTACGAGGACTTCCCTGGTGGTGCAGTGGTTAAGAATCCGCCTGCCAATGCAGGGGATATGGGTTCGAGCCCTGGTTCGGGAAGATCACACATGCCGCAGAGCAACTAAGCCCGTGTGCCACAACTACTGAGCCTGCGCTCTAGAGGCCGCGAGCCACAACTTCTGAGCCCACGTGCCACAACTACTGAAGCCTGCACACCTAGAGCCTGTGTTCCACAACAAGAGAAGCCACTGCAATGAGAAGCCTGTGCAACGCAACGAAGAGTAGCCCCTGCTTGCCGCAACTAAAGAAAGCCCATGCACAGCAATGAAGACCCACCGCAGCCAAAAAATAATAATAAAAAAAAGAACCCTATGAAACAGAGCTGGAGAAACTGAATAGAGAGACTAAACAATATGCTTTAAGTGTCAGAGCAACCTCTGCTTTCATATTTTTCAAAATCAGAATCCTTTTATTTTAACCCAAAAGTTGATATTTCTAGATACTAGTCCAAAGTCTAGGAAATCCAGAAACTGCTAAGGTTTACTTATTCTATGCTAAACTTATATAATATTTGGAAATTGCCAATAGACTATCATATGCCAGATTTAGCATGATGTAATTCAGTGAAAGGGACTCAAGTGAAAAGAGGAAAAACACCAAATGTTTCATTTTTCATTATGACTAAGTGCAGGATAAGGAGGAGCCAAAGTGGGGGGAAAACGCACACACACACACACACACTTCCTTTTCCATAGGCACAGTTTTAAAATTCAACTCTTATTCCTCAAATTTCAACCTAAATGATGTAGAGAAATTTTTTTCCTTCCTACTTTATAATGACTCTTAAATTTTCTTTGATAGTTTTTAATTGCTACACTTTTTTTTACTGTTGCCCTTCTCAGAATTTCAGAGAAAATCCTATGAAATCTAATCAAACTAAGTCACAGTCTTCCAAAAGTTAAAAAAAAAAAACCCCAAATAGTAGATTAAGTTAAAAGTACAAGCTTAGTCCTTGCTTCATTCAAACAGTAACATGATCAAAACATACTATAGGAACAGTAATCAATATTTTTACAAAGAAAGGTATACTGTTATTAAAAATCAGCAATTCACTGATTAATTAATTCAATGTTTTACTGAATTTATTTCCATGAAACAGCTAATCTGGCATTCATATTATTATTTCAGAAAGCTAGCTAAAACATTAGAAGTAGACTGATTTGCACATTAGCAGGGAGAAAAAAAGCCTGACTATGACTTCTCAGTTTCATTCAGATCAATCTAAGTTTCATTCAGTATCCCCAGGCAAAGTACAGTACATAATAGATACTCAGTAGACATTTCATAAATGACTAAGTGTAGTTGTACACCTATTTTAAAACTAAGATTTCAAAATAATTAAATACAAATAAAAATTCTAGAGTACAGAATACTATATCTCAGCACTAAAGATCCTAAAAATGTTAAAAAATCTTAGATAGAAACATGTTTTAAGTATTTTTACTTTCCTCCCTTTCACTGCAGTGATTTTTTTCTTTTGTATCAACAAGCAAAAGGGCTCAGATAGTTTTTGACAACAAAACTCACCAAAAATGTTGGTCTTTACAGTAAGTGCAAGATGAGTATTATTCCTCAAAATTTCAAGGGCCTTCACAAACGTTATATTCTCAAAGTTTTGTCCATTTACTTCCATTATCTTGAGAAAAGTGTTTGAAAAATACAAATTAAGACAAAAACAGTATTAGTTATTTCTGCAATCTTAAGTTTAATGGTGAAAAAATAAAACTTAAATAAAATGCACCTATGTGTGAACAATGCTTATCTCTGTGAGTAGTGGAGTTACTATCTAATTTTTTTTCTCTGTATTGTGGTATTTTCCTAAATCTCTACTATAAACATTTTTTTTTTAAGTTCATTCCCTCTGGGATCATACTAGAAAAAAATTTTTTAAAAACATAATGTTTTATATATGAAGGAAAAATTTTAATTGTGTCAGATCAGCTCATAAAAATTATCACCTGTGTGTGTATGTACAAATTTTAGTGAAGTATTCTAAATGCAAATTTACTGCATTTGAAAGAGAGATAAATTCATTTAAAAGTGGTACTTTAAATGCATCTAATATCATTTCCTGCCGCTGACTGAATCAGGCAGTCAAAAAGCAACAAGCACAACTGTGATGGGGTCTTGTTCCATTTGACACTGCTGATCACTCACATCAGGGCTTCACAAACTTGGCTGCACCTCAGGATCATCAGGAAGCTTATTCAAAAGTACTAATTCCAAGGAAAAAGGATAAAGAGATAAACACAATGAGAAAAAAAGGCAGTACAGAGGACAGATCTCAAGGACTGACACAAAGATTTCAAAAGGATAAAAAAGAGTGAGAAACAAAATATTAGGAAAAGAAAAAGAAAAAAAAAAAAATCACAGAAGTAAAATCCCCAGAGTTCAAAAAAGTCTTCAGTCTACATACTGAAATGGATCATCTAGTACCAGGCAAATAAATAAATAAATAAAGAGATTAAAAAAAAAAAAATCCCATGAAAATTCTGAATTCCAAAGACTTAGAACAGAGACTCTATAAGGAACACTGTGGGGGTTGGTGGTGGGGCGGGGGGGGAGGAGGAGAACCAGAGGTACCTAGAAAAGAAAAATAAAGGATGGTTTGGATTTCTTTTGGGCCACACTAAGTGATGTGATACTTTTCTGTGACTTCAATGTTCTGAGGGAAGAATGACTGTGATAAAAGATTTTTACACTCCACTGAACAAAAAAGTATCATCAAGACATGTAAGGACACAAAGTTATAGTACTCATTTACCCTTTTTGAAAAAAGTACTAGACAAGGTACTAGAAGTACTAGAAGACAATCGTGAGATAAAATAATGGGGACATACTGGCATAGATGAAGTGGAGGTGATCAATGAAATCAGTAAGGCAGGTGCAAATACCTAAATGATTGTTAATAATAATCTTATGAAACTTAATGCAAATGTCAAAGTACTCCTAAAACAGAACATCCATAATGTTAAAAAAATGACTTATAATCTAGATCTAAAATCTCAGATAATTTCAACCATACTTGGGAGGACTGAGGGAAGAAGTAAAAACATGATAAATTTCTCTCCTCTGTCAGGAATGAAACCACTGGATTTTTCTTTTTTTTTTTCTTCCTGTGAAGAACGAGATTCTTAAATATGTTTACCAAAAAATACTAGAACAATAAATATAATGACTCCAGGTTCCTTGCTACTAGATATTCTTAATGAGTAGTCTGAGTAAGGTCCAGAAATCTCTATTCTATAAAACTCCCTTAGGGGAAGAAGGGTATCATTAAAACTTTATATAAGAGTTTCTTTTCTAAAATTACATCATTTTTTAAATTTTAAAATATTTTATTACGATATACGTTTTACTTATTATGTGAGAGTTTCTTAACCCCTTGCACTATTAATATTTGGTCTGGATAACTCTGTTGTGGTGGCTGCTTTGTCACGGGGTGTTGTAGGCTCTTTAGCAGTATCCCTGGCCTCTATCCACTAGATGCCAGTAGTAATTCCCAAGTCATGACAATCAAAAATAACTCCAGACATCACCAAATGTCTCCTGGGTGACAAAATTACTGCTGGTTGAGAGCCACTGTCCTGAAGTGTAGACCTTTTCATAATGTGAATGCCCTCTTTTTTTTGGCCTCGTGGCATGCAGGATCTTAGTTCCTTGACCAGGGATCGAACCTGTGCCCGCTGCAGTGGAAGCACGGACTCTTACCCACTGAACCACCAGGGAAGTCTCTGTGAATGCCCTCTTAATTTAAAAAAATGACAGTATGGTTTGGTTAAAAGTAAAATAAAGTCACATTCTAAATGAATGTGTGAACAAACCAAAATTTTTAAGTGGAACAAATTCAGCTTCCCAAGTGATTCAGCTAGACGAGAAACCACTCTTTGGTGTACATGAGAATTATCTAGACTCTTTGGTGTGCATGAGAATTATCTAGAGAGCTTTGTTCAAAATACAGATTTTCAGTCTTCATCTCTGCAGAATGTGATTAATATGATTACTAAGACTGAGGTGGGTCTAGGAATTGTATTTTTTAGTAAAAAGGCTGTCCGTAATCTCATTTTTGAAATATACTGTTCTATAGTTAACTAATGCCTACATGGAGAGAATAAATCCCTATCAACTTACTCCCAGTGTCTCCTTCCTTTTCCTAGTCCTTCAGCCAGCTCACTCTGCTTATGGATGTAGTTCTGTTACCATATGAACATTATTTAAACCAAAACCATCATTTATGGTAATCTTAGGCCACTTAGAGTAAGGATAGAAGTGCTTACTCCTTTACAACATGCAAGGGTAGGGTGCTAATTCTCATATGGATCTTTCTGGAATACTGTGAAGTTGCCAACTGATAGAGCTTCCTAATCCTTGGAGAATGTGCAGGACCATTCAGGTCGATAGTGGCCAGACTACCATGCTGTTTCTGGATGTACTATATCAAATTTACCATTAAAAGTAATGGATATATGACAAAGACATTTTTAAAATAAACGATTAAAAAAATACTACCTCTAAAAAGAAGCTTAAAAAATACTTCCTGAAATTTACCATGCTTACTTGAAGAAATATCAGATGAGGAAAAAAGTAGCACACCTATTACTTATAAAAAGGCTTTAAGTGGTTGTTATTTACTTACCTGATCACCACGTTTCAGTCCTGCATCAGCAGCTTTGCTACCAGGTTCTACTCCTTCAACAAAAATACCAAATGCCTTCTCACTTCCTCCATTTAGGCTGAAATGCAGAGGGGACTCCCGGGAAGCCTTTTGCAGTACAACCTGTCTCCACTTAGCCTTCGCAGCACAGGCAATATTCAATAACCGGAGATGACCATTCATTTTCTAGAAAGTAGAAAGGGGTAAGGTATATATAAATGTATATATTTATTCCTATAGGCTTTTAAAAATCACCTAAAATTATTAGAATTAGAGCTATATTTAAAATATAGAGGAAATAAAGAACATATAAATAGGGGTAAATAAAACTGAAGGAGGGAAACATTCCACCCTAGAGCACTCTCAAGAATAAGATCTCTTAAGTGTCCGTCATCGGATGAATGGATAAAGAAGATGTGGCACACATATACAATGGAATATTACTCAGCCATAAAAAGAAATGAAATGGAGGTATTTGTAATGAGGTGGATGGAGTTAAGAGTCTGTCATACAGAGTGAAGTAAGTCAGAAAGAGAAAAACAAATACAGTATGCTAACACATATATATGGAATCTAAGGAGAAAAAAAAAAAAAAGGCCATGAAGAACCTAGTGGCAAGATAGGAATAAAGACACAGACCTACTAAAGAATGGACTTGAGGATATGGGGAGGGGGAGGGGTGACATGTGACAGGATGAGAGAGTGTCATGGACATATATACACTACCAAATGTAAAATAGATAGCTAGTGGGAAGCAGCCGCATAGCACAGGGAGATCAGCATGGTGCTTTGTGACTGCCTGGGGGGGTGGGATGGGGAGGGTGGGAGGGAGGGAGATGCGGGAGGGAGGAGATATGGGAACGTGTGTATATCTGTAGCTGATTCACTTTGTTATAAAGCAGAAACTAACACACCACTGTGAAGCAATTATACTTCAATAAAGATGTTTAAAAAAAAAAAAGAATAAGATCTCTTAATATGATTTTTTTAAAGTTTCTAGAAAAGGTTAGAAAAGATTTCAAAGTGATGTCTCATTTAGAGAGGGATGACAAAAAAAATTTCTTCTTCATTTTCTGAACCTTACTAATACATAATCTGTTATTACCATCTTGCTTATCTCCTGGCTGTTACCTAAAACCAGAATCTTTTTAAACCCTTATTTAAAACCTTAAAGGACTTGAACCACCTTCCCAACATTGTCTAACATTCAAAGACACATTCAAGTCTCCACCTCTTCTAGAAATATTATTCTTATATTATTTTAGATCTTCCTTAAACTTAGTAATATTCTAACTTTCAGGTTCTAATATCAGTTTAATATTTAACTATTCTCAAATAGTGTACTAAGTAAATCTCATGTCTATAACAAGAAGCTAAATTTTTTTCAGGGTAGGAACCAAGTCTTTCACCTGTTGTGATCCTATATAACAGCTTGGAGTATAAAGTAGAATTCAATAAATACTTGATGACTGACTTGATTACTGGGGAAAAAAATCCCATGATTGTAAGGCAGTTTCTGTTTTCCATAAGCCCCTTGAATATTTACATAGCCAGCACTGGAAGAGCCTCTATGGGCCTCTTAATCAAGTTCCCTGTGCATTCCCCCCATTTCACATAGAGCAGATGTGCTGCTGAAAAGGTTACAAGGAACCAAGAGGTAAGGAAAGGGACAAAAAAATCTGCCAATTTCCCCCTCTTTATTCAACTTAATCCACTTGTACTATATGAGTAATAACAATGGTTCTTGAAAATTTGCTATGTGCCAGGTTTTGCTGGCAGATTCTTATGTTTATTAACTCACTAAAATCCTCACAACAATCTCAACAATCTATAGGCTACTGTCCATAAAATAAGACAACTGAGGCATATAAGGTTGGACAACTTGTCCAAGTTCACATATCCACCAACTGGTGAAGTCTGAATGTTAATTCAGGCAATCTGACTCCTGAGCTGCATTATTATTTACTTCCTAAAATTTCAAGTTTCTTGGAGCAGACAACCCAGTTGCAGTTCAAAGTTTTAAATCTAATAGGGAGAACAAAATGGATTTATAAATAGCTACCATGAAAGTTAAGAAGACCTTGAGGGTATTAATCATAGGTGTTGTATATTAAGAACAAATGAAATCACATGCAGAAGGGAGACTTAAAGTCTAAAGTAGATCTGATAAAGTATGTGTATTTGTATGCCTAAATCAGTGAAGACTGTGGAAGAAGCATGATTTTTGTTTGGGCGGAAGTAGCAGAGGATGAACAGAAGTCTAGAATACAGATTTGGAAGTTCTCAGAACAGGCAATCAAGACACAGGAGAAGATGAAAGCTGTTCTGAGTTGCTATTCTTCGGGGGTGGGGTGGGAGGTTGGTAAGAATCCCTAAACTCTGAAGAAGATAAAATTCTTCTGAGCCTTACTGTATCTTCCAGATTTTTTTCAAATTCCTCCAGAAATCGAGTCATAGCAGGATCACCTTCAAAATCATTAAAATGATTATTTACCCATAATAATACAATCCGTGTTACCTGCGGAAACATGGAAGAGGCAGCATACGATTATACGAGAGGCATTCTTTCTGCAAAAGTAGGTTCCAAAAGCATGTCTTAAACAGAGGGGGAATTGAGCTTTATGGCTAATCCCTTTGCCCACCTGCTCACACACAAAAGGCTCATTCTAACAGAGAGGCATGTCTTAGTTTGAGCTTTTGCTTCCTTACGTACACAAGTAACAGAGAAAGCCAAGACTCTGCCTTCACTGAAAAAACAAGGCTGTATACTAACATGTAAGAAGTACATGCGATGTATATTTTGGACAGTATCTTAAAACACAAGCCTCCAAGAGCAGGCAAATGTCAAAAGTGTTTCTTTAGCTGAGAAAATGTTTCACCAAAATTATAATAAAAATCTGAAACTTCCTTCGTAAATACTGTGTATTTTCAAAGTTGTGAACTGATTTATTACTTTGTGCCACAGATTAACAGAAAAGTTAAAAACTAACAAATGGAGGTTGAATTAAATAATGTGTCTACAGGGAACTCTACTCAGTACTTTGTGGTGACCTAAATGCAAAGGAAATCCAAAAAAGAGGGGATATATGTATATGTATACCTGATTCACTTTGCTGTACAGCAGAAATACAACATTGTAAAGCAACTACACTCCAATAAATATTAATAATAATAAAAAGCTTCTGAATATTAAGAAAAGACACAGGAGCCAAAATAAGATCAAAAGAAATAAGCCAGAGAATTTTCCAAAATCTAAAAAAAAAAAAGGAAAAAAAAAGTGCCTAACAATAAGTAATTTTAAGTCATATACTTTTAAAATTGTGGTAAAATACACATAAAATCCACCATTTTAACCACTTTAAAGTGTACAATTCAGTGGCATTTAGCACATTCACAATTGTGTACAACCGTCCCCACTACTAGTTCTAGAACATTTTCATCACCCCAAAAGAAAACCCCATTCCCAATAAGCAGTGACCTCCCATTCTGCCCTCCTTCCAGCCCCTAACACCCACTACTTACTTGCTTTTCTGTCTCTGTGATTTGTCTACCTGGATACCTCATACAATATGTGATCTTTTATGACTGGCTTCTTTGTCTTACCATAATATTTTCAAGGTTTATGCATGTTGCAGCATGTATCAGTATTTCATTTTTTTTAATGGCTGAATAATATTTCATTATATGGCATACCATATTTTGTTTATCCATTCATCAGTTGATGGACATTTGGGTTGTTTCCACTTTTTGGCCATCATCAATAGTGCTGCTATGAACACGACTTACAAACTTTTGTTTGCACACCTATTAGCTCTTTTGGATATATCCTTCAGGAGTAGAACTACTGGGTTACACAGTTAATTCTATGTTTAACTTTTTGAAGAACCGCTAAGCTGTTTTCCACAGCAGCTACACCATTTTACATTACTATAACCAATGTATGGGAATTCCATTTTCTCCACATCAACACCCTTAAAATGCTTGTTATTTCCTTTCCTTTTTTTTAAGTTATCTTAGTGGGTGTGAAGTGATCAAAACCATCACTGTGGTTCTGATTTGCAATTTCCCTGACTAATGACATTGAACATCTTTTTCATGTGATTGCTGGCCATTTACATATCTTCTTGGGAGAAATGTCTATTCAAGTCCTTTGTCCATTTTAAATTGTATTGTCATTTTGGTGTCGAGTTGTAAGAGTTCTTTATACATTCTGGATACTAGACCCTTATCAGACATATGATTTGCAAATATATTCTCCTATTCCATGTGTTGTCCTGTTTTTCCTGATAGTACCTTTAATGTAGAAAAGGTTTTAATTTTGATGAAGTTCAATATATCTATTTTTTCCATTGTTCAAGGTTGTGCTTTGGGTATCATACCTAAGAAACCACTGCCTAATCCAAGGTCATGATTTTTTTTCACCCCTTCTTTTCTTTGAAGAGTATTATAATTTTAGCTCTAATATTAGGTCTCTGATCCATTTTGAGTTAATACTGAATATGGTATAAAGGTCAGACTTCATTCTTTTACACATGAATATTTAGTTGTCCCTAAATCATATTTTTGTTCATTCTCTAGCATGCCTTTATTTCCTCAGCAACCTAAGTAACTACATATAATTTCAAAATCAGGGGGAAGGCAAGCCTGTAGTTTTGGACACTTGAGTTTCCTAGACGATAGAATTCCACAGTCCAACTACATCTAACTTATTTCCCTTAAAGTATAACTCAGAAAGATACACCAGGCAATTATTATGGCCCTCCTTTTATTTTTCTTAAAATGACTAACTTCCTACCTGTTACTGAGGTAGTTTACTGGTAGTAATGTACCAGTAGCTGAGGTATCACTATTCTTTCCATGAGAAGTACAAACACCCCATAAAATAAGGTAAGATAATCTATTTAAAACAGCAAACAATGTTTAATGCCAAAAAAAAAAACCAACAAAACTCAAAGCTAGATTAAAATAAGTTACAGCAGTGATAAATTAAGGTCAAAAAGATAAACTGTTTTAAAATGATTATAAAGTCTTTAACTCAAAAATCAATGTATTTCTAATTCTATTTAGATTGTTTCTAAGCCCTCTTGAAAAAATTTACTTGGTGAATATTCTTTCTAAACTATTAAATGACTTTTAAATGTTTTATTGATCTCCTCAGTAACCACCAAGTATTTTGATAAAGTGTAAAAATATTATCATCCATCTTCTGAATTTATAGCTACACCACAGCCTGCTTTCAGTTTTTGCCTTTTAGAAGGCAAAATATCCACTTTTAACATGTTATTCTGTCATAAAAGTAACCAAGCAGAGATATGTCTATACTGATTCACTAACTTTTTAGGCGAACTGAATCTTATCAAAATAAACATTTAACTTGTCAATTGCAAAAGGTTTTGGGGGAATAAAATTTAAAAGTTAAAATCACTTTCATGCCTTTCATAATTATAAAACCAACCTTATCCCTTAAGCTGTCAATTTTAAACCATTCCAATAGTTTGGTCCCAACATCCAAAGGACTTTCAAGAAATGTTCTGTAAGTTAATAGGAAATCTTCTATATAAGTTGGGTCCACAATGGAATGCTCTTCTATTAAATGCATGATGAGACGCTCAGGTGTTGCCTAAAAAAGAAAAATATAGGAAGAATTAGAAAATAAACAAGTAGCTCAGGAACCAAAGAACTCCTATTGATTACTTCCTTTTGTAGCCACTCTATTACAAAGTCCTTGAAGTAAAGTTTCACCTTTAAAACCCTCAGCACTCGGAGTACGTAGTCTCTCTAGGTTGTAGTCCACCATCACCCAGAGGTTTAGAGAGAGAAAAGGCAGAGGAATAAACATGCACAACAGCATTTACTCGGCCATAGCTGTTTTTATTGGCATTTCATCATAGGAACGCGGGGATAATGTAATGACTGTCGCGAGTAAAGAGAAGGAAGAGGTAAGAGTTAAATTAAAGAAGTAAATAAATAAAGTTTTCTTCCAAATTTAATCATCCTTAAATTCTCTTCTGTCCCAGGCTATAGGAACAACATAGCAGCTCAAGATAGCTTGTTTTATTGTTGTTACTTCCTGGAACAGAGGTTTCCTCTTCTATGGTTTCTCCATTCTAGCTCACCAGAGGAACTAGAAGTTCTATAAATAGTTTTTACATTAACTCAGAGTTTAACTGCTTGCCTGTTTCCCAATGTATAAAAAAGAATGCAAACAACATTTATCTACTGCTCCTTCTTGAGCTTCTGAATCAATGTTAAACTTTATTACCTTAGCAGCATTTTCAAAAATGGGTGCACAAAACAAATACAGAAATAAACCAGATGTTAAGCCAAATATAAAAACCAACTGTTGCCCATAACCTCAAATTTCAATTTGTTGCATTCATCCAAAGAATTTCACTGGCCAGAATTATTGCATAGCAAACATAGATTAATACTAACAATGTTCTTATTTAAGAATTTATTAAAAAATAAAAAAGGGTACCCCACTGCTAATAAGGTATGTAAATCATTTCTCTAGAAGGAAGTCAGAGGAAAGGCTCTTCGAATTACCTATTTAAGGGACAAGACAACCACAGGTCATTCTTATTCTTCTCCCACCCTCCAAAACACTCCAAGAATACCAAATTGGGTCTATCATTAAGGCAAATCACAATCTGAGGTCACTTAAATGCGGTTCTTAGATCATATATAGCTAAGTCAGGGGTGGAAATGATCAACATGTTAAAGAAAGGCCATTATTCTGATTAGCTAAATCACTGAGGCAGGATCTCTGTGGAGACTAGGCCATATATTCAAAACTGTATTTAAAGACAAGTCCCTGGGACTTCCCTGGTGGTTCAGTGGTAAAGAATCCACCTTACAATGCAGGGGACTCGGGTTTGATCCCTGGTTAGGGAATTAAGATCCCACATGCCGTGGGGCAACTAAGCCTGTGCACCACAACTACTGAGCTTGCACACCTCAGCTAGAGAGCCCGCGTGCCACAAACTAGAGAGCCCACGCACTCTGGAACCCGTGCACCACAGCTACAGAGCCCACGCACCCTGGAGCCTGTGCGCCACAACTAGAGAGGAGAAAACCCGCATGCCACAACTAGAGAGAGGCCCGTGCACCACACGATGATACCACTTGCCGCAATTAAGACCCGACGCAGCCAAAAATAAATAAAATAAATAAATAATAAATAAATCTTAAAAAAAAAAAAAAGACAAGTCCCATTGTCATGCAGTGGCATGTTACCAAACTGCTCACTAGCATCCAATACGGTGGATGCTGGGTGACAGGGTACGCAGAGTGGGCAGGTGAAGGAGATGGCTGGCATGGTAGAGGCTGGTTATGATGAGCAAATAAGTAAATATACAGAGCATAACAAGAGCCACTGTTGGATAAAGTATTTACAAGAAGGGGAAGGAAAAGGCTACCAAAAACTTTGTGGTATAGTACTGGAACTGGGAGTACTGGTATGAACTCTTGACTGTTATCAATAGATAGATAGATATAAGAAGATACAAGTGTGTATGAATTTATAGTAAATAAATACATATATTTCCTACCTCTGTCTGAGGAAAAGTTCTAGAAGCAATGACACCACAGTAGCAGTGAACAGAGTGCCCAGATCCTGGTTTTTTAATGTTGTTCTCTACTAGAAGGATCCAGGGCTCTCCAGAGAAATGTCTGATTCCAAAGCAGGGGCAGTAAAAGATGAGCCTGGAACATCTCGTTTTGCCAGATAATAATGAAGCTCTCAAAAAATGATGGGGACATGTCAAAAGGATACAGGAATCAGCCTTAAGAGAGTCCCACTGGCCAAATCTGGGACAATCTGACGATCAGAACAACACTGATGGTAAGGGGATACAATACATGAGACCATAACAATATAATTAAAGAGGGGAGAATGCTCATTCTTACAGTAGAATGACAATAAATGTAGAAGAAATAATGGAAATAGAAAATCACCATTACAGGCAGGAGTAGTCAATCGAAGTAAAGACTGGTGGATAGAGGTTTGTAAGACATACTGACACTATCCCAGAACATCAATGCTCCAAATGCTCATCAATTACAAAGGGTAAAATGGTGGCTTTAAGTGAAGAAACTTGACAGACAGACACCAAGAGGACCGGGTGATTAAGGTTAACTTCACTGGTGGTGAGACAGGTTGACACTGTATGCTCCCTGAAATGATGCACTGAGAAGAGCACATTATTTCTGTGGAATTCCTGCCTGGAAAGCATGACTGTAGTCTGGGCATGAGGCAACACCGAATAGATCTCGTCTGAGGGTCATACTACAGACTATAAGGGCTGTATTCTTTAAAACTGCTGAGAGGAATTGGGTGTCATGGGCAGTGTTTCTGCGCACCGCCCCTCAAGCTGAGGTGTCGGCGTCGGCATTTCCCACGAGAAAGTCTGGTCTGAAGTGCAGGGCACGAGGCCTCCGAACGCGGCCCCCTATGAGCAAGTGGAACTAGACTGAGCACAGAGGAAAAGAAAAATAGATGGCATATGGACAGCAACAGTCAGCTCTACCTACCACCAGTCCCTCCCATCAAGCCTCTTAGATAGCCTCAACCACCAGAGGGCAGACAGCAGAAGCAAGAAAAACTACAATCCTGCACCCTGTGGAACAAAAACCACATTCACAGAAGGATAGACAAGGTGAAAAGGCAGAGGGCTATATACCAGGTGAAGGAACAAGATAAAACCCCAGGAAAACAACTAAAGGAAGTGGAGATAGGCAACCTTCCAGAAAAAGAATTCAGAATAATGATAGTGAAGATGATCCAGGATCTCGGAATAAGAATGGAGACAAAGATCGAGAAGATGCAAGAATGTTTAACAAAGACCTAGAAGAATTAAAGAACAAACAGAGATGAACAATACAATAACTGAAATGAAAACTACACTAGAAGGAATCAATAGCAGGATAATTGAGGCAGAAGAATGGATAAGTGACCTGGAAGACAGAATGGAGTAATTCACTGCTGCGGAACAGACTAAAGAAAAAAGAATGAAAAGAAATGAAGACAGCCTAAGAGACCTCTGGGACAAAGTTAAATGCAACAACATTCGCATTATAGGGGTCCCAGAAGGAGAAGAGAGAGAGAAAGGACCAGAGAAAATATATGAAGAGATTATAGTCGAAAACTTCCCTAACATGGGAAAGGAAATAGCCACGCAAGTCCAGGAAGCACAACAAGTCCCATACAGGATAAACACAAGGAGAAACACGCCGAGACACACAGTAATCAAATTGGAAAAAATTAAAGACAAAGAAAAATTATTGAAAGCAGCAAGGGAAAAATGACAAATAACATACAAGGGATCCCATAAGGTTAACAGCTGATTTCTCAGCAGAAACTCTACAAGCCAGAAGGGAGTGGAAAGATATACTTAAAGTGATGAAAGGGAAGAACCTACAACCAAGATTACTCTACCCGGCAAGGATCTCATTTAGATTCGAAGGAGAAATCAAAAGCTTCACAGACAAGCAAAAGCTAAGAGAATTCAGCACCACCAAACCAGCTCTACAACAAATGCTAAAGGAACTTCTCTAAGTGGGAAACACAAGAGAAGAAAAGGACCTACAAAAACAAACCCAAAACAATTAGGAAATGGTCATAGGAACATACATATCGATAATTACCTTAAACATGAATGGATTAAATGCTCCAACCAAAAGACACAGGCTTGCTGAATGGATACAAAAAAAAGACCCATATATGTGCTGTCTACAAGAGACCCACTTCAGACCTAGGGACACATACAGACGGAAAGTGAGGGGATGGAAAAAGATATTCCATGCAAATGGAAATCAAAAGAAAGCTGGAGTAGCTATACTCATATCAGATAAAACAGACTTTAAAATAAAGAATGTTACAAGAGACAAGGAAGGACACTACATAATGATCAAGGGATCAATCCAAGAAGAAGATATAACAATTTTAAATATATATGCACCCAACGTAGGAGCACCTCAATACATAAAGCAACTGCTAACAGCTGTAAAAGAGGAAATCGACAGTAACACAATGATAGTGGGGGACTTTAACACCTCACTTACACCAATGGACAGATCCTCCAAAATGAAAATAAATAAGGAAACAGAAGCTTTAAATGACACAATAGACCAGATAGATTTAATTGATATTTATAGGACATTCCATCCAAAAACAGCAGATTACACTTTCTTCTCAAGTGTGCACAGAACATTCTCCAGGATAGATCACATCTTGGGTCACAAATGAAGCCTCAGTAAATTTAAGAAAATTGAAATCATATCAAGCATCTTTTCTGACCACAATGCTATGAGATTAGAAATTAATTACAGGGAAAAAAACGTCAAACACATGGAGGCTAAACAATACCTTACTAAATAACCAAGAGATCACTGAAGAAATCAAAGAGGAAATCAAAAAATACCTAGAGACAAATGACAATGAAAACACGACGATCCAAAACCTAAGGTGGAGCAAAAACACTTCTAAGAGGAAAGTTTATAGCTATACAAGCCTACCTCAAGAAACAAGAAAAATACCAAATAAACAATCTAACCTTACACCTAAAGGAAATAGAGAAAGAAGAACAAACAATACCCAAAGTTAGTAGAAGGAAAGAAACCATAAAGATCAGAGCAGAAATAAATGAAATAGAAACAAAGAAAACAATAGCAAAGATCAATAAAACTAAAAGCTGGTCCTTTGGGAAGATAAACAAAATTGATAAGCCATTAGCCAGACTCATCAAGAAAAAGAGGGAGAGGACTCAAATCAATAAAATTAGAAATGAAAAAGGAGAAGTTAACAACAGACACTGCAGAAATACAAAGCATCCTAAGAGACTACTACAAGCAACTCTATGCCAATAAAATGGACAACCTGGAAGAAATGGACAAATTCTTAGAAAGGTATAACCTTCCAAGACTGAACCAGGAAGAAACAGAAAATATGAACAGACCAATCACAAGTAATGAAATTGAAATGGTGATTAAAAATCTTATAACAAACAAAAGTCCAGTACCAGATGGCTTCACAGGTGAATTCTATCAAACATTTAGAGAAGAGCTAACACCCATCCTTCTCAAATTCTTCCAAAAAATTGCAGAAGAAGGAACACTCCCAAAATCATTCTATGAGGCCACCATCACCCTGATACCAAAATCAGATGCAGATACTACAAAAAAAGAAAATTACAGACCAATATCACTGATGAATATAGATGCAAAAATCCTCAACAAAATACTAGCAAACAGAATTCAACAACACATTAAAAGGATCATACACCACGATCAAGTGGGATTTATCACAGGGATGCAAGGATTCTTCAATATACGCAAATCAATCAATGTGATACACCATATTAACAAATTGAAGAATAAAAACCATATGATCATCTCAATAGATGCAGAAAAAGCTTTTGACAAAATTCAACACCCATTTATGATAAAAACTCTCCAGAAAGTGGGCACAGAGGGAACCTGCCTCAACATAATAAAGGCCATATATGACAAACCCACAGCAAGCATCATACTCAACGGTGAAAAACTGAAAGCATTTCCTCTAAGATCAGGAATGAGACAAGGATGTCCACTCTCACCACTATTATTCAACATAGTTTTGGAAGTCCTAACCATGGCAATCAGAGAAGAAAAATAAATAAAAGGAATCCAAATTGGAAAAGAAGAAGTAAAACTGTCACTGTTTGCAGATGACATGATACTATACATAGAGAATCCTAAAAAGGCCACCAGAAAACTACTAGAGCTAATCAATGAATTTGGTAAAGTTGCAGGATACAAAATTAATGCACAGAAATCTCTTGCATTCCTATACACTAATGATGAAAAATCTGAAAGAGAAATTATGGAAACACTCCCATTTATCATTGCAACAAAAAGAATAAAATACCTAGGAATAAACCTACCTAGGGAGACAAAAGACCTGTATGCAGAAAACTATAAGACACTGATGAAAGATTAAAGATGATACCAACAGATGGAGAGGTATACCATGTTCTTGGATTGGAAGAATCAATATTGTGAAAATGACTATACTGCCCAAAGCAATCTACAGATTCAATACAATCCCTATCAAATTACCAATGGCATTTTTTACGGATCTAGAACAAATCATCTTAAAATTTGTATGGAGACACAAAAGACCCTGAATAGCCAAAGCAGTCTTGAGGGAAAAAAACGGAGCTGGAGGAATCAAGACTCCCTGACTTCAGACTATATTACAAAGCTACAGTAATCAAGACAATATGGTACTGGCACAAAAACAGAAACATAGATCAACGGAACAAGATAGAAAGTCCAGACATTAACCCACGCACCTATGGTCAACTAATCTATGACAAAGGAGGCAAAGATATACAATGGAGAAAAGACAGTCTCTTCAATAAGTGGTGCTGGGAAAACTGGACATCTACATGTAAAAGAATGAAATTAGAGTACTCCCTAACACCATACACAAAAATAAACTCAAAGTGGATTCGAGACCTAAATGTAAGACTGGACACTATAAAACTCTTAGAGGAAAACATAGGAAGAACACTCTTTGACATAAATCACAGCAAGATCTTTTTTGATCCACCTCCTAGAGTAATGGAAATAAAAACAAAAATAAACAAATGGGACCTAATGAAACTTCAAAGCTTTTGCACAGCAAAGGAAACCATGAACAAGATGAAAAGACAACCCTCAGAATGGGAGAAAATATTTGCAAATGAATCAACAGAGAAAGGATTAATCTCCAAAATATATAAACAGCTCATTCAGCTCAATATTAAAGAAACAAACAACCCAATCCAAAAATGGGCAGAAGACCTAAATAGACATTTCTCCAAAGAAGACATACAGATGGCCACGAAGCACATGAAAAGATGCTCAACATCACTAATTATTTTTGTTTTCCCCTCTCTGGGATCGTAGATGATATTTATTTTGTTCTTTTGATACCTATATCTGTATACATATATATATTTTTTTCCAAATAGGTGATGAGAATTTATTTATTTATTTTTTAACGTCTTTATTGGAGTATAATTGCTTTACAATGGTGTGTTAGTTTCTGCTTTATAACAAAGTGAATCAGTTATACACATACATATGTTCCCACATCTCTTCCCTCTTGCATCTCCCTCCCTCCCACCCTCCCTATCCCACCCCTCTAGGTGGTCACAAAGCACTGAGCTGATCTCCCTGTGCTATGTGGCTGCTTCCCACTAGCTATCTATTTTACGTTTGGTAGTGTATATATGTCCATGCCACTCTCTCACCCTGTCACATCTTACCCTTTCCCCTCCCCATATCCTCAAGTTCATTCTCTAGTAGGTCTGTGTCTTTATTCCCGTCTTGCCACTAGGTTCTTCATGACCTTTTTTTTTTTTTCCCCTTAGATTCCATATATATGTGTTAGCATACTGTATTTGTTTTTCTCTTTCTGACTTACTTCACTGTGTATGACAGACTAACTCCATCCACCTCACTACAAATACCTCCATTTCGTTTCTTTTTATGGCTGAGTAATATTCCATTGTATATATGTGCCACATCTTCTTTATCCATTCATCCGATGATTGGGCACTTAGGTTGCTTCCATGTCCTGGCTATTGTAAATAGAGCTGCAATGAACATTGTGGTACATGACTCTTTTTGAATTATGGTTTTCTCAGGGTATATCCCCAGTAGTGGGATTGCTGGGTCGTATGGTAGTTCTATTTTTAGTTTTTTAAGGAACCTCCATATTGTTCTCCATAGCGGCTGTATCAATTTACATCCCCAACAATAGTGCAAGAGTGTTCCCTTTTCTCCACACCCTCTCCAGCATTTATTGTTTCTAGATTTTTTGATGATGGCCATTCTGACCGGTGTGAGATGATATCTCATTGTAGTTTTGATTTGCATTTCTCTAATGATTAATGATGTTGAGCATTCTTTCACGTGTTTGTTGGCAATCTGTATATCTTCTTTGGAGAAATGTCTATCTAGGTCTTCTGCCCATTTTTGGATTGCGTTGTTTGTTTTTTTGTTATTGAGCTGCATGAGCTGCTTGTAAATTTTGGAGATTAATCCTTTGTCAGTTGCTTCATTTGTAAATATTTTCTCCCATTCTGAGGGTTGTCTTTTGGTCTTGTTTATGGTTTCCTTTGCTGTAACATCACTAATTATTAGAGAAATGCAAATCAAAACTACAATGAGGTATCACCTCACACCAGTTAGAATGGGCATCATCAGAAAATCTACAAACAACAAATGCTGGAGAGGGTGTGGAGAAAAGGGAACCCTCTTGCACTGTTGGTGGGAATGTAAATTGATACAGCCACTATGGAGAACAATATGGAGGTTCCTTAAAAAACTAAAAATAGAATTACCACATGATCCAGCAATCCCACTACTGGGTATATACCCAGAGAAAACCGTAATTCAAAAAGACACATGCACCCCAATGTTCATTGCAGCACTATTTACAATAGCCAGGTCATGGAAGCAACCTAAATGCCCATCGACAGACGAATGGATAAAGAAGTTGTGGTACATATATACAATGGAATATTACTCAGCCATAAAAAGGAACGAAATTGGGTCATTTGTTGAGACATGGATGGATCTAGAGACTGTCATACAGAGTGAAGTAAGTCAGAAAGAGAAAAACAAATATCGTATATTAATGCATGTATGTGGAACCGAGAAAAATGGTACAGGTGAACCGGTTTGCAGGGCAGAAGCTGAAACACAGATGTAGAGAACAAACGTATGGACACCAAGGGGGGAAAACCGCAGTGGGGTGGGGATGGTGGTGTTCTGAATTGGGCGATTGGGATTGACATGTATACACTGATATGTATAAAATTGATGACTGAAAAAAAAAAAAACAAAAAAACTACTGAGAACGTGAATAGGGAAAGACTGTTCCTGGCGGAGACTTAAGTGACATGACAGCTAAATGAAACTGTGTGCCTGGATGAGATTCTGAACCAAAAAGGAAAAAAGAGCCATTGTTGGGATAGTTGGTGAGAATCTAAATATCGTCTGTGGACTGAATGGTTTTACTTTATCAATGTACATTTCCTAACTTGAAGGTTTCTATGGTGTTTATACAGGAGACTGTTCTTGCTTTTAGGAAATACACAATGAAACATTTAGGAGTGAGGAGGCATCACATTTGCAGATTGCTCTCAAACGGTTGAAAAAGACTGATGATAATGGAGAAAATGCAGTGAAATGTTAACAGTTGGGGAATCTGAGTCAGGGTGTTCTCTGTACTGTTCTTGCAACTCCTTTGTAAGTTTGAAATTACAGGGCTTCCCTGGTGGCGCAGTGGTTAAGAATCCGCCTGCCAATGTAGGAGACACGGGTTTGAGCCCTGGTCCAGGAAGATCCCACATGCTGCGGAGCAACTAAGCCTGTGTGCCACAACTACTGAGCCTGTGCTCTAGAGCCCACGTGCCACAACTACTGAAGCCCATGCGCCTAGAGCCCGTGCTCCACAACAAGAGAAGCCACCGCAATGAGAAGTCTGTGCACCGCAACGAAGAGTAGCCCCTGCTCGCCACAACTAGAGAAAAGCACGCGTGCAGCAACAAAGACCCAATGCAGCCAAAATAAATAAATAAGTTTGTAAAAAAAGAAAAAGAAAAAAGAAATTATAAAAATATAAGGCTCACCATGAGCCTTCATAAAAAGATAGTCTATGGCAGTCCACACATATACTCAATTTTTTCTGCATAGAAAGCTTACGCTTATCAAATTAGGAAAAGAAAAAGACAGTGCTGAGGAATAGCCTGACTCCTGAGGAATATCTTATCTGACACCAGTCCCTCTTATTGTTAAATAAGCTTCTGCACTTATAATGAAAAACAACACATATACTTATTTTGCAACCAAGACTTGCTTGAAAAGAAAAAAAGGTCATGCATTTACTTCCTCTCTTGCAACTAGAATTGCTCTATTTTACATCTACATGTCATTAAAGAGACAGGGAGATGGGAGAGTGGAAGGCAAAGGGGCAAGGAATAGGGGAGAGAGGGAATTAGAGAAGGGAAAACAGTATGGGTAGTAATACTCAGACTCTATAGCATGCTAAGGCTTTTGATTTGCCACATTTAGCCCTAATAAAGCCCTGCCATAGCATCCCCATTTTCAGATAAGAAAATTGAGGTTCAGAGAAGTTAATGTCTATTTCAATGCCACAGAGATCTAGTAAGCACTCATCTAGGATTCTTTATGCATTTATGGTTGGTCCTTTCAATTTCTGTTTTGTTTCTAAATATTGCTGTCTTTGATGAAATTAACTCCCATTATCAATGGATCATACAATAAATTTGAGAAGGAAAATTTTGACTGGTATATTCTAAATAATATCCTTCCATACTGATATTAAATGGCAATGTTACCCTTCCTCAATAAAATGTGTAAAAGCCAACTTAGAAAAAGTCAAGAGAATTAACACATTTATTTACACTAGATCCCAAAGTTAATGAATTATCTTGCACTACTCAAAAAGTGGTTCAAAATCTTTTAAGCAAGATGAAAGCTTTATTCTATCAATAACAAGAAAAATAAGTAAAAAATACCCACCTTGATTACAATGTGTCCTTTCCTGGTTCCACTGCGATCTAGTTCACGGTGCTCATGTACCATAACAATTTCTCCCTCTTCCTCAACTTTATGGGTATTTTTTTCCACATGATTTAAAATTCTCCAATAATCCTGCTGGGCTATGCAGACAAACTGTCCGAGAACAACATAGGGACAATTAATGAACCTATAATACACAAATATATCACTATGCACCAAGGCAGAGCACAAAGGTGAGAACTCAAGTGGCATAAGTTTTTATTTCATCCCTTCATTCCTTAACAAAAATCAAGATAAAATAAATAATTCATGCACAAAGAGACCAAAGAAATTAAATCCATTTGAATTCTGCTCTAAAAGGAGAAGTGTGCATCTACTTCTCTCAAAACTGACACTATGCAAAGAAAACATGAAGCAGGAGTAAGAAACAAACAACTCAGAAGTTCCTATTTCTTCCTCTATTAAAAAAAAAACAAAAAAGAGACTGAGCTGGCTAATATCAGATAGAAATTTAACAAACCAACATTTATTAGATGTATTCTCTTTAAAATATGTATAGTTTGTTCATTCCACAAATATTTGAGTCCGATATAAAATCTAGTTTCCTTTATTAACTGTGAGCTTTTCAAACTCCCAATTCTCAAATCAAGCTATTTTATTTTGGGGAAGGAAAAAAAAGCTCAGCCATTTAAAATCAAGAAACAAGAGTACATGAGCAGAGATAAGCTTACCTGACAATCGTCTACTTTAGTCCTAACAACTCCATGCATGTACTGCTTATCCAGAGTGGGTGTAATTCCAAAACTATTTCCCATAAAGAGATTTTCAACTTTTCCATCTGGATGACTAATTTCTACAGTGCCGTTTAAAATAACATACCATGAGTCAAGCTATAGAGAAAAAGATAGGTTTTAAGAACCTTTGGGAAAAGAGGGTTACATGTTAACTTTGAAAAATAATCAATATATAGAACTCGTATAATTTAAAAAAGAAAAAAGAAGATCTGATTATATTACTTAATACTCAGTCAGTAACACCCTATTCTTGTTAAGCCAACCACTAAAGTTTATTTTACTCTTTCTTCTTTTAGTCACCAAATGAAATCAGGGACTCTCAGTAACTGTTACGGTTAAGACCACCAGCTCTGGGCTTCCCTGGTGGCGCACTGGCTATGAATCCGCCTGCTAATGCAGGGGACTATGGGTTCGAGCCCTGGTCTGGGAAGATCCCACATGCTGCGGAGCAACTGAGCCTGTGCGCCACAACTACTGAGCCTGCGCTCTAGAGCCCGTGAGCCACAACTACTGAAGCCCGCGTGCCTAGAGCCCGTGCTCCGCAACAAGAGAAGCCACTGCAATAAGAAGCCCGCGCACTGCAACCAGAGAAAGCCCGCGTGCAGCAACGAAGACCCAACGCAGCCAAAAACAAAATAAATAAAATAAAATAATAAAAAAATAAAAGGCTACAAACGGCACAGTCCCATTAATACAAAAAAAAAAAAGGCCACCAGCTCTTGGAATTTGAATCCAGAATCTGCCACTGACTAGCTGAGTGATTCTGGGCAAGTTATTTAACCTCCCTAGGCTTCAGTTTCTTTACTGCTAAAATGGGCATAACAACATTACCTATCACAGGACTTTTGTGTCCATTAAAAATGAGTTTAATACAAACCAAGTGATTAGAATAGTGTCTGGCACATAGCAAACATTCAAAAGAAAGAAAAAAAAAAGGGAGCTAGTGATTAATTTAGAAAAACTATTAAAAGCCTGAATTTTAAGGCATATCTTAAAAAATATTGAAAATTTCTCCTAATGTTAAGAAAATACTGCTCTCAATTTATACCTAAGTATTTAATGCTCTAAGGAGACATATTCTAAGGCCTACTGTATATCAGTGAAAGACTACTTGTTCTCATATGGTATCCCTTTTATTAGCCTAAACTTTCAATTTTAATGTGAATCAGTTTTAATGTGATTTAAGGGAAATCTGGATTATCAGTTCTGAAGGAGAATCACTGGCAACAAGAAATATTTTTTCAAAACTGTGTTTCATTTTTTTAGTTATTTCAAATATAAAATATACTCATTGTGGAATTTGTGGATTACACATATTACTTGAGGACAGGGGCTGTGTTGGGTTTTTCCACCACTATCCTCACTGTGTACCTAGCACAAAGTAGGCACACAACAAATTTTTGCTGACAGAACTGTGGAATATTAAAAGAAGACAAAATTTGTGGAAAACTAGTTATTCAAAACCCCACTATTTATACAGTTGTCATCAAAAGTTTAGTATTTCTCTCCCATGTTTATATTATTTCATACTGTTGAACTATTTAGACTATCCTGTCCTTTTAAAAAAATTTAATACTATATTCATTTGTTCATCAAACTTTTTTTTTAGTATATCCTATGTGCCAAACGATTTCTAGGATACAGGGAGAAAGCATGTAGACAAAGCTAGAGCTAAGGCCCCTGCCCTCAAAGATATCTATCAAATTTTAAAATAACTTGAAAACCTATATAATATTATAACCTGTGGCTATATAATAATTTAGTTAACCACTGTTTTTTTGGGGGGATATATTTTGGTCATTTCCAATTTTTACTATTATATATATCCTGCAATGAATATCTTTTGGCATAACTCTTTGAGTTTTATATTGTGTCTGGAGGAGAGACATTCAAAAGGGGAATAATGGGTTAGAGGCTGTTAATACTTTGAAGCCCATGTTAAAAATTTCTAAATGATTTTCCAGAAATACTGTTTATGTTCCTACCTGCAGTATATGACAATGTGCACTGACTGACATCTCACCATTAATTTTTATCAGTTCGATAAGAAAAAAGTGCTACCTAACAGCAGTAACACTTTTCAATTCCTGTGAATCCTCCCTCCGCCCATCCGCAAGTTGCCATCCAAGCATTTTTGAAAATAGAATTGCCACATAAATGCCTCAACTGACAGCAGTCTACTAGGAGGCACAGGTACCAATACACTTCCTTCATTTTAAAAAAACTGTATAATATAAAAAAAAAGGGATAAGGAGATTATATACTTGAAAAACATTTTAATAATGTTATAAATATACTAATATAACAATAATTATTGACATGTATACACTGATGTGTATAAAATGGATGACTAATAAGAAAAAAATAAATAAACAAAACAAAGAACAATAATTAAGAAAAATTTTTAAAAGTCTTACAATTTAATTTGAGAAGTAAAAACAAATTTGGTCCAATGAATATTAATTACTGAACATCTATTCTGTGCAAGGTCCATTGCCAGGAAATCAAAATTAAGACAAAATAAAGCAAAAACAAAACAAAACTTATCTTTTCAGAAATTATAACTACCCCAAACTCAGCAGTCATTTAAAAAATTGTATAAATTTTAAAAGTCAAGATCTACACAAGTTTATGAAAATTATTCTAAAAATTAGCTGCTATAACCAAGTAATGTGTAACATCTATTTGCTAACGTACCTCTTGCCCATCTTCAAGAATAATAGCTCCAGCCTGCTCCACCACTTCAAAAATCATCACTGAGCAGAGTTCTCTCCTTACAGACATGGTCATGTTTGCAAAAGCAGGAAGCTGGTGCATAAACTCCAGTAATTGTTCTGTTAAAAAAACAGAAATTCTAGTTTAGTGACCATCAAGGACTACAGTTTAAAGATACAATAAAATCTAGAATCCAATACTCAATTTTCTAATCAATTTAGGAATTCATGCTGCTAAACTAGAGAAACCAAGATACAAGATGACTGTTGCTTAAAAAAAATTCAGTTATTTGGTTAACAGATATATTCAGACTCACATGAAAATACAGGCATAATGGAAGACACCAGAATTCACAACCTCCAGAGAGAACCAGGAAACTACACAGATTCAGATGAGGCTGGAGAGTTTAGTTAATTTTCCTAGCACAAGATGCTATTCCATGGTGGTTACCTTTAGTGATGCCCTTTGATCTAATAATTAGTGAAAAAGGCTTTTGTCTGTTTCTTTCTGGGCTAGAGTTTTTAAACAGTTATTAATAAATGTCAATAAGTAATTAAATTAGGGACAACAAATGTGAATACTAGTTTAAGATTTGTCAAAGCAACTACAAGGTAACTCTCTTTAATTTAACCAACAAATGTTTTGAGTACCTGCCTCAGGCCATTCCCTGGTATAGACACATGAGCAATAAAGATAAAGGAAAAAAACATTTAAGCAGTCAGCTAAGGCTGAAATAGAAGAAACTATAAGGTGCTATCTATCCACAGATAACTGGAAGTTAATCATATTTCAATTTTTAAGAAAGCCTTGTGAAAACAGCATAGTGTACAATTCTTTACCACTAAAAATGCACTTACAGTTGCTGTCCAGATAGCATTCACAACATGAGTCTCAACTGTAGGATGCATAACTATATTATATGTTATTAGCATGGCAAGGAATGTTCAAACGTATTGATCTTTACTCCCATAGATTATAATTATTAGTAGCAGTATCTTCTGACTTGAATCACAGCAGTATGACTCTTATAAAAGGGAAATCTAGGATAAAATCTTAATTGAATCATAATAATATAACACTAAGTAATCTTTGTCGTTAAAGATAACATTAGCATCTTTAGCATTACTCAACCTCCAAAGTACAGTAAGTAGTTCTATAAGAAATTAAAGGAAAATTCATAAAATTTGAACCAAAAAATATACACATACATTTTTTTTCAAGCTAGAGGCGAAACTATGATTTTTGATAACATTTGAAATTTTTTTGAATTCATAGACATTGAACACTGACGCACTGTGCTTTACATGTCTTATGGACATGGAGGGGGAAATCACTTTACTGCAATCAAAGCTATTGTTTCATAAATTGGGGCAGCCAGAATGTGAGGACTATCTGGCTGCAACATCCATCACCCTAATGATGGCCAGTGTTGATTCAGGTGATCTGGCTGTCTAGGCAGGTGTCCCCTTCCTCCCTTCACCACTCCACACATGCATCCGTCCTGAAGCTGTACACTTAGTCAAAGAGGACAACCTGTCCTGATATGATAGAGGAGAACCTTCCCTGAGAAAGGAGTACTGTCCTTTGCTTAAGGATATATGAGCAGCTGCGTTCCATTGCTAGAACCTCCAAAACAAGCTCTAATATTGGGGCAGCTAGCCTCAAAGACGGCCCTGAACAATTCTTGCCTCTTGATATTCACGTCCTCGTGCAGTCCCCTCCCATACTGCGTGAGGGTTGCTCTGTATGACAAACAGAATTGGGAAGAAGCAATGATGTATCATTCCTGAGGCCAGATCATAAAAGATACTATGGCATCTGCCTTATTCTCCCCTGAATTACTGGCTTTGGGGGAAACCAACTGCCATGTTGTGAGGACATGTAAACAACCTCTGGAGAAGCCCGTGTGGAGAGGAACTGAGGTTCTATGCCAAAAGCCATGTGAGCAGCCACCTTGGAAGCAGATCCTCCAGCTTAGCCCAGTGACTGTAACCCCTGTCACATTCTGACTACAACCTCATGAGAGACAATGAGCCAGAACGACTCAGGTAGGCTGCTCCTGAATTCTTGACCCACAAAACCTTCTTGGGGGTAATTTGTTATGCACCAATAGGTAACTATATATAAATTGAACTATAAAATTCCTATTGTGAACAGATGTATTTCTTACCAATGTCATCATCAGTTTTGTCTGCAGGTTCTTTTTCAAGACATTCTCGAACAAGATCTCGCCCCTGCAGTGGATCTGTTCGATCAATCTCTTCATCTTCCTCTTCTTCATCTTCAGAATCAACAGGTCCTTCTGGAAGACGTGTTAAATCTACATCTCCTACCTCACTTTCCGTAGCCTACAGAGAGAAATCTTGATCACTTACCATTTCATGTTATAAAAATTATATGTCACAATCTGAATGAAGCAAAACTACCCTTCCCATCAAATATTATCAAGAATTAGGCAACACTGTATGCTGTATCAAAAACAAAATGCTACTTATTTATAGAACGTTTCTCTCTGCCCAGAATACAAGTCATGATTTCAGTGTGACATCTAAATTGACACATCTGGGCCAGTATGTATAAAATGGTCAAGAGCCTCAAACATCAGTAAATGTATTAATACCTGCTTTCCAACAAACACTTGTGTTCCTTAAAAGTACATTTCCTAAAATATTAAGTGCGAGAAAGACAGTTTACCAACAATCATTTTAGGAGTACCTTGTTAGCATATGCTGGGTGTTATAAATAAGGTATTATTCTTTCAGCACTAGGTTCAGAGTCTAGTAGGGTGGACAGTCATGTAAATTAAGAACAGAAGTATAAAACAGGTAAAGAGTAGTACTGAAAAGTGCTAAAATTCAACAACTGTGAAGGATTGAACAAATACTTATCTCTTTCCAATACCTTATTGTTGAATCTAACAGTAAGCAAAGAACAGCCAAGGTTACTCTACCAGGGGTCCCCAACCCCCGGGCCGCAGACGGGTTCTGGTCCGTGGCCTGTTAGGAACCAGGCTGCACAGCAGGAGGTGAGCTGGCGCCCCCCATCGCTCGCATTACCACCTGATCCATCCCCAACCCCCCCACCCCCGCCTGTGGAAAAACTGTCTTCCAAGAAACCAGTCCCTGGTGCCAAAAAGGGTGGGGACCACTGCTCTAAGCAATCTTAAAAAAATAAACTTATACTTACAACCTGAACTTTGCAAACATACTAGTCTCAGATACTTGTAAAAGAACTAGCAGATTTTTTAAAAACTGTGAATTTAAATGTTACTCATAGAAAACAACAAATAAAATAAATAAAATTATTTATTTACTTTTTGTACTTGGTATTTTTTACTTTTTGTACTTCAGGACAAAATAAAATTGTCCTGAAGTGGATTATTAGGCAATATTCCTAAATATTATACTCAGTTGATTCATATTATAATAAATGAAAAAGCATGAATACTGAAGCAGATATGGAAAAAAATGAGTAGAACGTACAGAAATTTCATAATAAATAAGCACTCATACATGAGGATTATTGAAAACTATGGAACCTTCATTCAAATATTTAAGTCTCATCTCCTCTGTTGAACATTTACTATTTTGTCTGCCCAGAAGAGGCTCTTCCTTCTTTTAGGGAGTTGATGTTCCTCTCCAACTTAACCCAGAGATTTCAAAGGGAAACAGTGCCCTGTTCCTGGCTAGGGAAGCTAAGGGAGAAAGTCCTTTCCTCTCGATTTTTATAACTGGAGCTGGAGGGCAGAGCATCCTTTCTCCTCTGGTTGATGAATTGGAAGAATGTGACGCAGAACAGCCTACAGCCACATGGGAATGCCTTTCTGTGGTGGGAGAAAATGGAATCAACTGGCAGAGAAAGGGGCAGGGGAATGCGGAGGAAGGACATTGAACAAGAGAGCAGACACAGAAAGAGATCGAGACAGACAGACGCAGAGCAACAAAGCAAAAAAACAAAAATATATCATGCAGGGCAGAGATGGAAAGAGCACAGCATGTGCAACAAAGATGACCTGTGACAGAAAGTGTCACAGAGAGAGAGGGAGGAAGAGCAATCAAGCAACAAGGAGTCAAAGGACTAGAGAGACAGGCAAACAGGGGCAGACACACTTGCAAGCACCCAGGTTCCTTGAGGCCAGAGCTGCCTCTGCTTTCTCTGGGGGTCAATAACATATCTGTTCTGGCTTTAGTTAATTTAAGGCTCTGATACCTGCAACTGAAAGAGTTCTGATTTGTTTTGTAAGACCATGTTCTATACTTCCTTTGGACTTCTGCACAGCTTTAAGTAACAGCTTTAATCAATAGTTAACAAACTAGATTAAACACCCAACTTGAAATCTTTAAGATTAGATAAGCTGGCTCTTAAGGATCTTATAGGGGCAATCCTAACTTATGACTAGCATGCTCTCCTGAGTTATTTTTTGGTTATGAAACTTTAGGGTTTAAGCAGAGTGCATTTCTGAATAATACACCTTTGGAACTAAAAACGTGCTAACAAGTTACAATCTCTTTTCAAAGATAAGTAGTTTTAATTTAAATGTGTAGATACTAAAATGACTTTTCCAAAACCCAATTTATCTACAAACACTGATTTTAATCTAAGAAATGAGTGTTAAAAAACATTGAAGCAATATTTTTTACACAAGTTAATTTTTCAGAATATAGATGCTCACCTCTGGAATAACAGCTTTTTTCTCTTTTATCAAAATTTAAGGACAATCTACCTTAAATCTGAGTTTTTAAACTACCCTGTCCTCATCTCAATCTCAGGTTTTCATCCCCTAACCAAAACTATTTCAACCTAGTCTCATTCTTACCTTTTAGATTATGTCTGATAAAAAGATGGATAACTCACAACATAAAAAAAGGCAAGATGCAAAGGGGGGTGGGGGTGGGATGAACTGGGAGACTGGGATTGACATATATACACTACTGATACTATGTATAAAATAGATAACTATGAGAACCTACTGTATATAGCACAGGGAACTCTACTCAGTGCTCTGCGGTGACCTAAATGGGAAGGAAATCCAAAAAAGAGGGGATATATGTATACACATAGCTGATTCACTTTGCTGTACAGTAGAAACTAACACAACATTGTAAAGCAACTATACTGCAATAAAAATTTTTTAAAAAAAGGCAAGATGCAATTCAGTTACGTGGATAATAGGGAAGGCTTACTGTCATCTGCATGAAAAGTGAAGATATTTTAAGAAAATAACTCTTTAGGTAGAATGAAAATCATGGGTAGCGACTGGGAGATGACTATTAAAAGAACCCTTTTAGGAACTTTCTAAGGCTATCTGCAAAGGAAAGAATATAATCTCTTCTTACCATTGTCCTCTTTTACCTGTACTTTTTTCAAAGTAGGATAAAAGAAAAAGGATGAATAAAATTAGTTAAGAGAACATACTCAACTGCTAAAATGTTAAGAGTCTACAAAAGGGATAAGGTGGTAAAATAAGAATTAAGAATAAAAATATGGGGACTTCCCTGGTGGCACAGTGGTTAAGAATCCGCCTGCCAATGCAGGGCACACGGGTTCCAACCCTGGTCCTGGAAGATCCCACATGCCGTGGAGCAACTAAGCCCATGCACCACAACTACTGAGCCTGTGCTCTAGAGCCCGAGAGCCACAACTACTGAGCCAATGTGCCACACCTACTGAAGCCCACGCGCCTAGAGCCCGTGCTCTGCAACAAGAGAAGCCACCACAATGGGGAGCCCTGCGCTGCAACAAAGAGTAACCCCCACTTGCTGCAACTAGAGAAAGCTTGCAAGCAGCAACGAAGATCCAACACAGCCATAAATAAATAAATTAATTAAATAAATTTTAAAATATATATATAAATCCTTGACTAAACAAAGGCAAGCCAGGTCTTTAAGGTAAAGGCAGATATGAGGACCACCAGGACTGGTAGTCACTATATGATGCTGCTGAGGATGCGGTTCCTAGGAAAAACGTTTCTTTAATAACTAGATAAGATTTTTTTAAAATGTAGTATCCACAATGTCCAGCATACAATATAAAATTACTAGACAGATGAAGAAGCATGGAAATGTGACCCATAATCAGGAGATAAATCAATCAATCAATATAAAGAGATGCAGGAATGATGAAATTAGGAGACATGAATTTTTGACATTTATTATAAGCAGATTCAAAAGAAAGTACAAACATAATTAAGGGTAAAATGGGAAATACCAATAAAGAAATGTAAACTGTAAGAAGAGCAAACTTGAAGAAGGGCAATAAAAACTACCCAAACTGAAGAGAGGAAAAAAGCCAAAAAGAAAATTTAACAGAGAGAGAGCCTCAGAGACTCACATAATATCAAAGTTGTTAGAAAAAAGTAGGTCAAAAGATATGCCACATTCATTAAGGTAGGGTTCGAAAAAGATTGGAGCCCTGGCCTTTCAACTATTTTATCACAGCAGTTGGAATACAGCAGACCCTCAGAAAGATTATGATAAATGGATTAAGCCCAGAAAAAAAAAAGTATGTTGGTGAAAGGGCTAACAAGAGAAGTATTAAACTTCTTGCATTTTTCTTTTCCCACAGTATGAATGTGTCTGTGTGTATATGTGTAAATATAATTTGGTGAGGCAGACAGTCTGAGGTGATTTTCTGTTGACTTGGCCTTCTCCAAATAAACCACCAGCGGATTTCCTTTTCCTGTTTGCATCTACATAAACATGAAGGTATGATGAGGGGAACTACAGGTTAGAATGAGAAGTTATACAAGCTTATAGAAGCCACATTCTCAAATTTAGAGCAAATATTAAGCCAGAATCTTAGACTTTCAGTGCTTATATTTTCTGAATTCCCATTTTTAATATTTCATTCAACCTTTTTCATGGATCACTTAGTCCTTATGTTTCCTCTCTGTCTTTCTAGTCAGGGCAAGAACCCTGTGAAATTAATCCTTCACAATAATGCTGTCCAGGCTGGCCCATTCCATTATCTCTACAACAGGGCAGGTGGTCACAGTAATGCCTCCCTTGTTCTGGATCATCAATTAGTTAGTAGTGATCCTCTGCATTTTCCCTGGAAATACTGATTTCTACTTTCAAATGTAATGCAACTAAAAAAATTTCTAGATTGCTTCCTAAGTGCCAACACTGTGCTTAACTCAGCGTGAGATAACAAAAGGAAGAAACAAACTCTGCACACTACAAATTTACCATGATGACGAAAAAGATCAAGTTTGAAAGTAACCACACTAAAAAGCACACTGAAAAAAAGTGATAAGAATCACAGAAAAACTGCTGTAGGTTCTCACATTTGAGAGGCAATACAAAAATGTCATCCAGGTGGAGCTGCAGGAAGAACAGCATTACCAAAACAGGGCTAGGAAAAGACAAACACGTTCAGGGAATAGCATATGTATTTGTCATGGACCAGAATCTAGAATGTATTAACTGGGAAACAGTGGAATATAAAACCAGATTTGCAGATTATGGTTAGAAATGAAAGGCTTGGAATTTGAATATAAATTTGAAATGAAGAGTGTAAATTAGATAATGGTGAAGCACTGAAGATTTTTAAAGAGAAGGAAAGTCATTCTTCTTGTAATGAAAGCAGAAGTTTAAAAAATGGAAATAGGCAAAGATAAATGAGACTTTGACTAGGAGACATGATATTCTTAACAGAAATGTTGAAGACAAGTGGAAGAAAACATGTAGCAGGACAAAGCTAGTTGAAGTATCAAAAGAACATCCTGGTGGAAACATGGCACCAGAGTTTTGGAGAGATTGGCAGTAGAGCTCTGAGTTAAGGAATCATGCTGCCATGAGGTGGGATTTTTAGGATCACATTTATTTCCTATATAGAAACCAAAAAAGATAGGTGGGGGATGAATGGGTACCTCAGGTTATTTAAAAATAAGTTAATGAAAAGACAAGTGCTTTAGGTTCAATAATTAACATTTTACATTTTACAATCCTCCAGCTCTTGCAAAAGGAATCCAGAAAGCAACACTCCTTATTTCTCTTAAGTACTCTTTGAAGATACATAAAATATTCTATCCAAGAACATTCAATCTTAATGCATACTCTTAGCTAAATTTTAAGCTAATCTGATTAGAAACATATTCATACTGAAACAATTACTTGCATTTTTTCTAAACTGTGATAAATGCTTTATTTTGAACTTTGAGATCCAAGAACTTTTACTTTTAAACCAGAACACATGAAAGCTCTCAAGAAGGAAATACATAGGAGCATAGTCATACATTTGGCCATATAAAATGGTACTGTAAACGATATTCCTGTTACAAACTGCTGTTAGGATGTCTCTCTTCCCTTTCCCCTCCAATCTTCCAAATTAAAAATACAGTTCACCCTTGAAAACCATTGGTGTTAGTGATACCAACCCCCTTCCCCCCCACAGTTGAAAATCCACATATAACTTTACAGTCAGCCCTCTGTACGTGCGGTTCTGTACATGTAGTACTGTAGTATGTATTTATTGGGGAACAAATCCACATATAAGTGGACCCGTGCAGTTCAAACCTATTTTGTTCAAGGGTTAAATGTACTCGCATATTTTGTAAGGCTCTGCTTATACTGTTATAGGCCATGACTGGGTTAGGTATTCATTTTTAAAACCTCTCAAATGTTGAAATTTGGATAACCAGGAAAACTACTTCAAATGTTGCTGGCCAAGGTATATACACTGGCAACGTACATCTGTAGCTAAAAGGTGCCTTGAAGGATGTTTGGTCCTGTCCAAAATGTCCATGAGCATATTTGGTCCATGCCAAATGGTCTGGGACAAGATCAAATACCAATGACCTTTTGGTGTGGACCAAATGTCTGTTAACCAAAGAGTGTATTCACAGCTTTCACAAGTACTAAAAGGAGGCCTGAGGTTAAGGGAGAGACTGAAGGTCCAGTATTGATATTTAACTCTAAGCTCTCTTCTTCTCTTTCCTTTAGTCCTGAGGATCCAATTGGATACACACACACAATTTAGCTGGTATTATTTACCTTATCCATAGTTTTTGTTTTTTTAATTTTTTAAATTAAAATTCTGCATTATAGGAGATATAGTTTATAGTTTATAGATATAGTTTATAGATATAGTTTATCAGTCTATTATTATTCTGTTCATATTCCTTTTACCCTCTAGTAATAATTCCTTTAATCCTTTCCCACAATTTTATTCAACTTTTATTTTTAACTATACCTCTATTTATGTCCTCTTTAAAATTCTTTAAATGTAGAAATAATAATGCCCATTGAGAAAAACATAAGACAAGCTGAAGGAACATAATAAAAACTACCCACAATCCTACCATCAGCAGAAAAACTGTTACTATTTGGTAACACATGTCTTGAATTCATATATACATTCCATGTATATAGTATAAGACAAATATGTATGTATTTATTTACTTTAAGATTCTGATTTCTTTTCCTTCTGCTTTTATCTTTGTATGTTTGTTTTGTTTTAACCTTTATGCTGTTTACATCCTTTGGCTAGTGTCCTAGGCTTAACCAAAGTCTGAGTTTGGGGACTTTTACCTTCTTTGGCTGCGCTTAAAAGAGTTTATCTTACATTTTTGCATATTTGACTTTAGTATTATAATAGTTTTCTCCCTTAAATTTCTGAATTTCTGTTTTGGTTCTTGAATTTCATTGTTTTTGCTCATCTGTTTACTCTCCCTAAATTCATTAAAACGTATTTTATCTTGTTGGTTAGCTGACGCATTTCACAGCATCATCTTTTAACTGTATGTTTTCATTTATGTGACCTTCTGGAAAACGTAAAACCAAAAGGGCAGAAAACAGATTGGTGGCTGCCAGCAGCTGGGGATAAGGAGAAGGAACTGACTAAAAAGGAGCATACAAAGAAAGCCCTTTTTGAGGTGATAGAAATATTCTATGTCTTCATGTAAGCTATACTAAAGAGGGTAAATTTTATTATTTGTAAATTACATCTCAGCATCAAAAATATACATACAAACACACAAACACAATGACATAGAAAGCAGAACTGATATGACTTAACAGTGAATTATGATGATCAGGGGAGGAGGGCCAATGGTAACCTTCAGGTTTCTGGGGGTATGAAAAGGTATCTTGTTTATTTTGTAATGAAGGGACTTTTTTGCTGTGCAGGAAAGCTGGCAAGGATACCTGTCCACATGTTATGCTATGTTAAAATGAATCTCTTAAAAGGTAGAATGAACTGTGGAAAGTGTTACTGAGGAAGGAAAACATACAAAAGGTTGGAGCAGGGCAGCCACATACATGGTCATGGTCCTACAGGAGAAGACCTCCAACCATACCAGCAGGTAGGCTCGAGCCCCAGCTTCAGGTGGGTCATCCAGTAGGTGAACATCCTGTGGATGCTAATATAAGAGCAATTCTTCAGAAGCTCCTCCAGGATCTTGCCAAAGATACAGGACCCCACTGTGTACAGCCCATCTATTAGTTCAGTGTAAAGCACGGCCTTTCCAAGTGACCTTGAACCTCAATCTCTGCACTATCCTCTTCTCCCTTTTCTTACAACCATCGGGGGCTCTGCTCCTTGCTCCAAAAAGGTGATCACATCTGGCTTAGAGATGGATATACTAGTGAGTTCAGGTACCTATAGTTCATCAACATCACATCTCTGCTTTACGGTCTCTCTTTGCAAGGTCCAGACATTCCCACTTATCTTGAGAAAAATCTAAAGCCACATCCCTGAACTTCATTAATCCAGGGTCAATCTTCCTTAGTGTTCTTCCCTAGGAAAAACACAGAGTCCAGAGAAGCACAGCTGTACTTTGACTTTTAGGTATGCAACAACTCTAACTTAATCCACAAGATAACTTCTTTTGGGGAGGGGTAGAATGCATGAAGCCCGACAACTCCATGAACACAGTAAGTGGCCCCAGAACCACTGCACTGTTTTTAACTTTACTTTTTAAAAAGTCCCTGTTCTATCTACTATAAAATACTGAAGAGGGAGAATTCCTGTTCTCTCTACTATAAAATGCCGAACAGGGGGATTCAGATGGCATGTCCACAGCAACAATCTTTGTAGAAAAAAGCCTCACGTAAACCAAAAATGGAGGCTTTTTTCCATTTTGCACCTGCCTGCAAACTTCCTTTAACAGAAGAATGCTGATTTTCATAAAACAGCTAAATCCATGCAACTCAACAGAACCACAGTCTAAACTGTTTTCCTCAGACAACAATGATTCTATTTCAACAAATCAGTACTCTATGGTAGCCACTAGCCGCATGTGGTACTTGAAATGTGTCTTGTCTGAATTGAGATGTGCCATAAGTTAATATTAAACTTTGACTTTTGAAGACTAAGTATGAAAAAATAACTCATTCATAATTTTTAAACACTGATTACATGTTGAAATAATATTTGAATATACTGTGCTAAATAAAATATATTATTAAAATTAATTTTACCTGTTTCCTTTTAATTTTTAAATGTGGCCACTGGAAAATTTGTCTTTACAATACAAAGGCAAGTCTAATCTTCTTCACGACTTTACTTATAAAAGACTTAACTAATCAACTACTGAATATAATAAAAATTGCCTTTTTATAAATTTCAGTTGTTTCAAGAACCATTTTCTAATGCAAGCAAATATTATATATTAATATAGATTCACTTGGATAAAAGAAATTAAAAAGAACACTATATTCATGCACTGCTGGACCATATTTAATCACTCTCAAAAGACAGATCACCTCTTTCATTAGGCTTGTAAATTTGACACAGTAAACAAAGCATATTTTCTCAAAGACCTTATGTCTGAATTTCACACCCTAGTTCAAAGATCCATGAACACCTAAGGCACAAGCACAAGGTATTCGGCAGAATAAAAAAAGCCATATGCACAGCAAACAAACTCCTAACGTATTACCTGATAGATATCTGATAAACTGCTGCTCCCAGAGTCACTGGCAATGCTACAACCAGACTGACTAGAAGACACATGAGTCACCTGTGGATGAGGGTTGTCTGCAATGTGCATCTTGGTAAGATCGGCTGGAAGCTGAAAAAGAAAAATAATTTAAGATAATCTAAATATCAAGCATTACCTCTAAAGAGTTCTTGACACACTGTAACTTCTGCAACAACATTTTGTTTTATGTACATTTCTGTGCAACCTAATTTCTAATCTAAATTCTCCATTCTTGGGAAAAATCTTAGAAAGTGATAAGAACCAAATCAGCATTCTGACTGTTAGGCAAGCCTACAGTGGAAGCCCACTTAGCAGTTTTCAAAAGACATTACCATGAGTAATGGTATTTCAGGGGAAAAAATTGGCCTTTCCTCAAATAAAAATATCAGCTGTTGCTACCGTAAAAGGTAGGAATGCTCGCTCCCTCCCTCCCTCTCTCACACACACATACACACATACACATACACACACACACACACACACACAAACACACCTCACTAACACAAAATGGTTGCTAATTCCAGAACAAAACAGCAAAATCTTGGATTGAAGTACAGCATCTGGCACCAAGACTTAAGAAAAGTAACAGCTGACTGCATTCAATATTCCAAAAATTTAGTAAGCCTCTTTTCATTTAATATTGTGTTAGCTTATAGTTGGCCTCTAAAAAATTTGTTAGTAATCATAATTATTTAATGAATGTCTATGCTAGGTATAGGGATACAAGAGATACAGAAGGAAATGATTCCACCACCTCATCTTTAATATGGTCAGCGATACAAGTTGTACAATGTAATTCACACCATAAAACTTTAAAAAATTTTACAAAATAAATGCTACAGGAGTTGAGACAAGATACAAACCATTGTGCTCCAAAGCGGTGAGAGAAAATTTTACAAAGGCAATATGATGATGTATTTTCCAAATAATTTCTTTGCAACCAGCTATTCAGGACTACTGAGGGAAATCTATTTACTTTTTAGAGCAGGGTTTCTCATTACTTTATTACAGGAAAATGTTATAGAAACACATGCGTAACAGTGGAAACTAAATATACTCTAAAGGAGAAAACGTCCAAGCCTGAATTATATTATCTCAAGAGGAAGTCATGGTAATTATAAAAATTTACACGAAAAAAACTACATCACAAACTTCCCCTGCTGGGATAGGTAATTCAGATGAATCCTGTAACTCAGATATACAGAAAAACAGTAACACATACAATCTGATCCTTGAAGGTGCTTTTCTCTTAAGAGTATTTTCTGATTCCTAAAGAGGAGGCAAACAGGTTGAGAAGCACTTCTGATAGCCCCTGGTTAGAGAGACGAAAGTTATATTCCAAGGCCTAGCATGGAAGGGCCATGCTTTGGATTTGGACCCTGGAGAGTACATTATACCCTAGCAAATAAGTGTGATCCAAAAGTAAACTGATGCACATTTTAGAATCATCTCAATCCCTGATTTTGGATTAAAGTTATATAGGATTACTAATGCTTCCAGTCAGCTACTGAAAGCAAACACAAAACTTCACCACAGAAAAAAACCAAATCATCCTAGGCCTCAAAATACTAAAAAAAAATTTCATACACAATATCCATTGCTCAAATAAAACCAAGCACATTAGGAGACAAGATGGCATTCATGAAAACTAAGGGAAATAATAAACTCTAGAAACCAGTGAAGAAAAACTTCCAAAAAATGGAGTTATCAGATACAGATTCTAAAATAACTGTATTTAATATATACCAGTGGTTGGAAAACATTTTCCTCAGAGGACCAAAGAGTATACACTTTAGGCTTTTGCAGGCCACATACAATCTCTGTGATATTACTTTTTTTTTCTTTGAAACTTTTTTTAAACAACCTTTTAAAAATGTAAAAATCATTCTTAGCTCAGAGGTCATACAGCACACTGGCCATATTTGGTCCAGTTTATCGATCATGACATACACAGAGAAAGACAACACTAAGAATTTTAGCAAAAAAACAGGATAGAAAGCCCAGAGATAAACTCATGCTTATATGGTCACCTCATCTTTGATAAAGGAGACAAGAATATACAATGGAGAAAGACAGCCTCTTCAATAAGTGGTGCTGGGAACACTGGACCAGCTACATGTAAAAGAATGAAATTAGAACACTCCCTAACACCATACACAAAAAGAAACTCAAAATGGATTAAAGACCTAAATGTAAGGCCAGACACTATACAACTCTTAAGAGGAAAAAACATAGGAAGAGCACTCTTTGACATAAAGAACAGCAAGATCTTTTTTGACCCACTTCCTACAGAAATGGAAATAAAACCAAAATAAACAAATGGGACCTAATGAAACTTAAAAGCTTTTGCACAGCAAAGGAAACCATAAACAAGATGAAAAGACAACCCTCAGAATGGGAGAAAATATTTGCAAGCAAAACAACTGACAAAGGATTAATCTCAAAATATACAAGCAGCTCATGCAGCTCAATATAAAAAAAAACAAACAACCCAATCCAAAAATGGGCAGAAGATCTAAATAGACATTTCTCCAAAGAAGATACACAGATTGCCAACAAACACATGAAAGAATGCTCAACATCACTAATCATTAGAGAAATGTAAATCAAAACTACAATGAGGTATCACCTCACACCAGTCAGAATGGCTATCATCAAAAAATCTACAAACAATAAATGCTGCAGAGGGTGTGGAGAAAAGGGAACCCTCTTGCACTGTTGGTGGGAATGTAAATTGATACAGTCACTATGGAGAACAGTATGGAGGGTTCCTTAAAAAACTAAAAATAGAACTACCTTATGACCCAGCAATCCCACTATTGGGCATATACCCTGAGAAAACCATAATTCAAAAAGAGTCATGTACCACAATGTTCATTGCAGCTCTATTTACAATAACCAGGACATGGAAGCAACCTAAGTGTCCATCAACAGATGAATGGATAAAGAAGATGCGGCACATATATACAATGGAATATTACTCAGCCAGAAAAAGAAACGAAATTGAGTTATTTGTAGTGAGGTGGATGGACCTAGAGTCTGTCATATAGAGTGAAGTAAGTCAGAAAGAGAAAAACAAATACCGTATGCTAACACATACATATGGAATTAAAAAAAAAAAAGGAAATGGTTCTGAAGAACCTAGGGACAGGACAGGAATAAAGACGCAGACGTAGAGAATGGACTTAAGGACACGGGGAGGGGGAAGGGTATGCTGGGACGAAGTGAGAGAGTGGCATGGACATATATACACTACCAACTGTAAAACAGATAGCTAGTGGGAAGCAGCTGCATAGCACAGGGAGATCAGCTCGGTGCTTTGTGACCACCTAGAGGGGTGGGATAGGGAGGGTGGGAGGGAGATGCAACAGGGAGGAGATATAGGGATATATGTATATGTATAGTTGATTCACTTTGTTATAAAGCAGAAACTAACACACCATTGTAAAGCAGTTATACTCCAATAAAGGTGTTAAAAATAAATAAATAAAAATTTTAAAAAATAGAAAGTCAACAGATGGATTCAGTAACAAATTTGACAGAGCTAAGAAAAAACAGAAAAATAAACATTGGTCTGAAAAAATATCTAGAATGAAGCATGGAGAGTAAAAAGAATGAAGCTAGGAGAGAAGGGCCAAGAGCCAAAGGATATACAGTGAGAAGGTAACATCTGAATAACCGGAGTTATAGAAACAGAAGAGTACTTAAGGCATAGAAATGATGGCTAAGCATTTTTCAAAGTTAACAAAAAATACAAAGTCGCAGACCAAGTAGCTTTAAGAATTACCAGCAAGATAAATAAAAGCCAACCCATACCTATGCACACCAGGGTAGAAGTGTTGGGGAAAGAAACAAAGAGAAAAGTCTTAAGAGCAGTCTGGAAAAAAAGAGATTGCTTTGACAAGAGCAAAATTAAACTGATGGCTGACTTCTCAACCTGGAAGCCAGAAGACAATGGAATGTTATCTCTAAGAGCTAGAATTCTACACCCAGTAAAAAACAGTCCTCAAAATGGGCAAAACAGTCATTTTCAGAGAAACAAAAATGAAGAGAAATACTCCCACAGCAGATCTACAGTGAAGAAAATCCACTGGGAGACAGAAAATGATTCCAAATGAAAGCTTCTAGATGAAGGAAAGAAGGAAAACCAATGAAAATCGGAAACGTGTAAGTAAATCAACATGAATACTGACTATATAAAATAGTAACACAAACCAAAAGAAAGCTTATGTAGTTATATTAATGTCAGATGAAGTAGACTTTGAGGTAAAAGCATTAATAGACGCAAAAGGGGACATTTCATAATGATAAAAAGTTCAACACTAAATAGATTTGCACCTAGTAACATAGCCTCAAACTGTATTAGGTAAAAAATTGACAACAATAAAAGAAGAACTAGATGAAACTACAATTATGCCACGAAACTTTTACCACCCATCTCTCAGGGACAGAATAAGCAAATAAAAAAAAGTAAAGATACAGAAGATATGAACATAATTAACAAATATAACCTGAAGTGTATATATCAACACACAGAACACTGCAATCAACAACTATAGAATACATTCTTGGGCTTCTCTGGTGGCACAGTGGTTGAGAATCCGCCTGCCAACGCAGGGGACATGGGTTCAATCCCTGGTCCGGGAAGATCCCACATGCTGTGGAGCAACTAAGTCCATGCGTCACAACTACTGAGCCTGTGCTCTAGAGCCTGTGAGCCACAACTACCGAGCCCGTGCGCCTAGAGCCTGTGCTCCACAATGAGAAGCCACCGCATGAGAAGCACGTGCAGTGCAACAAAGAGTAGCCCCCGCTCGCCAAAACGAGAGAAAGCCCATGCGCAGCAACGAAGACCTGACACAGCCAAAAATAAATAAATAAAATAAATAAATTTATTTAAAAAAAACTACAGAATACATTATTTTAGGGTATATACATAAACATTTATAAACACTGATAGTAAGGCAGGCCTTGACAAAATTCAAAAGGTTAAAATTACACAGAGAATATCCTATGATTACAGTGCAAATAAGGTAGAAATAAGTAATAAAAAGATAACTAGAAAACTATTATGTATTTGGGAAATTATAAAACAAACCTCTAAATAGTCCACAGGTCAATGAAGTCACATTGGAAATTAGAAAATATTTAAACAGAATAAAAATTAAAATGCTATATATCAAAACCTGTGGAATAAGCTAAAGCCATGCTTAGAGGCCATTTTATAGCTCTATTATGAGTACTAAAAAAGGAAGCAGAAAATCAAAGAGCTACCAATAACTGGTTTCCATAATACAGAAGATAGAGGAGTATGTTCCAGCTAAAAGATGTTCCTCTTACAGCGTCTACTGTTTAGCTACAAAGAAAAAAATCTCATCTAGTAATGAAGTAGATAGAAAGGCAAAGACTGAATATAATTTTAAAATGACAAATGTCTGGTTGGGGTGTTGGGATGAGGAAGATATTTTATATTCCAAGATTCCTACAGCGGTTAAGACCAAGGAAAAGGAGGTCAACCATAAAAGTAACACAGTGAACCTACGCCACAAGAGCGTATCTATAAACTGGCTTGGTAATGATACTTATAACGTACTGAGTAATTGTCATCCTTACTAGACCCTAAATGGCAAGCATTATTATTATCATCCCTACCTTACTGATGAGGAACTGAGGCAATTAGACTAAGCAACTTGCCCTAGATCTCACACTCACGTAAGCAGTGGAGTTGAAATTCAAACCCAGGTTCACCTGATTTCAGTACTCTCTGCTATACTCTACTTTATGCCAGGAACTCTGCTACCAAAGATGAAAACAGATGGGTCCTACCATCAAGGAGCTCAGTCTAATAGTGGAGAGAACACAAAGAGTTATAAGCATATAGATCTGCTTTCTAAGTCATGAAGAAAACTTAGATCTTCATATAGGAATCCCCTCAATGATGATGATGATTGAAACTAACATCTGAGTGCTCACTATATTTACCAAATAGGTATACTACAGCAAATATATCCTTCTACATGCTTTTTATATGGATTATCTAATCTGAGTAAGGGCTACTGCAAATTCAAGAATAGTGAGTAAAATAAGAATGATAAATGTAATGAAGGCTGTAGTAGGACTAATGCTTATTAGGGCTAGGGTTGCTCCTCCAATTAAATGAATTAATAGGTAGATGTTATTATTTTACCCGATTTATAGATTAGGAAACCAACACCCAGAGAAGTTATAAAGGTTGCCCATGGTCACATAGCTAGGAAGCAGGGGTATAGAAATCTGAAACCTAGGCTGCCTGACTATAAATCTGTTGTTCTTTCCTACGAATTTGTTTCCTGATATTAAGTTGGGAGTTCGTAACACCCAGTATTTACTATTTTCTTTAAAACAAAGAAAACATAAAGGAAAAGGTTTCCTTCCAATAGGAATTCTTGATTTCTTAAAACTTCTCCACTGTCTTTCAGCTCATCTGCCCTTTTTCCTTTCCTGACCCCAGCCAGGATTTAATAGCTGACTTTTCATCAGCAACCTCAATTCACTTACCCCATCATCTTCCAGCCCACCAGGTCTGGCAAAGTTTCCTATTTTCCGAACCCATTTCGTATACCTGAACTTCTGAGCTCTGTTGGAGTTCACCTATCCATGAAGACTAGTGTCAAAGTTTTATTTGGAGGCTGGGAAGGCTAATGGCTTAAATACAGACACAGATTATGAAAGTACATAGTTTCTTGAAGACTATGTATACATCTAAAGGGAAAGAGATGTATTAAGAAGAGGAAGAATGTAATAAAAAATATTAAGCTAGGTATTTTGAAATTGATTCCTGCAATAGAGAACTACTGTAGGTTTCTGGGAAGGGCACTGACATAAGATCAACACTGTATGTCTCACACAGGCTTAACCCAGCAAAGTGTGTATTTCGCCGACTCGAAGTACCCTAAAGGTCCAGGCAACTCTTTGGGGCAACTGTTTCACATGCAGAGACTCAGATATCCAGGCTGCTTTGGTCTCCTGGCTCTGCCATCTTAACATGGGGCCACTTAAGTAATAGCAGCAGGAGAAAAAACGGCTGGAAGAGATTGCTAAACATTGCCAGCAATCACAGAAATAAAAATTAATACAAATAACTTTTTTCCCCATCAGACTGGCAAAAATAAAATTTCATAATACAAATATGGGCAAGGCAATGGAGGAAAACAATACTTTTATAAATTGCTAAAGGGAGTTATGAATTGATACAGCTACTCTGGACAGTGATTTGGGGAGTAGCCACTCTGAGGGAGCAAATGTAAGATTTATTACATTTAAAATATATAAACCTTATGACTCAACAACTCCTCTTTGGGTACCTACCCTAAAGAAGCATACAGGTGTATAAGGGGGAATGTACAGGGACATTCATTATAATGTTTGTAATAGTTTAAAAGATAAACAAGTATCGCAGGGAGAATAGCTAAATTGTTATATAGCTCATTATGGAATACAGTGCAACAGTTCAAGGTATAAAACAGATCTGTATGTTCAAACCTGGATAGTTCTCTCAGATTTACTAATTGAAAAACCAAGTTTCGTGATAAATGTGAAAGATGTGACTCATTTTTTAAAAAAACATAAAAATAATAGCACATATTTTCTGGGTATATACTTATCTAGGTTTGGGGGAAAAAACTTGGAGGAACATACACTAGATAACCAACAGTAGCACTGTAGAGTGAAGGTGAAAGATCGGGGCTGGTGGTCCAAAAGGAATTTTAGCTTTATTTGCAATATCTAGCTGAGATGTTATACTTCCCTATTGAGAAAGAATTCCCCTATTACTTCTAAAAATAAATTATTTGAAAAATTTCAGAACTGAAAACAAATATATACACATGCATGTGAGGGCAATTTTCTTCCTTCGCATTTAAAAGTGTCCACAAACACTGGAATGTGCTGAAATTCTGTACCCCTTAGCAACTAGGGGTTGCTATACACACAGTATACATTCTGACTTTTTATAATGTTGAAAATATTAAGATCCAAAGATGAGTTTTATTAGAATGCCTTGTGAGAACATGACAAATACTGACACACTTGATTTAAACTAGAGCCAACGATGAACATTTACCTTATAAGCATTGGAAACAGAGTAGAAAGTGATATAAAATTAGATTAACAACAAAAACTCCCAACGTAAGGAAGCTGAGAAATGAATGGGAAGTGAAAAAGGAGTGTGTGTTCACCTCACTCCTTTGAATGCAGCACTCACACTCTTTATATTCCCATTGTATATTATAAACATAAATATATTGTTATATCATTTATATTTCACTTTTACTACCTAATGAAAGCCTACCATAGTGATGCCTACCCCACATACAACACCTGCTCATTAAGAACAACTGAGTGGGGGACTTCCCTGGCGGCGCAGTGGTTAAGAGTCCGCCTGCCAATGCAGGGGACACGGGTTCCAGCCCTGGTCCAGGAAGATCCCACATGCCACGGAGCAACTAAGCCCACACGCCACAACTACTAAGCCTGAGCTCTAGAGCCCGCTAGCCACATCTACTGAGCCTGTGTGCCACAACTACTGAAGCCCGTGAGCCTAGATCCTGTGCTCCACAACAAGAGAAGTCATCGCAATGAGAAGCCCGCACACCGCAACGAAGAGTAGCCCTGATCGCCGCAACTAGAGAAAGCCCATGCACAGCAACAAAGACCCAACGCAGCCAAAAATAAATAAAATCAATTTATTCAAAAAAAAAAGAAAAACTGAGTGAATACTTGACTTCTGAACACTGTCACTGTTGCTCAGAGGGTTTCCATGGATATCTGAACAGATGAAGTCTTAGCACAGACACATTCAGTATTTCAGGGTGAGTAGCATTTCCTAAACTGTATATGCCGGAATACTGTTTCAGAAGACAAAACTCGTGGATATATTGGGGGGGGGGGTTGATGGCTGAATAAATTAGCAAATAATGCTATACCATATGCCCCCTTAACTCTTTACAACAAGCATAAGCATATTTATGGAGGGTCCAAGAAGTCCCACAAAAAAGAAATCTGTTTCACCCAGCATATTCAAAACTTCTTTTCCTCCAATATTTTTATTAACATCCTGTCAATGTAAGAAATAATGCTTTGGGACAATCCCATCCATCTATCCAAGAAACATTTACAGAACAATTAGTTTGGGGGGGAGCAGTGGCAGAGATCTCCTTCAATCTAAATTGGCATGAATGCAGGCATGTATAGCATAAGTGTAATATTACACAAATATTCAAGATTCTAATTCATATTTAAAAACTTAGTCTTCAAGAATAACTTGCCAAAACGAAGAATGATAGTAGGGAAATGTACCCTTTAATAAGTTTGCTATCTGAAACTTTTTGCCCCTTATAATTCATACCCAAGCATTATTTCATTTTAATGAAGGTTATTCAAAGGGCTCTAAAGTATGAAATAATATCTATTACTAACCCTAAAAATAATGTTTAAAAACTACACAATTCCCCAACAGAACAGCATTCCTCAAAGTTCACTATTAAATTCCAAACTGCATTGTTAGAACTTTCTTTTTAAAGCGTAGCTACCTGATACAGAGGAACTGTGCCTATGCAGAAGTCACTTATCCATTAACCTTAAAACTATCAAAGAATAAAGATGATTCTTGGGCGCATTACAAAGTCTGTAAGTTCCTGTATGCTACTCACAGTAAGACATTTCATAAACACATACTCATTAACTATGTATATAAATACATTTCTAACAAGCTTGGTGGTCTAATTTCCCAGTTACTTAATAAAGAGCACTTAGTGTATACCTGGTGCTAGTCATAATAGTGATAGATATCATGGGTTTTGGGAGATTTTAAAAAACAATTAAATAATTCAAAAAGATACATGTACCACAATGTTCACTGCAGCACTATTTACAGTAACCACGACATGGAAGCAACCTAAATGTCTATCAACAGATGAATGGATAAAGAAGATGTGGCACATATATACAATGGAATATTACTCAGCCAGAAAAAGAAACGAAATTGAGTTATTTGTAGTGAGGTGGACGGACCTAGAGTCTGTCATACAGAGTGAAGTAAGTCAGAAAGAGAAAAACAAATACCGTATGCTAACGCACATATATGGAATCTAAAAAACCGTACTAATGAACCTAGTGGCAGGGCAGGAATAAAGACGCAGACGTAGAGAATGGACTCGAGGACGCGGTGGGGTAAGGGGAAGCTGGGACGAAGTGAGAGTGTAGCAGTGACATATGTACACTACCAAATGTAAAACGGATGGCTAGTGGGAAGCTGCTGCATAGCACAGGGAGATCAGCTTGATGCTCTGTGATGACCTATAATGGTGGGATAGGGAGGGTGGGAGGGATGCTCAAGAGGGAGGGGATATGGGGATATATGTATACATATAGCTGATTCACTTTGTTGTACAGCAGAAACTAACACCACATTTTAAAGCAATTATACTCCAATAAAGATATAAAAAAATTAGAATAAGTAACAAATAAAATAACAAATGCAACTTAGAGAGAAAGATCTCATTCTCACTAGGGGTAGAGAGCAGACCAAATGTACTGAAGAGTCCTGACAAAGACCCAGAATCACAATGTCCAATGTGGTAGCCCTAAGTCACACATGGCTACTGAGCACTTGAAGTGTGGCTAGTCAAATTGAGACATACTGTAAGTATACAATGTAAATTGGAATTCAGTAAAAACAAACAAAAAAAGGAACTATCTCACTAATAATTACTCTATTTTTATTACATATTTTAGAAACTCTACTGGATATATTACATTAATTTCACCTTATAAAGTTTTTTAAAAAAATAAGGCTACCAGAAGGTTTAAAATTACATATGTAATTCACATTGTTTTTCTGTTGAACAATATTAGGCCAGAGACTTCAATGAGCATGATGCGTTCAGGAAACAGTAAGCAAAACAGTGTAGCTCAGGTAGAGATGTAAACTATAGGAAGACACAAGAGATGAAGGGCCAGACATAGCATTTTGGGATGCTTAGATTCCCTGTCTTAGAAAAGACCTACTAAAGAGTTTTAAGCAAGAAAATGACTATAAGAAATATACCTTTAGAACACATTACTCTGGAAGCATAGAAGATGAAATGGAAGAAAATCATACATATGGGAGACAGGAAACATTCGTCAAGGCACAAGAAGATGGAGGCCTTAAGAAATTAAGCAAGCCACCAGAATTATAAAGTACTTTCTAGGGCTAGACAGAGTGACATATCAAAGAAGTGTCAGCTGACAGTGAGAGAGAGGGTTAAAAATAGATCCTAAGGCTCCCAAAGCAGTCTGGAGCCTGTTTAATGGAAATAGTCTAAATTTCCCAAAAGCCCTAAAGGAAACAGCTATAACTAATCACAGCAGCCTTGCATATATACAGCAGCACTGTGCCTGAGGCATGTGAGATTGCATTCCTAACTCATTATTTTTACTGAAAGATGAGGATGGGGGGGGGGCACTGTTAAATAACTCAATAAATATTAGAGTTTTTTTTTTTTAACTCTAAGACACATATTTCTCCCCACTTTTTAACATTTTTAAAACCACAGAGCAGTGTTCAATCAATATTTGCACTTAACACTGCGTTTGTTAAAAGTGCAAATAGAATTCTTGAGAAAGTAGGAAATCAGTTTAAGAGTGCCTGACAAGTTTGAGGACACACAAGGAAACCAGAGTAGTTGGAGTAGTGTAACAAGGAGGAGTGTAGGGGAAGATGAGGGGAAGAGAGATCACATACTGTCTGGCAAGTCATGGTTGACTTTTACTCTGAAGAAAGAATGTCAAGAAGGAGGAAGTGATAAACTGTGTCAAATGCTGCAGATAGGTAAAGCTAGGGAAGGGTCAAGAAATAACCTATAGATTTAGCTGTGTATAAAAGTGAGAATGGAAGCACTTCCTAGACCAGTGACTGTAGGAGCTACCTAAGGAAGATGGAAGCCAAAGTAGTAACGCCTCCTCCATCTATCTAGTAGACCGTCACTTGGGGCAAGCAACTGTAACTGACCGGACGATGAGCTCTCAAATAAGAATCAATCAAGAAAAGTCAAACCCCTGAAAGAAAACAACAAAAAAACTCAACTAAGAAAAATTTGAACTTGAAGAAAGAGCTGATAAGACAATCAGGAAAAAAGAAGAGCATCCACAAAATGAAAACAAGTTATTAAACAAGGGTGGTTGTAAAAAAGCATCACTTAAGAGATTTCAGAAATCAATAACATAATAATTAAATTTAGAAATTTAAAAGGTAAATAGCAGGACAGAAATTAGTCACAAGTGGAGAATTAGTTAATGAGCTAGAATATCAAACTGGGAATGCACAGAGTGAGAATAAAGTACAAAACAAATGTTGAGAGACATTATGGATAGATCTAGAGTTCCAACATATGGAGTGACAAGAGAAAAAAAGAGTTGCAGTTTTCAAAAAATAATAAATTCCCCACAACTGAAGACAAATGGGAATCTTCAGCTTGAGAAAGACTTTCAAGTGCCAAAAAGGGGAAAGAAAACAAAACAAAAAATTAGATAATCCATTAAAACTTTATGGTATCAAGGATAAAAAATAAAACAAAACAAAGCAAATAATGCTAAAGCGAAAGACTTTAGATTTATTATTTTATATACAAATAAGCAAATATTTGAAGGGTAAATATAAAGGAAAGCATTTTGAACATTTTTGCTAGAACTATTTATTTGATCAAGAAAATAAATCAACTCAGAAGTACTGAATCTGAGTAGCAGAATGGGCAAAATACATGAATTAATAAAAATGAGTAAAATGTATTAGAAAACCCAAAGTAGCAAGTATGAAAACTTAACCACAAGTTTAATGTGTTTAATCACAATCCAGTTAATATTCCATCAATAATAACATGAGAGTTGGGGCAGGTGGGGGGGGGGCGATAGGAGACAAGTACTCTATCATAAACACTTAATTTACATAGTAAAGTACCAATCACGAAATCCTGTTCAGATAATATTTGGTGTCATTTAATGAAATCTTACAATCTAATCTTTAAAATCCTCTTTGCCTCTTCTATACTTTTTAAATCTTACATTGAAAGTTGGTTACCAGTACCCCAAAAGGCTATTTTTTGTAGGTATTCTGAAGAATAACCCCTATATCTCATTCTTTTGTTTGAATCTTTTTCACCTGGTCCCATCCATTTCCCTTCTGTGTCATTTTAAACCTCAGTGCCAAGCCTCAGCAATGCATGGGCCCCACAGGTGGCATATGCACTAAAGAGACCATCCATGCCTTACCAGATAATAGTACAAATGAACTGTGTACCTAGGCATCTTTCCATCTCTTTACATTTCAATCAGCTCTTTGCCAAATGGACAGTGAATTTAAATGTCCTTCCAGAAGCTGCCTTTAAGAGAGATATCCAACGAGCTATCTTTCAGATAAAACATTACACCATGATGCTACCATAGTATTTCTTCCTTAGTCACCATCAGTAGGACAACCTTTAAACAAAGACATGATTTCAGATCATCCTAAGAGATGCTTCTGTTGTGCCTGTCTCTAATTCAACAGAACCATAAAGCAATCTTAACAGTCATTGTTACAATTAAAGTGTTTACTAAAACACTTAGAGACCTACTATGAACAATATAATTTATTAAATTACACTGTATACTTTCCTAAAACCTAGCAAATCCTGCTGTGTAGCATTTTACTTTTTTGTGAGTTAATATGTTTGCTTTAAAATGACAAGTATAATATATGATCTTAAACAATCCCAAGCTACTAATGGTTCACTTACTACTATTTTGAAAATAATTAAGATCATTATTAAAATATTTTCATGTAATTACTTTTCATAATGAGTATTCTTCATATTATTTGACTGCTTAAGAATTCTTACCCAGTCTTCGTAAAATAATACAATTCAACAATTTGATAGTACCATATCAGTGAAAAATGTTGTATAACACAGACTATAAATTAGACTAACATAGCCAAATACATCAACCCTTTAAGGAAATGAGGAAATACAATACATTCAAGTTAGAGTATGATCACAGAGAAGTACAGAAATAGGCATAAACAAATGATGATTCACTCTGAAAACAGTATACTTCAAATGCATTGCATTTGAAGTCTACAGATTAATTAAGAAAGTATTTTTCAAATCCTCTTAGAGGTATATTAGAATATTTTAGAGATTCCTTTAAGGTGAAAAACAAAATGGCCATGAGAATGAGTTTAGACTGCTTTGTAGTTCTTATTTTTTTAAAGTTTGGAAAATATAATAGTACAATACAGCTCATTTACAATTCACAATAGGTAGAATTTAAATGTAATAGGTGGATTATATCAATCTCAAAGAAAATAATTACTTACTTTGGAGGCCCATGGCTGCAGACAATTGGCATAACAGCGAACAAGAAAAGCCATTTCCTGAGCTGCAAAGGATAGTTTCCTTTTCAAAACAGAGCCACACCGATGAGTATGTTGACAAAATTCTTTTAAGTTTCTTTCTTATAAATCATATACCATTTGCAGTGTAAATTGCAGTGTAAAGACAGCTTCTCCAAATCCCTTTCAAACTGATATCAGGAGCTTTCAATAGCTTAGAATTTAGCTTCTAAATAACTGGAATACTTTTCATCAAAATGTTCACTTTTAACAAGCAAATCACAGCAAATCAAGATGTTTAGATTTCTGGCTCAAAACATAACAGACACATCCTTCCTCAGGCACCTGGCACAGACATGCACAGTGGTAACTGAACAGTTAATACTGTATCAATCAAAGCAAATAAGGCAACATGCACCAAATCCGTGTTGCTTGATTCTGAGAAACCTTTCCAAAGACAGCTTTGTCTTTTCTTCAACTTATTTCATTCTGTAGAGTAAGCACTGCAGTAATTCTTCTGCATCAGAAGCAAACCAGAACACTGTATCCTTAAGATCAAAGTTTCTTCTTTATATTGTTAACCACCAGAGGTTTAAAAAAAAAAAAAAAATCAACCATTGAGCAAGTGGTAGTTAGAAGATATATGCTCTAACAGGTTTGTCCTGTAGAATGCTTGAGAATCTCCAAAATTAAAATTTTCTCTTTTCACATGCACTATTTACGGCTCTGCAGCATTGCTCCTTGTTCTAATGCATCAGTAGATAGTACTGTGGATCTAAGTCTGGCTTTCTGGTTGAAAATTTATATATGATATGGTACAAAAACACTACATCTTCTGCTAAAGCAAGACTGTATGTTAGTGTTTTAATTCCTACTGTCCTTGCCTGTTTCACAGCAGCTCCCTAAGGAGAAGCTCCTATTGATTCTATGCTCTGCAGTAAGATGAAATATCTAATAAGAAGGAGAGAGAGTGGGAGGAGAATAGAGCTAAAAGGATGACATCACCTGTATAGAAAGCCTTCAGAAACTGCATTAGATCAATTGGCTACTGTATCTGCAGATGTAGCCCAAAGAGCAATTTATTGAAAACACACACACACCCTTCCGTAAAACGTTGCAGCAAGCTAAATTCTGTAAGAAAAAAAATGGCTAAAGCATCTCTCTGTTTCAGTCTTAAAAATCCATTTTGATTTTTAATTCTGTGCATTGATACACAGCTTTATTTGGGAAGCCATATTACTATTCAAATTTAACACAGTATTGTCCTCCCAAGGGAAAATAATTAGCTCTGGTAAGATACTCTTGCATTGCAAATACAGAAGGCAGCCTAGTTCTCAGATGTCACATATGTATTCTGCTTGCAAAACTTCCTATTTATCAAATAACTGTTCTGAAAGGTATAACCTTCAAGACCACTCAATTAACATTAAAAATATCAAAATTGGTACTAAGATTTGTATGTAAATAGTACATTTAAATGGAAACAGAATTTCATTTTCCAAAGGAAAAGCTGAAAAAAAAAATCACAGGCACAAGAGCTGACGTGCGGCACTCACCAACCCCTCTAAGGAAGAATATGCAATATGGTACTTTCCTACAGCCCAATGCTAAATTCCTAGAAAGAGACCAGAAGCAAGTAAAACTCAGAAGGAATCACAAAAGAAAATGATTCAACCTGCTTCCAAACTGAGCTTGGACTAAAAGGAAATATTTTTCTATAAAAATTATAGAAAAAATTTAATTCTTGCCACACCTTCTCCAATCTGAAAACACAACTCCTCTAGTACCCACCCTATTCTTCAAGATTCTGCCACAAGGCATCTAGTGCAGATACTACCACAAAGAGTTTGCACTAAAGGTTGCAATGGTGCCTCCCAATGGCCAAAGTAAGACACAGTTTCCAATGGTAAAATACAGTTAATACCCCTCCAGGCAGCAAAATTATGAGAGTAACATCAATGAATAAATCAAAGTAACTGAACTATCTTGCTTTATTTACTTACCACTATTTTGAGGGAAGAGGTGTGCAACATAAGAGGAAAAATTATTACCTGAGAGACAGGTGTTATTACAAAGGACTTTACTGTCAAAGAGATGAACACCTTGTTACTAGCCAAAAACAAACAAATAAGCAAACAGAGTTCTTCAATACCCCTGAGCAAACTATAAGTCACTTTCTGAACAACACTATGCTGCCAATCTGAACTACGCTGCTACTTATAAGACTAGAACTGACTTTGGTAAAACTAGGTGTTATTCTGAATAAAGACAAGTCATACTTTCACAATAAGTGACCATTTATGAATCTGGGTTTCCATAAAACTTAAGAATTATTTGTTTTCTAAAACAATTTCAAAAGAACACACAAAATTTACATTTAAATATAAAACTAAATCTAACAAATAAACATAACTCTAGTTTTCTAACCCTAAAACATGGAAATTATGTACAGGTTGATTTTCAAGCACCGATGTATTTTTTCAACTCAGTTAATATAAATAACCTATGAGTTGGAATTCCAACAAAATGTTAAGTATTTAAGAATAAATTAACTAAAATCTAATTTTAACACTCATTTTTAAAAATAGAAAAATGATAGTAGGCACCTTGTATGTAAATGAAGCCAAACATTTCCTAAAGATAAATTTCTAAAAGATATCCTGTATGTAAACATTAACGTGACTGAAAAACATTTCAGTTTCAACGCAAGACAGTAATTATATTCATGTACAGAACCAACAGGATAAATTACAACCAAATCAAAAGGCAAAACCCTAAAGGGCACCTTTCCCCCTTTTTATAAATCACGCTGATAGCACACAAAGAAGGACTTCAAGCTGAGCAAGGGAGACAGCCATCTCTTAACTACTTTAAAAAACACTCTGCCCTGTGTATGAAATGCAATCCACTAATACCATATGTTAGAACAACTGTAGTAAACACCAGCTCAATAAAGGAACAACTCTCTTTTCCTTTAGTTTGGCCTGGAAGTGAAGATGACATCATCCTTTTCCTTGTGCTACCAATCATCTCATAGTATCTGCCATTCTAGGAACTGTACGGTGAGCCTGGCATGAAAAATCTCCCTGTGCAACAATACCATGAAAGAAACAAACAGGCCAAATTCTATATTCAGCATGTGAACCCACCACCACTCTGATGATACACTATACCACACTGTTTCTTCAGTAAGAATAACTTACTCTCAGTTACTGAATAAAACTATAAACATCTTTTGAAAAGTCAGTAATTTATCAAATAACTAAAATATATGATTAGGTGAATAAATGATTTTTCACTTCTATTACTTTAAAAATTTTATCATGATCTCATTCCATTACCTCACCAATTCAAATGAAGTAACTGCAGAAAGGGAGAATGCCCTGATCTACACATTGTCTAGGAATCGTAACCACAGGATAACCATTTAAGAATACATTTCCCCTGCATATGAAATGCCATGATGCTAAGCCACACTGATGAAATCTTTAGCTTTAAAAAGGTCTTTCAAACTACTACCAAATAAAGCAATCAAGGTATGCATTTACAAAACTTCAAACCATTATAAAATAGTCTTATAAAAATGTAAATGCTATATAGTTAATAATTATTTTATATATTCATATTTTATGTACACATTATAAACTGTATAAACTAATATAAAATACATTAACTATATAAACTATTTCTAAACAAAAATACGAAGCAGAACATTTGAAATCATATTGTATAGAAAGCCAAATATGAGGCTCTAATAGTTACTAACCTATAAGTATACCTTTTATGTCAATAGGTAACAACACTGAAAAGGAGAAAAAAAGGTAATCATGGATAAGGGTAAGTTATCTAAGAATTTACACTCTAGACGTTATGAAAAACAAAAAACCAACGTTAACGAAAACCAGGTTTATAGTAATCTCAGGCACAGTCATACACTTTATTCCCCATCTGCACAGTGAAATACTACAATCACAATGTAGAGAAGCCAAACTCAGAAGGAGGTGAAGACCAAAGAAAAATTATGTAGTTTTACAAAATAAAACAAACAGGCCACTCATTTCTGTGTTTTAGCTGTAAGCATTTGGCCTTTAAAATATAAACTGTTACATGTACTGATTTATATAGTAAAAACATTTTAATCCTTTTGGAAAATGAATGAATAAATGACACAACCATAATATCTGAGGTAACATACAAGCCCTTTTAAAGGATCACAGTAAGCTTTCCTACTCCCTGCCCCTCTCCTGCCCCTTGCTTAACTTGAACATCTGAAATGAATCTCTGTAGTTACCAGACATGGTTAACTCTAATTACTGGTGCCCCTCAGGAATTCCTGCTTTCAAACTGCATCCTATCTATTTCTCAGCCTTTCTGAAGAAAGCCAGACTACCAACACTCTCCTCCTATTCTGTAAGAAACAGTGTGCTTCAGCACACTGTCATCTATGTCCACTAAATGATCAGCACCACGCTGTTGAAAACCTTATCAGAGCCACCAGTGGGACACATATGCACTATGAAATATGATCCTTCCTTAGGGAGTGATGGAGGAAGAAAAAGCAAAGAGAAAGAGGGAAGCCTTCATCATCAACTAAGGTGATGTAAGCTTCTATAATTAGAATCAGTGAAACCGAAGCAACAATAAAAAGGCACCACCATGCTTCTACTTTCCACTACACAGTGCAGTTGTAGCAAGCATTTTTCACTCACACACAAACAAAAAAATACACTTTGCATATATAGTAAGCAGTCAAGTATGCTACATACTATATGCAAAGTTAATGTAGTTTTAATATAATGTATTATTTTCTACAAAAAAACAAGATTTGCCCAATAATTAAAATAAATACCTGCATCTATATACAAACATGACTGAAAAAAGAAACCTCACTAAAAAAATTAAACTATTGAGAATACTGTCTCCATCTGTAAATTCCTGGATTATATTAGAGATTACCTTTGTATCACTTCTCTGATTTTAAATACTGCATTTTCTAGTACTATAAAAGCTAAATGCCTAGTTACTGAACAGGTAACAAATCAAATTAAAAGGCAGTAACAATCAGCATTAATCTGTTTGAAATGTTTGAGTAGTTATTCCCCTTCCAACTGGAATGCTCTCAAATATCACTGTCTTAGGCCACTGGTATATACATTAGTATCAGAGTTGTTTCAAACGATCTTCAAAAGAGCTTTCTGTAAAGTTTTTCATGTATGATAAAAATCTTTCCGATTCTGGTTCTCTGGGCAGACCAATATGAATCAGTGTCACCTTTAAGCGAGGGAGAATCGTCCCAGACAACCAGAGGGCATGCCCCTCCCCTCTTCCCAACACTGCTGAAGCTCACACAGAGTGAATGATAAAAACAATTTTTAAAGATGACAACTTAGAAGTTAGCAGTACTTATGTAGAGCCTTAAAAATAATTTTCATACCCTTATGAAAAATAATTTTCACACCCTAGGAATCAATCTTAAGGAAAAAAATCAAAGTCACATACAGATATATTCATACAAGTTGTAATAGGAGATAAATTGGAAACTGCATGAGAATACTTTGTTATAATATTAATATTAAAAATAACGTTCAGGGGAAAATTTAATTGCATGAGAAGTAGAAAGGCAGGATAAATAAATATTCAGCATTATCTAAATTAAAAAAGATCTCAATGATTTAATCGAGATACATGCATTTAAAAATCATTAGCCACATTAGCTATCTCTGGTTTTGAGGATTACAGCATTTCCTTCTTAATATTCTTCTATATTTTTCTACATTACTATAAGGAACATTTTTTTTCACACACAAAATTTTTTTTAATCTGCTCTAGGCAGGCATTTGTCCTACTTAGATTGTTTACAATTATACCCCTTTGCTTTTTCTCTGTCCATTTGTGGACTCATGACCCTGTAACTAGGTACAAGAACCTTCTATTGAGAATTCTAAATTATTTCCCAGAAGACAAATGAGAAGATTTCTCCCAGGAGACGCTAGACACACATGAATAAAAGGAGAAAAGTTCTCTTCTGTTTTTAAGGAATAAAGCACAATAAAGAACATATCTGTCCAGAGCACTATGGCTTATAAATAGGGTGAGAGGACAAGCAATACTGAAAAGCTGCAGATTCTCAGAGGCTGGGCTCCAAATTTCTCAGTAGCAGTCTGATCAACACTCACTGTCTTATACACAAATAAGATTGGCAAAGGTTCCAGATACACAATCTTCTTTACTTTAGAAGTGATAGAAGATTGTTTACTCACTCATCCTTTCATTCTACAAGTATTTATCAGACACAAAATATAATTAAAAATCATCAGGATCCATCTGTTGACGGTGTATCAATCAGTGACTATGACTTTAGCAGTCCAAACTTGAAATTCTGATAATATATGCAACAAAAGTGTATACACCTCTTCCATTTTGACTTGAATAAATGTTTAAATTATTTGCTCACTGGTGGTCTGCTATGGTCTGAAGGTTTGTGTCCCCCCCCACCCCCAAAATTCCTATGTTAAAATCTAATCTGCAAAATGATGGTATTAGGAGGTGGGGCCTTTGGGAGGTGATTAGGTCATGAGGGCTCTGGAACTGGGATTAATGCCCATATAAAAAATGCCCCAGAGAGCTTCCTAGCCCTGTTCTACCATGTGGACACAGCAGGGGGTTGGCAGTCCACAGTTAAAAGGGACTTGGTAGCTAGTTCAATTCCCCCACATGATGCAGAGACTGAGGGTCTTAAATATTCCTTAACATCGCAAATTAGCGCTTGAAATAGAAAAGGAACATGTATCATCTGATTCCTAGTTTAATGTCTACTCTATCACATCAAACTGAGGAATCTGGCTCTTATAAACCTGCCCATATCAAGGATTTAACTTATTTGCACCTAGTTTCTTTGGAAGTCCAAATGGGTTGTCCTGAGACAAATGTTGAGATGCTGCTATGAAGGTCTGTGTTCCTGCAAAATTCGTATGTTGAAATTCTAATCCCCAAGGTGATGGTATTAGAAGGTGGGGCCTATGGAAGGTGATCAGGTCGTAAGGAAGGAGCTCTCATGACTGGGATTAGTGCCCTTATAAAAGAGGCTCCACAGAGCTCCCTAGCCCTTTCCACCATGTGAGCAGACAGCAAGAGGTAAGCAGTCTACAATCCAGAAGAGGGCCTTTACCAGAACCTGAGGCATGCTGGCTGCTGGTACCATGATCTTGGCCTTCTAGTCTCCAGAACTGTGAGAAATAAAAGTTCTGTTGTTTATAAGCCACTTGGTCTGTGGTACTTTGTTACAGCAGCCTGAACAGACTAAGACACGACCCATCAGGTGATCTCGGCAACCACACTTGAATTCTTACTCAGCTGTACGGACAAACGTCTTAATCTCTCTCTGTATGCTCTAAATCCAAACAAAACATGGAGCGCTGGAGGACAGCAGGGAACATAAGGCACAATCACAGAAGAAGCAAAGAGAAAGAGATGCTTGTTGCATTAGTAATTTGTGAGCCTAAAATGAAACAGTAGATTCTAGAGTGTCACACCATGCTCACCACCTGCCATACTATGCCAGAACAATGAACTGTGTAGGAAGAATACATGTAAAGAAGGGTGAGCAAAAAGGAAGCCCTCCAAATTTAAAATCATGACCCATGATGCTGCCATGGAAATCCCTCTTTCCAGGTGCCCCTTAGGAAGAGTTGGCTGGCTCCACTTCTGTGCAGGTGCTATGAGGGAGAAAAAGAGGAAGAAGGGTAGTAGATCATGCTGTGCTTGAGAATGTAAAAAAGCACCATAGGTGACATAAGGAACAAGAAAAAAAAAACTAAGATTTAGTCTACTGAGGAACGTGGGATCTAATTAAGAGCCAATAACAGCACATCAAACACCCAGACTGTTGTTCAAAAATATAGCAGAAGACGAAAGAAATCAATGAGAAGAACTATAACTTTATAACTGAAGTACCTAAACACCAACAATATTTTTTAAACCTTTAAAGAATGCCCAGATTTATATTTGGATCAATAATGTTTCTATAAAATGACCAAGGATGAATGTTATCTGATAATCTAGAGATGCATTTCAAGTTAAATAAAGGCATACTTGTTGCCTGACCTCTGTGAAACCAAAACACTTCCCCCTTACTGGTCCTGGCTTATTTTTACCATTTAACCTTATGTATATACCAATATTAAAAATTCAACTCACTACATATGAAAAATGTTCACCATTGTAGGCTATTTAAAACACAAATCAACTTTTTATAAAAAATACAGACATTTAAGAAATTCTTAAGTAAATTGCTAATTTTGTTTTCTGCTATCTTCAGAACAGAGTATGATTATATGAGCACACTGCATGTAAGTATGTGTAACATCTTACGGGATCAATGAGAAGAGCACTCTACAAACAGGAAGTGTTAGGGGAGGCTTCTCCAAAGAGTTCATGGATGAATGGACTCTTAGGAGCTGAGCAGGACTTTGTCAGGAGGACATGGCAGGAGACCATTCTGGATAAAAGGAGCAAATAGCAAGTTAAGATTCAAATTGAATCATCAAAGGACAGAATTATATTAGGTAAAGAAGCCTGCAAGAACCTTCCAGGGACAGAGAAGAACCAAAGGAAGGGACAACCAACAAAATTATGGGGCCAGAAGGGTGAACAGGTAGACTGGGGCCAGATGACAAAGGGATTTATATATCATATAATCTCAATACTTTAAAAACTAAATATTTCTGAGCTGTATTTCTAAGATACATAATTTATTTATAAATTAATACATGTACTACCAGCAAAAGTATTTTGTGTTCATTATGAAATACACACAAAAATCCACAGAAACTTAAAAGGATAACAGTACATATAAACTCTACTATTTTCTACCCATGCCCTGTAGACTGTTTTGCAAACTACATTTTAAGACACCTGAGCTAAAGTACTGACCTTGCTAATTACTAAAAGAAAGAAGGTCTTCAAGGCAACAATTCCAAAACCAGTCATCAGTTTCTGGCAGACATCTCCTGTCATCATTTAACTGGCTTCTAGTCACTTATTATTATATATAGTAAAGCAACTCATTCAGTGACTTTCATATACATTTTATAACCACTCTATCTTGTAGGGTTGAACAAAGAAACTGCTTTGTTTAAAGTGAGCCATTGTGAGTATAGGCTACAAGAAAATTGGGAAGGGCATAGTTGGCTGATTGTTGCCTGCTTGATTTTATCATTCCTACTTTTATTCTCCCTTTGTCTGATTGTTTAGCTTACATTTTTCAATTATCTTAACATACACACATATTGTGGTAAACACGTTTTATAACCAGAATAGATAATAAAATTATTTTGTTAGCAACAGGAACAAAGGTTTTTTTGAGTATTTTCAATAACAACAACAGGAATAGAAGCTGCTGACATTACTGGATGTTTTTTCAAGGCACCAAACACCGAGCAGAGCCTTTTATATATATAAAACAAACTTAGAAATGTCACACAACTTGCCCAAAGTTACACAAGAACCTAAACAAGCTTATAAAAAAACAGGCACTCTATCTTCTTTAACAGGCAATATGCTCTGAGGATATATGGATGATGGTTCACATTTTCAAGGCATGTACACTCTGATGAGAGAGACAGACATTTGAATAAAAAATTACAATGTAATATAACGAATAGTCACAGGTTTATGCATGGGATATTACAGGAACGTAGAGATGTGTACCTAACCCTACCAAGAAAAAATCATAGATTCCTCCCATGAGTTGATGTAAATTATTTAAATTAAAATTTTTAATTTTAAATTAAAATCCTTAGTCATACCAGCCACATTTTAAGTGCTCAGTAGCCACGTGTGGCTGGTTACTATCATTTGGAAACCACAGATATAAAACATCTCCATCATTGTAGAAAGTTCTATTGGACAGAACTGGTTTAAACTATATGCCAGATAAATATGCTAGATCATTAGAATTTCTGATAGGTGGTGTTTGGCAATGAAAAGATTTAAGAGCTTAAAAGAAATAACATTGTTAAAAGATTCTTTTAGGGGCTTCCCTGGTGGCGCAGTGGTTGAGAGTCTGCCTGCCAGTGCAGGGGACATGGGTTTGAGCCCTGGTCTGGGAAGATCCCACGTGCCACGGAGCAGCTGGGCCCGTGAGCCACAACTGCTGAGCCTGCGCGTCTGGAGCCTGTGCCCCGCAACGGGAGGGGCCGCGACAGTGAGAGGCCCGCACACCGCGATGAAGAGTGGCCCCCGCTCGCCGCAACTGGAGAAACCCCTTGCACAGAAACGAGGACCCAACACAGCCAAAAATAAATAAATAAAAAATAAATTAGTTAAAAAAAAAAGATTCTTTTAGGACTGATAGAAGTAAAATGAATGAATTAGCTGGAGGCAGCGGATAGGGGAAGATGTAAGGAATAAGGCTAGGAGTAGAGACATCAGAGAGAAGAGAAACACAAACCTTAAAATCAAATAAAATGATTAAGCAGATATTTTTAAATGTAGAGATTATATAACACTTTTCAATTTAAAAAAATTCTCCAAAGTTCTTAAAATGAAAAAATATTGCTTTTACAATGAAAGCTGGCTGGGAGTGTGGGAGATGCTACTACAACATTTCTAAAAAGAATGGCAGTGAACACTAAGGAAATGACATGGGGAAACTGAGAGGAGGGCACAAACATTTGAGTGGAAGAGCCTATAGATATCATTAACTGATTAGACCTTGAGTGTGCACACATGTTCTATCAGCAACCATCATGGAAGGCAGGCAGACACAATATTACCATCCTCATTTTTAGAGGTAAAGCAACCAAAGCACTGATTGTTAAGGTGAAATGTCCCAATCACAGAATAAGTGAAGGAAGGATTTAGACAGATGGCTCATCTAAATACTAGACTATTTTTACTTGGCTTAATTACCCATCCTATTCACTGAATATTGCTCCCAATCACCTTTATGCTATTTTGAAATATCAAATACATCCTCCCCAAAGATCAAAACTCTGAAATCACAGAGAATATTCAAAGACATTTAAATCTGTTGCCAACTCTGAGAGCAATACCCAAAGGAGTTTCAAGAATGTTATTACTGTTATACAGTAGAACTGCTCTTTTTAACAATAAAAAAAAAAACCTTTCACATTGAGACTGTGGTTCTCATCTTTATACAAAGCAATGTATATGACAAAACTATGAAAATATTTCATAAGAATAAATCATTTTTTTCAATCGTTCTAGGCATTCACTTAGAAAGTAACTCTGAAACACATGCAAAAATTTTAATGTTCACAAAATCTTGATGTACAGGTTTGGATTAATAATAATTAAGATAAAGAAAACTACATTAACAAAATATTCTGTACATCTTTAAGAATTTTTGACTTTCAGCATTCTAGCAAGAAAAAGTTGATGATGGTTTCCAAATGAAAAAAGAAAATGTCAGATTTCCACTGCTATCTAAAGTAACGATTCTCCTGATCTCTCTGAACTGCTGACAGTAGAATGAGGGACTCCCCTGGTGGTGCAGTGGTTAAGAATCCACCTGCCAATGCAGGAGACACAGGTTCGAGCCCTGGTCCGGGAAGATCTTACATGCCACGGAGCAACTAAGCCCGTGTGCCACAACTACTGACCCTGCAACTCTAGAGCCCACGAGCCACAACTACAGAGCCCATTAGCCACAACTACTGAAGCCCGCGTGCCTAGAACCTGTGCTCTGCAACAAGAGAAGCCACCACGAAAAGCCCGCACACTGCAACAGAGTAGCCCCTGCTTGCAGCAACTAGAGAAAGCCCGCGTATAGCAATGAAGACCCAATGCAGCCAAAATGAAGGAAAAAAAACAAGACAGTAGAATGAAAGAAATAAAGATCCTTATAGTAGTCATAAAACCAATTATCTACTGCATGCTTTCACAAGTACTACTTAAGATTTCTGCTACTAGAATTTATACCCATCCTTCTCTAACTATTCCAAAACAAAAGAGGAAGGAACACGCCCAAATTCACTGTATTAAGCCACCATCATGCTGATTCAAAACCAGATACAGACGCCACAAAAAAAGAAAATTACAGGGCAATATCTTTGATGAACACAGATGTAAAAATCCTCAACAAAATATTAGCAAACCAAATCCAACAATACATAAAAAGGATCATACACAACGATCAAGTTGGATTCATTCCAGGGTTTCAAGGATGATTCAACACACACAAATCAATCAATGTGATACACCACATTAAAAAAAGGAGAGACAAAAACCACATGATCATCTCATTTGATGCAGAAAAAGCATTTGACAAAATTCAACATCCATTCATGAAAAAACTCACCAAAGTGGGTATAGATGGAATATATCAACGTAATAAAAGCCATTTAAAACAAACCCACAGACAACATCATACTCAACGATGAAGAGCTGAAAGCCTTCCCACTAAATTCAGAATAAGACAAGGATGCCCACTCACCCCTTCTCGTCAACATACTACTGGAAGTCCTAGCCACAGCAATGAGACAAGAAAAAGAAATAAAATGTATCCAAATTGGAAGGAAAGAGGTAAAACTGTCACTATTTGCCAATGACATGATACTCTCTATAAAGAACCCTAAACTCTCCACACACAAACCCTATTAGAACTAATAAATGAATTCGGCAAGGTAGCAGGATACAAGAGTAATATACAGAAATTTGTTGCATTTCTTTATGCTAATAATGAAATATCAGAAAGAAAAGTTAAAAAAAAAATCCTGTTTAAAATCGTGTCAAAAAAAGTAAAATACCTAAGACTTAACCAAGGAGGTGAAAGACATATACACTGAAAACTATACAACACTGACAAAGAAAACTGAAGATGATACAAAGAAATGGAAAGATATCCCATGCTCTTAGATTGGAAGAACTAATACTGCTAAAATGGCCATACTATCCAAAGCAATCTACAGATTTAATGCAATCCCTATCAAAATACCTATGACATTTTTCACAGAACAAGAACAAATAATCCTAAAATTTAATGGAACCAAAGAAGACCCAAAATGCCAAAGCAATCCTGAGGAAAAAGAACAAAGCTGGAGGCATAATCCTTCCAGACTTCAGACTATAATACAAAGCTGCAGTAATAAAAACAGCATGGTGTTGGCACAAAAAGAGACATATAGATCAATGGAACAGAACTGAGTGCCCGGAAATAAACCCACACACCTATGGTCAATTAATCTACAATAAAGGAGGCGAGAATATACAATGGAGAAAAGACAGTCTCTTCAGCAAGAGGTGAAGAGAAAAGCTGGATAGCTACAAGTATATCAGTGAAATCAGAACACTCCCTCACATCATATACAAAAATAAACTCAAAATGGTTTAAAGACCTTGATATAAGACATGACACCATGAAACTCCCAGAAGAGAATATAGGCAGAACATTCTGTGACATAATCATAGCAGTATTTACTTAGATCAAACTCCAAAGGCAAAAGAAATAAAAGCAAAAATAAACAAATGAAACCTAATTAAACACAAAAGCTTTTGCACAGCAAAGGAAGCCATCAACAAAACAAAAAGACAACCTACGGAATGGGAGAAAAATATCTGCAAATGATGTGACCAACAAGGGGTTAATGTCCAAAATATACAAACAGCTCATATAACTCAGTATGAGGGGAAAAAAAAAATCAAAACATGGGCAGAAGACCTGAACAGATATTTCTCCAAACAAGACATACAGATGGCCAATAGGCACATGAAAAGATGCTCAACTTGGTGATTATTAGAGAAATGCAAATCAAAACTACAATGAAGGGCTTCCCTGGTGGTGCAGTGGTTAAGAATCCGCCTGTCAATGCAGGGGACACAGGTTTGTGCCCTGGTCCAGGAAGATCCCACATGCCGCAGAGCAACTAAGCCCATGCGCCACAACTACTGAGCCTGTGCTCTAGAGCCTGCAGGCCACAACTACTGAGCTCGCATGCTGCAACTACGGAAGCCCGAGCACCTAGGGCCTGTACTCCACTAGAGGAGCCAGCACAATGAGAAGCCCGCGCACCACAGCAAAGGGTAGTCCCCACTTGCTGCAACTAGAGAAAGCCCACATGCAGCAACAAAGACCCAACACAGCCAAAAAAAATAAATAAAATAGATAAAGAAATAGAAAAAGAAAAAAAAACAACCAACTACAATGAAGTATCACCTCACACCAGTCAGAATGGCTATCCTGAAAAAGTCTACAAATAATAAATGCTGGAGAGGGTGTAGAGAAGAGGGAACCCTAGTACACAGTTGGTGGGAATGTAAATTGGTGCAGCCACTGTGAAAAACAATATGGAGGTTCCTTAAAAAACTAAAAATAGAGCTACCATATGATCCTGAAATCCCACTCCTGGGCATATATCTAGAAAGGACAAAAACTCTAATTTTAAAAGATATATGCATCCTAATGTTCACAGCAGCACTACTTACAATAGCCAAGACATGGGAACAACCCAAGTAGCCATCCACAGATGACTGGTTAAGAAGATGTGAGATAGATAGATAGATAGATAGATAAAAGAGAATATTACTCAGTCATAAAAAGGAATGAAGTATTGCTATTTGCAGCAACAGGGATGGACCTAAAGAATATTATACTCAGTGAAGTAAGTCAGAGAAAGACAAATATTAAATGATATCACTTATATGTGGAATCTAAAAATAATACAAATGAATCTATAGGCAAAAGAGAAACAGACTCACAGACATAGAAAACAAATTTAAGGTTACCAAAGGGGCTGGGGCCCTGGGTCAAGGGAGGAACAAATTAGCAGTCTGAATAACAGATACAACTACTCTACATAAAATAGATAAGCAACAAGGATTTACTGTATAGCACAGGGAATTATACTCACTATCTTGTAATAACCTATAATGGAATATAATCTGAAAAAAATAACTGAATCACTTTGCTGTACACCTGAAACTAACATAGTATAAAATAAATGAAAAAAGGAAAAAGATTTTTGCTATACTACCTTATCTAGATCAACTATCAATATGTAGAAATTTGGCCAGATGCATAGGTTTCATTTAAAAGTAAAGTAAAATGTCTTAATGCTGCATTTTCTAAGTTGCCTGAAACATATCCCTTTTAGAAAAAGAAAGCAAAACCCTATTACTTTAAGAAATAGCATATGCAAGTAACATGACCAAATATCATTCTCCAACACAGTCTAATAGTTGAAAAGTCAGTTTTGTCTAAGTGGAATCAACTTAGTTCTCCCCTTCCCATGAGCTGCCAAATCTCTGACAGTATTCAGTAAGATAACCACTTAAAACTAGCTAAACAAGCCTTTATATGTGAAAATGCCACACTTAGAGCCATCAAATGGACAAAATACCAAGCAGTGTGCCTATTGCTTTCTGGTCCAGTCAGGAAACCAGTATATCCTAGAGAGGACAACCCACAGCTACCAAGAGAAAATACGGAATCTGTCTAGACTTCACGATGTGACAGTAAAAAAATTTGAGAAAAGAACACACTACAGTTGAGACTAGAGTAAGCAAGTAATCAATACACACACACAAACTATGCATTCTGCCTCATACAAGGAGAACAAAATAGTACAATTAAAGATACTTTAATTAAGCAATTCAACTTAGAATTTTTTCTAAAGAAACCAAGATAAGGGCATATATAACCACAAAATTACTTAGCACTTTATTTTAAAAAAAATAACAAAAAAAGTAGGAAAATCTACATGACCAAATATTGGGAACCGAGTAAATAAATTATGGCAATTATTACAATGGAGTACCAAAACACTATTGAGAATAATGTTGTTTAAAAAAAAGTAACATTCAAAGATGTTCACATTATATACGCAAGTTTTTAAAAGTTACAAATCAGGGACTTCCCTGGTGGTCCAGTGGTTAAGAATCTGCCCTGCAACGCAGGGGATGCCGGTTCTATCCCTGGTTGGGGAACTAAGATTCCACATGCTGCGGGGCAACTAAGCTTGTGCACGGCAACTACTGAGCCTGTGCCACAACTAGAGAGAGAAGCCCATGCGATGCAATGAAGAGCCCATTGCACCACAACGAAAGATCCCGGGTGCCTCAACTAAGACCCAATGCAGCCAAAAATGAATAAATAAATATTAAAAAAAAAAAGTTACAAATCAGATCATATATTTAAGCTTTATGAAGTTAGCCAAAAAGCTCACATACCTACCTAAATGTTGAAAACCGTTTTATCCAAGAATATACAAGATGTCATCAGTGGTTACATAACTGAGTAATGGAACTAACCAACTTTTAGTTTTTCAAAAATAGACAAGTCTCATTTGTGTAATAAGGCAAAACTTAAATTAAAACTTAAATTAGCTTAAATTAATTAGTGACAGGGAAATTTACTATATTAAAAAGAAAAAGTGGGAATTCCCTGACACTCCAGTGGTTAGGACTCGGCACTTTCACTGCCATCGGCCTGGGTTCAATCCCTGGCCGGGGAACTAAGATCCCACAAGCCTCGTAGCATGGCCAAAAAATAAAAAAACAAATCATTAAGCAATAAAAACAGGAAATGAACTTTATGTAATTAAAAATTTGAGGACCATATCATATGTTATTGTTTAATGTCAGAAACAGAATGTGCTCAATCAATGAAATTAGGCAAATGTAACTAACTCCTTAGAGCTGCTTAACTTGAACACTTATTCTAATACAAACAACTCCCTAAATAATCCTCCTTATTCCTAACATGGAATGAATGAATTTCTGTTTCTGACAAACAACAGAACTAAACACACCCTTGGGAATTTGGCTGCCATCAATCTCTAGACTGTTTTTATATTTTGGGGGATCATGACTCCTTTGAAAACTTATAAAATACACCTGGATTTATTCTTTCTTAGCCTATCCTTACTTCTTGATTCAACTACTTCTCAGTAGTTGAATTACAAAATTAAAGACTTCTGAAGAGGCAGAAGACCTAAACAGATATTTCTCCAAAGAAGACATACAGATGGCCAAGAAGCACATGAAAAGATGCTCAACATCACTAATTATTAGAGAAATGCAAATCGAAACTACAATGAGGTATCACCTCACACCAGTTAGAATGGGCATCATCAGAAAATCTACAAACAACAAATGCTGGAGAGGGTGTGGAGAAAAGGGAACCCTCTTGCACTGTTGGTGGGAATGTAAATTGATACAGCCACTATGGAGAACAGTATGGAGGTTCCTTAAAAAACTAAAAATAGAATTACCATATGATCCAGCAATCCCACTACTGGGCATATACCGAGAGAAAACCATAATTCTAAAAGACACATGCACCCCAATGTTCATTGCAGCACTATTTACAATAGCCAGGTCATGGAAGCAACCTAAATGCCCATCGACAGACGAATGGATGAACAAGATGTGGTACATAGATACAATGGGATATTACTCAACCATAAAAAGGAACGAATTTGGGTCATTTGTTGAGGCGTGGATGGATCTAGAGACTGTCATACAGGGTGAAGTAAGTCAGAAAGAGAAAAACAAATATCATATATTAACGCATGTATGTGGAACCTAGAAAAATGGTACAGATGAACCAGTTTGCAGGGCAGAAGTTGAGACACAGATGTACAGAACAAACGTATGGACACCAAGGGGGGAAAACCGTAGTGGGGTGGGGATGGTGGTGTGCTGAATTGGGCGATTGGGATTGACATGTATACACTGATGTGTATAAAACTGATGACTAATAAGAACCTGCAGTATAAAAAAACAAACAAACAAAAAACACAATACTAAACTTTCTTTGCGTTATTTGTATGGAAATATGTTAATATAAATGTTTCACACATTACATGAAATTTCTAAAAATCTTCTATGTTCTGGTATAATGTTATAAGTCATAATTCTAGTTATTACTTTAAAATGTATATCTCAGAAATAAATAAATTTCCTTGTCAACTGCATTATTACGAACTTTCATCAAATCTTTAACCGTGGTCATTTTTAAGTCTTTTGTCATTCACAGACAGTTCTGGGTGTACTCTGATGCTTTCGCAAATATGTTGCTATAAAAGGGTTTCATCTTCAAGGAATTCATGGAAAACACTCTGACAAGTACAGGTTTCTGGTAACTGACCATACTGCTGAACTGAATGAATAAGTTTTTCAGAACTCAAATGGAAAACTGATGAATTCATAAAAGTGCTAACAAAAGATCAAGATGAAAAAAAAAATTAATTACATGGGACTGACTGAACTGATGAGGATGATTATAATTTTTGTGACTTTCTGTTTGAATAAAAAAAAAAAATCCCACAAGGACTCAGAGGCAAAAAACATACAAATCAATTTTCACTGCAAAGTAAAGGAGCTGTTACAGTGGAGGATTACTGGACTGAATGTCAATAATATGACATAGTATGAGTGTGTTTCGTGTTTGGTAATTGCAGTCATTGTTGCTTTTGTTGTGGTCATCCATTTACAATGCTTTGTGTCAGTTTATCTCTTGTAAAAATAAAATACAGTGTGTGTGTGAAAAAAAAAAAAAAAAAAAAGACTTAGGAAGAAAAAGCTCATGTTTCTTCCGGTATCACGAAAGTTATTTATTTCATCATCTTCTTTTTCAATATTTGCATGTGAAAACGTACCTTTAACACTTGGATATATTTCTGCACTGGCACACAGTAAGTATCCCTGTCCCACACCTCAAGGGAAGAACTGACATATTTTTACTTCTTTTGTATGCCTTACCACATAAGAGAAAACAAGCTCCCAATGAGTCTATTTCCTGGGTCCTCAGGACTCAAATATATACATATAACATTCAAGCAACAAAAAAACTATGAAAATCCCCAAGTATGTCTAAAAAGATACATTAAGAAAATTCTTTTACACCATTTAAACAAAAACAAATCCTGCACTGGTAAGAGTATTTCTACCCAACTCAACATAGCAGAAGCATTTAAAAAAATTATATAGATATATTTACCTGCCCCAGATTTTACATGTAGAGCCCCAAGTGCTGATATTATCAAGAATATATGTAGGAGACCGTCAAGATAGCGGAGGAGTAAGACGTGGAGATCACCTCCCTCCCCACAAATACATGAGAAATACATCTACATGTGGAACAACTCCTACAGAACACCTACTGAACGCAGGCAGAAGACCTCAGACGTCCCAAAAGATATATATATTTTTTTCCTTTTTCTCTTTTTGTGAGTGTGTATGTGTATGCTTCTTTGTGTGATTTTGTCTGTATAGCTTTGCTTTTACCATTTGTCCCAGGGTTCTGTCTGTCCGTCCTCTTTTTAGTATAGTTTTTAGCGCTTGCTATCATTGTTGGATTTGTTTTTCGGTTTGGTTGCTCTCTTCTTTCTTCCCTTCTTTTTTTTCAATTACTTTTAAATTTTTATTTTAATAACATTATTTTATTTTTTTCATTCTTTCTTTCTATTTTCCTCCCTATTCTTCTGAGCCGTGTGGCTGACAGGGTCTTGGTGCTCCAGCCAGGTGTCAGGCCTGTGCCTTTGAGGTGGGAAAGCCGAGTTCAGGACATTGGTCCACCAGAGACCTCCCGGCTCCACGTAATGTCAAATGGCGAAAGGTCTCCCAGAGTACTCCATCTCAACGTTAACACCCAGCTCCACTCAACCACCAGCAAGCTACAGTGCTGGAGAGCCTATGCCAAACAACTAGCAAGACAGGAACACAACCCCATCCATTAGCAGAGAGGCTGTCTAAAATCATAAGGTCAAGACACCCCAAAACAGCACCGGATGTGGTCCTGCCCACCAGAAAGACAAGATCCAGACACAACCAACAGAACACAGGCACCAGTCCCCTCCACCAGGAAGCCTACACAACCCACTGAACCAACCTTAGCCACTGGGAGCAGACACCAAAAACAACGGGAACTACAAACCTGCAACATGCAAAAAGGAGACCACAAACACAGTAAGTTAAGCAAAATGAGAAGATAGAGAAACAAACGGCAGATGAAGGAGCAAGGTAAAAACCCACCAGACCAAACAAATGAAGAGGAAATAGGCAGTCTACCTGAAAAAGAATTCAGAATAACGATAGTAAAGATGATCCAAAATCTTGGAAATAGAATGGAGAAAATACAAGAAACATTTAACAAGGACCTAGAAGAACTAAAGAGCAAACAAACAATGATGAACAACACAACAAATGAAATTAAAAATTCTCTAGAAGGGATTAATAGCAGAATAACTGAGGCAGAAGAACAGATAAGTGACCTGCAAGATAAAACAGTGGCAATAACTACCACAGAGCACAATAAAAAAAAAGAATGAAAAGAATTGAGGACAGTCTCAGAGACCTCTGGGAGAACATTAAACGCACTAACATTCGAATTATAGGGGTCCCAAAAGACGAAGAGAAAAACAAAGGGACTGAGAAAATATTTGAAGATATTATACTTGAAAACTTCCCTAATATGGGAAAGGAAATAGTCAATCAAGTCCAGGAAGCAGAGAGTCCGATACAGGATAAATCCAAGGAGAAACACGCCAAGACACATATTAATCAAACTATCAAAAATTAAATGAAAAGAAAAAATATTAAAAGCACCAAGGGAAAAACAACAAATAACATACAAGGGAATCCCCATAAGGTTAACAGCTGATCTTTCAGCAGAAATTCTGCAAGCCAGAAGGGAGTGGCAGGACATATTTAAAGTGATGAAAGGGAAAAACCTACAACCAAGATTACTCTACCCAGCAAGGATCTCATTCAGATTTGAAGGAGAAATTAAAACATTTACAGAAAATCAAAAGTTAAGAGAATTCAGTACCACCAAACCAGCTTTACAACAAATGCTAACGGAACTTCTCTAGGCAGGAAACACAAGAGAAGAAAAACACCTACAATAACAAACCCAAAACAATTTAGAAAACGGTAATAGGAACATACAGATCAATAACTGCCTTAAATGTAAATGGATTAAATGCTCCAACCAAAAGACATAGACTTGCTCAATGGACAAAGAAACAAGACCTGTATATATGCTGCCTACAAGAGACCCACTTCAGACCTAGGGACACGTACAGACCGAAAGTGAGGGGATGGAAAAAGAAAGTCCAAGCAAATGGAAATCAAAAGAAAGCTGGAGTAGCATTTCTCATATCAGACAAAACAGACTTTAAAATCACAACTATTACAAGAAAAAAGGAGGACACTACATAATGACCAATCTAAGAAGAAGATAGAACAATTGTAAATTTTTATGCTCCCAACATAGGAGCACCTCAATACATAAGGCAAATGCTAACAGCCATAAATGGGGAAATCGACAGTAACACAATCATAGTAGGGGACTTTAACACCCCATTTTCACCAATGGACAGATCATCCAAAAGAAAAATAAATAAGGAAACACAAACTTTAAATGATACATTAAGCAAGATGGACTTAATTGATATTTATAGGACATTCCATCCAAAAACAACAGAATACACTTTCTTCTCAAGTGCTCATGGAACATTCTCCAGGATAGATCATATCTTGGGTCACAAATCAAGCCTTGGTAAATTTAAGAAAATTGAAATCGTATCAAGTACCTTTTCCGACCACAACACTAAGAGACTAGATATCAACTGCAGGAAAAAACCTGTATAAACTATAAACACATGGAGGCTAAACAATACATTAAATAACCAAGAGATCACTGAAGGAATCAAGGAGGAAATTAAAAAATACCTAGAAACAAATGACAATGAAAACACGATGACCCAAAACCTATGGGATGCAGCAAAAGCAGTTCTAAGAGGGAAGTTTATAACAATACAATCCTACCTCAAAAAACAAGAAATATCTCAAATAAACAACCTAACCTTACACCTAAAGCAATTAGAGAAAGAAGAACAAAAAACCCCAAAGTTAGCAGAAGGAGAGAAATCATAAAGATCAGATCAGAAATAAATGAAAAAGAAATGATGGAAAAAATAGCAAAGATCAATAAAACTAAAAGCTGGTTCTTTGAGAAGATTAAAAAAATTGATAAACCATTAGCCAGACTCATCAAGAAAAAAAGGCAGAAGACCCAAATCAACAGAATTAGCAATGAAAAAGGAGAAGTAACAACAGACACTGCAGAAATACAAAAGATCATGAGAGATTACTACAAGCAACTCTATGCCAATAAAATGGATAATCTGGAAGAAATGGACAAACGCTTAGAAATGCACAACCTTCCGAGACTGAACCAAGAAAAAACAAAATATAAGCAGACCAATCACAAGCACTGAAATTGAGACTGTAATTAAAAATCTTCCAACAAACAAAAGCCCAGAACCAGATGACTTCACAGGCAAATTCTATCAAACATTTAGAGAAAAGTCAACAGCTATCCTTCTCAAACTCTTCCAAAATATAGCAGAGGGAGGAACACTCCCAAACTCATTCTATGAGGCCACCATCACCCTGATAGCCAAACCAGACAAAGATGTCACAAAGAAAGAAAACTACAGGCCAATATCACTGATGAACACAGACGTAAAAATCCTCAACAAAATACTAGCAAACAGAATCCAACAGCACATTAAAAGAATCATACACCATGATCAAGTGGGGTTTATCCCAGAATGCAAGGATTCTTCAATATACGCAAATCAATCAATGTGATACACCATATTAATAAATTGAAGGAGAAAAACCATATGATAATCTCAATAGATGCAGAAAAAGCTTTTGACAAAATTCAACACCAATTTATGATAAAAACCATCCAGAAAGCAGGCATAGAGGGAACTTACCTCAACATAATAAAGGCCATATATGACAAACCCACAGCCAACATCGTTTTCAATGGTGAAAAACTGAAACTACTGCCTCTAAGATCAGGAACAAGAAAAGGTTTTCCACTCTCACCGTTATTATTCAACATACGTTTGGAAGTTTTAGGCACAGCAATCAGAGAAGAAAAAGAAATAAAAGGAATCCAAATTGGAAAAGAAGAAGTAAAGCTCTCACTGTTTGCAGATGACATGATACTATACACAGAGAATCCTAAAGATGCTACCAGAAAACTACTACAGCTAATCAATGAATCTGGTAAAGTAGCAGGATACAAAATTAATGCACAGAAATCTCTTGCATTTCTATACACTAATGATGAAAAATCTGAAACAGAAATTAAGGAAACACTCCCATTTAAGACTGCAACAAAAAGAATAAAATACCTAGGAATAAAACTACCTATGGAGAAAAAAGACCTGTATGCAGAAAACTATAAGACACTGATGAAAGAAATTAAAGATGATACAAACAGATGGAGAGATATACCATGTTCTTGGATTGGAGGAATCAACATTGTGAAAAGGACTATACTACCCAAAGCAATCTACAGATTCAATGCAATCCCTATCAAACTACCAATGGCATTTTTCACAGAACTAGAACAAAAAATTTCAGTTTGTATGGAAACACAAAAGACCCCGAGTAGCCAAAGCAATCTTGAGAATGAAAAATGGAGCTGCAGGAATTAGGCTCCCAGACTTCAGACTATACTACAAAGCTACAGTAATCAAGACAGTAAGGCACTGGCACAAAAACAGAAATATAGATCAATGGAACAGGATAGAAAGTCCAGAGATAAACCCACGCACATATGATTGCCTTATCTTTGATAAAGGATGCATGAATATACAGTAGAGAAAAGACAGCCTCCTCAATAAGTGGTGCTGGGAAAACTGGACAGCTACATGTAGAAGAATGAAATCAGAACACTCCCTAACACCATACACAAAAATAAACTCAAAATGGATTAAAGACCTAAATGTAAGGCCAGACACTATCAAACTCTTAGAGGAAAACATAGGCAAAACACTCTATGACATAAATCACAGCAAGATCCTATCTGACCCACCTCCTAGAGAAATGGAAATAATAACAAAAATAAACTAATGGGACCTAATGAAACCTAAAAGCTTTTGCACAGCAAAGGAAAAAATAAACAAGATGAAAAGACAACCCTCAGAATGGGAGAAAATATTTGCAAATGAAGCAACAGACAAAGGATTAATCTCCAAAATTTACAAGCAGCTCATGCAGCTCAATATCAAAAAAACAAACAACCCAATCAAAAAATGGGCAGAAGATCTAAACAGACATTTCTCCAAAGAAGATATACAGATTGCCAACAAACACATGAAAGAATGCTCAACATCATTAATCATTAGAGAAATGCAAATCAAAACTACAATGAGATATCATCTCACACCAGTCAGAATGGCCATCATCAAAAAATCTAGAAACAATAAATGCTGGAGAGGGTGTGGAGAAAAGGGAACCCTCTTGCACTGTTGGTGGGAATGTAAATTGATACAGTCACTATGGAGAACAGTATGGAGGTTCCTTAATAAACTAAAAATAGAACTACCATACAACCCAGCAATCCCACTACTGGGCACCCTGAGAAAACCATAATTCAAAAAGAGTCATGTACCACAATGTTCATTGCAGCTCTATTTACAATAGCCAGGCCATGGAAGCAACCTAAGTGTCCATCATCGGATGAATGGATAAAGAAGATGTGGCACATATATACAATGGAATATTACTCAGCCATAAAAAGAAATGAAATGGAGTTATTTGTAGTGAGGTGGATGGAGTTAGAGTCTGTCATACAGAGTGAAGTAAGTCAGAAAGAGAAAAACAAATACCATATGCTAACACATATATATGGAATGTTAAACAAAAAAAAGGTTCTGAAGAACCTAGGGGTAGGACAGGAATAAAGATGCAGACATACAGAATGGACTTGAGGACACAGGGAGGGGGAAGGGTATGCTGGGATGAAGTGAGAGAGTGGCATGGACATATATACACTACCAAATGTAAAATAGATAGCTAGTGGGAAGTAGCCACATAGCACTGGGAGATCAGCTCAGTGCTTTGTGACCACCTAGAGAGATGGGATAAGGTGGATGGGAGGGAGAAGCAAGAGGGAGGAGATATGGGGATATAAGTATATGTATAGCTGATTCACTTTGTTATAAAGCAGAAACTAGCACACCATTGTAAAGCAATTATACTCCAATAAGGATGTTAAAATATATATACATATGTAAATTAAGTATACTGAATATGAACTAAGAAATACCCATGAAATGTTCCTAAATATACTCACAGAAAGATAGCTGTTAATGTCCACATCATCAGTAATAGTTTGGCGTTCTCCTTTACAGTTAATTTTCCGAAACCTTCGTCGAGACTGTCTGGCAGGAACTTCTCTTTGTAGAATACTATCTTCATTATCTTTGGAATTCTCTACCTGAAACACATGTTCACATTCCTGATTAAACATCCAATTTTTCCATATTACTGACAGTCTATGGAGTTTTAACAGGCACATAAGGAGGCTTCATTTACTACTTGCAAGAAACTGCCTCAAGAAAACAGTCTGTATAGGACAATGCTCATGACTTCAAAAAGACTAAAGGTGACGTTATTATAAAGATCTGGAGACCACGGTTTCCTTCCAGGAAATAGTCTCTCTTGCTCACATAAACATACATCCTCTAAGTAAAGTCATGTACCAGAAATGAAGGCTGCTAACTACACCTACACATTCAATAATTACAACTTCTGAGTTAGTCTAATTACAAACTGCGTGATTATACACATATTTTATTTGGCAAACAATTATGGTTATGACTTCAGTGAATTGCTAAACAGTGAAACAAAAATGCTTTATGCATTATTCTTTGATGTCCATCTTAATGTGTGAAAATAGTCAAGAATAAATAAGGCTGGCATCTTCTAAGGAAGAAGGGAAAACTAACATTTATTGAGGGCTTAAAATAGGACAGCATGGATATATATTATACTACTTAGTTTATACAACAGCCCTGTAATCAGGTATTACTATTACTAGTTTATACACGAACAAAGTAAAATCCAAAAAGATCAGCGACTTTTCAGTCTCACAACAGTGATACTTATTAAAGGTGACCTGGCATACAGGCCTGTTTCCAAAACTTATGCTACTGATACAAGACTACATTGCCAGGGGAGGGGGGGTAGGGGGAGGAAAGAAATAGGTGAGGGAGATTAACAGGTACAAACTTCCAGCTGTAAAATAAATGAGTCATGGATATGAAATATACAGCGTGAGGAATATAGTCAATAGTTATATAATATCAGTATCTTTGTATGATGACAGATGGTAACCGGACTTATTGTGGTGATCATTTTGAAATGTATAGAAATACCAAATCACTACTTTGGGTAAAAGGAACTAACATAGTGTTCTGGGTCAATTACACTTCAAAAACAAAGAAACTTATAGAAAAAGAGATCAGATTTATGGTTCCCAGAGGTGGGGGCTGAGGGGAGCAGGAATTGGATGAAGGCAGTCAGAAGGTACAAACTTCCAGTTATAAGACAAATAAGTACTAGGGATGTAATGTCAACATGATAAATATAATTAACACTGTTATATGTTATATATGAAAGTTGTTAAGAGAGCAAATCCTAAGTGTTCTCATCACAAGAAAAATAATTTTTTTCTATTTCTTTAATTTTCTATCTATATGAGATGACTGTTGGTCACTAAACTTACTGTGATTTATCACTTCATGATGTATGTAAGTCAAACCATTATGCCTTAAACTGATACAGTGCTGTATGTAAATTATATCTCAATAAAACTAGAAGGAAAAAAAAGACTACCTTTCCTATCTAATGACAGAGTATACCATAATTTTTAGAAATTACTTTTACAAAGGAATATTGACATGCTCTAAAGTAGACTTTATAATTAACCTCACATCCAATAAATAACAAATGGTAATTTCAGCTTTCTCCCTCAACTACTTTTCCTGCTAATGTCATATCTCTTGCTGATATCAAAAATTTCCTAGTCACCCAAGTATGAAATTCCAACATTTCCAATTCCCCTGCTTGTCTTCCATATCTTATCTTCAATCATTTCTTAGAACCTGTCAAATCTTTGTTTAGAAATCCCTTTCACAATGCCTTTTCTTTCATTCCCATTACCACCATTCTTTATTCAAGTCTTAATCACTTCAGTCCTGAACTTGCTGCTTCTGTCATGTTCCTCTCCAATTCCATCCGGCATGGTCAGATAAATCATCATTATGTCAGGTCTCCTGTTCAAAATGCTACAATGGACCTCTAATGGTTACCAAATAAATTTTAAACTATTATATTTGATATTCCAAGTCATACATGCTCCCTTCCCAAAATATTTTTATCACTTTATCTTATACATGGAAGCCTGGAAAAACTGCTCCCGTATCCTCCTCCCCACAAAAAATCCTCTCACATAAAAGCTCTAATGAGATATGCAAAATTTCCTGATGATTTCTCAGAAAGAGTTGATGTCTAAGCTGTTCTGTAGGTTTGAGAGTTCAAGAGTAAGTGGCAGCCAAGTCAATGTGACTATTCATGGGTCCCTATACATAAATAACTTACATTCTGCTAAGTAACTACTTATTTCCTCAATTTCTGTTATCTTATCCATGTTATCTTCATATGCTGAAACACTACCAATCATTTAAGACACATCTCAACTGCCATCTCTTCCATAACCACAAGAGACATTCCTTTTGACTGCTTTACTGTGTACACACAACCTGGGCTTCTCATAAACAGGACTGCCTTCAGGCCTTTACATACATATGCATTATTTCTGCCTAAAAGCCCATTCCTCCTTTGCTAACATCTCAGCATCCTACACATACCTCATGACCCAGTTCAAACAACCCTACCTCTGCCTCAAGAGGTAGGTGCTACCCCTTCTATAGCACTAAGCATACTGGCCATAATTATTAGATAAGCTTACCTCACTACAAGCTCCCTAGTATAGGAAGTGCATTGTATTTACATTCATCTTTGTTCACTTATTCAAAACATTTGCCAAAATGGGCATTACATTAAATTCTTTCTTTCTCCCCAAATATCTTAAGCCCTTGGAAGTATGTATAAGATACTCAAGAAATATACAGGCAGGCAGAGTAAGTTACTGAATATTACTCTTCTGAAAAGTAAAATCCAGAAGAGACAGGGGCTTGATTTCCAACTTAAAACTACAGAATTTTGTATAGGAAGCAAATACATGTCAACCCCTTTAGATTCAATTTCCTTTTCTAAAAAATGATGGGAGAACCACTGTATTTTCTAAATCACTACGCTAGGCCAAGTACCAGAAACTATTACTTATGTCCTTTAAGGCTCACAACATAGCTACTCTTTCTGTGTTAACGGATGGTGCAGAGCCTCATAAAACTTAAGTATTTCACAGAAGTGGGTGAGTAACAATTCAAAAACCAAGTGTGGGGACTTCCCTGGTGGTCCAGTGGCTAAGACTGTGCACTCTCAATGTAGGGGGCCCAGGTTCGATCCTTGGTTGGGGAACTAGATCCCGCATGCAAGCCGCAACTAAAGATCCCACATGCTGCAACGAAGATCCCACCTGCCACAACTAAGACCCGGTGCAGCCAAAAATAAATAAATGAATGAATGAATGAATATTTAAAAAACAAAAACCAAGTGTGACTAAGAAGTTCATCTCCTTCATACTGCCCTATCCCACAGGATGAACTAGATTATTTACTTTAGGTAAAATTCCAGTATCATATCCATATTCTTAGCTCTTTCAACAGCTACCATTCATTGAGAAAAAGCAGAGATTTAAACAATAAAGGTTTTTCAAAATAGAAACAGTAGCAAATTAAATTTAGGAAAGGAGTTTCTAGCCTTAAAAATGTGGGGAGGGCTTCCCTGGTGGCGCAGTGGTTGAGAATCTGCCTGCTAATGCAGGGGACATGGGTTCGAGCCCTGGTCTGGGAAGATCCCACATGCCACAGAGCAACTGGGCCCGTGAGCCACAATTACTGAGCCTGCGCGTCTGGAGCCTGTTCTCCGCAACAAGAGAGGCTGCGATAGTGTAAGGCCCGCGCACCGCGATGAAGAGTGGCCCCCTCTTGCCGCAACTAGAGAAAGCCCTCGCACAGAAACGAAGACCCAACACAGACAAAAGTAAATTAAAAAAAAAAAAAAAGATAGCATCATGTAATGGCAATTCTATAAATCTGGGTTTAAAAAAAAAAAAATGTGGGGAAAAGTACCAAATGAAAGGAAAAACCAAACAATGGATAAAGGATTAGGCACCCTTAGTAAAGCTCCTGCTGATTACAACTGAAATGTGAGGTTAAATTTTAAAAATGAAACCTCATAAACACATACTGAAATGGCAGAAAAGTAAGGAATCCAAATGCAAAGAAAGAAGTGAAAGCAAAATGCCAGGAAGTAGGATAGCAACAAAGCCCCAATCTACCAGATGATTTCTCAACTTTGGAGACAAGACCTTCCACTTTGATGGTTGTAGGGAACGAGAGAGATAGGAAATAAAATAGAGAATCCAACAAAGGCAGGGAATCCAAAGGAGACTTACTCATTCCAAAGAGCTACACCCTCACTGCAAGGTTTAAGCCCATCTTGCAGAAGGGAGAGGAAGAAAACTTGCTTAGCACTGAGAAAAGGACTGCTGGGGGTGGAGGAAATTCAAAACAGAAGCCATCCTTCATGCAGGTCTGTAGTTTCAATTCATAATACCTTAAGCGCATAAAAAAATTTAAAGAAGTTCAGGACTAAAAACATACATGCAACTGGCAAAAACAAATCTAAAACCTCTTTGCAAGAATGCAACTTTAACCCAAACCTCAAGGAATTCCCACACCCAAAGTTCAACACATATGAAGTCATGTACAAATATACCAAAAAAAAAAAAAACCCAAAAACAAAAAACCAACAGCCCCAACAACAACAAAACCCAATCACGAGAGACATAATGAGCAATAATGGACAGAAAAAAGGTAGCACAATCACACCTGCAAATATTCCAATATTGGAAGTATCAGAAAATATAAAGCTATAATAATAAAAAAAAAACTTTAAACAAAAAGAAACTTGAAAATGAGCCAGAGATTATAAATAGCAACCAAACAGGTAAGGATTTACCAGGACAAAAAAAAAAAAATTCCTCCCCAAGTGCCCTCCCTCCCCACTGCCAGGCTAGCAAATAGAGAGTAACAAGAAAGAGCCATCTACCTTCGAAAGAGGGATGAGAACATGGAAATATATCCTGTCTGAAACACAAGAGCACAGAGAAGGCCTAAAACTGAGGGTGGAACAGGAACACTTAGAAAAATCTTCCTAAAAACCAGTCCCACCCCTAAGCACAAAGTAACACTAGAGGAATTTGATGGTGTGCTGAAGGTAACAATAACAACAACAAAAATCCAAAACTAACTCAATTCTAGCAGAAGAGGTGTGTTCATCTCCAGGCCTAAACACTGTCTACCCTCTGTCTTTATTGCTCTACATACAATATCTAGTATCAAATACAAAATAACGACTCACATAAAAATAAAAAGGATTAAAAAAAAAACACCCAATCCACTGCCAAGAGACAAAGCAATCAACAGAGCAATCCCTGAAAATTAAAAGATGACCCAGATGAATATCAGACAGAATTTAAAACAACTATAATATGGTAATGTTTCAGCAGAAAAGGTGGACAATATAACTAGACAGATGGAGCAGACATAAGAAAAGTATTAGAGTAAAGTGAAAATGTCAGAAACAAAAAACATGGTACTAAAGATGAAGAATGCCTTTGATAAGCTCATCAGTAGACCGGATACCATCAAGTTAAGAATCAATGAACTTAAACATAGGTCAACAGAAATTACCCAAAGTGAAAGAGGGGCAGTGAGAGAGGAAGAGAGAGAAAGTAAAAAAGAAAAATGAAGGAATTAAATGGTGTATTAAGATATAACTAAAAAGAGGATTAGTGAATTGGGAAAACAGAGCTTAAAAAAATAAAAGAGTATGCACCACAAAGTCAGGATGAGATGAAAAACAAGAAAAAAATCTTAAGAAATATAGAGAATAGGACTTCCCTCGTGGTGCATTGGTTAAGAATCCGCCTGCCAATGCAAGGGACATGGGTTCGAGCCCTGGTCTGGGAAGATTTCACATGACTTGGAGCAACTAAGCCATGCGCCCCAACTACTGAGACTGCGCTCTAGAGCCCGCAAGCCACAACTACTGAAGCCTGCGTGCCTAGAGCCCATGCTCCGCAACAAGAGAAGCCACCGCAATGAGAGGCCCACGTACCACAATGAAGAGTAGCCCCGCTCACCACAACTAGAGAAAGTCCACGCGCAGCAACGAAGACCCAACGCAGCCCTCAAAAATAAAATAAATAAATGTATTAAGAAAAAAGAAATACAGAGAATAAGCTGAAAATATTTAACATATATTTAAACAAAGTTCAAGAAAATGATAATAGAAAAATGAAGACAATGTCCAAAGAGAAAATGAGATTTTTTTAGTTAAAAAAAAAAAAGACAGCCCAAAGCTCTCCAACAAATCCAACTCAGGATACTTAAAAACTACAACTACAAATCCACCAGAAAAGATAAAGAGAAGACTTTAAACGCAGCCAGAAGGAAACGACAGATCAGCTATAAAGGAAGGGCATTAAATTAATAACTGACTTCTCAAAAAACAACAGATGCCACAAAACAGAATGTACTGACTGCTAAGAAAAAAAAGGATTTTTCTCCTAAAATTGCATTCATAGCAAAACAATCCTTAAGAATAATACAAAATAAAGCCATTTTCAGGCAAAATTAAGAAAAAGAACAATACACCCAGTTGAAATGTTTACCAACAAAACCCCTTTATTAAAGAAAAATTTAAAGAGTGTGCCTCAGATATAACACAAATGGTCCCATAAGTAAGGTCTCAAATCCAAGAAATAACTAAAAGCAAAGAAATGCTAAATACATGGCTAAATCTGAGCAAATAACAACTGCATAAAACAATAAAGTAAGACAAAATTTGTGGAATAAGTAAGTAGAACTAAAATACTGGTCAAGAGCAATTACATTTGGATGTAGTGGTCAGCATTAAACTTTTATCAACTTTACTACTTATTAACTTCAGTTATTTTTAAGTAACCTGGAACTAGCAAGAAAAGAATAGACCAAATACAGTATCTAAGGGAGTACTGGGGGAGGGAGTTGAGAGTGGAAAAAAAGAACTTACTATCTTATATATAGAAAGTAAAAATAACAAGAGGAAAAAAAAAGTAGAATATATACAAAGCACATAAAAGTAAATCCAAAAAGTAAAAGTAAATCCAAACCTGTCAGAAATCACAAAGAATGTAAACGGAAGAATCTTCTCAGGTTAAAAAAAAAAATCTTATACCAAATGCAGAAAAAGAGTTAGTTAACAGCCTCCAAGTACTGAGGCCCACAGAATCCAGATACAAAGATGACAAAAGAGTACTAGAAATTAAATTACGAGCTAACATCTAAGAAATAATGAATGCAAGAATCCTAAACTCAATTATCAAATTAAGCCTAGGAACTCAGAAAAATATAACAAATAACTCAGTCTGAGCATTTACTGGGAATGTAAGGGTAGTTTAATATTATAAAAATCTATTAATATAAATCATATTAAGAGACCAAAGGAGAAAAGGGCACAGATCTCTGTAACAAAGGCAGAAAAAAAGTTTTTAATCAATTTCAGTAACCTTTGCTGATAAAAATTTTTAACAGTACTTTTTGATACTCAAGATACCGTTTTAAGTTATGAACTTTTGAGAGACTCCCAATAGTTTTTTGATATTTCTTTGCTTTCTGACACAAGAAATCCTAGTCTAATACATTTCCTGCTCCACATGTGATGTAAGCTATTATTTTATGGAGGCTTATATCGTTTTAGTGGGGAAATAGTATTTACTCACCATAATCTGGGCTCTTATAAACACTAGTAATCACTAAAACTACTTTTTTGTTGCTGCTTCTAAGCCTTTGCAATGAACAGCCCTAAGAAATACATTTTTTTCATAAAGTGAACCAACTTGGGAAATATTTTTAAGACAAATGCTGACATATCCTATTCAAATTTTAGAGTTTTACTTAATATCTTTTATTTTGTACAACTCTTTTTCTTTTATAGTGGGGAAAAATGATTCCTAATGACAATAATATATACATATATTATTAACTACATTATATTAATTATAATCATTGTAAATTAAATTTAATTACATCCAATTAAATTAAATGTATCTTAATAACAAAGTTTCTCTTTATACACTTAGGTTATCTATACACATGTATGTTATATATACATATGTAATAGCTTTAACAGTATCAACATTACCACCAACATCCTGATACTACATAATCGGTTCCTAATGATTTATGTATATAAGATTATATATGTAAGTATATATTAATTATCATTACATAAGTTACATACATGTAAGTATATGTAATGTGTCTCCACACACACACACATATCTACATAGAACTTTTAAAATACTGTCATTACTACTAAAAATGAAACTACTGACCCTTTCTGTCCTCATGAGATACCCCATTAAAAATGCAAAGACAAAATATTGTCTTTTAAAGTCACCAGAGGGCTCCCCTGGTGGCGCAGTGGTTAAGAATCTGCCTGCCAATGCAGGGAACATGGATTCGATCCCTGGTCCGGGAAGATCCCACATGCCGCAAAGCAACTAAGCTCATGCGCCACAGCTACTGAGCCTGCACTCTAGAGCCTGGGAGCCACAACTACTGAGCCCATGAACCACAACTACTGAAGCCCACACACCTAGAGCCTGTGTTCCGCAACAAGAGAAGCCACCGCACTGCAACGAAGACCCAACGCAGCCAAAAAATAAATAAATAAAAAAGTAAAAAAAAAAATTGTTCTTAAAGTCACCAGAAATAAAAACTCCTGGGAATTAAACCAACAATTTTACATATAATAAATTCACTTTTTTTTAAGAGATTATATTTTTCTCCTTTTTGAATTATTTTAAGTATTTAAAAACTTTACTTGGCTCCACTAAGCAGCTCATCTTTCTCAGGTTTTTTCAGGCTCTTCTTGCTTTTTTACTGTTCCAAATGTATTAGGCACAAAACAACAACCATTCTGATGGTATTTTTCATGGGAATCTCATTAAATTCACAAGATAATCTAAAGAAAATGAATACCTTTATGATGATAACTCCTTAGTTGAGAACATGATATCTCATTTTTTGTTCAAGCTGCATTTTATATTTTTGCGGAGCACTTAAAAACAATGTCTTTGCAAATTTAAGTTTATGCTAAAGTATTTTACGTAGTTATTGTAAATATATTCTCTTATATGACATTTATTTATGTCACAGGTCAATTTCTTGATCTCCATAAGAAAATCTGCTGGGATTTTCATGGGGATTACACTTAATTTTTTTATCAATTTGGAGACAATTTATATCTTAAAAATATTGATTCTTTCAACTGATCTAGAGCTGAGGAAGAGTTCAAAAATGTTTTATGGTTTTCTATGTAGGGGTCTCCTATAACTTTTGTTAGATTTATTCTGATGTATATGGATGTTTTTGACATTTATAAATGGTTTGCTTACTAAATTTTATTTTTCTAACATTTTGTTGTTCATAAATATAAATACATCGATTTCTGTATATGAACAAGTACCGAGTGACCCTGCTCAAATGATTTCTTATTAATTCTAAAAGTTCACATGTAGTTTATTTTTGGATTTTCTATATGCAAATCACATCATTTGTGACAGTTTTATATTTTCATTTCTCATCTATCTTTTTCCCCTTGCCTAAATGCACTATATAGGACTTTTTAGACATTGGGTTTGGAGTGAGCTTTGACATATTCCCGAATGCCAGGAAAAGGTTTTCAATGTTTATTGTAAGGTTTGTGCAGATACCTTTAATAAGATTATGAAAGTTTCCCTCTTTTCCTAGCTTGCTAAAAGTTTTAAAAATCCTCATGAATGGGTTTTGAGTATTATCAAATGCTTTTTTTTGTATCTATAGAGATGATCATCTGACCTCTTTCTCTAATTATATTAATATAATGAATCAGGGCTTCCCTGGTGGCGCAGTGGTTGAGAGTCCGCCTGCCAATGCAGGCGATACGGGTTCGATCCTTGGTCCGGGAGTATCCCACATGCCGCGAAGCGACTGAGCCCGTGTGCCACGGCTGCTGAGCCTGTGCTCTGGAGCCCGGAGGCCACGGCTGCTGAGCCCACGTGCCACAACTGCTGAAGCCCGCACGCCTAGAGCCCGTGCTCTGCAGTGAGAGAGGCCACCAAAATGAGAAGCCCGCGCACTGCAACGAAGAGTAGCCCCCCGCTCGCCACAACTAGAGAAAGCCCACATGCAGCAGCAAAGACCCAACACAGCCAAAAATAAATAAATAAATTTATATAAAAAATACATATATAATGAATCATACTGATTTTCAAATACTATAACAATCTTGCAACTATGGAAATAAATTCAACTTTCTCATGATATTTTATCCTCTTTATGTATCACTCGGATTTGACTTCCTAATATTTGAAGGTTTTAAAATCTATTTTCATTTAAAAAATGACCTGTAATACTGCTTTTGGGTAATATCCTTGTTAGGTTTTGCTCTCAAAATTAAACTGGGCTCTCACACAATGTTATATGTCACTAGTATCTCAATAAAAAAAAAATTAAACTGGGCTCATTCAGGGAACATATTCAATTTTTTTTTCTCTGTTTCCAGTTAGACTTTATGTATTTCTTCTTTAAATGTTTGGAAAAATTCACCAGTGAAACCATGTGGGTCTGAATTTCTAAATGGAAGGTCTGTAATTACAGGTTCACTTTCTTTCTATATATTGGATTATGCAGATTTTGTTTGTGTGAGGGTGTGTGCCAGTTTTGGTAAGCTGTGTATTTCAAGGAATTTGACTCTCTAAAATCTCAAACTTATTTGTTTAAAATTTTCATAATATCCTTTCTTTTGTTACTTTTTTTAAAGTTCATTAGATCCATAGAGTACTGTATCCTTTCTCACTCCTAACATTGGTTATGTAGTATCTGTTTTGTTCTTGATTATTTTTGGCAGGGATTTATCAATTTTATTATTCTTTTCTGAGAACAAACTTTTGCCTTTGCTGATTCTTCTTAAGTTTGTTTGACATGCCACTGATTTTTATATTTACCTTTATTATTGCTTGGCTTCTAATTTCTGTTGGTATAGTTTGCTGCTTTTTAATTTCCTGATGTGGATACTTAACTCATCTAAGGTCAGCCTTTCATTCTAACAGCATTAAGGCTTAAATTGCTCAGTAAGAATGGCTTAAAATGAATTTCATGTTTTGATATGCCATCTTCATTCAGTTCAAAATATTTTCTCATTTTCATAGTGACTCTTCTTTGACAAGTGATTTAACGTATACTCCTGAATTTCAAAAGCTGTATTTTGTCCCAGTTGTGTTTTTGTAATTGTTTTTTTAAAATTAATTCCATGGTGGTTAACAACTATAAATTGTTAAATTTAAAATCTTTTCGTTTTTGAGCTTTATGTCCCGCCTATGGTCAACTTTTAAAAATATTCCATGTGCACTTGAACAGCAGATGTATTCTACTATTGATGAATGTAGTGTTCTCTATATGTCTATTAGGCAGAGTGCTGTTTCCTTAAACCTGATGAACCAACCTCTGCTAGCTTCAAACTTATCTTCTGCAGCTTTCTCACTTCTTTCAGCCTTCACAGAATTGAATACCGTTAGGACCTTGCGCTAGACTGGGTTTTGGCTTAAGGGAATGTCGTGGCTGGTTTGATATTCTAATCCAGACCACTAAAACTTGCACCCTTTGGGCAATAAAGCTGTTTCACTTCCTTACCATTCATGTGTTCACTGGCGTAACACTTTTAATTTCCTTCGAAAACATATCCTTTGCAATCACAACTTGGTTAAGTGTTTGGCACAGGAGGCCTCGCTTTCAGCCTATCTCAGCTTTCAACAGGCCTTCCTCACTAAGCTTAATCATTTCTAGCTTTTGATTTAAATTGAGAGATGTGCAACTCTTCCTTTCACTTGAGCACTCAGAGGCCACTGTAGAGTTATTAACTAGCCTAATTTCAATATTGTTGTGTCTCAGGGAATAGGGAAGCCTGGGGATAGGAAGAGAGATGGGGGAGCAGCCAGTCAGTGGAGCAGTCAAAACACATACAACATTTACCGACCATCTTAAATGGGTGTGGCTCATGATGCATCAAAACAATTATAATAGTAACATCAAAGATCACTGTAACAAATATAATAATAAATAATGGCACCAACAGACTTGCTTGATGTAGAGTTGCTACAAACCTTTGATTTGTTTAAAAAAAAAAAAGTATTTGCAAGGTGCAATAAAACAAAGTGTGCCTGTAGTCAACATGTATTTAGATAAACCCATATATTTATTCTTTCCATTGTCCTTTGTTCCACATCTCTGTGCTTCCATCTGAGATCCTCTCCTGCCTGAAAAGTTCTTTTAGTAAACTGAGTACTGGTCTACTGATGAAAAATTTTCTTAGCTTTTGTGTGAAAATCTTTAAATTCCTTAACTAATGAAGGTAAAATTACCGCTGTGTTTTACTGTTGCTCCTTTAGAAGTAATGGATTTTTTTCTGTCTTACTAGTTTTATGACTTTCCCATTACTTTTGGTTCTCAGTACTTTTACTATGATGTGCTTATGCATTAAGTTTCTTTGTGTTTATTCTGCTTTGAGTTTGTAACATCATACGGAAAAACCTGAATGAACTTTTTGGCCAACTATAAAATCTGTGAGTTGACATCTTTTTACTTCTGGAAAATTCTCTTACCTCTTCTAATAATACGGTCATTCTCTCCTGTCCTTCTGTGACTCCAATTACACAGAGATAAGACCTTTTCACTCTCAGTCTCCCAAGGCAATAGAAATAAAAATGAAAATAAACAACTGGGACCTAATCAAATTTACAAGCTTTTGCACAGCAAAGGAAACCATAAACAAAACGAAAAGACAACATACAGAATGGGAGAAAATATATGCAAGTGATGTGACTGACAGGGGATTAATTTCCAAAATATACAAACAGCTCATACAACTCGACAACAAAAAAAACACCCCATCGATAAATGGGCGGTTGCACCTAAAGCAATTAGAGAAAGAAGAACAAAAAAACCCCAAAGTTAGCAGAAGGAAACAAATCATAAAGATCAGATCAGAAATAAATGAAAAAGAAATGAAGGAAACAATAGCAAAGATCAATAAAACTAAAAGCTGGTTCTTTGAAAAGATAAACAAAATTGATATACCATTAGCCAGACTCATCAAGAAAAAAAGGGAGAAGACTCAAATCAATAGAATTAGAAATGAAAAAGGAGAAGTAACAACTGACACTGCAGAAATACAAACGATCATGAGAGATTACTACAAGCAACTCTATGCCAATAAAATGGACAACCTGGAAGAAATGGACAAATTCTTAGAAATGCACAACCTGCCGAGACTGAACCAGGAAGAAATAGAAAATATGAACAGACCAATCACAAGCACTGAAATTGAAACTGTGATTAAAAATCTTCCAACAAACAAAAGCCCAGGACCAGATGGCTTCACAGGCGAATTCTATCAAACATTTAGAGAAGAGCTAACACCTATCCTTCTCAAACTCTTCCAAAATACTGCAGAGGGAGGAACACTCCCAAACTCATTCTACGAGGCCACCATCACCCTGATAGCCAAACCAGACAAAGATGTCACAAAGAAAGAAAACTACAGGCCAATATCACTGATGAACATAGATGCAAAAATCCTCAACAAAATACTAGCAAACAGAATCCAACAGCACATTAAAAGGATCATACACCATGATCAAGTGGGGTTTATTCCAGGAATGCAAGGATTCTTCAATATACGCAAATCAATCAACGTGATACACCATATTAACAAATTGAAGGAGAAAAACCATATGATCATCTCAATAGATGCAGAAAAAGCTTTCGACAAAATTCAACACCCATTTATGATAAAAGCCCTGCAGAAAGTAGGCATAGAGGGAACTTTCCTCAACATAATAAAGGCCTTATATGACAAACCCACAGCCAACATCGTCCTCAATGGTGAAAAACTAAAACCATTTCCACTAAGATCAGGAAAAAGACAAGGTTGCCCACTCTCACCACTATTATTCAACATAGTTTTGGAAGTTTTAGCCACAGCAATCAGAGAAGAAAAAGAAATAAAAGGAATCCAAATCAGAAAAGAAGAAGTAACGCTGTCACTGTTTGAAGATGACATGATACTATACATAGAGAATCCTAAAGATGCTACCAGAAAACTACTAGAGCTAATCAATGAATTTGGTAAAGTAGCAGGATATAAAATTAATGCACAGAAATCTCTTGCATTCCTATACACAAATGATGAAAAATCTGAAAGTGAAATTAAGAAAACACTCCCATTTACCACTGCAACAAAAAGAATAAAATATCTAGGAATAAACCTACCTAAGGAGACAAAAGACCTGTATGCAGAAAATTATAAGACACTGATGAAAGAAATTAAAGATGATACAAATAGATGGAGAGATATACCATGTTCCTGGATTGGAAGAATCAACATTGTGAAAATGACTCTACTACCCAAAGCAATCTACAGATTCAATGCAATCCCTATCAAACTACCACTGGCATTTTTCACAGAACTAGAACAAAAAATTTCACAATTTGTATGGAAACACAAAAGACCCCGAATAGCCAAAGCAATCTTGAGAACAAAAAATGGAGCTGGAGGAATCAGGCTCCCTGACTTCAGACTATACTACAAAGCTACAGTATCAAGACAGTATGGTACTGGCACAAAAACAGAAACATAGATCAATGGAACAGGATAGAAAGCCCAGAGATAAACCCACACACATATGGTCACCTTATCTTTGATAAAGGAGGCAAGCATATACAGTGGAGAAAAGACAGCCTCTTCAATAAGTGGTGCTGGGAAAACTGGACAGGTGCATGTAAAAGTATGAAATTAGAACACTCTCTAACACCATACACAAAAATAAACTCAAAATGGATTAAAGACCTAAATGTAAGGACAGACACTATCAAACTCTTAGAGGAAAACATACGCAGAACACTCTATGACATAACTCACAGCAAGATCCTTTTTGACCCACCTCCTAGAAAAATGGAAATAAAACCAAAAATAAACAAATGGGACCTAATGAAACTTAAAAGCTTTTGCACAGCAAAGGAAACCATAAACAAGACCAAAAGACAACCCTCAGAATGGGAGAAAATATTTGCAAATGAAGCAACAGACAAAGGATTAATCTCCAAAATTTACAAGCAGCTCATGCAGCTCAATAACAAAAAAACAAACAACCCAATCCAAAAATGGGCAGAAGACCTAAACAGACATTTCTCCAAAGAAGATATACAGATTTCCAACAAACACATGAAAGAATGCTCAACATCATTAATCATTAGAGAAATGCAAATCAAAACTACAATGAGATATCATCTCACACCAGTCAGAATGGCCACCATCAAAAAATCTACAACCAATAAATGCTGCAGAGGGTGTGGAGAAAAGGGAACACTCTTGCACTGTTGGTGGGAATGTAAATTGATACAGCCACTATGAAGAACAGTATGGAGGTGCCTTAATAAACTAAAAATAGAACTACCATACGACCCAGCAATCCCACTACTGGGGATATACCCTGAGAAAACCATAATTCAAAAAGAGTCATGTACCACAATGTTCATTGCAGCTCTATTTACAATAGCCAGGACATGGAAGCAACCTAAGTGTCCATCATCGGATGAATGGATAAAGAAGATGTGGCACATATATACAGCGGAATGTTACTCAGCCATAAAAAGAAATGAAATGGAGTTATTTGTAGTGAGGTGGATAGAGTCAAAGTCTGTCATACAGAGTGAAGTAAGTCAAAAAGAGAAAAACAAATACAGTATGCTAACACATATATATGGAATGTAAGAAAAAAAAAAAAAGGTCATGAAGAACCTAGTGGCAAGATGGGAATAAAGACACAGACCTACTTGAGAATGGACTTGAGGATATGGGGAGGGGGAAGGGGAAGCTGTGACAAAGTGAAAGAGTGGCATGGACATATATACACTACCAAACGTAAAATAGATAGCTAGTGGGAAGCAACCGCATAGCACGGGGAGATCAGCTCTGTGCTCTGTGACCACCTAAAGGGGTGGGATAGGGAGGGTGGGAGGGAGGGAGATGCAAGAGGGAAGAGATATGGGAACATATGTATGTGTATAACTGATTCACTTTGTTATAAAGCAGAAACTAACACACCATTGTAAAGCAATTATACTCCAATAAAGATGTTAAAAAATAAATAAATAAAAAATTTTTTAAAAAAGAGAAATGGGCGGAAGACCTAAAGAGATATTTCTCCAAAGAAGACATACAGATGGCCAACAGGCACATGAAAAGATGCTCAACATTGCTAATTATTAGAGAAATGCAAATCAAAACTACAATGAGGTACCACGTCACACCAGTCAGAATGGTCATCATTAAAAAGTCTACAAATAACAAATGCTGGAGAGGGTGTGGAGAAAGGGGAGCCCTCCTACACTGTTGGTGGGAATGTAAGTTGGTGTAACCACTGTGGAAAACAGCATGGACGTTCTTCAGAAAATTAAATACAGAATTACCATATGATCCAGCAATCCCACTCCTGGGTATCTATCCAGACAAAACTATAATTCAAAAAGACACAGACATCCCTGTGTTCATAGCAGCACTATTCACAACAGCCAAGAAAGGAAAGCAACCTAATGTCCACTGACAGATGAATGGATAAAGAAGATGTGGTACGTATATACAATGGAATACTACTCGGCCATGAAAAAGAACAAAATAATGCCATTTGCAGCAACATGGATGCAAATAGAGATTATCATATTAAGTGAAGTAAGTCAGAAATAGAAAGACAAATACTACTATATATCATTTATATGTGGATTCTACAATACGACAGAAATGAACTTATCTATGAAACAGAAACAGAATTGCAGACGTAGAGAATAGACTGGTGGTTGCCAAGGGGGAGGTGGTGGGAGAGGGATGGATTGGGTGTTTGGGATTAGCAGATGTAAACTGGTATATATAGAATGGATAAACAACAAGGTCCTATTGTACAGTGCAGGGAACTATATTCAATATCCTGTGATAAACCATAATGGAAAAAGAGTATGAAAAAGAATGTATATAGGTATAACTGAGTCACTTTGCCATACAGCCATAATTGTAAATCAACTATACTTCAATAAAAAAGAAATCAGCCCAGAAAAAAAAAAAATTGAAAAAGAAAAGACCGTTTCACTCTATTGCCTGTCTCCTACCCTCCATCATATTTGATTTTTCCTTGGATCTGTCTACAGTTGAGCCTTCAACAATGTGGGGGTTAGGGGTGCTTGACCCTCCATGCAGTTTAAAATCTGTGTATAACTTCACAGTTGGCCCTCTGTATCCACAGTTCCACATCTGCAGATTCAACCAACTGTGGATTGTATAGTACTGTAGTACGTATTTTTAAAAAACCCGAATGTGGGACTTCCCTGGTGGTTCAGTGGCTAAGACTCTGTGCTCCGAATGCAGAGGGCCCGGGTTCAATTCCTGGTCAGGGAACTAGATTCCACATGCCACAACTAAGAGTTCGCATGCTGCAACTAAAGATCCCACATACTGCAACTAAAGGTCCCACATGCTGCAACTAAAGGTCCCACATGCCACAACTGGGACCTGGTGCAGCCAAATAAGTAAATAAATATTAAAAAAACAAAACAAACAAAAAAAACTTGTGTGTAAGAAGACCTGCCGAGTTCAAACCAGTGTTGTTCAAAGGGGCCACTCTATTTTCTTCCCGCTTATCATTCAATTCCCTAAGTCTCTATTCAGCTAAGTTTTACCTTCTGTCTAATCTATCTGAGATTTTACTTTCAGTTATAGATGTTTCTAGTTGTAGAATTTGGGATTAATTCTTTCATTTTATAGTTTCCAATATTCTACTAAAATGTGTATATGTTATCTCTGATATTTGGGATCTCCTGCGAGTTTGTTCGTGTTGTCTGCTTTTTATTCTCTTTAGTTTCTGACCACTTTTAGATGTATTCCATAGATTCTGATATGTAGTATATTTTCACTATTGTTACTTTGCAAATTCTGTAATTTCAGTATGTATTTACTTACCCTTTGACAGAAAGTTGTTTGATAGGTTTAAAAATTTTAAGGTGTAGCCTATATATTTTTTGTTATTAGTAAAGTTTCATTGTATATAATCAGAAAGTGTTTTTAGTATACCTACTTTATGGAAATTACTGGGTTTTTTTTTTTGGTGAACATATGATCAATTTTTGTGAATGTGCATTGGACACCTGAGATGGTGTAGTATAATGCTGTAGAATACAACATATATTCATAAAATCCACCTTACTGTTTATTCTGTTTAGGTCTTCTATCTCATTTTTTGTCTACCTGATCTATTTTATACTAAGAACAGAGAATTATATTCTATTTTGTAGCATATTTCTGTCTCATTGAATCTCCTGTAATTTCTGCTTTATAGAGAGGGTTTCTATGTAATGTGCTGCACAGAAATTCATGTGTTGTATCTTTGTTGTAAATTGTGAGTTTTAGCATCAAAAAATATGCCCCCTTCTATGTCACAGTTAATGCTTTTGGGATTGAATTCTACTTTGGTATTAAGATTACTGTATCTGCCCCTTTTTTATTTTATTGTTTAGTATACCATTGTCCACTGAATCATTTGATTCAGGAATCACAGAAGTGTCTCTTATAAACAGTATATAGTTGTTGGGTCTCGTTTTGTGAGCCAAATTGAGAATCTTTTCCTAATAAGAGGTGGATGAAGCACATTCACATTTACTGGTATGACTAATATTTTCAGTCTCAATTCTGTGATAACATTTTATAATTATGTGTATTTTACCATACTTATTTCTCTAAGAAACGTGTATTCTTTGTTTTTTAATAAAAAAATTTTTTTTGGTACTTAGGAAGACCTGTATTTTTGTCTTAGTGATTACTTCTGTACTTAAACCGTTGAAATGCCCTTTGTCCTTGTATTCTTTTCCTTTTTCTCATACAATTTTTAAAAATTGAGATATAATTCACATACCATAAAATTCACCCTTTTAAAGTATACAATTCAGTGATTTTTGATATAGTCATGAAGTTATACAGTCATTACCATTATCTATTCCACAACATTTTCAACATCCCAAAAAGGAACCTCATACCCACCCATTAGCATCTACTTTTTCTCTCTATGGATTTATCTGTTCTGAATATTTCATATGAACAGAATCATACAATATATGGCTTTTGCTGTCTGGCTTCTTTTACTTAGAATAATGTTTCCAAGGTTCATCCATGTTGTAGCATGTATCGATATTTGATTCCTTTTTACAACAGAATAATATTGCATCATGTGCACATATAACATTTTGTCTATTCACTTATCAAGGTGATGAATATTTGGTTTTTTCCACTTTTTTAGCTATTATAAATAATGCTATAAACATTAGTGTTCAAGATTTTATGTGAACGAATGTTTTCAATTCTCTTGGGTATATACTTGATAGGTCAATGGTTAATTCTATTTTTAACTGTTTGAGGAGTTGTCAAACTATTCTCCAAAGTGGTTTCACCATTTTACATTTCTACCAGCAATGTATGAAGACTGATTTCTATACACCCTTGCCAATACCTGTTACTGCCCAACTGTCTTATCATTACCCTTTTACTATGTGTTGGCAAAGAATCTTCGTTGGGCCTCTTGTGTTTCTACACATTTTGCTGGGTTTGCCAAGAATGAAAATCCTAACCACTCATTATGTGGGCCATTTCTCAGAGCTGTGTTTGTAGCAAGCAATCTTGAAGGATGAAGTAACATTTCCTACTGGAAAAAGAAAAAGCCTGCTTACTATAAAAGCACCATATTTATTCACCAAGCTCAGTGTTTCTTAGCTGCAGTGCAAACCTACTATATGCGAGGCATCCACCTGGGCCATCCAGCATAACCTACACAAGACCTAGGGAACAAGGGGAACCTACAGAAATATGTTAATTATAATGCTGTTCACTATACCATGAGTAATGAAATTCTCTGTCTCTGACCCAAGACATGTTTTGGTCTCGTGTCTTCTGCCAACATCCATAAAATAACTAGTAAACTGTTAGCTTTTAAATATAGTAAAATCAAATGTTAGACTGGATATTATCTAATTTAGCAGTTTTTATTGGTATTTTAACTCTCTTCCCTTTTGTTTATGCAACAGACAATGATCAGTAAGATTATTTTTTCCTATTTCACTCTCGCTTTTCCTTTTTTATTTGTATTATTTCTACTTTGTCACAACATATAACGTATGTCCAGTAGTCTTCCCCTCACATCCCTACCTTTGTTTTAGTCTTAGCAGTACATCCATGTATTTTAAATGCTCGTCTTCACTTCTTTTGCTGAGGTATTCCCAGTTATCTCTCAACTGGATAAAATATCCTCCAGTAGATTCCTTAAAAAACAGCTCAAGAGTACCTAATTCCCTAAAAACTTACATACTGAAAGCTGTTTTTCCTCAACCTTGATATCTAAAAGAATGTGGCTGAATATAAAAACTTTGGTTCATACTTTCTCTTGGAGTTTTTTTTTAAATGCTGCTCCACTGTTGCCTTGCTTTGGCTGCCTCAGTGAAATTTAAAATGTCTGAACCAGTGCAGTTCTTTTGCCTTTAGAAGTTATGTAATGTTTTTGCTTGGAAGCATAAGGATTTTTTATCTTTCCCCAGGATCCAGTGGACCCTTTCAATGTATACATGTGAATCTTTTTCAATTTCTGGAGAATTTTCTTTGAATATAGCTTTAAATATTAGTTCTTTTTCACTGATTTTTCTTTCTTGGGACTCTAAAATTATGAATGTTATCCCTCCATTGCCTGGCTTTAATTTCCACTATTTTCTCTGACACTTTTTCCAGCTTTAAGACTGCACAGAACAATGTATAAGCTTAAGGTGTACAACAGTGTTGATACATTTACATGTTACAAGATGATTACCACCACAACTTTAGCTAACATCTCCATCACGTCACAGTTACCATTTTTGCAGTAAGATGGTTTAAGATCTGTTCTCTTAGCGACTTTCAAGTATATAACACAGTAATTCTGACACTTTTACTTCATTCTTGTGTCATTTTCATTCACTTGGTTCTTTACCTGCTTTTCTTCAATGCACCTTATTAAATTTTCATTTGACTCTATTCCCCCCGGGGGACCTTATAATTTATTTATTACTAAAATATTTTTTTCTTTGTTTTCCATTCCTTTACTAACTTCATATTCTTTTTACTCCTTTTTGGGGGGGGGGGACGGATTTTCTTTTCCTGGTTTTTAAATTACTGATTCTACATATTTTTTGTTTTTGTTTTTCAAAGTCCTCAATTGGTTGACTGAATATATTTAACTCTGGAGTGTGGCCACACTCTTCATCTGCATGATGGTTTTTCTGGGGTGGGGAGGAATTTTTTTCTCAGTTGACATGTAATAATTTTCATTTTCTTTTATTTTTATAATACCTACATATGGATTTATCAAGTTCCCCTTTTTACCTTTTTGTGGTATTCGGATGGCTTACAAAATTCCTAGTTTAACAGCACCTCTTTTGCCAAATACTTTGAAGTCCAGATGTTTTAAGGTATTTTTTTCTTTTTGTTTTGCCAGTGGAAGGAGAGGTTGTTAAGACTTTGATTTTGTGTTCACTTTGGCTTGTAGGCACCTAAAACTTACCCATGTGCTGCTTCTTCACCACTTAAATGCCAAAGAGAGCTTGTTTCCTTTTTACCTTTTGTCTTAACCCTGAAGCTACGCATTTAGATGACTACTCTGAAAATTATTCATAATATTAAAAAACTTCACTGTAGTCTCTGTTCTGATCTATCATATGCATACATACACACACACATATTTAATTTTAAACTTAGCGTGGAATTAGTCTTCCCAACAGTACAGGTCAACCCTAGGTCCATTTGCTAGCTTCCATTTTCTGTGTTTTCTACAGATCTGCTTGGTTGGCCTTTGCTCATCACAAACCCTTGATAAGGGCTGGGAGTAGAGATGGAGTGTGAGATATAACATGCTGGGAAATGGTGATTTCTCTCTTTTTATTTACAATTATTTTCAAGTTTGAGCATCCTCTGTCTTCAAGTTATGCTGTGAGCATGGTTTGTGTATAGATTTCTTATACCCTTCTTGTAGTTCTACACTGTTTTTAGAGGAAATATTGGGAGACAGGTAGTTAAGTGGTTACCACTGTCTTCAGCTACCCAGAAGAAGAAAGATTTAAAAGTTTAATTAAAACAATGAACTAATAAAATTCTATAAAGCAATACAGATTTTAAAAGTTCAATAATCTTGTCATGGGAAGGTTTTTCTAATAAGCATGACTTCAAAAAGTTGTAAGAGGAAAAAAACTCAACAGATTAAAAAAAATTATAACTGACATAAAATTTACTTCAGACTAAAGTTAAAAAATGATAAACAGCTTCTTATAACAAAAGGGGTCATTTACCTAGTAGTAAAAAGCTCTCATGAACAAATAAGGAATAATCCAAGTAGAAAAGTGGGCAAGAGACACGGATAATAATAAGAAAAATAAACCCTCCATAAAGCATATGAGAACATGCACAGGTAATTTAAAACGAGATTTCATTATAATGTGTCAGATTAAGATGACTAATCTATCAGGTGATGAGCAAGGTGTTTAGAAACAGGCGTTCCCAATCACCAGTGGTTACTCAAATTTGTAGACATACGTAATAAAAGTATTTGACAGAACTTATCAAAATAGTAAACATTACTTACAAACATATGTATACTTGGACCAAGCATTTTTATGAGTTCTAAATAATTTCACCTAAAAAATACACTTAGGTATCAAAGATTTATGCTATTACAAAATGTTCAGTACAATTTTGTATTTCAAAGGATGTAATAATAGTGAAAAACTGAAAAAAAAAAAATCAAGATTCATCAATATGGTGGAATAAAAACAAAATCCTCAGAAACTTCAGGAACAAAAATCTTAAAATTATTTTAGATTATTTTCTCCTATAACTCATAAAGCATTTTTAACTATGCTGATCATCAATAAAATACTGTTTTGGAATTTAAAAATTACCAATCATAAATATATACACTTGATGTGATTATTTGGGGTGATTTAAAAAATTTTATATATACACATACTTTTTTTTCCCAAAACATTTGGGTATAAATTGAAGAGAGAGTGATTCTTGACCCTAAAATATGTCAACATGTATTTCCTAAGAACAAGAATTTTGTCTTACATAACCCCAGTACAATAATCAAAATCAGTAAATTCAATATTATCTAAACCACAGTCCATGTTCAAATTTCACCAACTGTGCCAACATTATCATTTATAGTTACTCCCCTCTCCTGCCTCCAAGATTTAATGCATGATAAAAAGCACTGTATTTAGTTATATCTCTTTTTTTTCTCCTTTAATATGAAACAGTTCCTCAGTCTTTCTGTGATGTTTCTTGACACTGGGATATTTAAAGAGTATAGGACCTCAAATTTTAGAATGTCTTCCATTTGGTTTGTCTGCTATTTACTACTGATTAGCTCCAGGCAGGCATTTCTGGCAGGAATATATCTCAGAGGTGATGTTCTGCCCTCCTCAGTGCATCATATCAGGAGTAGTGTATCACTTTATGCCTATATTGATGGTGGTAGCAATAATTTTTGTTATAGTGGTTTCCTCCGCGTTTCCCCATCAGAAATTTGGTAATTTTTCCTTTCATAAATGATGTGTGGGGAGATACAATGAGACTACGTAAGTATCCTGTTTCTCAACAAACATTAGTCACAAGTTTTGGCATTCATCAACGATTTTCTAACTTAATCATTCCTTCTAGACTTATTAGTTGGCATTTAACTATCAGGAAGAACTCTTCCTTTTCATTCATTCATATCATTAGAAATTAACAAATTCTTTACTATACGGTAGGGTACCATCAATCACTATACATTTTTATTTGGATTCTCAAACTGTCCCAGATTTGGCCAATGGGAGTCCCTTCAATCTGGTTCCTCTGTCCTTTTGCCAGGTCCCTATAATTCTCTGAATATTTCCTTACTTTATAAGGTAGGTGATGGAAATATTTCATATTTTGATAGAGGTAGGTTATAAGTGGCATACATTTGTAATATCAATAAATTGTACACTTAAAATATGTGTATATGTGTATGTTAATACTCTAGCTAGTAGTGCTTTCTACATTGTTATGAGCAAGCAATTTTAAAACTGTCTTAGGTGTAAGTAAATGTTTTGATGATGATGGAAACCAAGTTTCTCACTGTTAGTAAAAGGAGGTACAAATAAGCAAAATGAGAAAAACAGAATAAACTCTAGATTTTAAACACAGGTACACAGATATAAAGAAATAAATACAGAGGTGCATATATAAGTGTGTATGTATGTGTATACATACACTCACACGTATATTTTCTAGCTCTGTTCAGTGAAAGGCCCTACAAGCAATGAAGCACCTGGAGCAATGAAAACAGCTGGCTGCCAGATCTTGGTTCCTAAATACTGCTTTAGAGACAGAAAAGGCTAACTCCCGGTTTGGGGCAAGAAAAGTACAACTCCTCCCTTTAATCTAAAAGGAAAATTAATTTAATTGTTAATAAATTTAGTAATTAACTTAATATCTTAAACTGTACATTTAAAAATGGCTAAAATGGTAAATTTCATGTTAAGTGTATTTTACCACAATGAAACAAGACAAAAAAACAATGTACAAGGCGGATGGAGCTTAATCCACGCATAATTTAGAGTCCGCCCTCTGTATTCATAGATTCAACCAACCACAGACTGTGTAGTACTGTAGTATTTAGTACTGAAAAATATCTGAATGTAAGTGTACTCAGCAGTTCAAATTCATGTTGTTTAAGGGTCAACTGTATATGAGAACACTATGGCAAAAGCACTATTTTTTTCCCATAAAGTATGAGAAATATAAAATACATCAACTGACAAATAACTGAGAAAACAGTACTGCCTGAGTCAGTTTTCTTGCCATGTCCCTCAATGCATTTATTTAGAGGAAAGGGTTCTGAGACCTTAACAGATACGCCATGTATACCAACACTTAAAGAAAATAAATGTAAAACAATACATAGTCTAAGCCTTGAACAAACTTGAAAACAAATAACATTAACTGAATATTTACTATGCAGATAGCACTCTGCAATACTATAGAAGACACAAACAGAATAAGAAATAATCTTTGCCTTTTAGGAGCTTAAAATCCAGTGGTTTATATGAAATTTAGGACACTAAGCTCACGATAACGTAGATGACCCAGTTTGGGGAAGAGAAAACAGAATCTACCTGAAGATGTCAATCTGACTGTAACACCATGAAATGGAAAAGTGGTTTAGTTTTGAGCCCTGATATTAAAAGACTTCATTAAGAATTCAACCTCGTTTCTCAAGTTTAAATCAAATCAGATGACATGATCACTTACATGAGATGCTAGTAGGACAAAGAGTCCATTCAGTATTAACTATTTTCTAGTAAGGTCATCTCAGAACAAGGCAAAAGGGCGCTGTGTTCTGGATTCTTCAAATGGTAAGGAAAAAAAGTCTTATTTTCTATAGTTACATCAACTACCTAGTTTTCTCAGGAAAAAGTAAAGAATTATTCCTTAAATACACTCTTAAAGTGAAACTATTAAAATCTAAACCATTTCTTACTTGGATATAATTGTATCTCTTTTTTTCTACCTCTTTCCCTCAAGTCCAGGGTACAGAACATGGATGCTCAAAGATTATTAACTAAATTGAATAGGAAAATCAGGGTCCCCTTTCAGAGCTCTTATTTAGATTTTCTGATAGAAGTAGTAAAAGAAATTACCAAATTTGCAACATTTTATATATAATTGCATCCCTTTCAAAGATCAGAAAAAACTTTAAAGTAGATGAAAATGTATCAAACTTGGTATATAGTTTGATGCTACTTAGTAAAATATTTTAAAAGTCACAGTAATGGAACCTCCTTGAGTGTTTAAAAGCCTACTACATTTAAAGTTGAAAATGAAGCATATCAAAAAACAATTCCAGCATTCTTTAAAATTCTTACCACAATCATTTCTGAAGGCTCTAATACAAGACAATCACATCCTCTTTTTCCTCCAAACTGCTTACCAAAACTATAAAAACAGAAAAATAATTTCTTTAGCAAAGGTTATAAATAAAATGCATCAATATAGAAAAACTGAACCAAAAAACCTACATGTTAATCAAGAAATTCTGATCCTATCAGGTATACTAATAAGGTTTTTTAAAAAAACAAAACAAAAACTTCCTTTTACTTGCCGAGATATGTGGTCTCAATACACAGTTGTGTGATATTTTAAAAATTCTGCCTTTAACTAGTCTCTAAGACTGATTATAAAAGATATCTGCCTAATCTCAAATTTTGAAAATCTATTAATATGTGTTGAATTCAGGTAAAACCACACCTACTAAAGAGTGAAGCCACAATTATGGAATATTTTTAAAAAGTAAATTTTTGAGAGTGATATTAGATAACAGATATAAAAAAAACTTTAAAAATATTTACACTTGAATATACTAAAAAATGTAGTGAGATATAGAAGTGGTTTATTTTTTAAAAACAGTGTTGGAGCCACTGGCTAGCTCTTTGGAAAAAATTAAAACTGCAGTAGTACTAAAAGAAAATTTGAGTATTTTTATGTTATTTGTCTGAGAGAAAGATTTCTAAGCAAATCAAAAAAGAAAGCACTCATAAAGGAAAAAATTGATGTTTTCATTTTAAAAGACAAACTGAATTTTTTAAAAGGTGGGATATGAAAAAAATACTAGAGACACAAAAGGTTAACATACTTAATATGCAGAGTGTACATAAAAGAAATTATAAAAGCACTCTAAAATATTACAAAATGGAAATTAAGTACCATGGCTAATTATAAAATATATTAATATTATTACAAAAATAATTTTAAAATTCCAATAACACAAGCAAAACTATAAAGAATAAACTTAATAAAGAAATACAGAAGTCATTTATAAAAAACAACCACACAATTTTATTGATGGACTGAAAATAGGGCTTAATAAAAGAAGTGATATAACACACACTTACAAAGAAACTCAATATTATAAAAATGTCAATTCTCCACAAAGTGTAAGGTTACATACAAATACTAGCTTATAGCCAAATCCTAATCAAAATCCAAATGAACTTACTTTTGAACATAACAAAAAAGTCACTGCTGTTTTTTCTTAAGCAGTAGCCTGTATTATTTTTGTATTTTCCCCCAAATATTCCTACCTCATCTAATACATAAAACAATGAAAAGGAAATTTGCAAAAGTTTGCTTTCATTCAAGATGGAATAACAGGGACTGGATTTACTTGCCTACGTGAAAAAACTGGAAAATCAGACAAAACATATTAAACAACAGTTTCAAGACTTTGGAAAGCAGGCAGGACACGGATGTGATTCCTTAGAGAGGGAATTAAAAAACTAAGATGACCCCTACAATATCCCAATTTTACTAATAAGTACAGGCTATCTCTAGGCCACAATGCAAGAAGGGAGAAACCTAACAGAGCCTGCCAATCTCACTGAATTGAAGAGACAGAGACAGTTTTGGGGTGTGGGTGATGGAGGAAAGATCTTTAACATTTATAGGGCAGGATAAAGGAAAGGAGGGAGCAGCAGAGAGAGAGAGAGGAAGAGAGACAGAAAGAACAAGAATGTGCATGAGAGTGCATGCATGAGTACACATATGTGCTCTGGTGATCTTCAGAAAGGTTCCATTGAATCTTTGGGTGAATAATATGAAAATGTGAGAAAAATACAAATACTAGCCACAGTGGAAAGACCACATAACACATGGAGCATTGGGTGGAATACTCAGAAATCCATTTCCTTTGTAATGTGATAAATTAGTCCTACATTAAGGAAGTGCTGGACTCATTCAAACAAATATTAAGACTCAAAATGGATTCCTATTAGCTAAACTACATGTCAGAAGAAAGCCTAATACTACACTAAAGAAATACAACAAAAGCTGGAACCCAGCAACATAAAAGTTGCAAAGTCCGACATCCAGTAAAGCAAAACAAAAAACAGGCATGCAAATAGGAATATATGATCCACAGCCAAAGAAAAACCAATCAATAAAAACAGAACCAGAGCTGTCAGCAGTGAGGGAATCAACAGACAAGAACACTGAAACAGCTATTTCTAAGTATGCTCCAAATGTTTAAGAAACTAGAGATAAACATGAATACAACAGAGAAACAGAAGCTTAAAAAAAAAAAAAAAAAGACCTAATGGAATGTTCTACCACATCACATATGTAGACACAATGTCTGGTTGTCCCATTTTTTAGTAGTGTTAAAAATCGTTGGGCTTCCCTGATGGCTCAGTGGTTAAGAATCCACCTGCCAATGCAGGGGACACAGGTTCGAGCCCTGGTCCAGGAAAATCCCACATGCTGTGGAGCAACTAGGCCTGTGCACTACAACTACTGAGCCTGCACTCTAGAGCCCGCGAGCCACAACTACTGAGCCCGCGTGCCACAACTACTGAAGCCCGGGCGCCTAGAGCTCATGCTCCATAACAAGAGAAGCCACTGCAATGAGAAGCCCGCGCACCACAACGAAGAGTAGCCCCCACTGGCCACAACTAGAGAAAGCCCGCGCACAGCAAGGAAAACCCAACGCAATCAAAAATAAATTAAAAAAAAAAAATTGTGAGTGGTTTCAGACAGTGTCAACTTGATAGGCCCATTAAAAAGTTTCCTCTCAATTTTCCATCTATTAGTTTTAGCATCCATTTTTGATCAGTGACTAGACCTAAAGTGTTATTAGGGGCTATTGAAAAAGGCATTTTATAATTCTAAAATTATAATTTTATAATTCTAATCATTCCTACTGGATTTTTTCTTAACGTCTTTATTGGAGTATAATTGCTTTACAATGGTATGTTAGTTTCTGCTGTACAACAAAGTGAATCAGCTATACATATACATATATCCCCATATCTCCTCCCTCTTGCGTCTCCCTCCCACACTCCCTAACCCACCTCTCTAAGTGGCCAAAGCACCAAGCTGCTCTCCCTGTGCTATGCAGCTGCTTCCCACTAGCTATCTATTATACATTTGGTAGTGTATATATGTCCATGCCACTCTCTCACTTCGTCCCAGCTTACCCTTCCCCCTCCCCATGTCCTCAAGTCCATTCTCTACGTCTGTATCTTTATTCCTGTCCTGCCCCTAGGTTCTTCAGAACCATTTTTTTTTTAATTCCATATATATGTATTAGCATACAGTATGGAGGTTCCTTAAAAAACTAAAAAAAGAACTACCATATGACCCAGCAATCCCACTACTGGGTATATACCTGGAGAAAACCGTAATTCAAAGAGTCATGTACCACAATGTTCACTGCAGCACTTTTTACAATAGCCAGGACATGGAAGCAACCTAAGTGTCCATCAACAGATGAATGGATAAAGATGATGTGGCACGTATATACAATGGAATATTACTCAGCCATAAAAAGAAATGAAATTGGGTTATTTGCAGCGAGATGGATGGACCTAGAGCCTGTCATACAGAGTGAAGTCAGAAAGAGAAAAACAAATACCATATTCCTACTGAATTTATCAGCTAGAGTACTGATATAAAGAAACACTCCCTTGCGCACCACAACTACTGAGCCCCTGCACCTCAACTGGAGAAACCCGTGTGCCACAACTAAGACCCGAAGCAGCCAAATAAATAAATAATTTTTTTTTTTAAAAAAAAGAAAGAAACACAATCCCTCATCAACTATTTGAGTTCCTGGTATAATAATTTACACAAGAAAGGCATGAGAAAAGCTGCAATGGAGATGACATGATTGTATATTAAGTAAATTCTATACATTCTGCTTTTAGGGAATTCCCTGGCAGTCCAGTGGTTAGGACTTGGTGCTTTCACTGCTGTGGCCTGCGTTGATCCCTGGTCAGGGAACTAAGATCCTGCAAGCAGCATGGCGTGGCCAAAATAAAACAAAATAAAGTAGTAAAAGAAAAGAAATAAGTGAATTTACCAAGATTGAAGGATACAAGCTTAATATCCAAAAGTCAACCCTTTTACTGTATGTTAGCAATGAACAATCTGAAATATCTTTTAATTCCATTAAAGACAGAATAAAAACACAGAAAACTTGAGATAAATTTACCAAAACATGCACAAGACCTGTACAAAACTGCCAACTAAAACATTATAAAACATTGCCAAGAAAATTAAAGATGTCCCAAATAAAATAAGATATATCCTGTTTATGGACTGAAATGTTCCACAAATTCAATATAATCAACAAGTTGCCTTAGAGAAACTGACACGATGATTCTATTTACATAAAAATGTAAAAGACCTAAAATAGCTAAACCAATTCTGGAAAACAAGAACAAAGGTGGAATATTTTATATTTCAAGATATACTTTTATAAAGCTAGAATACTCAAGATAGTATGGCATCAGATTAACTTATAGATCAATAAAACAGGAGAGAAAACAAAATTAGACCCATACATACAAGTTCAACTGATTTTTTGACAAAAGTGCCAAGGGAATTCAATGGGGGAAAAGATATTATTTTCTATAAATGGTGATAAAACAATCAGATATCAATACAGAAAAAAAGGAAGATCTTAACACCATAAACAAAAATTAGATATGGATCAGAGAATATAAATGAAACAATGGAAATTATAAAATTTTCATCGCAACAGACTTTTTGTACATGTCCTAGACAAGGGTTAGGAAGCTTCCTTCCACATATCTAATATTTTCAAAATTTTATGATGAATGGGTTTTGGGTTTTATCAATCTTTTTTTCTGTTTACTGAAAAGATCATGTAGTTTTTGTCTATTTTCTTTACTAATGGAGAATACTGCATTAATTGTTTTATGGATGTTAAAATTCCTTGCACTCCTAGGATAAACCCAAGTTGGTCACAATGTCTAATACTTTTAATATATTCCTGGATTTGATTTGCTGTTATTTTGTTAATGATTTCTGCATGTATATTCAGGAGAAATAACAATTTGCAGTTTTCTTATGATACTACATCATCAGGACAATACTGTACTCATAAAAGAGATTGAAAATGTTCCTTCTTCCCCTATTTCTTCATTAAATATTTGAAAAACACAAGCAGTAAAGCCATCTGGACCTAGGCATTTCTTTGTGGGAATATATATAATTACTAATTTATTAATTTATTTACTTTTTATAAGTATATTCAAAGTTTCTAATTCTTTTTGAGTGCATTTACAGTAATCTTTTTAAGATTTGCCCAATTTGTTGGTATACACTGGCTCATAAAATCCCCTAACAATACTTTTAATTTCTGTAGGATGGTAATATCCCCTTTCAATGCCTGATTTTAATAATCTGTGTCTTCTTTTTTAGAAGATCAGTCTAACTCAAGGTTTTAACAATTTTGTTGATCTTTTCAAAGAACTAGCTTTTCATTTCATTGATTTCCCTCTACTGTTTTTCTGTTTTTTATTTCACTGATCTCCACTCAAACTTTACTTCTGTTCACTTTGAGTTTACTTGGTTATTCTTATTGTTAAGCTGGAAACTTAAGATGATTGAATTGAGACCATACATTTCTCATAAAAGTGCTATAAATTTCCCTCTAAGGTCCTTCAGTTGAATTCCATCAATTACGATGCATGTTCATCTTCATTCATTTCGAAATATTTTCTAATTTCTGTTGTCAACTCTTCCCCGACCTATGGGTCATTTACAAAGGCACTGTTTCAATTCCCACATTCTGCTCTGATATTTATAATTCAACTCCAACATACTCAGAGGACAAACTCTGTATGATTTCAATCCTTTTTAATTTACTGAGACTTGTTTTATGGCCTAGAATATGCTCTATATTGGAGAATGATCTCTTAAGTCTAAAAAAAATTACTTATAAGATCAAAGTGGTTGATAATATTTAAGTTTTATCTTTATTAATTTTTCAGTCTAGCAATTCTATCACTTACTGAGAGTAGAGTTTTCAAATCTCAGCCATAACTGTTGATATGATTATGTGATTTTTCTTTAGTCCGTTGATGTGATGGATTAACTGATTTTTGATTGTTGAACCAGCCTTGTATACCTGAGTTAAATCCCACTTGGTTACAGTGTGCAATTCTTTTTATTCATTTCTACCATATCTCAATCTGGTTCTTATGTTTGCTCTGTCTCTTCCAACTGTGTTTTTTGCCCTTCAGAAGCCCTTGTAATTTTTTCTTGCTAGTCAGACATGATGTACTGGATAAAAAGAACTGCTGTAATTAGGCCTTTAGCCATATGCCAGTAAAGTGTGAGGGAAGGGTAAGCATTTTACAGTTCTATGATTACGTCTCATTCTTTTAGTGAGCCTTTGCCTGTGGATTGTGAACTTCACACGTTTCTCAGTTTTTTTCCTTCTTTTAGGGGGGACAGGATTGCTAGAGTGGGCTAGCGCTGAGTTACTTCCCTTTCTCCATACGAAAAGCTAGAGCCAACATGAGTTGGGTATTTCCCTTTCTGCAGGTCTGTTAGGCTCTGATGGAATAGTTTCTCCTAACAGCAGACATTCTTAAGAAGAATGCTGTGGCATATTTCAAAATGGTTCCTTTTTCCTTCCCCCTGCCAGGAGCACATGGGCTTTTTCTCTGTTATTCACCATGAGAACCTGGTAGAGATCCGTGAGGTAAAACTCAAAGTGTGGAAATCCCTTCAATGACTGTGTCTTCCTGGATTTTTTAACTCTGAGTAGTCTATACTGAGCTTCCAGCAGTTCATCAATTACAGTTCAATTTTCCCTACCCTGGCACTAGCTCCCTCAGAGACTGCTGCTTTAAATTTTGATTTTCTGTATTTGTCTGTCATTTTAATTTGGGGACAGCAGTTTGCCCTTGTTACCTCACTTCCCTTATGAATCTAAGAAAGGTTACTGATTTTTCAGTTCAACTTTTTACTTGTTATTAGGACGGAGTGGCAATTTCCAAGATTCTTACGTGGCCTAGTGGAAACTGGAAGTTCAGTAATATTTTGAATCTACAGATTAATTTGGGGAGACTTGCACTTAACAATATTTCATCTTCTAGTGTATGAACATGAATTGTTTCTACATATATTTATATCTTCTTTAATTTCACTTAGTAATATTTTACATTTTTCATTGTACAGTAAGTCCTCTACGTACAAACCTTCAAGTTGTGAAATTTCAAAGATGGGAACATGGGTTTGCATGTCCAATCACATAAGTTAGTTTACATGCCTGGCATACACTGTCATGTGCGTGCATCCTCTACAAGTGGTTGTGCTTTTGTGTACTTTACTGTATAGTACTGTATAAAGTACAGTAGTACAGTATCTTTATTTCAAGCCCAGGATGTCCGGAAGTAGGCGTAAAAGCAGCAGTGATGTAGCTGGTACTGTACTGTTGTACTTTTCAAGGTACTGTACTATAAGATTAAAAATGTTTTCTTGGGCTTCCCTGGTGGCGCAGTGGTTGAGGATCTGCCTGCCAGTGCAGGGGACATGGGTTTGAGCCCTGGTCTGGGAAGATCCCACATGTTGCTGAGCAACTAGGCCCGTGAGCCACAATTACTGAGCCTGCGCGTCTGGAGCCTGTGCTCCGCAACAAGAGAGGCCGCGATAGTGAGAGGCCCGCGCACCGTGACGAAGAGTGGTCCCCGCTTGCCACAACTAGAGAAAGCCCTCGCACAGAAACGAAGACCCAACACAACCAAAAATAAAATAAATAAATAAATAAATAATTTTAAAAAATGTTTTATTTTTTTGTGTATTATTTGTGTGAAAAGTATTATAAACCTATTACACTACAGTACTATATAGCTGACTGTGTTAGTTGGGTACCTAGGCTAATTTTGTTGGACTTACAAACAAATTGGACTTACAAACATGCTCTCAGAATGGAACTTGTTCGTATGTAGCGGACTTACTGCATAAGTTTTACACTTTATAAAATTAATTAAATTTTAATTAATTGTTAAATTACTTAATATTTTTTCTTTTTGATGCTATTCTGAATGGCACTGTTTCCTTAATTTCATTTTTATTTTATTCACTGCTAGTATAAAGAAATACAATTGGTTTTTATACATTGATCTTATATCTTGTGACCCTGATATACTCTAAGTTCTAGTAGTTAAGTTTGTAGGTCCTTAAAGTTTTCTACATACAGAAACTGGTAAAGGCAGTTTTATTTCTTCCTTCCCATTCCATAAGTAACATCCACTCATGATAAAACTCTCAATAAACTAGGAATGGAGGGGAATTTCCTCAACTTGATAACGACTATCAACAAAGCACCAACAGCTAGTATCCCACTTAATGGTGAGAAACTCAATGCTTTACCAAGAACAGGAACTTAGTAATGATGTTCCCTCTCAACCACTGCTTTCAAGATGGTATTGGAAATCCTAGCTAATATAATAAGGAAATAAAAGGTATACAGATGGGAAGGAAGACATAAAACTGTCCTTGTTCTCAGATGACATGATCATCTATGGAGAAAACCTGAAAAAACTGACCAAGAAAACTCCTAAAACTAATAAGTCATTATAGCAAGGTTGCAGGATACAAGGTTAATATACAAAAGTTAACTGCTTTCCTATATACCAGCAAGAACATGTAAAATTTGAAATAAAAAAACACAATGCCATCTGCATTAGTATCCCCCAAAAATGAAATAGTTGACCCTTGAACAACGCAGGGGTTACGGGTGCCAAACCTTCCTCAGTCAAAAATCTGAGTATAATTTTACAGTCAGCCCTCCATATCGGCAGTTCCACATCTGCTAATGCAACCAACCTCGAATCCTGTAGTACTGTAGAATTTAGTGAAAAGTATCTACGTGTAAGTGGACCTGTGTAGTTCAAACCAGTGTTCTCCAAGGGTCAACTGTACTATGGTAAAAATCTAACAAAATCTACATAAAATCTGTATGACGAAAATTACAAAACTCTGATAAAAAATATCAAAGAACTAAATAAATGAAGAGATAGTCCATGTTCATTGACAGGAAGACTCAATGCTGTGAACATGTCAGTACTTCCCACTTGATTTATAGACCTAACACAATCCCAGTCAGAATTCCAGAAAGTTATTTTGTGGATAAATAGTCAACACAACATTGAAAGAGAAGAACAAAATCAAAGGGCTGATGTTACCAGACTTCTAGATTTACCACAAAGCTATAGTAATCAAGACAGTGTGGTAATGGTGAAAAAATAAATACATAAATGGAACAGAATAGAGAGCCCAGGAATAGACCTCAATAAATACAGTCAACTGATCTTCGACAAAGGAGCAAAGGCAGCACATTGGAGCAAAGTTAGTCTTTTTTAACAAATGATGCTGAAACAACTGGATATCCACATGTAAAAAAATAATTTAGACACACACTTCACAAAAATTAACTCAAAATGGACCACAGACCTAAATGGAAAACGCAAAACTATAAAATTCTAGAAGATAACACAGGAGAAAACCTAGATGACTCTGGCTATAGCAATGACTTTTGTAACTACAATACTAAAGGCATGATACATAAAGTAGTAATAGAGAAGCTGAACTTCATTAAAATTAAAAACTTCTGCTCTACAAAAGACATAGTTAAAAGAATCAGACAAGCCACAGACTGGGAGAAAATATTTGAAAAGGTAATTCTGATACAGTAAGTCTCCCTACGTATGGACCGTCAAGTTGTGAACTTTCAAAGATGCGAACATGTGTTTGCATGTCCAATCATGTAAGTTAGTTCACCTGTCTGGCATACACTTTCACGTGCGTGCATCCTCTACAAGTGGCTGTGCTTTTGTGTACTTTACTGTCCAGTACGTATAGAGTACAGTAGTACAGTATCTTTATTTCAAGCCCAGGATGCCCAGAAGCAAGTGTAAAAGCAGCAGTGATGTAGCTGGTACTGCTAAGAAGCACCAGCTGTTGTACTGTACTACTATACTTTTCAAGGTACTATACTGTAAGATTAAAAATGTTTATTTTTTGTGTTTGATTTTTATGTATTATTTGTGTGAAAAGTATTATAAACCTATTACAGTACAGTACTATATAGCTGATTGTGTTAGTTGGGTACCTAGGCTAACTTTGTTGGACTTAAGAACAAATTGGACTTACGAATGCACTCTTGGACCAGAACTCATTCATATGTAGGGGACTTACTGTAAAGGACTGTTATCTAAAATATACAAATAACTCTTAAAACAACAATAAGAAAACAAACAACATAATTAAAAAATGGGCCAAAGACCTTAACAGACACTCCACCAAAGAAGATAAACAAATGACAAGTAAGCACATGAAATAATGTTCCTTATCATATGTCATTAGGGAACTGCAAATTAAAGCACCAAGGTACCACTACGCCTTATGAGAATGGCCAAAATCCAGAACACTGACAACACCAAATGCTGACAAGGATGTGGAGCAACAAGAACTCTCATTCACTGCTGCTAACAATGCAAAATGGTACAGCCACTTTGTAAGACAGCTTGGCAATATCTTACACAACTAAAAATATTCTTACCACATGATTCAGTAATTATGTTCCCTGGGTATTTACCCAAAGGAGTTGAAAATTTATGTCCACAGAAACACTTGCACCTGTATGTTTCAGCAACTTTATTCATAACTGCAAAAACTTGGAAGTAACCAAGATATCCTTCAGCATGTGAATGGATAAACTATGGTACAGTCAGATGACAGATTATTATTCAGTGCTAAAAGAAATGAGCTGTTAAGCTATGAAAAGACATGGAGGAAACTTATATGTATATTTCTAAGTGAAAGAACCCAATCTGAAAACACTACATACGGGTATGATTTCAACTATATGTCACTGTGGAAAATGCAAAACTATGAATACAATAAAAGGCAGTGGTTGCCAGGGGTTGGCGGAAGGGAGGAATTAACAGGTAGAACTCAGAGGAATTTTAGGGCTGGGAAACTACTCTGTACGATACTATTGGGTTGGTCAAAAAGTGCCTTCGGGGCTTCCCTGGTGGCGCAGTGGTTGAGAGTCTGCCTGCCAATGCAGGGCACACGGGTTCGAGCCCCGGTCCGGGAAGACCCCACATGCCGCGGAGCAACTGGGCCCGTGAGCCACAATTGCTGAGCCTGCGCGTCTGGAGCCTGTGCTCCGCAACAAGAGAGGCTGCCATAGTGAGAGGCCCGCGCGCTGTGATGAAGAGTGGCCCCCACTTGCCGCAACTGGAGAAGGCCCTCGCGCAGAAACGAAGACCCAACACAGCCATAAAAAAATTAAATAAATAAATAAATAAATAATTTTTTAAAAAAAAAAGTGCCTTCGGCTTTTAAGTAAAAATAAAAGACACATTTTTCATTCTCGCCAAAAACTTTATTGAACAACGTATTCACTGTTTTGTTCCACTACCTTCTGACATTTTTCAGGCAACTTCATAATTCCACCTTCCCAAAATTTTTTATCTTTTTGAGCAAAGAACTGTTCCAGGTGCCTTTTACAGTCTTCCAGGGAATGGAAATTTTTTCCATTAAGAGAATTTTGTAAAGACCGAAATAAATGGAAATCAGAAGGTGCCATGTCTGGTGAATGCGGCAGATGAATCAGAACTTCTCCGCCAAGCTGTTAACAGTTCTTGCCTGGTCATAAAAAAAACATGCGGTCTTGTGGTATCCTGATGGAAGATTATGCGTTTTCTGTTGACTAATTCTGGACACTTTTCATCAAGTGCTGCTTTCAGTTGGTCTAATTGGGAGCAGTACTAGTTGGAATTAATCGTTTGGTTTTCTGGAAGGAGCTCGTAATAGAGGACTCCTTTCCAATCCCACCATATACACAACATCACCTTCTTTGGATGAAGACCGGCCTTTGGTGTGGTTGGTGGTGGTTCATTTCATTTGCCTCACGATCTCTTCTGTTCCACATTATTGTACAGTGTCCACTTTTCATCTCCCATCACAATTTGTTTTAAAAATGGAACGTTTTCATTACGTTTAAGTAGAGAATCACATGCGGAAATACGGTCAAGAAGGTTTTTTTTGCTTATGTGGAACCCAAACATCAAAGCGATTAACATAACTAAGCTGGTGCAAATGATTTTCAACACTTGATTTGGGTATTTTGAATATGTTGGCGATCTCCTGTGTGGTATAATGTTGACTGTTCTCAATTAATGTCTCAATTTGATCATTATCAACTTCAACTGGTCTACCTGACCGTGGAGCATCATCTAGCAAGGAATCTCCAGCATCAAACTTCACAAACCACTTTTGACATGTTCAATCAGTCACAGCACCTCCTCCAAACACTGCACAAATCTTTTTGTGTGTTTCAGTTGTGTTTTTACCTTTCATGAAATAATAAAGCATAATATGACAAAAAATGTTGCTTTTTTCTTCCATCTTCAATATTAAAATGGCTGCACAAAAATTCACCATTTTGTTAAGTTTTTTAAAAATGCACACTGATATGACAGCTGTCACATACAATCTAACAAAATTGCTTCAAATGAAGTTTAAGACAACTAAGTGCTACTAGAGCCATCTTATGGGAAAAAAAATGAATGAAACTTTTGGCCAACCCAATATAATGGTGGAAATATATTTGTCCAAACACACAGAATGTACAATACCAAGAGTGAACCCTAACATAAACTATGTACTTTGGGTGATAATGATGTGGCAATGCAGGTTCATCAACCATAACAAATATACCACTTTGGTGAGAGAAGTTCATAATGGTGTAGGCTATGCATGAGTAGGTACAGAGTATATGAAAAATCTCCATACCTTCTGTTCCATGCTGTAAACCTAAAATTGTTGTAAAAAACACAGCCTATTTTGAATAAACAATAAATCATTTCTTATGAAAATCCCATCAGGATTTATAAATCAACAAGCAGATCCTTACATCTATATGGAAAAACAAAGGATCTAAAATAATCAGAACCATTCTAAAAATGAACAAAGTTGTGAGACTTACAATACTGATTTGACAACTTACAACAAGCCACAATAATTAAGACAGCAGATTGGTACCAAGATAGAAAAATAGTTAAATGGAACAGAGTAAATATTAGCTCAGAATAAACAAACAAACATATATACGGTCTACTGATTTTAAACAAAGGTACCGAGGCAATTCAATGCCTTTTCATCAAACGGCACTGGGTCAACTGGCTATCCTTAAGCAAAAACAAAAACAAACAGAAACAAACACAAAAACAAAAATGAAGTTATAATAGACACAGGCCAAAATATAACAGCTGAAACTGAAAACCTTCTAGAAAAGAATCATAAGAAAAAATAATTGTGAGATTAGGTTAAACAAAGATTTCTTAGATATGACACCAAAACCTCAACCCTCAAAAGAAAAAACAATAAATTGGATTCCATCAAAATGTAAAATATTTGTGCTTCAAAAGATACTATGAAGAAAAGGAAAAGACAAGCCACAGAAAAAAGAAAATATACACAAATCATATATCTGATAAAGAACTTGTATCCAAAACATCTAAGTTCTTAAAACTTGATAAGACAAAAAAAACACAATTAAAAATCATACATCTCATAAGGGGCTTCCCTGGTGGCGCAGTGGTTGAGAATCTGCCTGCTAATGCAGGGGACACCGGTTCGAGCCCTGGTCTGGGAAGATCCCACATGCCGCGGAGCAACTAGGCCCGTGAGCCACAACTACTGAGCCTGCGCATCTGGAGCCTGTGCTCCGCAACAAGAGAGGCCACAATAGTGAGAGGCCCGTGCACCGCGATGAAGAGTGGCCCCCGCTTGCCACAACTAGAGAGAGTCCTCGCACAGAAATGAAGACCCAACACAGCCAAAAAAAAAAAAAAAATCATACATCTCATAAAAAACTTGTATCCAAAGCATATAAATTCCTACAACTTGATAAGACAGACAATATAAATGAAAAATGGAGAAACACTTTGAACAGACATTTCAACAGAGGTATAGGAATGCTTAATAAGCACATGAAAATATCCTCAACAGTACTAGTCACTACTGAAACGCAAGTTAAAATCACTGAGATACTGTTAAACACATACTAGAATGGTAATAATCAAAAGACTGTCAATATCAAGTGATGGAGAGGATGTAGAAAACTAGATCCATGATATGTTCCTGGTCAGTATGTAAAATAATAGTCATCTTTTAAGCAATTTGCCCCTTTCCTCAAAACTTAAATATATATTTATATGACACAGCAATTCCACTCCTGGATATCTACAAAAGAAACAAAAATACACAGCCCATGTAAAGACTTGTATGTGAATCTTTAGAGCAGCATTATTCATAAAAGCCCCTAAAATAAAACAATAAAAATTTTCAAAATTTTCATCTTCTCATGAATGGCTAGACAAAATGTGAAACTTTATAGAATAAAATACAATTTAACAATTTTTAAAAAAGGAAAAGCTACAGCTGTTATGGGCTAAAACAGGGATGAACCTCAAAAACATTATGCTAAGTGAAAAAAGTCAAAACAAAATACCACTTTTAAATATTTGCAGGAGGTAGATATTGAGACAGAAAGTGTATCAGATTAACTGCAAAAGAGCATGAGGAACTTTTTCAGGTAATGGAAGTCTTCTAAAACTGTGGTGCACCAATGTATACATTAATTATAAAGTATTAAACTGTAAACTTATGATGGGTGAATTTTATGTTATGTAAATTACACACCAGTAAAGCTATTTTAAGAAAACTGTCTGGGACTTCCCTCGTGATGCAGCGGTTAAGAATCCGCCTGCCAATGCAGGGGACGTGGACGGGTTCGATCCCTGGTCCGGGAAGATCCCACATGCCGTGGAGGAACTAAGCCTGCGTGCCACAATTACTGAGCTTGTGCTCTAGAGCCCATGAGCCACAACTACTGAAGCCCACGCACCTAGAGCCCGTGCTCCGCAACAAGAGAAGCCACTGCAATGAGAAGCCCGTGCACCACAACGAAGAGTAGCCCCCACTTGATGCAACTAGAGAAAGCCCACACTCAGCAACAAAGACCCAATGCAACCAAAAATAAATAAATAAATAAAACTCTTAAAAAAAAAAAAAAAGAAAACTATGAATATACAAAAGAGAATATTTACAAACTTGGAGTAGGCAAAGATTAGTTAAAACACATAAGTACTTCAAATAAAAGGAAAAAAATCATCCTTTGGACTTTATCACACTTAAAGAAGTTACCACTGAAAAATAAAAAGGCAAGACACAATCTGGGAAAAATATCTGCAATACACATAACTCACAAAGAACTTTTATGTATGATATATAAATAACTAATAAAACTCAAAAATAAAAAGACCATCTCAGAAGAATTGAGTCAACTTTCCACAAAAGATACATGAATGGTCAATAACTACATGCAAAAATGCTAAATATGATTAGTTATCATGGAAATGAAAATTTATACCCAAATGAGATCCCATTACATATACACCAGAATAGCTAAAATTAAAAGACTGACCATCATATCAAGTGTTGAAGAGGATGCTGAGCAAATGGAATTCTCAAAAACTGGTAGTGGGAATGTAAATGATAAAACCACTCAACAAAACATTTCAGCAGTTTTTTTAAAAAGTTAAACATATCTACGATACAACTCAGCCACTGTACTCCTAGGTATTTACTTAAGAAAAACAAAAGCACCTTTTCATACAAAGATTTGTACATAAATGTTCACAGGTGCTTTACTTGTAACAGCCAAAAACTGGAAACAAACTTCACGTCTTTCAATAGATGAATGGATAAATACCTTGTGGTATATCCACACAATGGAATATACTGAGCAAATTTACAAAGTGAGCTACTGATATACAGAGCAACATGAAGGAATCCCCAAAACATTATGCTAAGTGAAAAATCTTAGCTATAAAAAACTATACAACATATTATTCCAATTATATAAAATAGTAGGAAACGTAAACTGATCTATATGCCAGAAAGCAGAGCAGTGGTTGCCTAATGATGAGGGTGCAGGAAAGTAGAGATTACAAACAGGCAACTAGATAAAGGACATCTACGAAAAATTTCGAGTTATGATTATACTTGGTGAAAAACTCAATGTTTCCACCTTTCCATCACCAACTCCCCTTTTGGACTGAGAACAAGTAAAAGATGTCTACTTTTCCTATGTCTCTTCAACATTGTACTGTAGTTTCTTCCCAGTGCAACAAGGCAGGAAAACAGGTGGGGGAGAGGGGGCAGGCATTCACATCAGGAAAAAAAAGAAGCGAAACTGTCTATTCACAGATGACAAAATCACTTATTTAGAAAATCCTAAAAACCTATAAAACAGCTACTGGAACTCATATGTGAATTTAGTAAGGATACAAAATATAAGATCAACATATGCAACACCTGAACACTGAATACTACAAAACACTGCTGTGAGAAATTTAAGAAGACCTAAGTTAATAAGAGTGATGCACCTTGTTCATGGTTCAAGAGTTGACTGTTAAAATGTCAACATTACCCAAACTGGTCTAAAGATTCAATGCATTCCCAAACAAAATCCCAGGCTTTTTTTTTTAAATTAACAAACTGATTCCAAAATTCATATGGAATTATAAAAAACCTATAGTAACCAAAACAACTTGGCGAAGTTGGAGGACCCATACTACCTTATTTTGTGATTTATGATAAAGCTACAGTTGTCAGGATAATGTGGTACTGGCACCAGGTAGAAAAATAAATCAACTAAATTTAAACAAATATAAAATAAAAAGTTGAGCTCACCGGTTTGCAGGGCAGAAACAGAGACACAAATGTAGAGAACAAACATATGGACACCAACGGGGGAAAGTGGCGTGGGGGTGGTGTTGGTGGTGGGATGAACTGGGAGACTGGGATTGACATATATACACTAATATGTATAAAATGGATAATTAATAAGAACCTGCTGTATAAAAAAGTAAATAAAATTCAAAAATTCAAAAAGAAAAAAAAGAGTTCACACCAAAAAAAAAAAATTTTAACAAATATGCAGAGGTAATTCAGAGAAAGGATAGTTTTGTCAACAAATATTGCTGGACTAATTGAATATGCATAGGTAAAAAACTGAAATTAGAGCCATATATCACACCATATAAAAAAACTAGCTCTAAGTAGATCACAGACCTAAACAGATTATAGTAAAATCTAAAACTATAAAACTTGCAGAAGAAATTGTATAAGATAATTCTTAGTGACCTTGGGTTAATAAAAGATTTCTTACATACAACAAAAGCACAGTTCATTAAAGAAAAAAAAAAGAATTTGATAAACTGCACTTCATCAAAATTAAGTTCTTCAGCACTTTGAAAAACAAAATCCACAGATTGGCAGAAAATATTTGCAAGTTACACACCTGTTAAAGGACTTGTATACGGCATATATAAAGAACTTCTGAAACTCAAAAATAAGAAATTAAACAACTCTGCCAATCCCCCCACCCCCCCCAAGCAAGCCACCTTTCCCCAAAAGGGCAAGATTCAAAAGGACGCTTCACAAAAGATATATGATTGACAAATAAGCCATGAAAAGATGCCCACCATCATTAGTCTTTAGGAAAATGCAAATTTAAATCACAATCAGATATCACCACATACAAATTAGGATATGTTAACTTAAAAATACTGACCTTACCAAGTGTTAGTAAGGATATGATGCAGAACAGCTGGAACTCTCATGCACTGCTGGTGGGAGTATAAAGTGGCACAACAACTTTGGAAAAGAGTATGGAACTTTCTTAAAAGGTTAAACATCCACTACATTACTAGCTATTCCTAGGTATATACTCAAAATAAATCAAAGTATGTGTCCACATGAAGACTTCTAACCCAGCTATTCCATTCCTAAAAATTTACTCAAGAGAAATGGAAGCATATGTCCATATAAAGACTTGGACACAAATGTTCATAGCAACACTACTTAAAAATAGGATAAAACCTAAATGTCCACCAGTAGTTGAATGCTAAACAAATAGTGATATATCCAAAAAAAAGGATACTGCAATAAAAGTTAAATATTGATATGCATAACATGGATAAACCTCAACATGATTTTATTGAGTGTAAGAAACCAGAGAAGAAAAGAGTACATATTATATGCTTCACCTTATATAAAATTCTAAAAAATGTAAACTGATTTATAGTGACCCCCCCACCCCCAAAAAAATATCAGTGATTCAGTGATCTCTGGGGATGAAGGGACAGCACAAGGAAGGATGAGCAAGGTTTACAAAGAGGCCTGAGGAAATTGTGAGGGGGCTGGACATGTTCACTCTCTTTATTGGTAGTTTTATGGGTGTATACATATGTCAAACTTATCAAATTATAACTTTAAATATGTGCAGCTTAGTTTATGTCAAGTATCCCTTAATAAAGTTGTTAAATAGGACAGACTTAAGAAACTGAAAATGCAAATCAAATGAGATAAAAATGCATGGCAATACCTGTCAGCTTGCATCATGAATGTATTCAAGATTTCTACAAAATAATAATAAAGACTAATAACTCAAACTTAAAACAGGCACATGCATGCGCGCTCACACGCACACAAACTTAAAGAGATACTTCACAAAAGAATATAGGGGAAGCAATGGCCAATAAGCACAAGGAAAAGTGCTCAATATCATTATTCAGCAGGAAAATGAAAATTAAAACTACTTCACAGTGACTAGAATAGCTAAACTAACACTGAGGACACCACATGTTGATGATGACTACGTAAAAATAGGAACAGAACTCTTATCCATTGCTGGTAGGAGTCTGAAATGGTACAACCACTGTGAAACACAGTTCAGCAGTTTCTCACTAACTGTTTCTCTATTAAACTTCAAGACACAGTATAAAGCTATGATAATTACAACAATGTGGTATTCAAGCAGGATAAACAAAACCTAATGGAATAGGAGCCCAGAAATAGGCACACAAATATGTGGATATTTGATTTTTGAAAAAGGTAGCACTGGGTAAGAGTGGAAGAAGAACATACAGGAATTCACATGGAAAATCATGCAACACTATGCCATACTCAAAAGCCAATTCTAAGTAGACTACAGGTCTAAATGTGAAAGGAAAACGAGAAAAATTCTAGAAAGTAAAAAAGGAAAATACCTTAATGACCTCAGCTACAGAAATATTTTTTAAGCAAAGAAGACAAAAAGGAAAAGACTGAATTGCTCTATTTAGAGTTAAGAACTTGTGCTCATCCAAAGACATTACTAAAAGAATAAATAATACAAGGCACAGAGTGGGGAAAAGATATGTGCAATAAAAATAACCAAGCAAGAATTTTTATTCAGAATACACAAAGAATTTCCACATCTCAGTAACAAAAACACAGTGCATTAGAAAAATAAGGAACAGACTTGAAGAAGCACTTTACAAAAGAGGTTATTTAAATGAAAATGTACTCATTCATCAACAAGCAGTAATACGCAAAGCAAAACTAAGAGATACACACACACACACACACACACTCAACAGAATAACTGAAATTAAGCAGTCAAAAAAAATAAAAAGAATGACAATACTAAGTGTTCTTAAGGATGTGGAACAATAGGAATTCTCATGCACTGCTCCTGGGTGTGTACATTGGTACATCCACTTTGGAATACAACCTGCAATGAACAATTAAAGCTGAAAACAGGCACATCCTGTAAGCCAACAATTTTCTGATAGGTATACCTACAGAAATGTAACACGTGCATCTAATGTACAAGAATGTTCACAGCTGCTTTACTTTTAATAACCCTCAACTATGGAAACAATGAAATACTCTTCTATGAGAATGAACTAACTACATGCATAACACAGATGAATCTCATAAACATAACATTAGGCTAAAGAAGGCATATAAAAAGAATGGAAGAGTATATTCCTATTAAGTTCAAAAGTAACCAAAACTAAACTACAGTACATATCCTCAGGCTAAAATTCTATAGCTATTCAAAATTGATTAAAATTTAGGAAAATGATGATCATTTTTTTTAACATCTTTATTGGAGTATAATTGCCTTACAATGGTGTGTTAGTTTCTACTTTATAACAAAGTGAATCAGTTATACATATACATATGTTCCCATATCTCTTCCCTCTTGCATCTCCCTCCCTCCCACCCTCCCTATCCCACCCCTCTAGGTGGTCACAAAGCACAGAGCTGATCTCCCTGTGCTATGCGGCTGCTTCCCACTAGCTATCTATTTTACGTTTGGTAGTGTATATATGTCCATGCCACTCTCTCCCTTTGTCACATCTTACCCTTCCCCCTCCCCGTATCCTCAAGTCCATTCTCTAGTAGGTCTGTGTCTTTATTCCTGTCTTGCCACTAGGATCTTCATGACTTTTTTTTTTCCCTTAGATTCCATATATATGTGTTAGCATACTGTATTTGTTTTTCTCTTTCTGACTTACTTCACTCTGTATGACAGAGTCTAACTCCATCCACCTCACTACAAATAACTCAATCTCGTTTCTTTTTATGGCTGAGTAATATGCCATTGTATATATGTGCCACATCTTCTTTATCCATTCATCCGATGATGGACATTTAGGTTGCTTCCATGTCCTGGCTATTGTAAATAGAGCTGCAATGAACATTTTGGTACATGACTCTTTTTGAATTTCAGTTTTCTCAGGATATATGCCCAGTAGTGGGATTGCTGGGTCGTATGGTAGTTCTATTTTTAGTTTTTTAAGGAACCTCCATACTGTTCTCCATAGTGACTGTATCAATTTACATTCCCACCAACAGTGCAAGAGTGTTCCCTTTTCTCCACACCCTCTCCAGCATTTATTGTTTCTAGATTTTTTGATGATGGCCATTCTGACTGGTGTGAGATGATATCTCATTGTAGTTTTGATTTGCATTTCTCTAATGATTAATGATGTTGAGCATTCTTTCATGTGTTTGTTTGCAATCTGTATATCTTCTTTGGAGAAATGTCTATTTAGGTCTTCTGCCCATTTTTGGATTGGGTTGCTTGTTTTTTTGTTATTGAGCTGCTTGTAAATCTTGGAGATTAATCCTTTGTCAGTTGCTTCATTTGCAAATAGAAAATGATGATCTTTGGGGGGAAAGCAAGAGAGTTGATTTGAGAAACGACAAGCAAGGATCCTTCCAGGGTGCTGACAAATTTCAATTTCTTGATCTGAGAGTAGTGATTAGGCAAATGTTCAACTTATAATAATTCATTAACATGTACATTTAGGTTACCTGCACTTTTCCCCATTTATTTCACAATAAAGGAGTTAAAACTACTGAAAAAAGTTCCTATTTGGGTCAGAAATAGGGAAAATAAGAATATGTATTTGTTTTTGTTCATGTATATTTAAAAAATCTAGAAAGATATGTAAGACATTAATAAAAGTGGTTAGCTTTCTACACAGGTGGGTTGAATGGCATGGATAATAATAAAAGTGGGAATAATACTTCTTAAAGTACAACTTGCTATACTGTTTTGACTTTCGAACAGTACAAATTCATTACTTTGTCAAAAAAAAATTATTCTAAAACTTACGTCTTTAGAAAAAGGACAATGCTATTTACAGTGCTGGTGAAAGGTGATTAACCCTTCCCAACCTCAATGACTAGGAGAGTGCCTGACACATGCAGGCACTCAATAAATATTTTCTAAATGAATTAATCTCTCAGTGCTTGAGATATTGACTGAAATACCTGTTCCCTCCTTCTTTGCCGACCTAATCCTGCTTATCTGTAGAATCCATTTCCACAGTTGCCTCCCCAGTAGTTTTCTTCTCATGTCACACAACAAGGGCCCTTTTAAACAAAGCAGTCATCCCATTCCGCCAAGTTAAGTCAGTCTTTTTTTCTTAATGCCAGTGTCTTACATGGAGATGACGATCAATGCTTATTTGCTGCATAAATGAATGTTTCAATGAGTACACACATTAAATTTTATTTAAAAATCACAGTATGGGACTTCCCTGGTGGCGCAGTGGTTAAGAAGCTGCCTGTCAATGCAGGGGACACGGGTTCGAGCCCTGGTCTGGGAAGATCCCACATAACACGGAGCAAATAAGCCTGTGCGCCACAACTACTGAGCCTGCGCTCTAGGGCTCGTGAGCCACAACTACTGAGCCCGCATGCCACAACTACTGAAGCCCAGGCTAGAGAAAGTCCGCACACAGCAACGAAGACCCAACACAGCCAAAAATAAAAATAATAAATTTATTTTAAAAAATAAATAAATAAAAATAAAAATCACAGTCATGAAGTCCTTGTTTTCTTGAGCTACACTGAAAATTTATGGTGACAAATAGAAAATGGACTCAATTCTAGAAAAAACTAAATTCGTTTCAAAAGAAAGACAATGATATTTCAGATTTGATTTATTCCTTTTCTCCTTTGTTTATTGTAAACTGTAAAATATATTTTATTGGTTTAAATTACATATAAAACTTCATTACAAGATAAGGGGCTGCACTTCAGATGCTTCATTAAAATATATGCAAACTAGAGTTTAGGTGATAAATGCTATAAAAATTCAAGGACCTGCCCCCTCAGTCAAATTTCTGGGAGTTCCATAATTTGGGGCGTGACAACATATCACCTACAAGGTGAAATACAAGTTGCTGCACCTCATACCACCTAGCACAAAAGGAGAAGCACAATGTTTGGTTAGTTTTCTTGGATTCTGGAGGTAACACATAAAGTGTGCTACTTTGACCCATCTTCAGAGTTGCCCATAAGGCTGCCACAAGTTCAGGACACAGTAGAAGCCACTCTACTACTTGGGCCTTATAATCCAGCATATCCAATGATGGATTATTTAGTGTTCACGGCAAATAGTGATATTCTAGGGAGTGTCCGACAAGCACTAATATGAGAATGACAGTGCAGGTCTCTAGAATTTCTGAAATATCCATGCTCTGTTCTGCAAATAACATTCTACTTTCCAGAAACAATTTCTGGCTTGCTACTGGGCGTTGGTAGAGGCTGAATGCCTAACCATGGGACATCAGGTGACTATGCAGCCTGAACTTCCTATCATGAACTGCATTCCTAGCCATAAGGGTTGGGCATGAGCAGTAGCAATCTATTATCAAATAAATATGGTATATAAGAGATCAAGTTTACCCAGGTCCAGAATAAGTTGCATGAGCAGGTGGCTCAGACTCCTTCAACACCAATTCCTGTTGCCTTGCCTCCTCCACCTCAATCTGTGCCTATGCCCACCCGGGGAGTCCCTTATGACCAGGTGACTAAAGAAGAAAAAACTTGAGCCTGTTTCACAGATGAGTCTGCACAACATGCTAGTACTACCCCAAAGTGGACAGCCCCACTCAAAGGTGATCCTGAAGGAAGGTAGTGAAGGAAAATCCTTCTAGGGAATAGAACTTCAAGCAGTACATTTGGTTGTCCATTTTATCTGGATTGAGAGAGGCCAGAATTATTAGATCAATATCTAAACATTCATGGGGGCAGTTACTAATGGTTTGGTTGAATAGTCAGAGACTTGGAAGGAAAAGGACTGGAAGACTGGTAACAAGGAAGTCTGGGAAGAGGTATACGGAAGGACTTCTTTCAAAATGGATACAGACTTTGAAGATACCTGTGTCCCCTGTGAATGCACAAAGGGCATCCACTGTAGAGGTAAACAAAATAACATGCTCTACGGATGTCAATCAAACTCTTTCTCCCCAGTCAATGCTTGTTCAATGGGCCCACAAATGAAGTGGCTATTGTGACAGAGATGGAAAATATGCAGCAGCTCAACTGCCAATGCTACTGCTGGGTACCTAATCTGTCAACAGCAGAAACCAATACTGAGTCTCTGATATGGAAGCATTCCTTAGGAGGACTATTCAGTCACCTAGAGGCAGATTATTTACACTGGACCTTTTCTATCATGGAGAAGGACTATATTTGTCCTCACTGGAACAGGAACATATTCTGGAAATGATCTGCCTTTCCTGCCCATAATGCTTCTGTCAGCACCACTATCCACAGGCTCACAAAATGCCTATCTATTGCCTCGGCACTCTAGACAGCATCATTTTCAATCAAGGTACTCATTTTGCAGCAGCAGAAGTACAGCAATGGTCTGTCTCCCCCAGTAGCCAGAATACATGGGTCTGATATTCAAGGCGTGGAAACAGGAGTGGCTCTTCTCACTGTTATACTTAATAACTCATTCACAGAATTTTTACTTCCCCTCCCTAAAACTGTGAGCTCTGCTGGTTTTGATTCTTAGTCTTAGATATTGTCTAGCTATGGAAACACAGCAACGGTTCCACTGAATTAGAGACTTCCACCTGGCCACTGAACCAAAAGGCAGGAAAAGGGGTTATTCTACTGGCCTGAGTGATTGATCCCAATCACCAAGGAGAAACTGAGTTGCTGCATACAACGGGGGCCAGGAGAACTACATCTGAAGCCCAGGGGGTTCATTTAGGTTCCTTGTAGTACTTTCAAGTCCGCTGTTAAAGGTTAATGGAAAACTTACGGCAACCAAAAGACGGTGGGTGGTGTGGGCAGGATAATTAAGGATCCTTCAGAAATGAAAGTTTTGTACCCATCATCAGGTAAAGAATGCAGAACAGCTGAAATTCTGGCTGAGGGCGGAAGTACTGAATGGGTGGTGAAAAAAAGGAAGCGAGAGATACGAACGATGGGCTTGTGACCAGTTACAGAAACAAGGACTATATATTGTGTGTATGTCTGGAGTTGTGTAAATGTTAACCATTTTCTTCTTCCCTCTCTTCCCCATACTTATTTTATATATAAGTTGTTGGAGGTGAACTTTACAAAGTAGTTTGTAGTTAATAGAATATTCAGAGTACTGTGATGGAATATATAATTAACAGCGAGTAATGACTGTTGGGACTGTGCATCTCCTTATTTTGGGGAGAGAGTAGGAACTTCTTTACTTATATGAACAATAGCTACATCTTGGTAGGTGGAAACAGAGTTGGATGGAAGCTCAAATGTGTTCAGAATGAAAACTGAGTAACCAAGAGAGTGGACTGTACCATTTATTTATTGCCTCTCAAGTTCAAATGTATTTGCTCTCAGTTTCAAATTTACTTTGTAATACAGCATCTGGATTTAGTCAAGATTCTCCTTTGGCCAGCTGGAAATGTTAAAGCTCTGTCAGTAAAGGGTGCTAGTAAAGGGACACCGCAGTAGGAAAGTATTCTTTGCTCTGCTGGGTATGTGTGTGTAAAGCAAAGGGAGGTCCTATCTCCAGCCTCAGGGCCCATCTGCACCCTGGGCCGGGTTGGGGTGAGGGAGGATTTTATTGCTTACCGGTCCTGGTCAGAGGATCTCTTCCTGCCAGCCTTGACTCAGTAACTGTGGACAGCTCTGGCCCAGGGCAACCAAGTGAACTTCTCCATTAGCTACTGGGCTACAAGTAACATATTCACCAACAAGTTCTGTATTTCAGTTTTGGGGAGAGGGCTCCCCTTTCAAGTTTGTTCCTTCCTTGGGTACTCTCCCTTAGTTCCTTTATCCTTCTTAGTACCTAACTTCTTAAAGTAGTTAATAATTCTTTAAACTGTCCCTGTTCAAATTACTGTGTGGTTTCTGTCTACTCACTGATAAGGGAGTAACAAATACCTTAATATCTAGAGAAATAGGCTGTATTTTTATAACCTAGAAAACTACTATTATTCCTTCTCTTATACTAGGTAGTGTTCATATCTGTTGATTACCATAATGATCATATCCCAACACTATTAAAATGAACAGAAGCCAAAAATTATTTGATGCTTAATATATGCTAAGCGTTATTCTACGTATTTTATTTGTATTGACTCATTTAATCCTAACAATAACCTATTAAAGTATCTCTCAAACACAAAATATAAATCTCCTACCTAGGAACTGCTCTCTAAATAACGATTAAATAGACTTCTACAATCATGTTTGCTGTGAAGTTCATGATGGTTACATTTAAGCATTCCATGACTTTGTTTTAAAATCTCATACTATCAGGAGTTCCCTGGCAGTCCAGTTGTTAGGACTTGGTGCTTTCACTGCCGTGGGCCCAGGTTCAATCCCTGATTGGGGAACTAAGATCCCACAAGCTGAGTGGTACAGCTCAAAAAAAGAAAAAAACAAAAAAAAACCTCATACTATCAATTATTTAAAAGATAAACTTCATTGTCTTGATCACAAACTCATGGTGAATTATTGTGGTTGATTAATGGCTACATAAAGTCCTTGACTATTCCTAATAGCAGAAAAGGGTGATAAAATATTCAAAAGAACGATACTAATAATCTTAAAATATAACTGTAGTATCAACCCAGCTTATTCTGTGTCAGTAGCTAACTCATTACAAATCACTAAAGTGACTTTCAGAAACACAGTGGAAAGGAACAATACCCAAAAGGCTTAAATAACCAAGAACTATTATGTATTTTATTTGTAAAAACAGTCAACAATATGTTTTATACTACTCATCAAGAAGTACAGATTTCATTTAACCAAAAGTTGATGATATATAGTTCCAAGAATAAAGACGTGGCTTTAAAAATGGCATCAAAACTGAGATGTCTCGTACCATCTGTCAAGTAGAATGTACGCTGACACTTAAATTTAATAGTTTTGCAACTAAATTAATTTACCTGCAATTAGAAGTCTTACCTTAAAAGCCTAAAAATCTCTTCTCAATATTATTGGGAAAAAGTCACCAAAAAATTACATTTTTACCAAATTATAATTTGAGGCCCCAAAATCTTAAGAATTACTAACAGACCAAATTCTCTAAGAATACTATATCTGATCATCTTTCCAACCACTCTTCTTTTACCTAATAATTCTGATGGTGATAATTAACAATTACTTGTAACAGCCAGGCACTGTTCTAAGAACTCTCTCTCTCTCTGTATATATAAACTCATTTATTACTCAAAGCTGGCCTATGAAATACATCCTATTATTGTCCCTATTTTACAAATGAGGAAACCGAGGCACACGGGGATTAAGTAATTTGCCCAAGAAGTATTATATAGTAGAGCAAAGACATGAACTCAAGCAGTCTGGCTCTAGAATGTCAACTTTTACAGAGTTCCATTGAGAATTTTGAGTAGTTGCTTGCTATAACCTCATAAGGCACTTAAATAGGTTCTATTATTATCCTCTTACATACAAGAAAACTATAATTTGTCCAAAGTCATAAAACTAATAAGTGACAAAATCAGGATACTAGCCTAGTTCGCATTACTCTAAAAACCAATTTCTTAACTATAAAGATATATTGCCTCCCTATAACTAACAGCAATGAATGCAAAACCATCAGATAAATGAGATCAAATCTCACATACAACTAAAGATCAAATAGCAGTATAATATGCCATGGTGTAAACTATAGATTATACCCCCAAGAAATATGAAATATCAGTTGATTCCTGCCAAGTACTTCAAATAGTACCAAAAAGCAAGGACATTTCTAAAATGTATCACTTACTAAGAGAAAATACACATCTACATAAAAATAGTTTAACATAAGAAATAAAATAACTAGTTGTAATGTAACTTTGCCTACCACATACACTAAGCAGCAAATGTAAACATACCTGCAAGGAGGCAAAACCATGGAGTCTTTCATAAGCACAGATCCAGAAAGCAGGATATACCAACATCTGGCAATAGTTTCTGAACTGTTTAAATGAACAAGTAAATAGATGAGTAAATAAATACACACATTCACATGTATATGGATTCAGTACAAAATACAAAACATGAAAAATATTCTAATAATATCATAAATCATTAAAAATTAACTCTCTTTGGAAATTTCGCCTGTTGCCTAAGGTTTCATACAGACCATGTTCATATCTTACATAATCACTAGCTTAAGATATAGACTTCAGAAATGTATGTTTATTAGCTCTATCTTATTAATTTATATCAGTAACTTCCCATTCCTCATTTTTGTGTACTGGATCACCACATTTGATGAAGATTAACTTAAATATTGTACTACATGTGCATATTAAAAAATTCTATTTCTGATAACTTTTATGTATATTACAAGTTTATTGTATATTAAAGACAATACTGTTTGGAATTCACAAGTTTATCAATGTTCCATCTTCACGTTCAACTATAATTTGGATCTACCTCTTTCTCTTAAATTTTATTCTGACAGAAATACATTAAATGCCTATCCAATCTTTCACTTTATGTGTGTTTGAGGGATAAAAGAATATCAGATGACTTAAGTCCATCATCATTTTTAGTTCAGTTAAATCTCCAATGGAAACCGAGAATCTTGTTAGATGTTACTTTATAATCTAATCTTTTTCTCTTTCTCTCAAGTATTTTTAATTTACCATACCTAAAACTTCAATTAATTCCAATATGTAGACAATTCTAATTTTATAAAACAAACATTTCCTCTGAGCTGGAGAAATGTATATCTATCTGGCTATCGACTTGACATGTTAGCTTGTATATCTAACACACAACTCAACCTCAACATGTTCAAAATCTACCTATCATTTCTTTCAAGCTTCATTTTTTTCACTCTCCATGAATAGTACCATCCTCCACTCAGAAAACTAAGCCTCCAAACCACTCTACATAGCACCCAGGGTGAGCTTTCTGGGTGAATCCTATTGCCTACCATAAGAAAAAAGTATCATCAAATTTCCAGAAGATACTTTAAAGTTCTTTATATCCATCCCTTCCATCTTCACAGAAGGAAGATACAAATGGCTGAAAATCTCCTACTTAAGGTTCTTTGTTTGGAAATTCTACTTTCTAATTTTTTTGAAACATGACTTTTGCACAAGAAGGAATAAAATCAGTAAAAGAAAATTCTGCCCAAAATCAAGACAGAAGAAAGTTATGATTGGATGCTACCATAAGCCTCTAATTTTTATCTCACTTTGCTGAAACAGTCACAAAGTTGTCAGTAAATTCTACTATAAACAGAGGAAAAATCCTGAAATTCACTCCTACCACCAAGAGAGCCATGCCAACTCACGAATCAGAAACTGTTCAAACCTTGCAGAGAATTTCACTCTCAGAGCAGTTTGGCAATGCATCTGATGAGTAAACACAAGGAAAGTGAAAGTCTTTTAACATGTGGCCATGCTATCTCCTTCCTCTTTGCAAGCAAATGAATCTAAGAATAATCTAGCCTAGAGAAGAGTGGCATATTTAATCTTGTCAGATCTTACCCCTTTCAAAGGCTTCACACTGCTCCTAAAATAAAGAACAAAAACTATTAAGGTGGCCTCCACCTGGCTCTCCACACCCCTCTCTTCCTGTTTCTTCCTCTCTGCTAGTGGCACTGAACATAGTGGTTTATTTTCACTCTTTCTATCATGCTGCTTCCCAGTTAAGGTCAACTATACACATTCTTTTCTCTGCTTCCACTAATCTCTGAATTTAAACTCTTTACTTAATTAACTTCCACATTCATTTTTTAGAAATTCCTTTGTTTATGATTAGCCAAATATAGATTTGGGTAACTCTTTATATTAATTTTTAAACAGCTTAACTGAGGTATAATCAATATACCACAAATTCACTCATTTTAAGTGCACAATTCAATGACTTTTATGATATTGAAAAGAACTGTGCAAACATCACCACAAAGAGATCTCTTATGCCTTGTTTGCAGTCAATCCCTGCCCCAGGTAACCAATAACCTGCTCTGTCTCTATAGATTTGTCTTTCCTGGACAGTTCGTATAAATGGAATCATGTAATATGTGATGTTTCTATCTTGCTTCTTCCATTAAGCATAATATGTTTGAGGTTCGTCCATGTTGTAGTGTGTAGCAGCATTTTATTCCCTTTTACTGCCAAATAGTATTCACTATATAGATGCAGAGCATTTTATCTATCCATTCACTGAACAATTTAATTATTTCGAGTTTTAGACTAGTATGAATAGTGCTACTAAGAACATCTATGTACAGTCTCTGCACGTGTTTTCATTTCTCTTGGGTAAATATATAAAAGTGGAATTACTGGGTCATATGGTAAAATTTTAAGAAACTGCCAAACCGTTTCCTAAAGTGGCTATACTTACATCTGCACCACAAATATATGACGATTCCAGGTGTCACCATATCCTCACCAACACTTGTTATGTCTAGCTTTTAGACTGCAGATACTTTTTTTAACATCTTTATTGGAGTATAATTGCTTTACAATGGTGTGTTAGTTTCCGCTTGATAACAAAGTGAATTAACATATTTCCCCATATCTCCTCCCTCTTGCATCTCTCACTCTCCCTATTCCACCACTCTAGGTGGACACAAAGCACCGAGCTGATCTCCCTGTGCTATGCGGCTGCTTCCCACTAGCTATTTATTTTACATTTGGTAGTGTATACATGTCCATGCCACTCTCTCACTTTGTCCCAGCTTACCCTTCCCCCTCCCCATGTCCTCAAGTCCATTCTCTACATCTGTGTCTTTATTCCTGTCCTGCCCCTAGGTTCTTCAGGACCTTTTTTTTTTTTTTTTTTAGATTCCATATATATGTGTTAGCATACAGTATTTGTTTTTCTCTTTCTGACTTACTTCACTCTGTATGACAGACTCTAGGTCCATCCACCTCACTACAAATAACTCAATTTCGTTTCTTTTTATGGCTGAGCAATATTCCATTGTATATATGTGCCACATCTTCTTTACCCTTGACTGCAGCTACTTTTTAAAATATATTTTTAATTGAAGTAACACTGGTTTACAACATATGTTTCATATGTACAACATTATATTTCTACTTCTGTATACCCTATAGCACGCTCACTATCAAAAATTTAGTTTCCATCCATTACCATACAAGTGATCCCCTTTACCCATTTCGCACGCCTGCAACTGTAGCTATTCTAATGGGTGTAAAGTGAATATCTCATTAATTTTTGTGTGTGGTGTAAGATAAGAATCTAAATTAAGTTTTTGCATATAAATACTCAATCAACCCAGCACCATTTGTTGAAAAAACTATGCTTTCCCAATTGAAATGCTTTAGTACCTTCATCAAAAATAAACTGTGCACATCTTAGCTACATAGCTACAAGGCCATTAAAAAACAAAAACACAGAGGGCTTCCCTGGTGGCGCAGTGGTTGAGAATCTGCCTGCCAATGCAGGGGACACGGGTTCGAACCCTAATCTGGGAAGATCCCACATGCCGCGGAGCAACTAAACCCGTGCGCCACAACTACTGAGCCTGCGCGTCTGGAGCCTGTGCTCCGCAACAAGAGAGGCCACGATAGTGAGAGGCCCGCGCACCGCGATGAAGAGTGGCCCCCGCTTGCCACAACTAGAGAAAGCTCTCGCACAGAAACGAAGACCCAACACAGCTAAAAATAAATAAATTAATTAATTAAAAAAAAAAAAAAAAAACACTTAAAAAAAAAAAAAAAAAAAAAAAAAAAAAAAACAAAAACACAGAAACTGTTTATAAATATAATGGTTTATTTCTGGGTTCTAAATTCTGTTCCACTTATCTATAAATCTATACTTTTCCTTGATAGCACTTAAATATGTGTAGCTATTTTAATTAACTTTCTCTCCCCCACTATATAATAAACTCATAAGGACAAATCCTGTGTCTTCCCACCACTCTACACCAGGCTAAGCATAATGTATAGCAGACAAACATTTAATAGTAAGTGAATGAATCAACAAATGAACAAATAAAGCTATTAAAAGCCATATGAATCCAGTAAATACTTAGAAATAATGACAAACGCAGTGTGCAATGAAACACTGAACTTAATACCATTTCTCTATACTAGCTGCATATAAATAATAAAAGAGATCACTGTTGCCAAAATTTTTGGAAGAAAAACAGAGAAGAATATCTTCGTAATCTTGAGGAAGGGAAAGATTTTGTTTTTTTAAACAGGACATGAGAAGCACTAATCACAAGCAGAAAAATTAAGAAAGTAAGAAATTTCTTTTCTTCAAAAGATGCCATTAATAGAGTAAAAAAAGCAAGCCACACAGTGGGAGAAGATATTCACAACTTATGTACCCAACAAAGGACTTAGATATAGAATTCATAAAAATTTTCTACACATCAATAGAAATAAGATAGCCCAACTAAAAAATGGTCAAAAACTTGAATCAGGAGATCATAAAACAGCTAACCAAATAGCCTATAAAAACATGAAAACCATTCATCATCATTAGTAAGCAGGAAAACAAAAAACAAAATCAAGAGATAAAATGAAATACATATTTTAGATTCTAATGTTACAATCTCCTGGGACTTCCCTAGTGGCACAGTGGTTGAAAGTCTGCCTGCCAATGAAGGCGACACGGATTCGATCCCTGGTCCAGCAAGATCCCACATGCTGCGGAGCAACTAAGCCCGTGTGCCACAGCTACTGGGCCTGCGCTCTAGAGACCATGAGCCACAACTACTGAAGCCCACGCGTCTAGAGCCCGTGCTCCGCAACAAGAGAGGCCACCACAATGAGAAGCCCACACACCCTTGCAACGAAGAGTAGCCCCTGCTTGCTGCAACTAGAGAGGACCTGCACTCAGCAACGAAGACCCAAGGCAGCCAAAACTAAATAAATAAAATAAACAAATTTATAAAAAAGAAAAGAATCTCCTAAATTTGAGCATGTGCATTTCCAATGCTTTTATTCTTAAGAATATTCCCAAGAAGAATGAGTAAACAGAGGTACAAAAATGCAGGAATAAAATATTCATAGAAACTTACTATTCATGATAGGGAAAAACTGGAAACAACTCTAATATTTATTAATAGTGGGAAGGATAAACAAATTATGTTATTTTCACATAACTGTATACCGTAAAGAACTGAAAAAGAATGAATGCAAAAACATGGAAGAATCTCCAACATTTGTGAAGTATAAAAAGCCTGACCAAAAGATTTTTATCTATATGAAAGTCACAGAGACAAAACTAATCTAAGGTGACAGACATCAGAACTAGATTACCTTTCCAAGACAGCTGACTAGAGCCTTCTGAAGAGCTGATATGTTCTACATATTCACTGCATAGTAGTTACACAGGTGTATATATTTATTAAACTTCGTTGCACTGTACACCTTCTGTGAGCTCTATGTATATTATATTTCACAGTTTAGGAATATGTTTCAATCTCCTCTACAGAAACTGTTCCAGAATCAAATGAATTTCAATGCAAACAATCTAAATTTTAAACATTAATTTAAGCTAATTATGGAAATACTTACCAAAAAAGAACTTGATTGCCACTGTATCTCTCATAGCGTGCTCTTGCAGACATTAATCTAACATATTTTTTAAAAAGTAAAAATTTTTTAAATTATTTTATTTGAATTGTTTCAAAAATTGTTATAATTACAACAGAAAATGATCAGATCTATCACTAAATTTTTCACTAGAGTTTAAATATATGATCACACACACACATAAATCTGTTGAATAAATTTGCTTCCATTTAAAAATACTTTACTACTAATGCCCTATTTTTTTCTTTCTTCTTGATACACTTATTTGACATATACTAATATCTAAATTATGTTACACAGAAAACAGAAAATAATAAATTCCAAACAGTTATATTTAGAATCTGGTCCACAGCCAGAAACTTAAAGAATAGCCAGAAAAAGTGATGAGTAAGCTGGTCATGGAAGAAAAACACAGTTTAATAAAAATATTATGCAAAGTTATAATAGTTAGTGCTTACAGCACTCAAAAGTATTTTTACAAATATAATCACAATGATACAAGGTAGCAGGAGAGAAAACTCATTTTACAGAATAGAAAAATGAGGTTCGGAAAGTTTACGGGTACTGTCCATAGGAGCTTATGCCAAATCGAGAGTCTTGCTCCTTCCACTTTAATATAACACTACATCATACCATGCCCATCTCAAGCATTTGATACAATAAATATCAATACAAACTACAAAGAGAAAGTTCTGTTTTCACTAGCTAGCACATACTGAGCACTGCACTTTGCTTTAAATATTCTCATTTAATCTTCAAAATGCTGTAACAAAGGTAATCTTTTTATCCCTATTTTATGGAAGACAAAACTGCAGCTTAGATGTTTAGACCTGCTCAAAGTCTCAGGGCTAAGGAAAACTGGAATGAGAAAGGCCAATTTCTTTGCATATCCTATAAAAAGCCCCTAAATGATTTGGTCCCTGCAACTATCTATCCAAACTCATTTGAATAACTCCTTAGCACATGCTCTTAAACACAGCATCACACTTACCTAAGCTGATGTTCCCTGAGATTTGATAATATTTCCATTCCATGAAGATAAGAATAAATAGTATTTAAGTCCTGTAGAACAGAAAAGATTTTAGATTAATTTTCAAATATACTTTTTAAAATATAATGATATCCCACAATTCTGATTTTAAGCAAACAACCATTTATGACACAACTGTTAACTACAGAAGAGTCACAAAATCTCTGAATTACAATAGATCTGAAAAGGTTTAGAAGAGTTCCCTCAACTCACACAGGAACCCCTCCTCAGTATGGCTGACAACCTCTACTCAAACAACGCAGAAATCAAAAACTCATTATTTCATATAAAAGTCTATTTCATTTCTAAACAGATGCAATCTTTCTTCTTTAGTGACCTCCAAATATTTGAAAACAGTTATCCTATCTTCTTTTAAGTCTTTTTTTTTTTTCCTCCAGATAACAAAGTCTAAATATTTGCAGGTTCCAGATCTTTAAGCATCCTAACTGATCTCCTCTGGAGATGATTCTGTTTGTCAATATTCCTCTTAAAATATGATTTTCTAAAAAAAACCCTCTTTTTAAACAGATTCAAGGTGGCATTAATCTACCACTAAACAAAACTGACGTCCAATGGGACAATGCTATTGTTCACTTTCTGAAAGAACTGGGGAACATTTCTCTAGCCCTCATTCAGATAATTAGATATTAATAAACCCAAGTTAATAAAGTATAGTAGTATAGTATAACCTCAGCTAAGAGCAATGGCATAGCAAAAGGAAAATGTGGAAGCAGGGAACATTCCTGACAGAAAAGAGTATTTTACCACAGAATATTGGTGCACAGTGATTATAAAGAAGCTTAAATTCTCTACGTAAAATTTACCTCCTTATTCTCTTACAAGGAGTAATGCCTTTATACCAGGGCACACTGCTCCCAAACACTACTCTCTTTGATATATAACTAGACAAGAGAATTATCAAATGACAGAGAGAAAAAAAGAAAAGACACATAAGACAACTTTTTTCCCCAATATGCTACTAAGACAACAAGGAAGCTCTAAGAAAAAAAGCAATAATCTCTGATTCCAAAGCTTACAACTGCCAATTAACCATGATGGATTCAATGACCACACACATCTCTGCTAAATCCTTACCAAAATAAGAGGGAAAAAGATTTTTAAGTATATATATATAAAAAAAAGAGATGAATAGATTAAAAGAGGAAACCACAGCAAATGAGTCTATAGACCTAAAAAAGGTCTATAAAATTCTATAAGACAACAGATGGAGCAGTGATATGATGAACTGTACTTCCAAAGAGGTCTACAATGATATGTCTTATCCCATATGCTCTTTTGCAATGAGACCTTGTCACTCCCTCATCAAAAGTAGGAATCTAGGTGCCCTCCGCATGAATCTGGGTTGGTCCTGTGATTTGTTCTGACCCAAAGAATGTGCCAGAAGTGAGGTCGTGTAAATTCTAAGATTCAAATACCCTGAGAGCACCAATCTTGTGAGGAAGCCCAAAATAGCCTCATTGAAAGAGAAAGGCCACATGAAACAGCACCAAGGAACCGGATATGTGATTCCTTCTTAGACCAGACCAGCTACCAGCTGAATGGAACTAAGAGAATGATCCAAGTCGAGGTTCTGTGGGGCAAAAGAAACAACCTCCTAGACAAAACTTTCTGAGCTGAGGTCAGAAACAGAGTCCTGGAAAAAGTCTGGCTCACAGTGAGCTCACTGAGCCTGCAGACCCACCTAATAGTCTTGTCTCTCTCTACTCCCCAAGTTTATAACTAGAATTTATTTATCTGGCAGTTAGAATAACTCCCACAAAGGAACCTATGTGGTAAAAGCTGTCATAGTGGAAAAACTCAAGTGGAAACCTCTGAAACTGCCCCATTCCCCAGAACAAGATAGTAAATAAAAGACAATATTGCTTTTCCAAAGAGGCAAAGAAGCAAAGACTAGGGCCGCCAGTAAAGGCTTAAAAGTGTGCAGGGGTGACAGTCCTTCTCATGCATCATCTGCAAAAATCAGACAGATCCTAAAAAATGACTACAGACTGTCATAGACTTAACCAAATTTTAGCTCTGGGCACAGCTGCAAGTCCCAGACATAATATTGTTGAAGGAATGATTAATTAAGCTTCAGGTATTGATTTAGTGAATGTATTCTTTTCCATTCCAGTTACTAAAGTAAAAAGTACAAGAAACAGTTGGCAGTCGTGCAGGACAATATTAACTTACAGTTTTGCCTAAGGGCTATTTCAACTTTCTCAGTCTCTACCATAATATAACTTGAAGCCATCTAGACCACCTGACACATTACATATGTATTTTGCTGACTGAACAGAATGAACAAGAGAATGAGCAAGGAGTGGCTGGTACCCTGGAGTCTTGGGTAACACACCTGAACTCCTGGAAGTGAGATATTAACTCTATGAGGGCTCAAAGACCTGCCACTTTAATGTTTTCGGGGGTGCAGTGGTCAGGAGCATTACAAAACATACCTTCCAAAGTAAAAGACAAACTTTTGAGACTTCAGCTTTCATTCAAGATGGAATAAGAAGGATTGGACTTACCTTCCATCTAAAAACCACTAAAAATCATAATAAATAAATGAAACAACATTTTTCAAGAGATAAGGCATTACGAAAAAAAGACAGTGACATTTGAGAGATGGGAAACGAATGAGGTGATTCATATAATTATCATAACTTACTGCCTGGTGGTATCTTGAGAAGAAGTAGCTGGCCACCTGCAGAGTAGAAGGTAGCTCAAGTTTGCAGAGCCGGACAGAGAGAGCGCATACTACACAGAAAGAATGAATGTTCTGAAGACCTGCAGAGGGTCTCACTTGAGTCTAGGTTGAGTACTGATCTTTCCATGTACATGAAGAAATACCTGAACTCAGGAAAAGAACCATCTGAAAGGATTAGAGTAGTGGTCCTCAATCAAGACTGATTTTGCCCCCTGGGTGACATAGTGATATCTGGAGACATTTGGGGCTGTCATAATTTTCAGAGGGGAAGGCGGAGCACTACTAGCATTACATGACTATAAGCCAGAGATGCTGTTAAATATCCTATGATGCCCAAGACAAGGCCCCAGAATAAAGCATTCTCTGGGACAAAACATCAACAGTTCTGAGGTTTAAACTTCTTGGATTAAACGGAACAACACCCAAAACTCACACAGGGACCAGAAGAGTTACTATTCCCACCAGGGAGAGTGGAAAAAATCTCATAATTCAGAACGCATTTAGTAGAGTACTCAAAAGCCTTTGGATTCAGTACTGGGCAAAATTAACACTGCACTAAATGCTACCCTGGTGCTATGTAGCATAGCTCAAAAAAGAGCCCCAAAGGGTCATATGATTTCCAAATTACCTGTGTCCCACAAGAATATTTACAGGAAATAAAATATACTCAGCACATAAAAAAGTAAAATTCACCATCTCTGGTACTCCATTAAAAATCACCAGGCATGAAAAGAAACAGTAAAAATGACCCATAAGGAAGAGAGAAAAAATCAAAACCAACTCAGTAATTACCAGATAACACAATTAGTACAAAAAGACATTTAAAAACTTACTAAAGCTATATTCCATATGTTCAAGAAAATATAGAAAAGATTAACTACATTAGAAAGGGCACTAAAAAAAAATTCCAGAGATGAAAACAACACTGAGATGTAAAATACACTGGATGGGATAAGTGGCACATTAAGACATTGTAGAAGAAAAGATTTAAAAACTTAAAGACACAAAAATAGAAATAAAAAATAAAATACATGGGGGAAGGAGATCAAGATGGTGGAGTAGGAGGATTCAGAGCTCACTTCCCCCAATGAACACATCAAAAATACATCTATTGTACATGTGGAGCAACTCTCACTGAAAACAAACTGGAGACTGGCAGAAAGGCTCTTATACAACCAAGGCTGTAATGAAAGATCCACATGAAATCAGGTAAGAAAAGAGGAGAAGCAATCAGGTGAGGACCTGTGCCCCTAGGAGGGGACACAGCAAAGGAGGGGGACTGCATGGGCTCAGGGACCCTCCCCGAACAGTGAGGGGTGTGAACCACATATTAGGAAACTCAGCCCTGGGGTCCAACACCAGAAAGATAAGTCCTCTTGGCTGACTTGAAGACCAGTGGGACTAGCAGGGCGGCTGTGAGAAATCTAGATGTTGCTAGTGAAGAGCACCCACGTGCTTGGTTTCTCTCAAAACAGGGTGGAGAAAGCAACTGAAAATGCCAGGTACTCTAGCTGGCTTCCTGCATCTGCCCAAACGTGCACCCTGGCTCATGCTGAGGGCCGCTTCAGCCCCTCTTGCTCCACGGCACAGCTCCCCACTAGGGTGAAGGCTGCCATAGCCAAGTAGAGTAGACAGCTGTGGCAGACAGAGCCAGCTCAGACCCAGCACTGCATCTGAATGGGGTGAGGGCAACCATTACTGGCATTCGTGGGGACAGCAGATCAGAAGCAGTCTGCAACTCCAGTGTGCTGGGACTGCCCCAGTGTGCACCTTGACCCACATCGACTGCCCACTCTAGCCTCTCATGGTCCAGTACTGCTACCCTCTGGGGCAAAAATGCCGAGGTTGCTGGCGGGGAGCACACACTTAGAGAAAATGGAACCAGCTCAGACCTAACCTTCAGGACTTCTGCTCTCGAACCTTGGAAACTTGGGACAAGGATGCCGATTCCTGCCACTTGTATTTAACATAGTATTGGAAGTCCTAGTCACAGCAATCAGACAAGAAAAAAAAACATAAAAGGCATCTAAATTGGAAGAGAAGAAAAACTGTCACTGTCTGCAGATGATGTCATATTTTATATAGAAAACTCTATAAAATTTCCACCAAAAAAACTATTAGAATAAATGAATTCAATAAAGTTGCAGAATATAAGATTAATATACAGAAATCTGTGGCTTTTCTATACACTAATAATAATGAACTATCAGAAAGAGAAAGCAAGAAAACAACTGCATTTGAAACTGCATGAAAAAAATAAAATCTAGGAATAAACTTCACCAAGGAGGTGAAAGACCCATATGCTGAAAACTATAAAACACTGATAAAGGAAACTGAAGATGATACAAAGAAATGGAAAGATATCCTGTGCTCATGGACTGGAAGAATTAATATTGTTAAAATGTCCATACTGCTCAAAGCAATCTACAGATTTAATACAATCCCTATCAAAATACCCATGACATTTTTCACAGAACTAGAACAAATAATCCTAAAACTTATATGGAACCACAAAAGAACCTGAATAGCCAAAGCAACCTTGAGAAAAAAGAACAAAGCTTGAGGTATCATGCTCCCTCACTTCAGACTATACTACAAAGTAACAGTAATCAAAACAGGATGATACTGGCTCAAAAAAAGGACACATAGATCAATGAAATGGAATAGAGAGCCCCAAAATAAACCCACATACCTATGGCCAATTAATCTAAGTCAAAGGGGGCAAGAATATTCAATGGGGAAAAGACAATCTCTTCAGTAAGCCATGCTGGGAAAACTGGACAGCTACATGTAAAAGAATGAGATTAGGACATCTCCTCACACCATATACAAAAATAAACTCAAAATGGATTAAAGACCTAACTGTAAGACCTGAAACCATAAACTCCTAGAAGAGAACATAGGCAGAACACTCTGACATAAATCACAGCAATATTTTTTTTTGTATCCTAAGGCAACAGAAACAAAAGCAAAAATAAACAAATTGGATCTAATTAGACATAAGAGCTTTTGCACAGCAAAGGAAACCATCGACAAAACAAAAAGACAATTGACTGCTGAATGAGAGAAAATATCTACAAATGATATGACCAACAAGGGGTTAATATCCAAAATATATAAACAGCTCACATAATTCAGTATCAAAGAAACAAACAACTCAATGAGAAAATGGGCAGAAGAAAAAGACATGAAAGACATTCTTCCAAAGAAGATATACAGATGAGAGGCATATGGAAAGACGCTCAACATCACTAATCATCAGAGAAATGCAAATCAAAACCATAATTATATACCACCTCGCTCCTGTCAGAACAGCTATCAGCAGAAAGATCACAAATAACAAATCTTGGCAAGGATGTGGGGAAAAGGGAGCCCTAGTAAGGAAAGGGAATATAAATTGGTGCAGCCACTATGGAAAACAGTATGGAGGTTCCTTCAAAAACTAAAAATAGAACTACCATAAGCTCCAGCAATTCCACGTCTAGTTATACATCTGAAGAAAATTAAAACACTAATTCAAAGAGGTACATGCACCCAATGTTCATAGCAGCATTATTTACAACAGCCAAGATACGGAAGCAACTAAGTGTCCATCAACAGATGAATGGATAAAGAAGACGTAGTATGTGTACGTATGTGTGCGCTTGCACACACACAATGGAATACTGCTCAGCCATGAAAAGGAATGAAATTTTGCCATTTGTAACAACATGGATGGACCTGGAGGGTATTATGCTTAGTGAAATAAATCAGACAGAGAAAGACAAATACTGCATGTTATCACTTACATGTGGGATCTAAAAAGTAAAACAAATGAATACATATAACAAAACAGAAACAGACTCATGGATACAGAGAACAAACTAGTTGTTACAAGTGGGGAGAGAGGCAAGATAGGGGTAGGAGATTAAAAGGTACAAACTACTAAATATAAAATAAATAAGATACAAAGATGTAATGTACAGCAGAGGGAATACAGCCAATATTTTATAATAACTTTAAATGGAGTATAATCTACAAAAATACTGAATTGCTATGTTGTATGTATGATCTAACACTGTATAATATTGTAAATCAACTATACTTCAATTAAAAAATATAAATAAATAAAACACAGGGAGAAAAGATGGAAAAAAATATGAACAGAGCACAAAAATGTGGACAGTGAGATAGGCATCAACTTCAAGCAGGCCTAACAGAAGTATAACTGGAGTCACTGTGAAGAAGACAAAGAACAAAAAAACAATTTGGAGAATAGTGGAAAATCTTCCGTATTTGATAAAAACTATAAACTTGCACATCCATGAAGCTCAACAAAACTCAAGCACACGAAATACAAAATAAACAACAGCAAAGATCATAATCAAATTGCTTAAAAAATGATAAAATTATAAAAGCAGCTAGAGAAAGAAGATAAATTACACAGCGAGATCATTAGAATACAGAACACTTCTAGTCAGAAACAATGCAATCCAGACAACACTGTAGTAACACCTTTAAAGTCACAAAAGGAAAAAACTATCAGTCTAGAATACTATTCCCAGTCAAAATACTTTCAAAGAGGAAGGCAAAATATTTTTCATATATACAAAGGTTGAGTCAGTCAATCACCAGCACACCTGCTCTACAAAAAATGTTAAAAGTCATTCATAAAAGAGGAACACGATACAATATGGAAATCTGGAGCTACACAAAGGAATGAAGAAAACTGGAAATGGTAACTACATGGGTAAATATAAATCTTTTTTCTAATTATTTAAAAGACAATTGACTATTTAAAGAAACAGCAACAACAACAACAATGTATTATGAGATTTATTTATGTGTACAAGTAAAATGCATCACAACAGCACAAAGACCAGGAGGTAAAAATGGAAGTATAATATTGTAAGGTTCTTATATAAGAAATAGTATAATATCACTTGAAGGTTGCTTGTGATAAGTTTAAGATGTATACTATAAACCTTAATAAATTTCATAGTTTGTAGATTCTTTTGGATTTTCTACATATGCAGTAACATCTCCTGTGAACAAGAACACTAGTATTTCCTCCCCAATCTATGTATGTACGTACTGTTTTTTTTTTTTCCCTAGCTTTAATGCATGAGCTAGAACTTCCAAAACAGTGGTTGGTAGGTGTAGTCATATTCTACAAACACAGCTGCTGGGGCCCCATCCTTTGAATTAAAAGTCATCATAACCTGGTCAGACACCCACAAAATGCCTATCCCATGGAAACGTGCTTGTTATTTTCTAACGTCAAGACAATTTTTGTTTTAGTGGCAAACAAGGTCTGAAAACTGAAAAGGTTATGTCATGGCAAACAGAATTAGAAGTCCATAACTTGACCTGCCCAATGAGGGTAGGCTAGAGTCCAGGAGTCCCAGAATTTCCTGAGATCCTCAACTGAATTATGTCATATCATTTCCTCTGTTTTCAAGTCAGAGGACATCTCTGGGACACCACTGATGATGCCATGAATAGCTGACAAAGAATTAGGAATTCACTTTTCAATTTTAAAGTCTAAGTGAGAACATAATTTACAAGTTTTGAAATATACACGTGGTTCTCCAGTTCTCTGCCCGAAGAAAGTCTGACAAAGTTGATGAACTTTAGATTCTAAAAGTCCTTCAAATTATCTAAAAGTTTGTCCTTTATTTGTCTCCAATCTTTGACAAGATTTGGCCATCTTACACGCAGTTCTCCAACAGCATCTATAAATGGTGACCGCATGGATTTGAATAGAAGTATTAGGATTACTCCTATCCGGGGTTGGCGAACTTTTTCTATAAAGGGTCAGATAATACATATTCTAGGTTTTCTGGGTCATACAGTTTTTGTCACAAGTACTAATCCACTTTGCCTTTGTAGCATGAAAACAACCAAAAAAAAAAAAAATGTAAATGAATGGGTGTGGGCACATTCCAATAAACCTTTATTTACAAAACAGTTGGTAGGCTAATTTGGTTCCCAGGCAATACTCTGTCAACTCCTAATGCATATGGTCAAAAATATCTAACAAAGAAGTCAAACCATGACTCTTCAGCAAATACCTCAACTTATGAGTTTTGGTGGAAACTGAGTATATCAGATTTTCACTTATCCAACCTTCCATAAAACTATGGCACAGGCAAATGATCCAAGCACTACCAATCACATATACTCATAATAAACTGTTCATCTAGTGATACCGAGAAGCAAGAACTATCCGGAATCCACTTTGGCAGCTAGTGGTTGAAGGGTCTGTGAACACATGCAGTGTACAGTATAGATGTTCAGCAGTGCAAGTTGTGGTATCCACTGTGTTCAGTGCTAGCAGCAGTAGTATCTTTACCAAATATGTGATAAGGAGTATGGATCATAGTTGTCTAGCCCCAAGTCTATTTCTCCAGCACTCCCAACAATTCTGTAGCTACCCACTATCCTTTTAATAAATTCCTTTTCTTTAAATTGACCAGAATTGGGTTCCACTACATATAAGTAACAACCCCGAAAGACCCTTATAGTTGCACCATCAGCATCACTTGGGAACTTGGCAAAAATGCAAATTCTCAGATTCCATCCCAGACCTAGTGAATCAGAATCGCTGGGAGTAGGACCTAGCTATCTGTGGTTTAATGAGCCCTACAGGTGGTTCTGATGCACAGAAAGTTTAGAACAAGTGGCTTATTGGCAGGATCTATGCCACTTGGGTTATCTGGCTGATAACCTATTAATGAGGAGGAACACAAGCACTGAGATGTCTAGTAAATCCTGGTCCCTCCAGTGCACCTGGTTTTAGGGTCACAAGATGTTAAGCATTTATGAAAGGACAGAAAATAATCTCCCAGAACAAAGGATGGTTGTAGTAGCAAACTGATTAATTCTCTCATATGATGTGAGTGGTTATGGTTTTGGTTTACACAGGACAGAAAGTATTGATAGTTGTTGACTGTGTAATGCTGGTCTTAGAAAGGGGTTTCTTCGAAACTGAGTTATTTGTAGTGAGGTGGATGGACCTAGAGACTGTCATACAGAGTGAAGTAAGTCAGAAAAAGAAAAACAAATACCGTATGCTAACACATACATATGGAATCTTAAAAAAAAAAAAAATGGTTCTGAAGAACCTATGGGCAGGACAGGAATAAAGACACAGACATAGAGAATGGACTTGAGGACACAGGGAGGGGGAAGGGTAAGCTGGGACGAAGCGAGAGAGTGGCATGGATATATATACACATTACCAAATGTATAACAGATAGCTAATGGGAAGCAGCCACATAGCGCAGGGAGATCAGCTTGGTGCTCTGTGACCACCTAGAGGGGTGGGATAGGGAGGGTGGGAGGGAGGGAGACCAAGAGGGAGGAGATACGGGGATATATGTATATGTAGAGCTGATTCACTCTGTTATACAGCAGAAACTAACACACCATCGTAAAGCAATTATACTCCAATAAAGATGTTAAAAAAAAAATAAAGTGTTAATTCCTGCCTGGAAAAAAAAAAGAAAGGGGTTTCTTGTGGTCTCTGTACCAATTATCTCTGAGACAGGCTAAAGGTATTGAACTATCTGTTAGGCTTTTGGTATGTCCAAGATCCATAAAAGCTATTATAGAAAGCCAAAAAAAACAAACAAACAACCCTGACAGAGACAGACTGGAAATCTTACAGATATTTCTTGGTAATAAAAAATTTAAATGCTATATTCAAAGTGATGTTAATTACTTAGTGTGCACTTGAAAGCTGCTCTACTCAACGTGAAAGAGGGAAATCATGAGGAAGATGAAAAAACTCAGAATTTATGACATTCCAGATCATTAACACCTAGATCAGCCACTGGTTCTGTAACTACAAAATACTGCAGAAATTATCCAGGGGTATTAGAAGAACAACTATCAACTCAGGATTAGGGAATAAAAATAGTAAGTTCCACTTGGGCAAAAAAGAAGGTGAGGAAGCGGTGATGACTCAGCGCTTCCTAAAACATATCAGCCATACCCTCTCAGCCAGTCAGCTACATGAGTGAAGGTGGGCAAGCTGAGGTGGGTGAGACCACTGCCATCCTACAAACTGCCCTTCAAATGATCCATACCTAATGCATTCACTGTAGGCATCTTCTATGACTTTCCAACTTCACTGTTAAATGAAATATTCAATTCATATTTGCAGCTCTGTATGTATGAGGAATTAATAATTCTGCTAAGTATACACTTCTAATTAAGCACTTTGGGATTTCTATCCCCTTCGTCAACACTGTACCAAGCAGTACGCTTCTCTCAGCAACTCCATCTCTCAATTCGGCTGCTCTACACATGCTTATAAAACCAACCAAAACTTGGAAAACTCAAAGTGGAATGCTTAGAGCAATTCTGAATTTTTTGTTTCTCAAAGTCTAAAACCAGTTTATTTCTTATCTATGATATGCTTAAATCATCACATACAACTTACAATACAACATCAAGTATCTCAAACACTCATTAACCAAGATATTTTACTCGTTATCCCAGCAATTTTAACAATAAAAAAACTCTCAGAATGGATCTCTATGGTTAGTACAGATTCAATCCCAAGATATACATATTCTGCAGCTGTAGTTGTATAATCAAAACTTATGCTGAAGAATCTTCCCCAAATTATCGTTAGGCTGCCTTCAGCCTAACAATGTGGTTAAAAACTTGGACTGTGGAGACAGCTGTGGTTTCAAATTCTGCCTCTATCAGTTACTAACCATGTAACATTGGATAATTTGCTTAACATTTATTTTTTGTACAATAGGAATGATAAACTGCTTCCTTTTAAACATAAAATAAAATACCTGTTAAATGTGTAGCATGGACACTATCACATGGTAACAAATGTGTATTATAAAATTATAAAACAAAGGTTAAATTATATTCAGCAGACAATTAAAGCTATTTTAAAGATTTTCAACAATATCTCCAAGTTAACAAGCCCATACATTAAACATAGAATTCCATTCCATTGGTTTTATCATCCGTGAAGGTGTAAATATATTCTGCAAAATGGCAATAAAGGGCTATATAACACTTACCACGCCTGGAGCCCAGACCATGGATTCTAAATACCATTTCCTACTAAAAGGAACCCAGGTTCCTCAGATATTCGGTTGGCCAAAAGTTCCTTCGGCTTTTAAGGAAAAATAAAATACACATTTTTCATTTTCACCAAGAACTTTGTTGAACTATGTATTCACTGTTTTGTTCCACTGCCTTCTGCCATTTTTCAGGCAACTTCATAATTCCATCTTTCCAAAACTTTTTATCTTTTTGAGCAAAGAACTGTTCCAGGTGCCTTTTACAGTCTTCCAGGGAATGGAAATTTTTTCCATTAAGAGAATTTTGTAAAGACCGAAATAAATGGAAATCTGAAGGTGCCATGTCTGGTGAATACGGCGGATGAATCAGAACTTCCCAGCCAAGCTATAACAGTTCTTACCTGGTCATAAAAAAAATCATGTGGTCTCGCGGTATCCTGATGGAAGATAATGTGTTTTCTGTTGACTAATTCTGGACGCTTTTCGTCGAGTGCCGCTTTCAGTTGGTCTAACTGGGAGCAGTACTTGTTGGAATTAATCGTCTGGTTTCCTGGAAGGAGCTCATAAGAGAGGACTCCCTTCCAATCCCACCATATGCACAACATCACCTTCTTTGGATGAAGACCGGCCTCTGGTGTGGTTGGTGGTGGTTCATTTAGCTTGCCTCACGATCTCTTCTGCTCCACATTACTGTACAGTATCCACTTTTCATCTCCCGTCACAATTTGTTTTAAAAACGGAACGTTTTCATTATGTTTAAGTAGAGAATTGCATGCGGTAATACAGTCAAGAAGATTTTTTTCGCTTAACTTATATGTGGAACATCAAAGTGATTCACATAACCAGGCTGGTGCAAATGATTTTCAACGCTTAAGATTTGGATATCTTGAATATGTCGGCTATCTCCAGCATGGTATAACGTTGATTGTTCTCAATTAATGTCTCGATTTGATCGCTATCAACTTCAATTGGTCTACCTGACCGTGGAGCATCGTCCAGCAAGAAACCTCCAGCACCAAACTTCGCAAACCACTTTTGACATGTTCGATCAGCCACAGCACCTTCTCCATACACTGCACAAATCTTTTTTTGTGTTTCAGTTGCGTTTTTACCTTTCTTTAAATAATAAAGCATAATACGCCAAAAAAGTTGTTTTCTTCCATCTTCAATATTAAAATGGCTACACAAAAATTCACCAATTTTGATGTTTTTTTTAAAATGCACGCTGACATGACAGCTATCACAATACAATCTAACAAAATTGTTTCACATGAAGATAAAGACAACTAAGCGAGCCATCGTAGGGAAAACACCGAACGAACTTTTTGGCCAAGCCCATAAACGGCTGATTTCAGTAGTAGGGCAAGGAAAGTAAAAGCCTGGAACACCTTTTTGGGTCAGAAAGTAAGGTATTACTTAAAGACTACTGCGTCATGCCAAAAGGACACAGCAGCTGACTTAGAAAGGGCTCCTAGTGGCTGAATTTGGGGCAACCTAAGAATCAAAAAGAATAATGACAATATTAAAAATACAAAAATAATCCTTGAATTCAGTGATTTTTTTTTTTTTAGAGAAGGAGGAGAGGAGCAAGTGGGGAAAGTTCTTCTGTACATAATACCAGCTAATAAATGGAGAAGTAATAAACAACCTACACTTTCTACTGCACACTGAACACTTTCACCTGCGTGACCTCTCAGCATCTCAAGTGCAAATATCCTAAGTTAAACTGATTATCTGTACCCCTAGCTGTGTCTTGCTCCTCGGTTCCCTAATTTAGGTGACAGTACTCACCTTCAATGGCTCTGGTAAGAAATCTATCAATCCTACTTTCTAAACATCTCTGCTCACCATCTCAACTGGAGCAATTTAGGGATTATTTCTTACTGGGTAACAGAAAACAGCCTTCTTGCCTCTAGTCTGGCCCCCTGTAATCCATTCTTCAGAGTGCTGCCAGAGTGATCTTTCTAAAAAGAAAATGCAAACTCCTTAACAAGGAGAACACAGTCTTTCGTGTTCTGGATCCTGACCATGCCTGCTGCCTCACCTATTTTACTACTTATTCTTGTCCCAATGTTCCAGCTATGCAGACAACTTGCATGTTCATACCAAGCTCATCTTGTGGCCTTGGAAAATGCTGTTCCCTTTTCAGCGAACACATTGTTCCTTCTTCACCTAACTTTTATATATTCAAATCTATACTCATGTCAGGGTTCCCTTTTCTAAAACAATTTGAATGACACCTGCCTACCCTTTACTCCTCTCTCCCAACAGCCCTCCTACAAAACTCCTGAGCACCTGATATGTGCAACTATCACAGTACTTAACCAGGCTGTATTTTGTCTGTGTACTTGCCCATCTCCTCCCCTAAGAACTTTAATCTTTTATCCCTGGCACTTAAAAACAGGACTTTAAAAATATTTACCACACAAACATTCATCAGGCAGTCTTCCACAAAAAAAGTATGCATTCAACTCTGCCTCAGAGAGTCATTTAAGGAGTTCATAAGCAATCCAAACTTCAGTTGCCACTTGTGACACTTATACACTCTTTTCTAAAAAATATACTATGATGAAGCCTTCTCATATTAAATGAATGCTTTTAAGAAACCGAACTAGAATAGGCTACCATCCTCTGAAAACAAGTTATAAAACAGAATGGTATAAAAAAAAAAAAAATCACATATCAAGCATACCTCTTTTCATTCTACATAAAACTTGAGAATTATAAACTTCCATTAAATTGACACAGGCACCTTAAGGTATTATACTTCATATAGTACAGTCACGATTAAATGAGAGGCATTTATTTAGGAAAATATTAGGCCTCTATATAGAGTCAGTTCAAAGCTTAAAATGTAACCGAAAGTTCACTGATAAAGAGAAAGCAGTGGGGCACTACTGGACTGAGGAAGCAACTGATGAATCATGTGACCTTGAGCAAGACATTTTACCTCAAGTTCAGTTCCTTTATCTGTATGCAACCCATTTCACTAGCTCTTGAACCATCAGCTAAAGTATTTTTGGAAGAGCTACATATACATACATTCACAAATACATGCTAGGTGGTGCTGCTACTTCTGCTATGTACTAAGTGTCCTGTCCAACAAGTCCCACTGCCTCTGCCACATGTCAAAGCCAGAAGCCCTAGGGCTGCCAAAATTTCAGTTTGGGGCAAAGTAGTGGAGAATGTCTAGTAGTAGTGAACATCAAATGGGGGCTGCTTATGCCTCCATAACCTCAAGTTCTTAATGAAGTGGCTCATTCAGTTTTTATTTACAGCGAGACCTCAGTTTAAACAGCCCAGTTCAAGGTAAAGCCAAACGATAACTACAATGTTACAGAGCTCACAATCCTACATCCCTTTCAAAGAACATGACTTTGTCAGTCAAGTTCACCATGCTTGGCTGCTCCTCCTCTTTGCAAAATTCCCTCTCAGGGAAGCTCCTCATCTCTCAAAAACAAGAGTTTATGGTGTCTAAACTCCTGAATCGCCACAGTTTTTTTCCTCAAGTTGGGAATCTCCAATACATGTAAAATGAGGTGTCATGCAAAAGAACTGTCTAATAAAGGCCCCATCCAGACCTAGTACTCCCTTTCTATACAGTTTAGCTTACAAATGAAAGTCAGAGGGGCCCAGAGGCATAAATAAGTTCTCTTATTTTCCAAGGAACCCTCTGAATGTGCATCTGCTGTAGAAAAGCACAACAGAATCTTTGTTCTGCCACCCTCAAGGATGCACACAGTGACTCACTCAAAAACGACTCCAAGTACAATGGTGCTCTTTCGCCAATTCAGAAAAAATCTCTACAAGTGTACACTTAAAAACCATTATTCTAAATTCTGAAATAGATTAACAAATAATTACAAGAATACTAAAGTTTACATTCTTTCAGTCCAAGTTCCCTCTAACTTTTGGTAACAAAAATAAGCTACTTTTTTTTTTGTTTGTTTGTTTTTTAACAAAACCCTTTTCTGGATTGTAAATAGGCAATTACATTAACATCTAGCTGAGCGTGAAATATTTGCCCAGCAAAAGTTTTAAGCCACCTGGTTAAAAACACATGAAAAGTTAAAACTGGCATTGCAGTTAAAACTGGAAATGTGTTTCAAAGCCATATAAAACAGAAGTTCCTGTTTCAATGTATGACTTAAGTTCCTCTATCTGAATTGTCTCTGAAGAACTGCCAGGTAAAACACACAGTTTCTTTATGGTAATTGTACATTATTCATATTTTAATAAGAGGATATTAATGGCAAATTTTGCCATTGTGCCAAACTTCATCAGTCTTTTTTCCCCAGCACTTCAAGTATCAGACCAACAAAAATCACTACTAGAAAAATAGGGGAACGGTATTTTTCAGATTCCTTTTCTCTTTAAAGTCATTTACGCTACAAATATTTGCTACCTACTATGTAACAAGTATTGCATGATGGAAACTGGGAGATAAGGATATAGTCACTGTCTTCAAGGAGCTTACAGTCCAGCCAGAGAGACAAACATGCTAGTAATCATAACACAGTACAGTAATTGCTATGGCAGAGGAAGGGACACAGAGAAGGAGTGGGAGATGAGATTTCAGTGAGGAGTTTGGATTTGTCAAGTGAGAGGATGGTGTTCTAGACAAAGGAAATAGCAAACTAATATGTATGGCTACATTTATTGAGTGTTCATTATGATTGGCACTTTGCTAAATAAATACTTACATATATTATCTCTTTCAGTCCACGTAACAATCCCCCAAAGATATTCAATCCTAAAGTTAGGTAACTTTCCTAGGGTCACTCAAATTCTCAGTGCTAGAGCCCAGATCTGAAGTAGGCTTGTCCAAATCCAAATTCCAGGGCCCTAAACACTTTCCCACCCTATATAAAGCACACAGAAAGGAGAGTATGGCACAATGGACCATGCTTCTAATCTCTGTCTATATATCAGAATTACTTAAGGAGCCTTCTAAAAATACCAACGCTTGACACTCCATTCCAGAAGGTTCTAATTCAAGAAATGAAGGGTGGGCCTGGGCATTAAAAAAAATTCCCCAGGTTGAAAAACATATGTAGCCCAGGCTGAAAAGTACTGTGTTAGGATATTTACATTTCTCTAATAATTAGTGATATTGAGCATCTTTTCATGTGTTTGTTGGCCACCTCTATGTCTTCTTTGGAGAAATGTCTATTTAGGTCTTCCGCCCATTTTTTCAGTGGGTTGTTTTTTGATATTGCGCTGCATGAGCTGTTTGTGTATTTTGGAGATTATTCCCTTGTCGGTCTCTTCGTTTGCGAATATTTTCTCCCATTCTAAGGATTGTCTTTTCATTTTGTTTATAGTTTCCTTTGCTGTGAAAAAGCTTTTAAGTTTAATTACGTCCCATTTATTTTTTTTTAATTTTCATTACTCTAGGAGGTGGGTCAAAAAGATCTTGCTGCGATTTATGTCAAAGAATGTTCTGCCTATGTTTTCCTCTAAGAGTTTTATAGTGTCCGGCCTTACATTTGGGTCTTTAATCCATTTTAAGTTTGTGTTAGGGAGTGTTCTAATTTCATACTTTTACATGTAGCTGTCCAGTTTTCCCAGCACGACTTATAGAAGAGACTGTCTTTTCTCCATTGTATATTCTTGCCTCCTTTGTCATAGATTAGGTGACCACAGGTGCGTGGCTTTATCGCTGGACTTTCTATCCTGTTCCATTGATCTAAACTACTATGAGGTATCACCTCACGCCAGGCGGAATGGCCATCATCAAAAAATCTACAAACAATAAATGCTGGAGAGGGTGTGGAGAAAAGGGAACCCTTCTACACCGTTGGTGGTAATATAAATTGGTACAGCCACTATGGAGAACAGTATGGCAGCTCCTCAAAAACTAAAACTAGAACTACCATATTACCCAGCAATCCCACTCCTGGGCATATACCCAGAGAAAACCATAATTCAAAAAGATACAGAAGATGTGGTACATATATACAATGGAATATTACTCAGCCATAAAAAGGAACGAAACAGTGCCATTTCCAGAGACGTGGATAGACCTAGAGACTGTCATACAGAGTAAGTCAGAAAGAGAAAAACAAATATCGTATAATATCGCTTATATGTGGAATCTAGAAAAATGGTACAGATGAACTTATGTGCAAAGCAGAAGTAGAGACACGGATGTAGAGAACAAACTTGTGGATACCAAGGGGGGAAGGGGGAGGGTAGGATGAACTGGGAGATTGGGATTGGCATACATACACTACTATGTATAAAATAGATAACTAATGAGAACCTACTATACAGCACTGGGAACTCTACCCAATACTCTGTGGTCACCTAAATGGGAAGGAAATCTGAAACAGAGGGGATATATGTATACATATAACTGATTCACTTTGCTATACAGCAGAAACACAACACTGTAAAGCAACTTTACTCCAATAAAAATTTTTTTTTAAAAAAGTACTGTGTTAGGATATTTATATAAGTAGTTTAAAATGCATGTGTTTGGGGGTGGGGGGTGATAAGGCTAGAGTGCTAGGCAGAAGATAATGGAGGACTTTACATCTTTCCCATTCCCCTCAGAGCCAAACTCACAAACAGTACACTTGCTGCCTTCACTTTCTTGGGTCTGATTCTCACTTTAATCCACTGCAGTCAGGCTCTGTATTCAGTCCACTGAAATCATTCTGATGGACGCAACCCGAAGAATTTATGAGTCCTCACCTTTCTTGAACTCTCTATAGTACCTGATATTAATGATCAGGGATTTCTTTCTGAAATGTCCTCCTGTAACACCACTCTTCTGTTCCCCTTCTACTTCTATAAACAATTTCTTTTCATTTTCTTAGGCAGTTTTCTTTTCCTTCCCCCATCCCTTTAATATTAGAGCACCCAAAGGGTCTGCCCTTCTATTCTCACTTAGTTTTCTCACTCTGAGTATTCCTACCAATCCCATGACTTCACCTATGACCCATATGCTGTAGATTCTCAGACCAACTCAGACCCATAACCTGGTTTGACCTGAAGCTCCAAATGCTTACTAAACATCTCTATCTGTGTCTCCTGTAGAGAATCTCAAACCCTTTCCAAAACTGAATTCTCTTTCTACCCTAATTCTGCTCTTTAATAACGTACTCTTATACAGTTACCCAAATGAGAAATTCAGAAATTATCTGAACTTCTGCTTTACTCTGAAGAGACCCAACCCAAGTCTGTCCCAACAAGCAAAAGACAGAAAAGTTTTGCCAGATTTGCCCCAGAGCTATTGCAGACACTTGAGAAGAATATAAGGACAGAGTATATCTTTGCCTCAAGTGCAGCACCTGGGGTTTGAGGCAGTTACCGCAAGAGTAGGCTTGGACAGAATGAGGTGGCCAATCCAAAAGGGTAGGTGAGTCATGGTATAAAAAAGGATAAGTACATGAAGATCAAGGAAAGCCAAGAGAGAAGCTTCAAAGTCAAGTCCAGAGATAAAACATAAAGAACCAAGATAGTTTCATAGTCCTCTTGGTTGCTGTAAAGAATACACACTGAATGATTCCACGCAAATGAAATTCAAAAACAGGCAGAACAAATTTATGGTGAAAGATGTCAGAACAGTTTCCTTTGGGAAAGGGTACTGATTGGGAGGGGCAAAGGGGGAGTTTCTGGAGTGCTGGTAATATTCTATATCATGATTTGGATGGTAGCTAAATATATTTGTGAAAATTAAGCTGGCTTATACTTAAAAGCATGCGGACTTTACTGTATGTGTATTACAGTCAATTTCAAAGTTTAAAAAAAAAAAATAAAACTCTGGTGGGATGTACAAATTCCCGTTTCAACCAGTGACCATGTTGGGCCAATTTTACTTCCTCACTATTCCACTATGAAATATTCTGCTACCTTATCTCACTCCTGAACTACTGCATTTGTTTCCTATAACCAGATCCATATCTCCTGATTTCCCGGTTATCCTGATATAATCATTAACAGTCTTGGCTTTCATACAGAAAAATATCGTGGTTTGGACAAAATGTTATTGGTTCATCCTACTGTAAACCACCCTGCCTCTAATGTAGCCGGCCTGTGCTCTTCCCGACCGACCCCCTGCCTGCCCTACATCTTCAACAATGCCGACAGAGTAATCTTTGTAAAACTGATCTTATTTCTGGGCTTTAAACCCTCCAATAGTTCTCCTTTATTTACAACATCCAGTCCAAATCCCTGAAATGATCCAATCCTGCTATTATACCCAGCTTCAACGTTTAACATCCACCACCATGTACCATCCCCTTACACACACAAACACCCCATACACTAGCCCAGTGTTTTGCAACCTTTTTTCATTATCACATCCCTCCAAAGAGTATTTTTCATAACTGCCACCCCGTCTCCAATTAAATATTAAGGAATAAGACTTTGTCAGGTAGGGATGAGTTCTGTGTAGATATTACTACACAAACCATAGTAATATCTAAGGTTTTTTTTCACTCCCCCCAAAAGACCCAGTTTTTGTCCCTTTGGGGATGACATCATCCCCATTGGGAATGCATACTCTACCCTTACAGACTGGCTTCTTGTTGTACAAATGTACCTGGCTTGTCACCATTAGTGCCTTTGCTCCTGCTGCTCTCTGCCTGGAATGACCTCCCTTCTGGATATCATACAGACAGCTCTTCACGATATCTAACCTTTAATTTAAGGCTCCTCCAAGAAGCCTGTCCTTTCCCCACTTGCAGTTGTAAAGTGCCCTATCCATACCTTTGTCACTAGTAACCTTAACATTTTACTGTTTTCACGTCTGTCTCCTAAGTCACTGAGAAATAGGGACCATGTCCAATTTCTCTCTACAACCTTGGCTTTTAGTATTGTGCCTAACATATCATCTGTTAACTGAATGAATAAATCAATGTTATCATCTGCGTGAGGTAACCATACATCTCAATTTGCTGGAGACAGTCCTTTAATCTGTTTTCCTGGTATAAATATTAATCCACCTCTTTTAATTCTCAAAAATGATCTGGATGATAACTTATATTGCTAACCTATCTAGGCAGTGGGAAATAATTAAATTCTGAGCAAGAATAGAAGATGATCTGATCCGAGTATTAGAAAGATCACTCTAGCAATAATATGACAATAAATAAAAAGACTCAAGCAAAAATTCAGGGGTGAAACGATAGAAGTGTGAACTAGGGTAGCACAGCTGGATAGGAAGAGGTAGAGAGAGATTCAAGATGTAAAATCAAACAAGGTTTAGTGACCAGTTAGACACGGAGAGGAAGACAGCAGGGGGAATCAAGAGTAAAAACACTAATTTCTGGATTGAGCAACTGGGGCAGTCACCAGCAGAATATTAAAGAGGAGGAATGATGATGGTTTCAATTTGAGACTAGTGATTGAAGAACCTGGAGGACAATTTAGTGGTTAGATATATGAATCTGAAGCACATGGAAGGGGGTAACATGCGCTATACAGACCTAGGTGTCAGCCTATAAAAATTAACTGAAGTCACGGTGCAGAATGAGACCACCCAGGATGTACAAAATCAGCAATTCTAATGAACAGAAGTATTATCTTTTTAACATGAGGACTTTACAAAATTAATTCTAAATTTTGTTCTGTTTAACATATTTGTTGATCATTTAACATGCACAAAACATGGTATTAAGCACTTAGAGACAGAAATATAAGAGAAATAAGGTGTTCATTCCGAGGTAAAAAAGAAAGATTACAAAGAAAGAATGGCATTGAATATGGACTGAGTTGAGAAAAAGCCAAATTCAAGGTCTCAGTTTTGACTGTGGCATCTTTAATTTTGGCATGACGACTCAAAATAAGTACCTTAACAGCTTTTGTTGCTTTAGAGCACTTAGCTTCCCACAGAGTATTTAAATCTAAAATTTTCCGTTATAAAAAAGAAAAGATCTTTGTAAGGTGGGAAAGGAAATCAGAGAACTAGCTCAGGAAAGACAACGTGCTGTGGAAGGTGAATCTACACAGTAGGAGAAATGGCCAGAAAAGTAAAAACTGTGTTAGAACACAGTTCTAAATGGCATACTTTACAAAAGTTTCCATTCTCAGTGTCTGGCTCACTAGGATTATGCTTGAGTTGACATGTAATGACAACAGATGGGTCAAAATAGAAGAACCATTAATTTTGTCCCAGAAACAAACAGAAGAGTTCTTTGTTCATTAATTATATGATGCAAACATCTGATTACAAGATTATAAGACACTGATTCTTATCTATTTGTATATTTTTTCATAATGCTTTGTATCCAGTACGTAGTCAAGGAAAAATAAGCTGAATGAATGCTTTATCCCCTTCTATTACACACTTTATTGGCTTAGCTTCCAGGACAGCACCACTCTATCCTAGTTTTTCTTCCCCTGCACTGTTTGCTCCCATGCCTTCTCCTTTGCTGGTTTCTGCTCTTCTCCCCTGACCTTGTAGTGATCAAGTGCCCCAGGGCACTGTCTTTGGTCCTCTTCTATTCCCATGTACACTCACTACTTCGGTAATTTCATCTAGTCTCATGACTTTCAACATTATCTGTAAGCTAATAACTATAAAATTTATATTTCCAACCCAGCGTTCTCTTTAGAAATAATTATAAATTGTATACGCAACTCCTTACTTGACATTTCTAACAGACATTTCAAATGTGACATGTTCAAAACTGAATTTCTGATCCACTCCCCTCCCCAAAACTACTCCTCCTGCAGCTTTCCCAGTCTCTCTGATGGCAGATCAAACTCTCTTCAATGGTAACTCCAACACTCCAGTTATTCAGGCCAAAAACCTTGAAATCATGTTCGATTCTTTTCTTTTCCTCAAAGCACAATCTAATCCATTAGCAAATCCTGTTGGCTAAATCCTGTTGCCATAATTGACTACTACTCACCACCAGCATTACTATCACTTTAGTCTGAGTTATGATCTCTTCCCTGCTTTAATGTGATAACCTCTAACTGATGTTCCTGTTTCTTTCTACCCTTGCTCCCACACAGTTTATTCTCAACCCAGCAAGCAGCCAGGGGATGCTTTAAAAACTAGGATAACATCGTTCCTCTGCTTCAAAACATTTTGGTGGAAAACAAAACCCTCTTTCACTCAAAGTAAAAGTCAAAGAATTTACAATTTAGGAAGTCCTGCATGATAAGCTCCATCCTACACCACCACTATCACCTGACTTCATCTCTTACCACTCTTCTCCAGTCACTCAGAGCTCCTTGCTATTCCTTGAATGCACCAGACACATTCTCATCTTAGAACTTTTGCAATGACTATTCTACTTAGAAAGCTATTTCCCCATATATCCCCATGGCTAACTCTATCACATGAATCAAGACTTTAATCAAAATTCATCTCAACCAGGACACCGACTACCTTAAATTGCACCCACTCCTTGTCCCTTACTTCCAATTCCTTTATCCTGCTCTTTCTTTAACTAGCAATTATCAGCTAACATATTATGTAACATACTTGTTTATTATATTTATCTGCCTACTCCCCTCCCCCTTCTGTTAGAATGTAAACACCAATAGGGCATGCCTGTTTTGTTCACTGATACATCCTAGCGCACAAAATAGTGCCTTGAACTGGTAAGCTTTCAACAAATAATTGTTGAGTGAATATATTTATAATAGACCCTTAAGAGCCACTAAAAAGAATAAGGATCTTCTGAAATCAGGCATGACCCTGTGAGAATTTCATCAAATTATTTATCACAAATAGCTCAACACTAGGATTCAATTTATCACTTCTTTATTGATACTTCTGTACCCCGAACAAATTCTACACTCATTCAAAAGCACTGCCAATGATGGGACATCCCTGGCGGTCCAGGAGTTAGGACTCCACGCTTCCACTGCCAAGGGCCCGGGTTCAATCCCTGGTGGGGGAACTAAGATCCCACAAGTTGCGTGGCGTGGCAATCAATCAATCAATCAATCAATAAAAGTTTAAAAAGCACTGCCAGTGATTCAAGCAGTTAACAAGTTATGCTGCTAGATGTCAGAACTCCAGTCTGTGTACTGTGGGCAGTTGTTTAGCATTTCCTTAAACAACGCTGCTGTTCCAGTAAAACAAGATAAAGTACTTACACAGCACACACTGGCCAACATAACTTTGTGAACAGTTTAGAAAATTTCCTAAGGCTCAAAAATAAGCAATTTCAAAGTAGGTAATTCTGTTATTAAAGAAAATTAGGATCTTCCCATTAAAATGTGATTTTATCATAAGTAATATTTAAAAGTAAAACCTACATTATACATTGTAAGCCTTGTATGATACTTTCTAATGATATAAAAACTATGGTAGATTCACCTGTTCAAAGTGAATGCTTTCAATTAACTCACAATGACCTCAAGAATTATCAGAGGGAAATTAAGACACATGGGATTACAAATGCAGGTCTCAAAAAGAGGACCGTGGAAAGTGGTAGAATTTGCTTTGTTTATATGCAAGGTCAGGATTTCCAATAAGAAAGTTTGACCCAGTAGCTGCAATTACAGCTTGACTAATATCATGTCACAAAAGGTCAGCCCAAATTACTGAGACTTACTATGCAAAACATTATAAATCTGAAAAACACAAAAGTGACTTAGGAAGAACTAACCAAAGCACTTCATTTTATTTATTGCAATTACACACAAGACAATCCAACAATCCATTCACATCGTTGTTAGTTTTTGCTTTTTGGTTTAGGAAACATACCACTTATTATGGAAACTTCTCCAAATCAAGGACAACCTCCCCCCCCCCCCAATTTAAGCCTCGATAGGGATTGCCAAGGTTAACAGGTTTTAGTTATTTGCCCGAACACCAGCCTTCAGCTCAAGTGAAAATCATTTAACTCAATACAGCAGGTTTTGGATCCAAGCACAAAATACTGTAACATTTCCCAGTGACACAGTCTGAAAAACGACCTCCCCAGAACTTATCTTCAGATACGCATAATTCATCATCTGACTGGATGCAAACTTTTAAACTGATCTTGAAAACTTTATCTTTCTTTAGGCAACTGAACAGTATTTCAAAGAACTTTAAGAGAAGTTATTTCTTAATAACACGGCTGTTATAGTTCACTTACAATTTTTCATAGTCTACCTACCTACGGGATAATCTCAGTCCGAGACCCACATTTTACCCTGAGAAAATACGATTTAGTAATGGTGCTTTTTTATCGAAAACACTAGGAAGTCACCGGCAAGGACGGGTGTGCGGGGAAGGCGGCACAGCGAGCAGGAAAGACGGTCGTCACCCGCCCGCGACAAGGGCCTGGGTCAGGGCCGGGGACTCAGAGACCAGATACCTTGGCAGCAGGTGCGAGGCTCTGGCAAGGGGACAGTCGCCGCAAGTTTCGGACCGACAGAGGGATGCTGTCCGTTGGACAGCGGGAGGCGCGCCGGGACGGCTGGCCTTACCTCGGGCGTCCGCTCGGGCGGCTTCTTCTTCAGCGCCTGCCTAGCTCCGGGGTCCACGGGTGAGTTCATGGTCGCGGCCCTGGCCCCCGTGCTCCCCAGCCTGCCCTTAGCAGCCCACGCGACAGCCCATTCACCCTAGGTAGGGGGGCTACACCCTTTTCCCCCTCCCCTGAAGAAGGGAGCTCCGGACTGCGGGGGGACCGCGCTTTGGCAAACAAGCCTTCGCACCGCCCGCCCAGGGCCTCAGCCCACGCGCGACTGGCCAGAGGGAAGCCCGCGCGGGGGCGGAGGAAAGGCGAGTGCGCGTGCGCAGCACGCGCAAGCGCGCAAACGGGCGCCTAAGGGCGTGACTCTGCAATGACGTAAAAACTGGGGCGGTGCAGTGAAGCCTCCTCCAACCCTTCTTCGTGAGATTTGAAGAAACGTCGCGAGACCTCACCCAAGCCCGTCACGGGATCCGCCTCGGAGTTGGGGTTTCCGCCACTCCAGCTTCCGGTGGAGGGGCTGAAAACGCGCTGTGACCGACTGAACGAGAATAGCGTGTTGGGGATCGAACCCGTGCGGCAGGTGTTCTGGGTGGAGAGTTCTGTTTGTGCCAAAATACGGAAGCTCAGGGCATGGCCAAGCCCGGGGCGGAGCTCCAGCTCTGCATCTCCGACACCGCTCCCTTGGAGAACGTGTGGAAGTCGAAGCGGCCATTCGGCAAACAAGGAAGTTCATACCTTCTCTTCCCTGTCTTCTAATAAAACGAATCTCTTGTGGAAGGGGCCCGCCGAGAAGTACCTGCCTTGTCCAAGACGGACGCCCTGACATCAGGGCAGAGGAACCGAAGATTCGTGGCCTTGAGCAGGGGTGGGCAGCCACCGTGCCTGCAGCCAGCTCAAGAGTTACTGCTGGTTCGCGAAGTCAGTCTAGACTACGTTCACGTAACCAATGCCCAGGACAGCCTTCCCTCCGCTCAACCCCTTCTCAGGCAGCGGGCCTTAGGGTTGCCTGGCTCAGGAGTGACCGCTCTCTCACTACACTTTACATACTAGTCTGTTTCCCAACAGGCCGAATAAGGCAAATTAACGTTTATTTACTAGTCCCTTGGTAAGAAAAACATCTCGACTACTCTCTGCAGCAGCCACACACCTGCAGAGGCTGTTTCTGCCTTAAGGTCACTGACAGAATTCCAGAATCCATCGTTCTAAACAGTCCTATGTCAGCGTACAGATAAGCCGTACTGGTTACACAGTTCCTTACTTTGGAGCCTCATAAGCATGTCCTTTCCACTGAATACATCTTAGTATTTCTTACAGCAATTGGCATGGTTCACTAAATAATTCGAAGCGATTTAAGATTATGACGTTATTCACATTAATTTTTAATGACATGGTCATAAGAAAATTATAGAGTAACAAAAGGGAAAGGAGAGTTCAGGCTGCAACATTCACCGTTTCAGGGACCTAGTAATGATGGCTGATGTTAATAAGGGTTTTGTTTTCCGTTGGTCATTCACCTTGCCCAAACTTGAAGTTTACAACATAATATTAGCACATTTCGTTTTTAAGAATAGGACAAAAACCTTACCAGGGAAGTTATGACTCAGCCACTCTGGAAAGAAATTTTCAGTTGATCACAATTGTGACACTCACTTTCGTCATTTTTTTGTGTATAAACATATCCTCTCAAAAGTCTGCGTAAGATCACAAAGGTTATCCCTTCCATTTTTGAAGCATGTTTCCAAAGCCACATCAATATTTTGAAAAGAGGGAAAAGGCATTAAAGCATGATGACCACGAGCTTGGACTTTAGGGGCAAACATCTGTATTTGTGTCTTTAATAGGCCATTTCTAGTTAAATGACTTAGTTATTTGATATTTCTGAACTTAAGTTTCCTTAACCGTAAAATGGGAAGAGTAAAAGACCTATTGCTTTGGAATTTTCTTAAGATTACATGAGATAATTTATGTGAAGCATTTAGTATGTTGCCTGCACAATCCAGGCACTCTTTATTATTTCTATTACTTTACCTCTAGAAAGTGATTTCTCTAAAGCATACATTCAAATTTGAAGAATTGGATAGGTTTTTTTTCCTTTACTGCTTTTTTTTTTTTTTTCATTAGAACTATTAAGAAACACATTTCAGTATTCATGAAGATGTGGAGCAACAGGAACTCTCACAAACTGCCAGTTAAGTGTCTATTGGGAAACCAGTTAGAAAAAAAAGAAGTATCTAGTAAAGCTGAAACTTAACATACCTTTTGACAGCAAGCCCACTCCTTGACATATGTCCTAAAAAATACCCAGAAAAGATGAACAGAAATGGTCACTGTTCATATTAGCCAAAAATTGGAAATAACCCAATTGTCCATCAACTATAGAATGGGTAAATTGCTGTATATTCATTCAGTGAAATACCACCTACATAGCACATGAATGAATCGCCAACATGTTGACAGAAAAAAAGCAAAACAAAATATGGGGTATAATTACACAAAGTTCAAACAAGCAAAACTAAAGTATATCACTTAGGGATGCATACACAAAAGTAAAACTATTAAAAGAGAGCAAGGAAATGTTCACGAAAATCAGGTTGCAATTTACAAAAATGAGAAGGGAGAGTATTATGATCAGGGTAGGGCACATGGAGGAGGGATGGAGATCCTGAATTACTGAAAATGATTTACTTCTTGACCTAAGTGATGGTTACATTAGCGTACATTTATTAATTTTATATAATACTTGACAAGAAAAAATTAAGTCTATAAAAGTAACTTATAGACCTTATAAGACAGCAACAGTAAAAACTGTATATTAATATCCACAGTAACTATACACACCTAAATTTAAGCATATTTTCAAAATCTATCTTGTCCTTTACTATCCTGTATTGTACTTTGGTATGCTGAAGAAAGTGAGGAGACAGTGAGAGCTCTAATAGCTATCTTCAGAGAAAAGCCAACCTCTACGATAGGATTCACCAACATTAACATATATCTGAAACAAAAAAGTAATGGTTCTGAATGCAAGTAATTTACTAAATTATAGGAAAATAAAAAGATGGTTAAGTCTTTAAAAAAAAAGCTTAACTACTTACCCTACCTTAATTTTTGTCATTATACTTACTATAACCTGACAGCATAATATCTCTGTCTATCTCCTCCACCAGCAGGAAATATGTAAACTTCATGAGAAAGTCTGTGTTATTTACTGACTTATCCCTGGCACCCAGACCCATGCCCAGCACATAACAGGTGCTCAATCAATATTTGCTAAATGAACAAATTGATCTATCTAAGGACTAAGTGATTAAGAGGGGATTTTGCTGTTAAAAAGATAGACACTTGATTGCTTTCCAATGGCAAAGAAAGGTATCTGGCTAGACAACTATTCTTATTATGCAAAACTGAATACTCATTAGGCACATACAATCATATGGCCATCTTTGCAGAACAACAGCATACCATCAAAAGACTGAAGTTAAGAGCACTGGTTTTAATAGCACCTGGAATGGAGTAAGGAATTCAGATTTCGGGTATGCTGGGAAACTGAGTCACTACTAGTTGAAAACTAAGAGCACTTGCTGGCCCAAATCCAGAAGGTTTCTATCACTGAATAAGAATCTTTGAGGGTGGGGTCTAGGAATTAATACTTTCCAAACACTATCTAGGTGTTCCTAATATGCAACCAGGTTTGAAAACTACTTTCAACTAACTCAGGTTTTGGACTAGTCTGACCCATCTTAATTCCAACACAGTGAAGGGTATTGACTTGTGAGTGATGAACCAAATGTATGACACAAAAGTGGCATCACAAGTTTCTTGAGGAAATAGTATCTTCTTTATATTTACACAACACTTCAACAATGTTATTCCCTTTGAGACAATTTAGGTAACACTGCTTTTATCAATAATTTTACTTTGAGTGTTGAGGTGAATATAAAGACATGTTTTGGGACTGTCCTTGTTACAATGGTCACTTGGAAAGGAAGGAGTCTCCAGCCTCTTCAACTTAATACTCTCCTTAAATACAGTTATACCTAGGGGAGGTCTAATCAGATAGTGCTAACCTGGGCAGAGAGCTGTCTGCAACCTGATGAAGGGATAGGTCTAGGCTCATACTTTTATGAAAAGGAGAGTCCATTTTAAAGGAAACGTTATAAGGGGACCAAATCCTGGGGTGTTGGCAAGAAAGAAGCCCCTGACCCGAGCATATGCTTTAAGACCAGAGTTCTCCTGAAAAAATAATGGATGGAAATTTCATCCATTTAAAAATCTCTTTCTAAAAATTTCTTTTAAAAAATTTAAAAGAAAATTCTTTAAAACTCTCTTTTGGATTGCCTGTATTTTCTTTTCCTTAGGGAAGTTTCAAATCTTAAATCTACAGCAAACATGGCCAAGTCTACAGTCTGCACTATAAAGCAACGACAGGAAGCATTACAGTCTCCAACTTCCCCCTTTTCTATCTGTCTAAGTCCTTCTCACTCAGAGTTACAATTCCCCAGCCCCCAGTGCACCTTCAGCTCATGTTTGGTCCAACTTGCCATCCCACCCCTACACCTCCTACAATGGCAAAGACAAACAAAGAAATCTCAGGTATCTTTACAACACATCTGTCATCACATCCTAGTTGGAAACATTCTGTTCTGAGACAGGAAAGACTATACGACCTCAGATTAAATTCTCTGTATTTCAGTTTCTCATTAGCAGAATCTATGCTTCTCAGAAATGTTGCAAGATTTCTTTAAATTTTTATCAGAGAACAGCACATATAAACACATTATAAACCTCTAAACTATCTGATAAATGCTTCCCAAATACTTGATACTTCCTTTGTGCTTTAAAACAGTGCACTTAGTCTCTTCAGTCAAATGTAAGAGTAATAAATGTAAAATAATATGAAAACAGGCACTGCAAAAAGCCCCTGGCCTAATCCTACCTCCTGGCGTAACTCTGCCCAAATCAACCCAACCTGAGTAAGGCAGCTTCCCAACAGCCTACTCAGGGTTGAATCACTGCTGCAGAGCAGGTGCTAAGGACTGATGGAAGAGGTGACTTCCCTACAATGCAGATGAAGACGACAGACTTGCTCAGAGGGACATGCAAATCCGTGAACAGAACAGGATTAGAACCCAAACCAACAGGCCAATTTTTTGTTTAATTTTAAAGTCAGGGGCTTCCCTAGTGGTGCAGTGGTTAAGAATCTGCCTGCCAATGCAAGGGACACGGGTTCAAGTCCTGGTCTGGGAAGATCCCACATGCCGCGGAGCAACTAAGCCCGTGAGCCACGACTACTGAGCCTGCGCTCTAGAGCCTATGAGCTACAACTACTGAGCCCACGTGCTACAACTACTGAAGCCTGCACGCCTAGAGCCCATGCTCTGCACAAGAGAAGCCACTTCTCATTGCCTTCTCGAGGCAATGAGAAGCCCACGCACCTCAACGAAGAGTAGCCCCTACTTGCTGCAACTACAGATAGCCCATGCGCATCAACAAAGACCCAATGCAGCCAGAAATAAATAAATAAAATAATAAAGTCAGTAGTAATTTTAATTAGATACAGTGTTCTTGACAAGTTTACATGGCTTCTTCTAGTTTTAAATGATTGATATTCAGTTTGTTTTCACAAAAGCATTTAAAGAAAATTTCAATTTGTCATTGTGAAGATTAGGTCAAATGTAAGAATATACCATATTTTTTGGTTACTACATTTTAACTCAAAAGAATATATAATATTAGGACTTCCCTGGTGGCGCAATGGTTAAGAATCCGCCTGTCAATGCAGGGGACACGGGTTTGAGCCCTGGTCCGGGAAGATCCCACATGCTGCGGAGTAACTAAGCCCGTGCGCCGCAACTACTGAGCCTGCACTCTAGAGCCTGCAAGCCACAACTACTGAGCCCACGTGCTGCAACTACTGAAGCCCGCGCACTCTAGGGCCTGTGTGCCACAACTACTGAGCCCGCGTGCTGCAACTACTGAAGCCCGCTCCTAGAACCCATGCTCCACAACAGGAGAAGCCACCGCAATGAGAAGCCCGTGCACCGCAACGAAGAGTAGCCCCCCTCGCCGCAACCAGAGAAAGCCCGCATGCAGCAACGAAGACCCAACGCAGCCAAAACTAAAAAAAATAAAGAATAAATGTTAAATTTCCCCCAAAATAAAATAGATAGGAGCTGTACAGCAAAGGCTGGACAGATTACCTAGCAACCATAGCACCCCAAAATTACTGAGCATTTGGAGTGTGCCAAGCATTGAGATAAATTCTTGACATTCATTATTTCACTTGACTCTCACAACAACCTCATAAAGTAGATTCTACTAAATTACCAATTCAGAAATTTAGTATTAGAGAAGGACATTATGAACAAGGTCACATGCCTAGAAGTGTCACATTTGGGAAAACAATCCAGGTAGGCCGGCACCAGAATCCATGTTACATATACCTTATTAAATGTGAAAGAAAGACCAACATCATCCATCAAATTGACATGTGTATTTATTGCACAAATATCCCCTAGAACTGGGAGGTTATTATAATACAGGCGTACATTTGAGAAATGTATACAGAACAAGGAACAAGTATTTACATTTTACATCTCCCACCATCTAAATAACTTAAAGCATAACAATCTCATAAGACATCTACCAGAAGTAGGCATTGTGTAAAATCTGTTTTTTTTTTTTAAAGTGATCATCCCCAGTGTATGCCAACTGCAACAAAATGAAATCTGTGCTAGTATGTTTATTGCACTTAACATTTTCAAACTCAAAATTAAGACATATTAATAAAAGTCAGGAATATTTAAAATCAAACCAATTAGTTTACATACAGGAAAAATTAGTTTTAAATCTATAATGTAAAAGATCCCTTTTTCATCTCCTGTTGCAACAAACAGGTTTTTAAAATGTGTAACATATATCTGTCTGTACCATAAGAAGTTGAAAAAAATTATCTTGAACAAGCCAAAAATTCCTTTCACATTCATCATAATGATCACACTTTAAAGAAGTAGCAGCTCATTCCTTGGGCTTTGTGTAATGCAAGAATGACTATGACGAAGGAGCAGAAATTACAGAAGGATTGCAAATTATAAAGCTCAGGAATCCTATAAGGATTGATGATTCTATAAGAAACTATAGGCCTTTTCCTTTCAAGCAAAGCTTAGTTTTAAGAATTACAGTAGCATGAGCCATCCATTTATTGAAGAGTAGATTTCCTAAATGGTAATTTATTAGAGATTTCAAATAGATAGGACTGTGAATAGTTCAACGATTAATTTAAACAATAACACACACAAAAAAGACACTACCTGCTACATATCCTGAACTACAATTAAAAAAAAAAATGTACAGTGGCCACAGATGATCTTTTCTATATTCTGAATTCTGCTAAAGAGATTGATTCATAAAATTCCAAACAACAGATGAGAGAAGAACTTCATTAATGAATAGACTAAAAAAATTAAGCTAACGAAAATATATCCATAAACACTCTTTGACAGCAAGTCATCCATGGAAGACTCTGGTACTAACTGGGACCAGCTGATAGGACACAGGGGCCAAAGTGATTGCAAGCACACCAGTTTCAGGTTTACATTCCATTAAAATAACCATTTCTTCTTAGTCTAGCTGGAGATTAGAGTAAGACAAAATGTGACCCAATGCTATAAATTCAAGGTCAAAGACTAAATAAACCACAGAAATCTTCCTTAATTATTGAAAACTTTAATAGCAAGAACAGATGCATTATAGACAAAATGTACCTAGAAACAGAATGAGCAAGTGGTTTTCTGTTTTAAGCTAATCAACTAATTATGATGAAAATAGTTCATGAAAGCACAAACCAGCTTCACTTCTAGCATTAAAAGCATCTTAGACCAGATAAGTAAAGGATAAACTATAATGTAGTATTTCAAGTAAACTGAGGTAGTAGAGCATAATGAAAACTTTATCTACCCATCTTTCTATTTACATTACTTACAAGAGTTTGGTTCCATATTAGCCTTTCTCACAAGCAACACTCTACGATATATACAAAAACAGTAACAACTGAAAAGTTGAAATCTTTGAAAAAAAATTAGCTTTTGGAAGAGAGGAGCTATTAGAGAAAAAAAATAATCTTAAGAGTTAATGAGTTCTTTTAGTGTAAATTGAATATTATGAAGCAGTGAAACAAATATTCAGTTCCTATGGGTTCAAGAAGGGCTGATACCGAAACCAAGGGCCTCGGCTACCTGAGCACTTTTAAAGAAAATAGTATTATTTCTGCCAATGCTTTGGTGCAATTTTTAATCCTAATTTTAATTTATTAAATTAAATGCAAATACGTAAATATTAACATTTATAAGAATTAGCTTATACTTATAAACAAAACAAATGGTATAAAGTAGTATTCTTATTTTGGGAATCTATATTCCTCAGCCTTAAAAAAAGATTGGCTTTACTTATATTTTAGGGTGTGTAAAACAGAAAAATCACCAGAAAGTAATATTTCAACATTATATACAATTAATCCTAGTTGAAAATATATTTTTTAAAAAGACATGTTTACCAATCTTGTATTTCTACCTCTGCTTTTTTAAAAAATAGATACATATGTACACTTGGGTGGATAACATAACACAGATTTATACGCTTTACTCTGTTTATTCTAATTAACAAGCTGTTTAAAATACTTTGAGAAATACCCAGAAATTAGCTATTTTGAATTGAAAAACAAAAAAACACAAATAAAGTTCCATAGATCTTTGTACCTTAGAAATAAAGAATTAAAACTAATGAAATGACTCTTTCTGAGCCATTTAATCATGAGATATCCATTCCTCCTACTTATGGGTTGTGGCAAGACTGTAGTGATCATAATGAAATTCCTCAATGTTATTCATTTTGTAGAAACGTCGAAGTTACACTTTGGCTTATTCAAATGCTTTCCCCCCAAATGCTGTTTTTAGTTTCACCTGGTTAAAAATCTGCCACCATCCAGAAGTCCAATCAAAATGAAAAAGCCATCCAGTGATGACACAATATGCACTGCAATGCAGAATACCCACCCAGGTGACTGACTCATTCAGATGAAGGTCTGACAGAGAAAAAAAATTGCCATAAATGCATGTTGTGACTGCTTCCTTTGTTTCTACTTAACTTTCCACCACAGTTAATTTCCAACAGCCTTTCTGTTAAAGTAGTATCTGAGCAACATATGGAGAGTGAGTGCTTGCTACAGCAGCCAGAAGAGGAAGATCACTGGATTCAATCCTGAAATTAAAAAAAAAAAAAAAAATCTCAGTTCAGGTTTACTCCTACAAGCAATGACTGCTATCTATAAAGTCACTATACATCTCCACACAGGAGCTTGGCCACCCTGGCCAAAAGGAAAAGGGTAAGAGAACTGAAGACAATGAAAATTAGAAATTTTTCAGTAAGTAAAAACCGTAACTAAAGATTTTTAAAAAAGAATGTCTCTGAAACCCAACAGTAACAAAGTCACGAATGCAGGAAACCATCTCACTGATCTGCTGATGGACCATGCATCAGGGCAAGGGATAATGTCTAAGAAATACTATATAGAGACTTCACTGGTGGCGCAGTGGTTAAGAAGCCACCTGCCAATGCAGGGGACACAGGTTCGAGCCGTGGTCCGGGAAGATCCCACATACTGCAGAGCAACTAAGCCTGTGCGCCACAACTACTGAGCCCACGTGCCACAACTGCTGAAGCCTGCATGCCTAGAGCCCGTGCTCCACAACAAAGAGAAGCCACCGTACTGAGAAGCCCGCTCACCACAATGAAGAGTACCCCTGCTTGCTGAAACTAGAGAAAGCCCGTGCCCAGCAACGAAGACCCAATGCAGCCAAAAATAAAATAAATAAATGTATTTTAAAAAAAGAAATATTATATAGTATAATAACAGAATAATAGTGTGCAGCCATATTGTTTTGGATACAAATGTTTCTATAATAAGATTTACTGGGAAGACATAATGGAAGCCTCTTAAAAATACAACCTACCACAAATAACTTATAGGAAAAGAAAAATGGCCAATAAATATCAAAATAAGTTATGTAGACACACTCCTAGTTAGAGAATAAATCTGAATAAAATCAGATTTCATTTTTCAGCTAGTAGCTTGGCAAAGATTAAAAAGTTTGGTAATAAATAGCAGTAAGAAGAGTGTGCTTCCCACTGTTCGTGAAAATTTATTCTGGTACTTTCTGGATAGCATTTACTATTACCTGTCAAAATATCAACAATTTAATCACCTATGCCCTTTAATTCAAAAACTCTACATCAAAGAATTTATCCTATAAACCTCAAAGGTTTATATTTATTCCAGCATTGATTTGTAACAGCAAAAAACTGAAAATAAATTCCACCATATAATGGAATGCAATACAGCCATTAAAAATGATATAGGGGGGCTTCCCTGGTGGCGCAGTGGTTGGGAGTCTGCCTGCCAATGCAGGGGACACGGGTTCGGGCCCTGGTCTGGGAGGATCCCGCGTGCCGCGGAGCGGCTGGGCCCGTGAGCCACGGCTACTGAGCCTGCGCTTCTGGAGCCTGTGCTCCGCAACGGGAGAGGCCGCGACGGTGGGGGGCCCGCGCACCGCGATGAGGAGTGGCCCCCGCTTGCCGCGACTGGAGGGGGCCCTCGCGCGGAGACGAAGACCCAACACACCCAAAAATCAATCAATCAATCAATAAATTTATAAAAAAAAAAAAAAAAAAAAAAATGATATAGGGCTTCCCTGGTGGCGCAGTGGTTGAGAATCTGCCTGCTAATGCAGGGGACACGGGTTTGAGCCCTGGTCTGGGAAGATCCCACATGCCATGGAGCAACTAGGCCCGTGAGCCACAACTACTGAGCCTGTGCGTCTGGAGCCTGTGCTCCGCAACGGGAGAGGCCATGACAGTGAGAGGCCCGCGCACCACGATGAAGAGTGGCCCCCACTCGCCACAACTGGAGAAAACCCTCGCACAGAAACGAAGACCCAACACAGCCAAAAATAAATAAATAAATAAATTTATGAAAAAAAAAATGATATAGATCAGTATGTGTGGTATGTGCTTAAATGAACAAACATTCAAGATACATTAAAAGGCAAGCTACACAAAGATATATAGAGTACAAACTAATTTATATTTTTAACCCTACACATTTAAAAATTCTGTAAGAAGAAACAATCCATTAACTGTGTTTGATTGAGGACTGGAAGTTGAGGAAAAGACGATACAACTTACTTTTCACTTTATGCCAAAATGCACTGAAACTTTCATTATATGACATTACTTTAAAAATTAGTTTAAATTTTCTAAAAATAAAGGCATTACATGCAGAGAATCATCTATTTCCAATCTGGATAATAAGCAATAACATTAATGAAAGAATTTAATTTGGTTTCAGACATACAGTAGCAACTCGATGTTGGCTCTTGCTCCCTTCATAAAAGCTGAAATTAGACATAAGTTCTAGCTTGTTTTAATTTATTCAACCAGCATTTCAAGAAATAATTTTCACACACACACACACACAAAGTGGACATAGAACATAGGGAAAGTGACCACAGAACATAATGAAAGGGGCTATACTATGCCTCTCGCCAATTTCCTGTTTGTCCTTCAGTTAGCATTTTAGATAACTAGCTTCTTCACAGGAATAACTTCAGAGTATAAAGACATAATATATAGATAATGGGGAAGGAGTAATAATATGTAGATAATATACCATCATCCATAGAGTGCCATTACTTCAATCAGATCATTTGGATGGCCGGGCAGATGCTGGGAATGATGAGTTTACAACATATTTAATAAATAAAAATGAATACTTACTTATTTTTTTCTAATGCAAAAATTTAGACTTTAATTCATTTTTATTCGACTATATTCTCAACCTACTGTAATTGCACAAGGGACAGTGCATTTCAGATCAGTGTAGGACAGGGTTCTGCTTTTATATTGTATACAACAGGGGTCCCCAACCCCCGGGCCGTGGACTGGTACTAGTCTGTGGCCTGTTAGGAACCAGGCCGCAGAGCAGGAGGTGAGCGGCAGGCAAGCGAGCAAAGCTTCATGAGCCGCTCCCCATCACTTGCATTACTGCCTAAGTCATTCCCCACACCCCGTTGGTGGAAAAATTGTCTTCCACGAAACCGGTCCCTGGTGCCAAAAAGGTTGGGGACCGCTGGTATAGAACAACCCAGCTGATAACAGTATACAGCTTCTAACAAGACAAAAAACTTAAAAAGAAAAAAGGCAATTCTGAGCAATATTCCTTGCCTAAATAAACACAGTGCAACAAGAGAGCAAAGCTGGAAAAGGAATCAGGAACATACCCTAAAACCACTCCCAGCTCCTTGACATGAACACGCATCTGCCCCCTCAGGTACTCAGACAGCATTTTGCTCTTGAAGTATAATTCCTGTAACCGGTCTTCAAGATGCATTACACACTGCAGTTAGGAGGGAAACAAGAATCAAGTCAGAAAATGCACAACTCTTAAGTAATGCAAATTCCAAAGCATCACGTTTTAAAAATTCTATTTAGGTATTCCAACATAAACTAAAACTTGGAGCACATTTTTATTTTTATTTTTTGAATTTTACTTATTTTTTATACAGCAGGTTCTTAGTAGTTATCCATATTATACATATTAGTGTATATATGTCAGTCCCAGTCTCCCAATTCAGCCCAACCCCCACCCACCACCCCGCCCACCCCCGCTGAATCAATTTACACTCCCATCAACACTGCCAGAGGGCTCCCTTTTCTCCACACCCTCTCCAGCATTTGTTTGTAGATTTTCTGATGATGCCCATTCTAACTGGTGTGAGGTGATACCTCATTGTAGTTTTAATTTGCATTTCTCTAATAATTAGTGATGTTGAGCAGCTTTTCATGTGCTTCTTGGCCTTCTTTGCAGAAACGTCTATTTAGGTCTTCTGCCCATTTTTGGATTGGGTTGTTTGTTTCTTTAACGTTGAGCTGCATGAGCAGTTTATATATTTTGGACATTAATCCTTTGTCCGTTGATTTGTCTGCAAATATTTTCTCCCATTCTGAGGGTTGTCTTTTCATCCTTTGTAGTTTCCTTTGCTGTGGAAAACCTTTTAAGCTTAATTAAGTCCCATTTGTTTATTTTTGTTTTCATTTCTTACTCTAGGAGGTGGGTCAAAAAATATCTTGCTGTGGTTTATGTCAAAGAGTGTTCTTCCTATGTTTTACTCTAAGAGTTTTATAGTGTCCGGTCTTACATTTAGGTCTCAAATCCATTTTGAGTTTATTTTTGTGTATGGTGTTAGGGAGTGTTCTAATGTCACTCTTTTACATGTAGCTGTCCAGTTCTCCCAGCACCACTTACTGAAGAGACTGTCTTTTCTCCGTTGTATATCCTTGCCTCCTTTGTCATAGATTAGTTGACCATAGGTGCGTGGGTTTATCTCTGGACTTTCTATCCTGTTCCTTGGATCTGTATTTCTGTTTTTGTGCCAGTACCATATTGTCTTGATTACTGTAGCTTTGTAGTATAGTCTGAAGTCTGTAAGCCTGATTCCTCCAGCTGCGTTTTTTTCCCTCAAGACTGCTTCGGCTATTCAGGGTCTTTTGTGTCTCCACACAAATTTTAAGATTTAGTGTTCTAGTTCTATAAAAAACTGCCATTGCTAATTTGATAGGGATTGCACTGAATCTGTAGATTGCTTTGGGTAGTACAGTCATTTTCACAATATTGATTCTTCCAGTCAAAGAACATGGTATGTATCTCCATCTGTTTGTATCATCTTTAATTTCTCTCATCAGTGTCTTATAGTTTTCTGCATACAAGTCTTTTGTCTCCCTAGGTAGGTTTATTCCTAGGTATTTTATTCTTTTTGTTGCAATGGTAAATGGAAGTGTTTTCTTAATTTCTCTTTCAGATTTTTCATCACTAGCGTATAGGAATGCAAGAGATTTCTGTGCATTAATTTTGTATCCTGCAACTTTACCAAATTCATTGATTAGCTCTAGTAGTTTTCTGGTGGCATCTTTAGGATTCTTTATGTATAGTATCATGTCATCTGCAGTGACAGTTTCACTTCTTCTTTTCCAATTTGTATTCCTTTTATTTCTTTTGCTTCTCTGATTGCCGTGGCTAGGACTTCCAAAACTATGTTGAAAAATAGTGGTGAGAGTGGACTTCCTTGTCTGGTTCCTGATCTTAGAGGAAATGCTTTGAGTTTTTCACCATTGAGAATGATGTTGTCTGTGGGTTTGTCGTATATGGCCTTTATTATGTTGAGGTAGGTTCCCTCTATGCTCTTTCTGGAGAGTTTTCGTCATAAATGGGTGTTGAATTTTGTCAAAAGCTTTTTCTGCATCTATTGAGATGATCATATGGTTTGATCATATTCAATTTGTTAATATGGTATATCACATTGATTGATTTGCGTATATTGGAGAATCATTACATTCCTGGGATAAATCCCACTTCCTCATGGTATATGATCCTTTTTTTTTTTTAAGTTTTGTCTTTTTTTTTAAAAAAAATTTATTTATTTGTTTATTTATTTTTGGCTGTGTTGGGTCTTCGTTTCTGTGCGACGGCTTTCTCTAGTTGCGGCAAGCAGGGGCCACTCTTCATCGCAGTGCGTGGGCCTCTCACTATCGCGGCCTCTCTTGTTGCGGAGCACAGGCTCCAAACGCGCAGGCTCAGTAGTTGTGGCTCACAGGCCTAGTTGCTCCGCGGCATGTGGGATCTTCCCAGACCAGGGCTCGAACCAGTGTCCCCTGCATTAGCAGGCAGATTCTCAACCACTGTGCCACCAGGGAAGCCCTATATGATACTTCTAACGTGTTGTTGGATTCTGTTTGCTAGTATTTTGTTGAGGATTTTTGCATCTATATTCATCAGTGATATTGGTCTGTAATTTTTTTTTGTAGTATCTTTGTCTGGTTTTGGTGCCAGGGTGATGGTGGCCCCATAGAATGAGTTTGGGAGTGTTCCTTCCTCTGCAATTTTTTGGAAGAGTTTGAGAAGGATGGGTGTTAGCTCTTCTCCAAATGTTTGATAGAATTCACCTGTGAAGCCATCTGGTACTGGACTTTTGTTTGTTAGAAGATTTTTAATCACAGTTTCAATTTCATTACTTGTGATTGGTCTGTTCATATTTTCTATTTCTTCCTGGTTCAGTCTTGGGATGTTATACTTTTCTAAGAATTTGTCCATTTCTTCCAGGTTGTCCATTTTATTGGCATAGAGTTGCTTGTAGTAGTCTCTTAGGATGCTTTGTATTTCTGCAGTGTCTGTTGTAACTTCTCCTTTTTCATTTCTAATTTTATTGATTTCAGTCCTCTCCCTCTTTTTCTTGACGAGTCTGGCTAATGGTTTATCAATTTTATCTTCTCAAAGAACCAGCTTTTAGTTTTATTGATCTTTGCTATTGTTTTCTTTGTTTCATTTTCATTTATTTCTGCTCTGATCTTTATGATTTCTTTCCTTCTACTACCTTTGGGTTTTGTTTGTTATTCTTTCTCTAGTTCTTTTAGGTGTAAGTTTAGATTGTTTGAGATTTTTCTTGTTTCTTGAGGTAGGCTTGTATAGCTATAAACTTCCCTCTTAGAACTGCTTCTGCTGCATCCCATAGGTTTTGGATCGTCGTGTTTTCATTGTCATTTGTCTCTAGGTATTCTTTGATTTCCTCTTTGATTTCTTCAGTGATCTCTTGGTTATTTAGTAACGTATTGTTTAGCCTTCCAATGTTTGTGTTTTTTACGTTTTTTTCCCTGTAACTGATTTCTAATCTCATAGCATTGTGGTCAGAAAAGATGCTTGATATGATTTCAATTTTCTTAAATTTACTAAGGCTTGATTTGTGACCCAAGATGTGATCTATCCTGGAGAATGTTCCGTGCGCACTTGAGAAGAAAGTGTAATCTGCTGTTTTTGGATGGAATGTCCTATAAATATCAATTAAATCTATCTGGTCTACTGTGTCATTTAAAGCTCGTGTTTCCTTATTTTCTGTTTAGATGATCTGTCCATTGGTGTAAGTGAGGTGTTAAAGTCCCCCATTATTACTGTGTTACTGTCGATTACCTCTTTTATAGCTGTTAGCAGTTGCCTTATGTATTGAGGTGCTCCTATGTTGGGTGCATATATATTTATAATTGTTGTATCCTCTTCTTGGATTGATCCCTTGATCATTATGTAGTGTCCTTCCCTGTCTCTTGTAACATTCTTTATTTTAAAGTCTATTTTGTCTCATATGAGTATTGCAACTCAAGCTTTCTTTGATTTCCATTTGTATGGAATATCTTTTTCCATCCCCTCACTTTCAGCCTGTATGTGTCCCTAGGTCTGAAGTGGGTCCCTTGTAGACAGCATATATATGGGTCTTGTTTTTGTATCCATTCAGTGAGCCTGCATCTTTTGGTTGGAGCATTTAATCCATTCACGTTTAAGGTAATTATCGTTATGTATGTTCCTACTACCATTTTCTTAATTGTTTTGGGTTTGTTTTTGTAGGTCCTTTTCTTCTCTTGTGTTTCCCACTTAGAGAAGTTCCTTTAGCATTTGTTGTACAGCTGGTTTGGTGGTGCTGAATTCTCTTAGCTTTTGCTTGTCTGTAAAGCTTTTGATTTCTCCATTGAATCTGAATGAGATCCTTGCCGGGTAGAGTAATCTTGGTTGTAGGTTCTTCCCTTTCATCACTTTAAACATGTCATGCCACTCCCTTCTGGCTTGTAGAGTTTCTGCTGAGAAATCAGCTCTTAACCTTATGGAAGATCCCTTGTATGTTGTCATTTTTCCCTTGCTGCTTTTAATAAGTTTTCTTTGTCTTTAATTTTTCCCAATTTCATTACTATGTGTCTCAGCATGTTTCTCCTTGGGTTTATCCTGTGTGGAACTCTCTGTGCTTCCTGGACTTGGGTGGCTCTTTCCTTTCCCATGTTAGGGAAGTTTTCGACTATAATCTCTTCAAATATTTTCTCGGGTCCTTTCTCTCTCTCTTCTCCTTCTGGGACCCCTATAATGCGAATGTTGTTGTGTCTAATGTTGTCCCAGAGGTCTCTTAGGTTGTCTTCATTTCTTTTCATTCTTTTTTCTTTATTCTGTTCTGCAGCAGTGAATTCCACCATTCTGTCTTCCAGGTCACTTATCCGTTCTTCTGCCTCAGTTATTCTGCTATTAATTCCTTCTAGGGTATTTTTCATTTCAGTTATTGTATTGTTCATCTCTGTTTGTTTGTTCAATTCTTCTAGGTCTTTGTTAAACACTTCTTGCATCTTCTAGATCTTTGCCTCCATTCTTTTTCCGAGGTCCTGGATCATCTTCACTATCATTATTCTGAATTCTTTTTCTGGAAGGTGGTCTATCTCCACTTCATTTAGTTGTTTTTCTGGGGTTTTATCTTGTTCCTTCATCTGGTACATAGCCCTCTGACTTTTCATCTTGTCTATCTTTCTGTGAATATGGCGTTTGTTCCACAGGCTGCAGGACTGTAGTTCTTCTTGCTTCTGCTGTCTGCCCTCTGGAGCACATTTTTAAAGCATGCAATTTTAGCTAAAGGAGTGTAAACCTTCTCTAGCTCATATCAAAGATTTAGATTCTCCAGTTAGTTTTTAATGTGGTAAATTACACATAGTATACAATTTACTATTTTACATATAAAAGTTACCATTTTAAACACTTAAGTGTTCAACTGAGAGGCATTAAGTACATTCAAAATGTTGTGCAAGTATCACCACTACCCATATCCAGAACTTTAAAAAATAAGTTTTTATTCCAAATTTGATAAATAAAACACTCAAATTAATACATCACAAATGTATTTAAATTGGAAAGGCTGCACATTCCTGTGAAGAGCAAAAGAAAAAAACTTTGCAACAGCTCACAGAGAGTGCTCTATAGGCCTTACTAGAAATGTTTCTAAGCTGGAATATTAAAAACGAAAACATATACATTTTGTTTATTGTCAATTAACTTGCTCAATTCACTAAAATAGGTGATTTTTCATGTGAATGGATGATATATATGTATGAAGAAACAGCAAGAGGTGCAGGTTGTAAAACACTAAATTCTTGCACAGTATTTCTTCCCAATGAAAACCAGCTGCTGTTAAAGCTTCTAAAAAAAACACATTTTCTTTTTCTTCAGAAAAAACAATTGAATGTATTTCTTGGCATACATTGTTTGTGGTGTATATTTTGTGGTATAATGCTCACGTAGGCTGAAAATACCTTAAGTGAAAAAAATCCTATGAAACATGCTTATAATAAAATTCATCCATATATATATACACACACACACACACAAAATTTACCACACTACCCATTTTTAGGTATACAATTCAATGGCGTTTAAGTACATTCGTAATGCTGTGCACCATCATCACTATCCACGTCCAGAACTTTTTTTCATTATCACAAATAGAAACTCTGTACCCAGTATACAGTAACCCTTCATGCCCTCCTTCCCACCACCCCTGGTAACCTCTATCTACTTTCTGTTTCTATGAATGTGCCTATTCTAGATACCTAATGTAAGTGGGACCACACAATATCTGTCCTTTTGTATTCTGCTTATTTCACTTACTGTAACATTCCATCCATGTTGTATCATGTATCAGAATATCATTCCTCTAGGTCGTCACAAAGCACCGAGCTGATCTCCCTGTGCTACGCAGCAGCTTCCCACTAGCCATCCATTTTACATTTGGTAGTGTATATATGTCAGTGCTACTCTCCCACTTCATCCCAGCTTCCCCTTCCCCCATGCCCCCGTGCCCTCAAGTCCATTCTCTATATCTGTGTCTTTATTCCTGCCCTGCCAAGGTTCATTGGTACCACTTTTTAAAATTCCATATATATGCATTAGCATACGGTATTTGTTTTTCTCTTTCTGACGGGATATGGGGATATACGTATACATATAGCTGATTCACTTTGTTGTACAACAGAAACTAACACAACATTGTAAAGCATTTATACTCCAATAAAGATGTGAAGAAAAATAAAATAAAACTAAGACCCACCAGGGACAGGCCTGGTAATATGTATATTTAAAAAAAAAAAAGAATTTCATTCCTCTTTATGGCTGAAGTATTCCATTCTATGTATTACACGTCATTTGTTGATGGACATGAGTTGTTTCCAATTTTGTCTACTGCAAGTTAATACTGCTGTAAAAATTACCATACAATTGTCCCAGTCGCTGCTTTCAGTTATTTTGATTATAAACCTAGAAGAAGACTTGTTGGACCACATGACAATGCAATGTTAAACTTTTTGAGGAACTGCCAAACTGTTTTCCATAGCAGCTGCAGCATTTTAGATTCCCACCAGCAACGCACAAGGGTTCCAATTTCTCCGCATCCAATACTTGTTATTTTCAGGGTTTGTTTGATCAAATCCATCCTTATCGGTGTGAAGTGGTACCTCACTGTGGTTTTGATTTGCATTTTCCTAATGACTAATGGATGTTGAACACTCTCTCATGTGCTTATTAACTATTCGTATACCTTCTTTAGAGAAATGTCTACTCAAGTCCTCTGCCTATTTTTTGAGTTGTTTCTTTTTAACATCTTTATTGGAGTATAATTGCTTTACAATGGTGTGTTAGTTTCTGCTTTATAACAAAGTGAATCAGCTATACATATACATATATCCCCATATCTCCTCCTTCTTGCGTCTCCCTCCCAACCTCCCTATCCCACCCCTCTAGGTGGTTACAAACCACTGAGCTGATCTCCCTGTGCTATGCAGCTGCTTCCCACTAGCTATCTATTTTACGTTTGGTAGTGTATATGTGTCCATGCCACTCTCTCACTTTGTCACAGCTTCCCCTTCCCCCTCCCCATATCCTCAAGTCCATTCTCGAGTAGGTCTGTGTCTTTATTCCCGTCTTACCCCTAGGTTCTTCATGACCTTTTTTTTTTTTTTTCTCTCAGATTCCATATACATGTGTTAGCATATGGTATTTGTTTTTCTCTTTCTGACTTACTTCACTCCGTAGAACAGACTCTAGGTCCACCCACCTCACCACAAATAACTCAATTTCGTTTCTTTTTATGGCTGAGTAATATTCCATTGTATATATGTGCCACATCTTCTTTATCCATTCATCTGTTGATGGACACTTAGGTTGCTTCCATGTCCTGCCTATTGTAAATAGAGTTGCAATGAACACTGTGGTACATGACTCTTTTTGAATTATGGTTTTCTCAGGGTATATGCCCAGTAATGGGATTGCTGGGTCGTATGGTAGTTCTATTTGTAGTTTTATAAGGAACCTCCACAGTGGCTGTATCAATTTACATTCCCACCAACAGTGCAAGAGTGTTCCCTTTTCTCCACACCCTCTCCAGCATTTATTGTTTCTAGATTTTTTGATGATGGCCATTCTGGCCAGTGTGAGATGGTATCTCATTGTAGTTTTGATTTGCATTTCTCTGATGATTACTGATGTTGAGCATTCTTTCATGTGTTTGTTGGCAATCTGTATATCTTCTTTGAAGAAATGTCTACTTAGGTCTTTTGCCCATTTTTGGATTGGGTTGTTTGTTTCTTTGATATTGAGCTGCATGAGCTGCTTGTAAATTTTGGAGATTAATCGTTTGTCAGTTGCTTCATTTGCAAATATTTTCTCCCATTCTGAGGGTTGTCTTTTTGTCTTGTTTATGGTTTCCTTTGCTGTGCAAAAGCTTTTAGGTTTCATTAGGTCCCATTTGTTTATTTTTGTTTTTATTTCCATTTCTCTAGGAGGTGGGTCAAAAAGGATCTTGCTGTGATGTATGTCATAGAGTGTTCTGCTTATGTTTTTCTCTAAGAGTTTTATAGTGTCTGGCCTTACATTCTGAGTTTAATCCATTTTGAGTTTATTTTTGTGTATGGTGTTAGGGAGTGTTCTAATTTCATTCTTTTACATGTAGCTGTCCAGTTTTCCCAGCACCACTTATTGAAGAGGCTGTCTTTTCTCCATTGTATATTCTTGCCTCCTTTATCAAAGATAAGGTGACCATATGTGCGTGGGTTTATCTCTGGGCTTTCTATCCTGTTCCATTGATCTATATTTCTGTTTTTGTGCCAGTACCATACTGTCTTGATTACTGTAGCTTTGTAGCATAGTCTGAAGTCAGGGAGCCTGATTCCTCCAGCTCCGTTTTTCTTTCTCAAGACTGCTTTGGCTATTGTTGAGTTGTTTCTTCGCTGTTGTTGAATTGTAGGAGCTCTCTATGTATTCTGGATATCAATCTCTTTTCAGATATATGATTAGCAAATATTTTCTCCTGTTCTGTCAATTGTCTTTTCACTCTGTTGATAGTGTCCTTTGATACACAGAAGTTTTTAAGTTTGATGAAGTCCCAATTTATCTATTTTTCCCTTTATTGCCTGTGTTTTTGATGCCACTTCCAAGGAATCACTGCTAAATCCAATATCATGAAAATTATCCCCTATGTTTTCTTTAAAGAGTTTTATAGTTTTAGTACTTAAGCTTAGGTTTAAGTTTAGATTTAAGCTTGAGTTCATTTTTGTATATGGCATAAAGTAAGGGTCCAACTTCATTCTTTTGTATGTATATATCCAGTTTTCTCAGCATGATTTGTTGAAAAGACTCCTTTCCCCTTTGAAAAGTCTTGGCTTCCTTATCAAAAACCAATTGACCATATATGTGAGGGTTTATTTTGGGGATACTATATTCTATTCGTCTTTATGTCTGTCCTTATGCTAGTACCACACTGTTTTGATTACTGTCACTTTGTAGTAAGTTTTAAAATTAGGAGGTGTGAGTCCTCCAACTTCATCTCAGTACTATCATCTTAATAATACTAAGTCTCCCAAACCGTGACTATGAGATGTCTTTCATTTACTTATGTCTTTAATTTCTTTCAGAGATGTTTTCTAGTTTTCAGTGTACAAGTCTTTTGCCTCCTTGGTTAAATTTATTCCTAAGTAATTTATTCTTTTAATGCTATTGTTAGTGCTTTCTTAATTTCCTCTTCAAGATTGTTCATTCCTAGCTTATGGGAATGCAACTATCTTTGCATGCTGATTTATCTTGCATCTTTGCTGAATTCATCTATTAGCTCTATCAGGGTTTTTCTGGTGGAATCTTTAAGTTTTCTACATATAAGATCATATTTGCAAGCAGAGATAATTTCACTTCTTCCTTTCCAATTTGGATGCCTTTTGTTTCTTTTTCTTGCCTAACAGCTCTTGCTACGACTTTCCAATACTATGTTGAATAAAAGTGGTGAAGGTGAGCATCCATGTCTTGTCCCTGTTCTTAGGGGTAAAACTTTTAGTCTTTTACCACTGAGTATAATGTCGGCTGTGGGTTTGTCATATATGGCCTTTGTCATGTTGATCTACAAAGTTTTTAACTATGCTATATTATAGTTCTCCTAACAAGAAAAGGAAAGAATCTTGAAAGTTGGAAATGGTGTCTTCAGTAAGAGGTTACCAGTGTTATAAAGAGCGATCATCCAAAGTCCTAACACAACAATGAGGATATAGAATTCACTGGCATTCTGCACAGAGCTTAGGGATGTTGCATGGCCATACCTCACATGATACTAAGTAAGGCACTAAATTCTGGCTGCTGAAATCACAGACTATATATACACGTACACATCCGTTTCTGTCTTAGTCAGCTTGGGCTGCAACAACAAAGTACCAGAGACTCAGTGGCTTAAATAACAGAAAATTATTTTCTCACAGTTCTGGAGACTGGAAGTCTGAGATCAGATCAGGGTGCCAGCATGGCTGAGTGTCAGTGAGAACTCTCTTCCTGGCTAGTAGATGGCTGCCTTCTTCCTGCATCCTCACATGGTAGAGAGAGCACAATCTCTCTCTTCCTCTTCTTTTAAGGCCACTAATCCCATCATGAAGGCCCCACTCTAATGATCTAATCTAATCCTAATTAACTCCCAAAGGCCATCACACTGGGGAGTTATTGCTTCAACATATGGATTTTAGGGGAACACAAACATTCAGTCCATAACACCTTCTTTCAGGAAAACAATGATGAAGCTAACAGTAGTATTCAATGTAGGCACATACATAACAATAGGGTTAAGCTAGCTATCACAGTGCTCACAGTAATTCAAGCCTTACAGATACTTACAAAATTTGGAGACAAGTTATGCTTATAAAGCTGAAGAGTGGAATGAAGCAGATTGGAAACAAGACTGGAAACCAACACTTCCTTTCCCAATTTATTATCTGTCATTCGTCTCTGGCTACTGGCCACTTGAACAGTCCATTTATCCATATCTGCTATAATACAGACAGCTTCTGCTATTGGTTCATCCAATACTGGATGCTGGGGAAAAAAAGAAGACATCATCTTATGATAAATAAAGTTTTCAAAGATAATGTTAATGGGATGGGCAAGGAAGAGATACTAGACAAAAACAGAATAAAAGAATATGAAATTCTGAGAGCTACTGCCAAAGAATTCTTGATAGTGAAGAGTGAAATAGTAAAGTAACTCAATAACAAATACCCTGAGAAATCTTTCAGAAGTCATCATAGATAGAAATTCATTACCAGAACTTTGTATTCTTTAATCCAGAACTTGAATGTCACCAGTATTTTGATCATTCATTCATTCAACAAATTTACTGAGTGCCAACTACGTGCCAGGCAACTGAAAGAAAATGTTTTTACCTTGGAAGAGCTAAATATTTTAAAAATCGGTAGGAAATAAATTCACATGAAGAAGTCAATGATAACGTTCTGTGCTAACTACCCCATCCAGTCAGGCATTAATTTCCTTGAGCACCTCAGAGGCTATCCCTTGATTATCCCTTCCTGGCTACGTATGCCAGGTTTTTTCTGTTTTACAGATGTATATCCAGAGTATGGATATAACAGTTAAAAAGGAGACAAATAACAGGTACTAACATGTCTTTCCAGGATACATGCTTAAAAGGAAAAAAAAAAAAAAAAAAGTCACTACATACACACACATACACATTATAACCCAATTATGTTTTTAAAAATACAGGGGATTTCCCTAGTGGTCCAGTGGGTAAGACTCTGCGCTCCCAATGCAGGGGACCTGGGTTTGATCCCTGGTTGGGGAACTAGATGTCGCATGCATGGTGCAGCTAAGAGTCCAAATGCCACAACTAAGACCCACCACAGCCAAAATAAATAAATAAATATATTTTTAAAAATAATTAAAAAAAAAATTCAGATCTATATCTAAATGCATATGTATAGAAAAAAGAACGAAAATACTCAAATCAAACTATCATAAAGATCTTTGTGAAGAAGTATGGAATATTAAGAGTATGAAGAAGGATTTTTACTTTTTGCTTTGTATATATTGTTTAAATTTCTATCAGAAGCATTCACCTAAAGGATACTTTTCTAATTAGAAAATTTAACACATAGTGAAAAAAAAATTTTTTAACTCACATATACAGATAAAAGGACCACAGGCATATGGCTGTGCCCTTGGTTTCCCACGGTTTACACACAAAGACCAAAAATGACAATTAAGTACACAGCACCACCATAAGAAAGAGATGCTCAATACTTTAATTTTTTTCTATTTGGAAAGGTAAGGATTTCTTCACCACTGGACAAATGAATTAACAGCAATAAGACTGAAATATAAACTACAATCTTGAACCCAATGGCCTTTTTCCTTTATAACTTTTATTGTTACTAAAATTTCATAGCAAGAATGTTAAGTTTACTCCTGTATAAACCCAAGTTTGGCACCCCCAAAGGATATCCCTTTGCCCAGTTAATAACCACTTTGAATAAAGCTTTTTGCTCAATGCTAAGGAAACAAAGAGAAGGGAGCTCACAGTCTTATGAGGGCGATAAAAAGAAATACATGTGGCTATGAAAATACTTGTGTAATAGACAAAACAGTAACCAAGTGCTGCGGTACCAGAGGAGGGCAAAAGTGGGTTGTGTGTGACTGGGAGTTACACAGTGGAAGGGACATAGGGATATGACACTGAATAGGATGAATAGGATTCCTAGCAAAAAATGGGAGAGGAATATGGATAATTCTGTAAGAGGGAATATCATGAGAAGACTCGAAGATAGAAGTAGATGGATGTAACCAAATTTGTGAAAAATGATACTGAGAAGTGGGGAAGAAGAGAATGGCAAGTAAGAAGCGTGGAAAGATACATTGTGAAGACTTTCCATGGAACTCTAAACTTTATATTTGTTTTTATAAAATCGTACTTAAATATATCTTATTCAACTCTTAGCAAGGATGTAACATTTTTCTATTCATCAACTTCATTACTGAAACATAATTTTGGAAATGGTATATACACCTAAAGATGTAAGGTATATCTTACTTTTTTAAGAAACAATAGTGAATATATATTTAACATAACTACCTCTGTGGTTATAAAAGAAAAATAATACAGGAGATATGATCAAATAATTAAAGTGGAAAACAAACTGTTAAAGGAAGATACTACTTTCAAAAGCAGTGGGCATCTTTAGGAGATGAGAATTATGATGGGTGTTCATCTACTATCCTCACAAGGAAATGTCTAAACCGATAATGGGGAAACTGCTATGAAATATACCTTTTATTTTCAAGGGTTAAAAAACCACTTTAGAAATTAACTTTATAGCTCCTCAATCAAAAGTCAAGTGGCTAAGATTTTAAAAGCTATTTTTTTGGTAAGAAAAAGGAAAATGAGCCCACATCAGTAGTTTCCCAAGAAAGAAGGGTCTAAATCCCAAATTTGAGATTAGAAATAATCCAAATCAAACTCATTTTAGGAGTTGTTAAAGAAAAAAGGGGGCAGTGCCAGTCATTCATTCTGAAATTGCTTGTTTTCACACAGTGGATTATTATAAGCAATGTCCTAACTGGATAAAATTTCAATTTAACGAATTTCAGTCCTTTCGCTTCATCATCAACTTCTGGAAGAAACAGCCTACACCCCATGGGGGCATATTCTCAACTGACATATTATAGTAGTCTCCTCCACAATACTAAGTTTGTATCCAGCCTCAAATACTTCTGAGTCACAAAATAGGAAGTATATGAATGGGAATTCATATGAATCTAAAGTATGTGGATGGGAATTCATATGAATCTAAATTCAGTGAATCTAAAGCTTAATTTTTTTTAAACCTTTTTCTCTGAGTTCCATAACTTCTACAATACGAATGTATCCACAATCCTACCAGCCCTTTTTCTCTCCCAGGCATTTCCAGAATCTCAATACATAAACTCCCAAATCTCCTCTCTAGCAGATACTCCTAGATCTCCACCACATTACAAAACCTGATTTTTTCAGTTGCCTTCTAGGCATTCAAACATGGCCTTGCAGAATGCACTTTTAAACTCAAAATGTACCAAATCAACTTCAGTGTACCTTCCTCAAAACTAGCCAGTTTTCTTCAGTTATCTTTTTTTTAAAAGAAGAGAGCGAACCCCACTGTTGTAAAGGGAACAGGTTTTAGGGACATTACAAACTGCTGTTCAAACTAGTATTGTCTTTTGGAGAAGAAACTACAAAACATGCAACAAGAACATGAAAATACTTCTAAGCTTAAAAACTGGCCAGTAACTTCATTTCTGGGAATCTAGCCTAAAGAAATCATCTTAAATTCATAAAACACAGCAAGAGTATCAGTGTTATTTTTAACAATAAAACGAAGAAAAGTTGTTTTAAAAGTTGAGCAACAGAGAATAGAGAACACAGAAGTAAACCTATGTATATATGTTCAATTAACTTATGACAAAGGACCCAAGAATATACAATGGAGGAAGGACAGTTTCTTCAATAAATGGTGCTTAAAAAACTGAACAGCGACTTCCCTTGTGGCACAGTGGTTAAGAAGCTGCCTGCCAATGCAGGGGACACGGGTTTGAGCCCTGGTCTGGGAAGATCCCACATGCCGTGGAGCACCTAAGCCCTTGCACCACAACTACTGAGCCTGCACTCTAGAGCCTGTGAGCCACAACTACTGAGCCTGTGTGCTGCAGCTACTGAAGCCTGCGCACCTAGAGCCCGTGCTCCGCAACAAGAGAAGCCACTGCAAGGAGGAGCCCGCGCACTGCAACAAAGAGTAGCCCCTGCTCGCCACAACTAGAGAAAGCCCGCGCGGAGCAACGAAGACCCAACACAGCCAAAAATAAATTAATTAATTAATAAATTTAAAAAAACAAAACTGAACAGCCACATTGCAAAAGAATGAAACTGGACCACTATCTTACACCATACACAGAAGTCAACTCATATGCTATATGAGTACTATATACCATGACCAAGTGGGTTTTTCCCTCCTAGGAATACAAGGATTGGATTAACATCTAAAAATCGATCAATGTAATCTATCACATTAACAGTTTAAAGAAGAAAAACTCACATGATCATTTCAATAGACACAGGAAAAGTATTTGACAAAACCCCACACTCATTCATGATTTAAGGGCGTGGGGGACAGAAAACTCAAAATACTAGGAATAGAAGGGAACTTTATCCACCTGATAAAGAGCATCTTATAAGAATCTAACAGCTAACATCATGCTTAATAATTAAAGGCTCAATGTTTTCCCCCTAAGAAAAGGAACAAGACAAGGATGTCCACTATCAGCACTTCAATGCAACATTGTACTGAAGGTTCTAGCCTGTACGATCAAGCAAGAAAAAGAAAAAGAGGCACCCAGACTGGAAAGGAAGATAACATGAGCCTGTATGTAGAAAATCTTAAAGAATCCACACAAAAAAACTATGAGAACTAATAAAAGAGCTCATCAAAGTGGCAGGATACAACAGCAATATACAAAAATCAATTGTACTATATACCAGCAATGAAAATTAATTCCATTCACATTTAAGCATTTGCAATATTTTGATATTATAAATAACCTAGTGATGAACATCTATGAATACACACAGTATTTTCTGATTTCCAATTTGATAGATTCCTGGAACTCTCTACTTGCTTTCACAATGACAGGTACAAACATGCAGGTTATTACATATAAAGGATTTAGAGAACAACAATTGTATTACACACTGAAGTGTGACCAAAAATAAGGCAATTTTGGGTTTTACTGGTTAACAGAGTTCATCCTAAATAAATTTAAGAGCAGTGAAGGTCACTTACCTGCACAGCATGAGACAAATCTGACACTAAACACTGACGGAGCCTCTCATCATTCCCAATTCCTTGAAGAACAAAGTCAGGCACGTAAGAAGAGCAGTAGCCACCCAGCAAGGACCTCCCAAAGTTGGCAATATTGGGCTGAACAGCACTCACTTCAATTAACTTTGACCTGCAAGAAAAGTTCCAAAAGAAGGCATACCTAATCAGTAATAAATATATTTTACCAACACACACACAAAAAATTGGACTCTACTAGTCCACATTTCCAGTACCACCATTCTTTACAAAATATACTAATAGTAAAATCATCCTTAAATAAAAACTGGCTTAAGGGCTCAATGAGACCACAAAATACTCCTTCCTATCCAAAAAAGGGTCTGATGGACAACTCTGTAATGAGGTGAACATAAATCTTTCATAACAGACTTTAGGAATGCTGTCCCTTGTGTATGTAACACATTCTTAATACAATCAAATTATGGAAACCACCATCCAAAACAAAGTATAAATAACTCACAAACCCGAAGCTTGGTATATAACATTTCTCATGTATGAATCTTTTCCTTGTATTCTTGACCAAGAGTATCCATTCTATACTTTCCTCTTATTTCCAAACTTATTTCTAACAGCTATTTCCTACCTTCTCTCAGTGATTACCTCTCCCTAGTTGCCAGGCTCAGCACAGGTCCTTTCTGGGCAGCATAACTCACTGCTAAATGAAAACTCCTAGGCAGTAAGCAATCTCCCACACACCAACATAACTTTTCTCTAATGCCTTCACAAAGCTTTTCTGGGGTAACTGTGGGGCTTAGCCTTTAATCCTTCTTATAAGTAGGAGCACGTGATAATAAAAGAGTATTTGTCCAGAACAATGGTCTCTTCTTTTATATTAGCTACTACCAACTTTCAGAGATGAGCTAAACAGAAGAATGGTACATATCTTTATAGGTTCTATAAAAGGCTAAAACTTTGTACTTACCCAGGAAAAGGTATCTCATCTTCTTCTGCCCAATCTTCTTGCTCTCCTCCATAATAACTGCTTACTTGTCTAGTCACATCATGACCTGTATCTTCACTTTCACTATCCCCAAGGGCACTATCTGAACTTTCATTTCTTGGAATGTCCCATTCAGCTCCCACAGCAACTTTTTTCTCTGAACTCTCTTTATCCCCATGGGGGACAAGAATGGAGAGTGTATCTCTTTGGTCTTGCTGAGGAAAGCAGGTTTTACATGAATCTTGGTGAACCGTTCCTACACATTTACAAAATTCATTGTTCTGTTTGCTATTTTTTGCATAAAATCTTTTTGAAAACTCTAACATACAGCAGTGTTCTTTACTGTCTGTACTTGTTTTAACTGGAATATCATCAATAGTCCTGGTTTCAATTGAATCATCATTAAAATATTCATCAAATAAGCTCATGCTTTCGGGGTCTGAATGATTCCAGCAGGGAAGTTCACAGGGCTCTCCAGATACCATGTTCGGTACATCAGGCTCTCCAGATTCAGTTGTTTGTGCAGTTTCTTGATGCTGATCAACAGCCCCTCTTTCTTCCTTCGGTGATTTGGTGTGATGCCTGGTAATCTGATCCACTACTGCCTGACTCCGGAGTTCAGTATCTGAGTCGGGTGACATAGAATCCCCAATCAAGAAAGTAACCTTTGTCTGGGTTGCCTCACAAGAAAATGCAGCTGTCACAAGTTTATCTGGAGGTTTTTTTTCCACAACCATTCCTGTGGATCTGAACACTTTACCTGTGTGATTACCTGAATCTAGCAATTCCTCACTCTGCCATGATTCCTCTGCAGGCTCTAAGCTTGACTTTGACAATGCACATCTGTCCACTGGAGCAGATCCTGTGCAAACAACTGTTTCTAACTTGGTGTCAAGGCAAGTTCTTAATTTATCTCTGCACTGTTTAACATCAACAGCATTTTCTTCTTGGCAGTCAGAAGAAGGAGAAACCATTCGGCACTCGTTTGAATTTCCTAGCAGCTCCTTAGAGCTGTTTTGAATATCTTCTCTCTCTTGTCGCAAAACATTCTCTATATTTTGCCCAAGGAGTGGACGACTGCAATATTTACAGTTACAGTTAGGAGTCCTTGTTTCTTCTGACTCTTTGAAGAGCAAACTGTTTTTGTTTCTATGCATTGTGATAAGCACATACTCAGATTCTTCGATTTCACCTTTCTCTAAAGTGGTAGTAATTACTGTGCCTGGCATAACAATGGCTTCATCGTCTCCATTTTCTAAAAGATGGGTTTCTTGAAGTTCAGAGCATCTTATGAAGTAAGTAAGAAAATAAAGCAGCCTCTGGACCATGTCTTGTCGTTTACCAACTACCACAGTCCTTGCTAACCGTACAGGAGAGCCAATAGCGCCATACAAGTCTCCTGAAATGGAAAAATCAGTTAATGGACACATCCTCTACTCATACTAAGCAGGCTATTTTCAATTATCAGAAACCTACTATTATTTTATGAGGGGTAGTTCAGATTTTACTCTTGGTTCCTTAATAGGTGAGTGATTATTCAGGACTAGGATGAGATGAATGGTCTTAACCAAAGAGAAAGGTGAATGGATGGGCTTTCTACCTTCCTCCTTAAGCAGATGCTAATAAGGTGCTGAAACCACAAGCAAACAGTCAGTTGTGAAAGTCACCAAGAACATGCTCTGTGCCAGTCCCCTTGCAGAGCACTTTATATGGGTGGAGAAGTACTGACTGAAGTATTATGTGCAAAAGCACATCTGCTGGGGACCAAGGAGAGGAAAGGAGTAGTAGTGAAATGGAACAGAGCTGAAGTAGTCACATCACACACTTAACCTTCCTTGATTTAAATCATATTCCTGAACTTCACCTGTTGCTGCCCTACCAAGGACCTCACATTAACTCCCGTGTTTTTAAAAACCCATTTTCCTTTCCATTCTATTCCCTAGAGGGTTGGGTACTCAGGATAGACCCAAAAGGGCAACACATTTAGCCTTGTGATTCATTTTCACTTCTGTTAGCCATATTACACATGAACAGCCATTACATTTAAAAAAGGAGGAGGGGGATTTAATTCAAGTTTTGCAAGTTGTCAGTATACACATTTAAAGAATCTCTATTTTTACTTTATAAGAACCCCACACTTTTTAAAGGAACAAACATAAATAGGTCTCAAATAATATACTACAGACTGTACTATGATAAATTTTCTCCTCTGGCTAAGAAACTGGCTCTAGTACCATCATGCCACTGTTCAAAACTACTCCCAAGGTTTCCACTAACAACCAAATAAATTGAAACTGCTTTGGTATGGTAAATGAGTCTTTCATGACTGGTTCCACCTCACTTTTCCAGGTTATCTTCTGATAGTTTCCCTATTTCATCTTTATTCACCCAAAGTCCCACTTAATCTGGATCCGTGAATGTGCTCAGCACTTTTAACACCTAGACCCCTTTACTCATGCTATGTACTTTCCCTTCCCTCTGTATCTCTGCCAGTCCAAAGTTTCCCACCCAAGCATCCTCCCTTGGACAAAAGTAAACTTCCCTAATTGAACTCCCACTGAACTTGTCATTTCTTATAGTTCCTATTTGAATTATCATTACTGTCCACATATACTTTACCTACAGTATAAGACTGTCACTTCTTAAAGGCAAGGACTAGATATCATTCATCTTTATACCCTCCAGGGTTCTTTGCACAGAGCCTTAGATATATTGTGCATTCAATAAATGACTGTAGAATTGAAAACAGATTTGAAATGTTCAAATTAAAAAAAAAAAACTACTGAATTACTTGGTTTGAAAAAAGGTAAGTTAATATTCATACAATGAAATACTACTTAGCATTAAAAAGGAATGAACTATTAATACATACAACATAGGTGAATCTCAAAATAATTATGTTGAATGAAAGAACTCAGACGAAACAAAAGCACTTAGTGTATGATTCCATCTATATATAGGTCTAGAATATGCAAACTAATCTACAGTGACAGAAAGCAGACCAGTGGCTACCTGAGTATAAGGAACAGTGAACAGGCAGAGTAGGGAGGAATAGGAGGGAGGGATTACAAAGGGCATGAGGAAACTTTTGTAGTGATGAATATGTTCACCATCTTGATTTTGGTGATGGTTTCAGAGGCATATACATTTTGACATATATATCAAAATATATATGGAAAGCAAAAGGAGGGAGGAAAAGGAGGGAGGAAAAGGAGGGAGGGAGAGAAGAAATAGAAAGAGTAGGAATGAGAGAGGGAGGTTGGTTGGTTATATGAGTTAATAAGCCACATTACAATCTGCCTGGCAAGCTCACTCACCATAACCACCTAAGGGAAGTTTAAGTTTCTACCAGATCACCAAAATGTTCTCACCATACTCCTCCCCCCATCACCAAATAGCAATAGACTAAGAGTAGGAGTAACAGCAACTACATTTACCAGCCACTGTCCTAAGCACTGTTCTCACAGTATCTCATTTACTTTTCACATTATGAAGTATTTACTATTTATTTTATTTTATTTTTCGGCCACACTGCACGGCTTGTGGGATCTCAGTTCCCCAACCAGGGACTGAACCTGGGCCAAGGCAGTGAAAGCACCCAATGCTAACCACTAAACCACCAGGGAACTCCCTGTACTATTTACTATTATCCCCACTTTATAAATAGGGAAACTGTGATTCAAACATGGTCTGCCTGACTCCACAGCCTATGCTTAAATTTAAGCACCATGCTACACTGACTTCCTAATGACTGTCAGCTCATCAACTAACCCCTCTCTCCTGTTACCCATTTATTTAGTGGGGTACCAAGCACTAAGAGAAAGATTTTCAAAAATTACTCAACAAACAAAGGTGGAACAATGGAAACCTCAATGACTGCTTCTCAGTTAAACATTTATTCTAGCAATCATAGGTGACTTTGTTGATTCATTCTTTCTAGGCAAAGTACCTAACACAAAACACCCTGAAGACCCTGAAGTTACTAATAAACCAGCCATCATCCTGCTCCTTTTGTTCCAGCTGCAGGTCTCTACCTATAAGGAATGATAGTAAACATAAGATGGGGATAAGACAATTTAGCAGTTATGAAATGACAAGTAAGGAAGAAATGCTCTAGAAAGGAAGGGGGAAAAGAGAGCACTTAATTTTTCTCTATTTATTTTTGCCATAAAATAACTCCAGACAGTTACACAAAAGTCTAAGTATAATGCATAAATGTAAGGGTTTTCAGAATACATACCCAGTTGTGCCCAAAGTGGGTTATACGGATGAGTCTTTGCCAACATGTCCACACTCTGAGAGGAATGTTTTTCTAAAAATATTTTTATAGGTGGTTGTCCATTTGGCATGACTGTTGGAACCCAGGCAAGATGATTGGTCAGAACTGCAGTAATGAGTGCTGGCAAGAATCTGAAAACAAAATTCATCCTATCAGATTCTAATCTGCTTTCATAAAACTTCAAGCAAAATGCAGTGACAGAATAAAGCAGAGAGGGTACATGGCCAAACATCATAAGAAAGGAGAGGATGGAAGGAAGGATAGGTATATCACCAGGATGAAAACAAAAGTTAATAAATTTTTTTGGTTGGGTAGAAGTTAAAAGAAAAATCCTTAAAATAAAGACAGCATTCACAAGGAGCTATTTCTACTCATAATTAAAAAACAAAAATGCCATTTTACTTGAGAAACTATGGATTCTTTTCAGTGTTTAAAATACACATATATTAATGAATCAACCAGGAAGTCTATACATATCCAAATTACTGAAAAGGAAAATGAAGGAAAGTATTACGAAAACTTTGTTTACCATCAAAGAGAATAAAAACACCCAAATTACTCATCTGGATTCTAAGAATTTGATGATTAGAAGAAAACAATATGATAAACTACCACACTAAAAATGTATTATTGGAATCCTGGCACTTCCCTATATATTTTTAAACTTCTTTTCTATAGAATGAAACCGCATTCATGGATACAATTCACGAAAAATGGGAAGCCTCAGAGAGTTCTGTAAGATGTCAGGAATTTTAATTTAACACACAATTAAAGACATTTTTACTGTTTCTCATTCATAAGGTTCTTTGGTCTTCTTCCATACCCTGTCTTGTAATTATCTTAGTTATCTTTTATAATTCTGTCTTGCTCATTAATAATATGAAATAATTCCAAAGATAATGATTAATTCTTTCACCTTTGTACTTGAACTTGATCACAATCTAGATATCTAGTTATAGTAAACAATAGCTAAGATAGTTAAGGGAAAGAAGGGAGGGAGGGAAGGAAGGGAGGGAGGGAGGGAAGGAAGGGAGGGAGGGAGGGCAGGCCATACTGATTTTTGGAAGCATTTTCCATTAGAAAAGTGAACTCCTTCATGAAACGATGGCAAAGCTGGTTCTTTTCTGGAGTCCCCGACATCATTGTAAGCCAGACAGGCTCTCCAATTCGTGGCATTGTGTAAAGATTACAAATTGTTGTTCTAAAAAGAGGAAAACACATTATAAAATTCATAGTTCCCAGAATTACATACTCTTAATAATAATGTTGCTGGCTTGGGTCTCACATCTAGATTATTAAAGCTTTTGAGAAAGACAATGAATCAAGTCTTTCTTTGTCATTAGCATAGTACCAAGGGAAAGGTTTTATACATGACCTCAAAATGTGTTGGTTCTGGTGCTGGCTCTGCCCTCAAAGGCTGTGTGCCTTTGGGTAAATTATCTCCCTACTTTAAGCATCAGCTTCCCTTACCTGTAAAATGAAAGGAAAGGACTAGGTAATTTCTAGACCCTTTCCAGTTCTACGTTTCCAAGGTTATAAGCTATACCTAAATATATTGCAAATAATCAACAACATAGAAAACAAAAATATTAAGTGAGGTAATAGCTTATGGATAATACCCACTCACAACAATAGTTTATCAGCATCATTTTATTGCCTATGCTGGGACTCCTTAGTAAAGTTCTGAAGAATGACGAGGACAATATATATGCATGCTATATGACTCTCTCTCAATTTTCTGAAGTTTTCCCTTGAATCAACACAAAAGAGGATTATTGCAGTTATCACAGTGCTTTTCTGGCTGTCTCCTGCACTTATTTAGATAATAGCTAGTCTTGTGACTTGCACTCTTTACTAACAGCTTTAGAGGATACCTTTAAGATGTCAATTCTTTTCCTTTTACATTAATATCTGTTCAGCAAAGTCCTATACACTCACCATACTAAGCAACTCCTGCAAAGTTGGGGCTTAAGAAACTAGTCGATCTCTTAGAAGCTACAGAATGGTGTCCTACTTTCTACTCTCTAGAATAGTGCTGTCTAACAGAACTTTTAGCAATGATAGGAATGTTCTATATCTGTGCTGTCCAACATGGTAGCCACTAGCCATATGTGATTACTGAATACCTGAAATGTGGCCAGTGTGACTGGGGAAATGGATTTAAAATTTTATTTAGTTGTAATTAAATTAATTTAAATAAACACATGTGGCTAATGGCTACTGTATTAGAGAGTACAGCTCTAGAAAGTTCTCTGAGATCTCCACAAAGCTCTGATACCTACCTCAGTATAATTTTCTAATACCCAGAATTCAAAAAAGGAAAAGAATTCTGTTGCTTGTACAAGTTTTATTAAATCTCAACCCAATATGAACATGATACATTACCATAAATAAAAGTGACAAATACAGGTCACATTAATGAATTTTTAGTAGGGCATAAAATAACTGCTGAGAACTTATAAATGAATGGAAAAAAATTACAGGTATCTTACAGAGAAAAGTATGATGAATATAAACTAGCGATATTGAAAAGGCTTATTTTTTAAAGACTATTAAAGATGTCCAGATAGGATGGAAAACTGAGCACATATGTTTATCCCCTTTCAGTTCTGATGCCCCAAATGAACACTACTTAATGATTTAAAAACAAATGAATCACTACAACAAATAGAACTGAAGAGGAACTTTAGTGAAAATTAAAATTACAGGTTTAATAAAATTCTAGAAGACAAAACACAGAGAAGAATGTTAACTGAAGTACTAGGGTAGAGGAAGATAATGGGTTATGGTGCTCATGGGGTGGTAATGTACAGAGAGGAGCTAATTTACCCCACTGAAGCAAGAAGAGTCTAAGGACTCAAAAGTGCCTGGTAAAAAGGAGGGCAGCAGTTAGACTATAAACTAAGAGACTAATTCAAGGGCCATAAATGGTTGGTGACCCCCTACCCTCCACCCCATCTTCCCACAGAATAACTAAAGATAGGAGAGCAGATGTAGCAACTGACCAGCCCAGAGAAATGACATGCCCAAACCCTCCCTGATATTTGAATCTTTCACAGTACAAAAACAGATATACAGTCAATTTAGTGGTATTAAAATTCCATGGCAGAGGCAGCAATTATGGGGAAAAATGTTTAAATATGTTCCTTCAGGCAGTGAAAATGAAAAAAGTTGAGCAACACTGCTCTGAAGTGAGGTTCTCCAATCTGCACCCCAACCTGTATTTTGGTGCCTCACTCTTTTTTTTTTTTTTAATGTATGTCTGTATTATTTTAAATATTTATTTAATTATTTATTTATTTTTGGCTGTGTTGGGTCTTCGTTTCTGTGCGAGGGCTTTCTCTAGTTGTGGCAAGCGGGGGCCACTCTTCATCGCGGTGCGTGGGCCTCTCACTATCACGGCCTCTCGTTGCGGAGCACAGGCTCCAGTCGCGCAGGCCCAGTAGTTGTGGCTCACGGGCCTAGCTGCTCCGCGGCATGTGGGATCCTCCCAGAACACGGCTAGAACCAGTATCCCCTGAATTGGCAGGCAGATTCTCAACCACTGCGCCACCAAGGAAGCCCTCACTCTCACTCTTAATGGGCAACCAAAATATTGATATATAGAGAAAGCCTCCAAGGAAAGAGGGACACAAACAGAAAGAAACACACACACACAAAATGACTCTAGAGGAAATAGAAAATAATAAAGTCAGAAAAAGAGAAGAAAAACATGAAAGAAAAGAGACATAGAAGATCAATCCAGGAGTGTCAGTTTCTAACAAAATATATTGGAGAGAAAATAGAGAAAAATAAATTATCAGAGAATACAGATAATTTACCAAAGTTGAAAGACAAGATAGTGCTAAAACTATACTGAAAGGCTAAAAGGACAAAGGATCAGGTATGAATTTATGGCAGGAGATAAATATGTTCTACAATTGATAAATCAAGAAATAGCATCAATAGCAGAATAACTGAGGCAGAAGAAAGGATAAGTGACCTGGAAGATAAAATGGTGGAAATAACTACTGCAGAGCAGGATAAAGAAAAAAGAATGAAAAGAACTGAGGACAGTCTCAGAGACCTCTGGGACAACATTAAACGCACCAACATTCGAATTATAGGGGTCCCAGAAGAAGAAGAGAAAAAGAAAGGGACTGAGAAAATATTTGAAGAGATTATAGTTGAAAACTTCCCTAATATGGGAAAGGAAATAGTTAATCAAGTCCAGGAAGCACAGAGAGTCCCATACAGGATAAACCCAAGGAGAAACACGCCAAGACACATATTAATCAAACTGTCAAAAATTAAATATAAAGAAAACATATTAAAAGCAGCAAGGGAAAAACAACAAATAACACACAAGGGAATTCCCATAAGGTTAACATCTGATCTTTCAGCAGAAACTCTGCAAGCCAGAAGGGAGTGGCAGGATATACTTAAAGTGATGAAGGAGAAAAACCTACAACCAAGATTACTCTACCCAGCAAGGATCTCATTCAGATGTGATGGAGAAATTAAAACCTTTACAGACAAGCAAAAGCTGAGAGAGTTCAGCACCACCAAACCAGCTTTACAACAAATGCTAAAGGAACTTCTCTAGGCAAGAAACACAAGAGAAGGAAAACACCTACAATAACAAACCCAAAACATTTAAGAAAATGGGAATAGGAACATACATATCGATAATTACCTTGAATGTAAATGGATTAAATGCTCCCACCAAAAGACACAGACTGGCTGAATGGATACAAAAACAAGACCCATATATATGCTGTCTACAAGAGACCCACTTCAGACCTAGAGACACATACAGACTGAAAGTGAGGGGATGGAAAAAGATATTCCATGCAAATGGAAATCAAAAGAAAGCTGGAGTAGCAATTCTCATATCAGACAAAATAGACTTTAAAATAAAGAATATTATAAGAGACAAAGAAGGACACTATATAATGATCAAGGGATCGATCCAAGAGGAAGGTATAACAATTGTAAATATTTATGCACCCAACATAGGAGCACCTCAATACATAAGGCAAATACTAACAGCCATAAAAGGGGAAATCGACAGCAACACAATCATAGTAGGGGACTTTAACACCCCACTTTCACCAATGGACAGATCATCCAAAATGAAAATAAATAAGGAAACACAAGCTTTAAATGATACATTAAACAAGATGGACTTAATTGATATTTATAGGACATTCCACCCCAAAACAACAGAATACACATTTTTCTCAAGTGCGCATGGAACATTCTCCAGGATACATCATATCTTGGGTCACAAATCAAGCCTTGGTAAATTTAAGAAAATTGAAATCGTATCAAGTATCTTTTCCGACCACAACGCTATGAGACTAGATATCAATTACAGGAAAAGATGTGTAAAAAATACAAACACATGGAGGCTACACAATACACTACTTAATAACGAAGTGATCACTGAAGAAATCAAAGGGGAAATCAAAAAATACCTAGAAACAAATGACAATGGAGATACGACGACCCAAAACCTATGGGACGCAGCAAAAGCAGTGCTAAGAGGGAAGTTTATAGCAATACAAGCCTACCTCAAGAAACAGGAAACATCTCGAATAAACAACCTAACCTTGCACCTAAAGCAATTAGAGAAAGAAGAACAAAAAAACCCCAAAGCTAGCAGAAGGAAAGAAATCATAAAGATCAGGTCAGAAATAAATGAAAAAGAAATGAAGGAAACAATAGCAAAAATCAATAAAACTAAAAGCTGGTTCTTTGAGACGATAAACAAAATTGATAAACCATCAGCCAGACTCATCAAGAGAAAAAGGGAGAAGACTCAAATCAATAGAATTAGAAATGAAAAAGGAGAAGTAACAGCTGACACTGCAGAAATACAAAAGATCATGAGAGATTACTACAAGCAACTCTACGCCAATAAAATGGACAACCGGGAAGAAATGGACAGATTCTTACAAATGCACAAACTGCCGAGACTGAACCAGGAAGAAATAGAAAATATGAACAGACCAATCACAAGCACTGAAATTGAAACTGTGATTAAAAATCTTCCAACAAACAAAAGCCCAGGACCAGATGGCTTCACAGGTGAATTCTATCAAACATTTAGAGAAGAGCTAACACCTATCCTTCTCAAACTCTTCCAAAATATTGCAGAGGGAGGAACACTCCCAAACTCATTCTACGAGGCCACCATCACCCTGATACCAAAACCAGACAAAGAGGTCACAAAGAAAGAAAACTACAGGCCAATATCACTGATGAACATAGATGCAAAAATCCTCAACAAAATACTAGCAAACAGAATCCAACAGCACATTAAAAGGATCATACACCATGATCAAGTGGGGTTTTTCCCAGGAATGCAAGGATTCTTCAATATACGCAAATCAATCAATGTTATACACCATATTAACAAATTGAAGGAGAAAAACCATATGATCATCTCAATAGATGCAGAGAAAGCTTTCGACAAAATTCAACACCCATTTATGATAAAAGCCCTGCAGAAAGTAGGCATAGAGGGAACTTTCCTCAACATAATAAAGGCCATATATGACAAACCCACAGCCAACATTGTCCTCAATGGTGAAAAACTGAAACCATTTCCACTAAGATCAGGAACAAGACAAGGTTGCCCACTCTCACCACTATTATTCAACATAGTTTTGGAAGTGTTAGCCACAGCAATCAGAGAAGACAAAGAAATAAAAGGAATCCAAATCGGAAAAGAAGAAGTAAAGCTGTCACTGTTTGCAGATGACATGATACTATACATAGAGAATCCTAAAGATGCTACCAGAAAACTCCTAGAGCTAATCAATGAATTTGGTAAAGTAGCAGGATACAAAATTAATGCACAGAAATCTCTTGCATTTCTATACACTAATGACGAAAAATCTGAAAGTGAAATTAAGAAAACACTCCCGTTTACCATTGCAACAAAAAGAATAAAATATCTAGGAATAAACCTACCTAAGGAGACAAAAGACCTGTATGCAGAAAATTATAAGACACTGATGAAAGAAATTAAAGATGATACAAATAGATGGAGAGATATACCATGTTCCTGGATTGGAAGAATCAACATTGTGAAAATGACTCTACTACCCAAAGCAATCTACAGATTCAATGCAATCCCTATCAAACTACCACTGGCATTTTTCACAGAACTAGAACAAAAAATTTCACAATTTGTATGGAAACACAAAAGACCCCGAATAGCCAAAGCAATCTTGAGAACGAAAAATGGAGCTGGGGGAATCAGGCTCCCTGACTTCAGACTATATTACAAAGCTACAGTAATCAAGACAGTTTGGTACTGGCACAAAAACAGAAATATAGATCAATGGAACAGGATAGAAAGCCCAGAGATAAACCCACGCACATATGGTCACCTTATCTTTGATAAAGGAGGCAAGCATATACAGTGGAGAAAAGACAGCCTCTTCAATAAGTGGTGCTGGGAAAATTGGACAGATACATGTAAAAGTATGAAATCAGAACACTCCCTGACACCATGCACAAAAATAAACTCAAAATGGATTAAAGACCTAAGTGTAAGACCAGACACTATCAAACTCTTAGAGGAAAACATAGGCAGAACACTCTATGACATACATCACAGGAAGATTCTTTTTGACCCAGCTCCCAGAGAAATGGAAATAAGAACACAAATAAACAAATGGGACCTAATGAAACTTCAAAGCTTTTGCACAGCAAAGGAAACCATAAACAAGACCAAAAGACAACCCTCAGAATGGGAGAAAATATTTGCAAATGAAGCAACTGACAAAGGATTAATCTCCAAGATTTACAAGCAGCTCATGCAGCTCAATAACAAAAAAACGAACAACCCAATCCAAAAATGGTCAGAAGACCTAAATAGACATTTCTCCAAAGAAGATATACAGATGGCCTACAGACACATGAAAGAATGCTCAACATCATTAATCATTAGAGAAATGCAAATCAAAACTACAATGAGATATCATCTCACACCGGTCAGAATGGCCATCATCAAAAAATCTAGAAACAATAAATGCTGGAGAGGGTGTGGAGGAAAGGGAACTCTCTTGCACTGTTGGTGGGAATGTAAATTGATACAGCCACTATGGAGAACAGTATGGAGGTTCCTTAAAAAACTACAAATAGAACTACCATATGATCCAGCAATCCCACTACTGGGCATATACCCTGAGAAAACCATAGTTCAAAAAGAGTCATGTACCAAAATGTTCATTGCAGCTCTATTTACAATAGCCAGGACATGGAAGCAACCTAAATGTCCATTGACAGATGAATGGATAAAGAAGATGTGGCACATATATACAATGGAATATTACTCAGCCATAAAAAGAAATGAAATGGAGGTATTTGTAATGAGGTGGATGGAGTTAGAGTCTGTCATACAGAGTGAAGTAAGTCAGAAAGAGAAAAACAAATACAGTATGCTAACACATATATACGGAATCTAAGAAAAAAAAAAAAAAAAGGCCATGAAGAACCTAGTGGCAAGACGGGAATAAAGACACAGACCTACTAAAGAATGGACTTGAGGATATGGGGAGGGGGTGGGGTGAGATGTGACAGGGTGAGAGAGTGTCATGGACATATATACATTACCAAATGTAAAATAGATAGCTAGTGGGAAGCAGCCGCATAGCACAGGGAGATCAGCTCGGTGCTTTGTGACCACCTAGAGGGGTGGGATGGGGAGGGTGGGAGGGAGGGAGATGCAAGAGGGAAGAGATATGGGAACATATTGTATATGTATAACTGATTAACTTCGTTATAAAGCAGAAGCTAACACACCATTGTAAGGCAATTATACTTCAATAAAGATGTTTAAAAAAAATAAAAAATAAAATAAAAAATAAAAAAATTAAAAAAAAAAGAAATAGCTACACTAGGTATATTATTTAATAATATGGAGGTAAATAACAAAAGGAATATTTAAGAGTTAAAAGAGAATGTTCTTCAGCAGTAAGAATGGGGATGGGAGAGGTAGGACAGGGCTCATTTATTTTTCATTATTAGAACTGTCAGTATATATATTTTTTGCTTCTTAACCACGTGAATGTACTTTTGAATAAAATAAACTTTTTGATTAAATGAACAAGCTGATCAATTCATTTTCCATGAATTTCTTCAGCATAATATTGTCTGCTGCAAGTCTATGTGTCATGGGCCAGAGTCATATTACTAACATTAGTATAATGGGCCACTGAGGACATTAGCTTTATAGTGTTTTGCTGTTTAAAAATATGTACCATGACCTTGGAGTGTATCAAGTGCAAAGAAGGCAAAAAAATTAATTATATAATAGTGCTTCTCACTATATACAACTCTGTGTTGTCATTAACAACGTAGAAGTAATGATGCTTGCTCTCTTCCCCCTTTAATGGTTATTCCCTACCCATGAATGGTAAGAAGGGCAAGTATTTTCAGTCATCTGACCCTTTATTTTTCTTGGTCTGTCCCTACAGAATGGAAGACTCCTTCAGTTGGAAGGAAACTGTTGACATGATTTAGTTTTCACTGATATGCATGAAGTCTAAGTAAAAATCCAAGTACTTCACCTCTGCCAGGCAGCAATGCTAACTAAATATACTTCTTACTTCTCTAGGTTTCAGGACTTGTGTCTACATGTCCTTCCTCTTCTCAACTACCCAAAATTCATTAATCATCTGGTTTCAAATATTCACATACTTTAAAAATTACCTAACTGCTAGATATAAATAAACACTTAATTTAAAAATTAAGTATGGGCTTCCCCTGGTGGCGCAGTGGTTGAGAATCTGCCTGCCAATGCAGGGGACACGGGTTCGAGCCCTGGTCTGAGAAGATCCCACATGCCGCGGAGCAACAGGGCCCGTGAGCCACAACTACTGAGCCTGCGCGTCTGGAGCCTGTGCTCCGCAACAAGAGAGGCCGCGATAGTGAGAGGCCCGTGCACCGCGATGAAGAGTGGGCCCCGCTCGCCGCAACTAGAGAAAGCCCTCGCACAGAAACGAAGACCCAACACAGCCAAAAATAAATAAATAAATTAATTAATTTAAAAAAAAAAAATTAAGTATGATAGCCTCTCATCATTTGCAGTAATGTTCTATAAAGTCAACACGAACACTGAATTAGTGAACTGTGAATCACTGTTCCTGAGGGAAATACAGAGTTAGGTTCCTGTGAGTCTCTGGTCACAACATTTTTGTCAATCCATCAATACATAATCTTGTTTTATGTGAGTTTTTGTTTAAAGACACTTTATTTAATATTCTGTTAATTTGTTAATAATGAATTCACATCCAACAGCACTATGACTCATGCCTTAACAAAGCTCACCTAACACATGTATTTTTCTCTGTAAGGCACATCACAACCTTCTTGCACTTAGAAACATTAGACAGAATTTCAACACTATGCTTGTGCACAATTTTTTTTTAATTGAAGTATACTTGATTTACAATGTTGTGTTAGTTTCTAGTATACAGCAAAGTGATTCCATTTTAAATATATATATATATTCTTTTCCATTCTGGCACACAATATTGAATACAGATTCCTGGGATATAACAGTAGGCCCTTGTTGTTTACCTATTTTTTATATAGTAGTGTGTATCTACTAATCCCAAACTCCTAATTTTATCCCTCCCCTCCCCCTTTCCCCTTTGGTAACCATAAGTTTGTTTTCTATGTCTGTGAGTGTGTTTCTGTTTTGTAAATAAATTCATCTGTGTCATATTTCAGACTCCACATATAAGTGATTATCACATGGTATTTGTCTTTCTCTTTCTGACTTACTTCACTTAGTATGATAATCTCTATTGCATCCATGTTGCTGCAAATGACATTATTTCATTCTTTTTTATGGCTGAGCAGTATTCCATTGTATATATGTACCACATCTTCTTTATCCGTTCATCTGTCAATGGACATTTAGGTTGTTTCCACGTCTTGGCTATTGTGAATAGTGCAGCTATGAACATTGGGGTACATGTATCTTTTCAAAATTAGAGTTTTCTCTGGATATGTGCCCAGGATTGGGATTCCTGGATCATATGGCAATTCTATTTTGACTTTTTCAAAGAACCTTCATACTGTTTTCCATAGTGGGTGCACCAATTTACATTCCCACCAACAGTGTAGGAGGGTTCCCTTTTCTCCACATCCTCTCCAGCATTTGTTATTTGTAGACTTTTTAATGATGGCCATTCTGACCAGTGTGAGGTAGTACCTCAATGCCCTTTCGATTTGAATTTCTCTAATAATTAGTGGTGTTAATAAGCATCTTTTCATGTGCTTCTTGTCCATCTGTATGTCTGTCTTCATTGGAAAAATGTCTTCAAGGGCCAATTTTCATTGCAAAATCACTAACAAAAAGCAAAAAACACTTAAAAAAAAGTGGCACTACATAGATCATGAAAAGGACACTTGTTTACAGAATGAGAGCTGAAACAAAAATGCAGAGCACTGTCTTGTTTGACCTCATCTGGAAATGTGTGTCAGGGCATTCAAAATTTTCACTTCTCTGCATATGTCCACAAATGATCATAAAATCACTGTAAGTATATTTTAGGTTTATAAATAAATTTTAACAAGCAGGTGAATTCACATATACAGAATCTGTAAACAATGAGGATCAACTGTACATATTAAAGTACTTCTACAAATAGACTTCTTAAATAAAAACTATAAACGTTTATAAAGTACGTTTAAAATATTGCAAGGATGCCTAACTAACTTATATAGTTTTTCAGATTTGCACAGTGACTGAAGTAAAATAAACTAATACAAAAAGGAAGGTATACAATCAGAATATACTTTTACAATGTTTTTTGTTTTTTTTTTTTTGGCTGTGCGGCACAGCATGCGGGATCTTTTTACCCTGACCAGGGATCCAACCTGGGCCCTTGTCAGTGAGAGCACAGACTCCTAACCACTGGACCACCAGGGAATTCCCTACAATGATTTTATAACTCATACATGTTGTAAATTTCAAGCAATATTAAAATTTTAAGGCTAGGTCATTCATACTACCTTATATCATAGCAATTACCTCATAGGTATTTAACTCAAAAAATTCATAAATCAAAATGCTGGGTATACCTAAGAGCAAGATCAGTATTCTACCAGGAATGAGTCTCATGACAATGTTTACTATCCTGGTAACCTCAGCTGGATCTATGATGACAGAGTTTCCTCAGAGCTCAAATACAGACTCTTGGCCTTTTGCCACAAAGCTTGTGACCGCAGAAAAGAAACTAATCCAATAATGTATGACACAGCTCAAAGTGCAAGGGCAAAGACTCAGTGCCTTGTAATACTGCAAAATGTGAAACTCAGAAAAATGTTGCAGGACTCTTTTAGGCAAATAAGCAAAAAGAATTGTTTGAAACATGTATTTATAATAATTCCAGCCCAAAGTCAACTGAACAACTTGAATTAAACCATGTTCATGCCCACTTCGGCAGCACATATAATAAAATTAGAATGATACAGAGAAGATTAGCATGGCCCCTGCTCAAGCATGACACGTGAATTCATGAAGCATTCCATATTTTAAAAAAAACAACAAAAAACCCACATTCATACTATCCAAAGCAATCTACAGATTTAATGCAATCCCTAACAAAATTCCAATGGCATTTTTCACAAAAATAGAACAAACAATCCTAAAACTTGTATGGAACCACATAAAACCCTGAATGGTCAAAGCAATCTTGAGAAAGAAGAGGCATCATGCCTCCTGATTTCAAACTATATTACAAAGCTATAATAATCAAAACTGTATGGTATTAGAATAAAAACAGACACGTAAATCAATGGAACAGAATAGAGAGCCCAGAAATAAATGCATGCATACATATGGTCAATTAATTTATGACAGAGGAGCCAAAAACATACAATATAGATAGGATAGCCTCTTCAATAAATGGTTCTAGGAAAACTGGACAACCACATGTAAAAAATGACTGGACCCTTATCTTACACCACAAACAAAAATCAACTCAAAATGGATTAAAGACTTGAATGCAAGACCTGAAATCATAAAGCTCCTAAAACAAAACAAAAGGGCGAGCTCCTTGACATCCATCCTGACAATAATTGAAGATAACAAACCTTAACACGTATGCACTTAAGAAGAGAGCAATGACATAACGTAAGGTGTCGGGGAGGAGACGGACTTGAATGAAGGCAGTCAAAAGGTACTACAAACTTCCAGTTACAAGATAAATAGGTACTGAAGATGTAACATACAAGACAAATATAATTAACACTGCTGTATGTTATACATTAAAGTGGTTAAGAGAGTAAGTCCTGAGTTCTCATCGCAAGAAAAATATTTTTTAAAATTTCTTTAATTTTGTTATCTACAGGAGATGTTGTTCACTAAACTTACTGTGATACTCATTTCATGATGTATATAAGTCAAATAATTATGCTGTACACCGTAAACTTATACAGTGTGCTTTATGCCAATTGTATCTCAATAAAACTGGGAGAAAAAAATACTGACAGGCAAATACACTATTATACTTAGAAACTTCAGCATTCTCTATCAGAAAATGACATATCCAGCAGGAAGAAAATCACTAACATATAGTTGAGTTTTTTTCAGCTTTACTGATATATAATTGACATTGATATGGTATTACTTTAAGATGTACAACACAATGACTTGATATATGTATACTTTGTGAAATGATTACCACAGTAAGTTTAGTTTTTACATTTAGCACTTCACAGAGTAACAAAAAAAATTTTTTCTCGTGATGAAAACTTTTAAGATCTACAATCTTAACAACTTTCAAATATACAATACAGGACCAGATGGTTTCACAGGCGAATTCTATCAAACATTTAGAGAAGAGGTAACACCTATCCTTCTGAAACTATTCCAAAAAATCTCAGAGGAAGGAACACTCCCAAACTCATTCCATGAGGCCACCATCACCCTGATGCCATAAACCAGACAAAGGTAACACCAAGAAAGAAGATTACAGGCCAATATCACTAATGAACATAGACAGAAAAATCCTCAACAAAATACTAGCAAACCAAATCCAACAACACATTAAAAGGATCATACACTATGATCAAGTGGGATTTATCCCAAGGATGCAAGAAGTTTTCAATATCCACAAATTAATCAGTGTGATACACCGCATCAACAAATTGAAGAATAAAAACGATATAATCATCTGAATAGATGCAGAAAAAGCTTTTGACAAAACTCAATACCCATTTATGATAAAAACTCTCCAGAAAGTGGGCACAGAGGGAGCATACCTCAACATAATAAAGGCCATATATGACAAACCTACAGCTAACATCATACTCAAGGGTGAAAAGCTGAAAGCATTTCCTCTAAGATCAGGAACAAGACAAGGATGCTGACTGTTGCCACTTTTATTCAACATAGTTTTGGAAGTCCTAGCCATGGCAATCAGAGAAGAAAAAGAAATAAAGGGAATCCAAACTAGAAAAGAAGAAGTAAAACTGTCACTGTCTGCAGATGACGTGATATTATACATAGAAAATCCAAAAGATGCTACCAGAAAACTACCGGAGCTCATCAATGAATTTAGCAAAGCTGCAGGATACAAAATTAATGCACAGAAATCTTTTGCATTTCTATACACTAACAACAAAAGATCAGAAAGAGAAATTAAGGAAACAATCCCATTTACCATTGCATCAAAAAGAATAAAATACCTAGGAATAAACCTACCGGAGAAGACAAAAGACCTGTACTGTGAAAACTATAAGACACTGATGAAAGAAATCGAAGATGACACAAACAGATGGGAAGGTATACCATGTTCTTGGATCGGAAGAATCAATATTTTCAAAATGACTATACTATCCAAGGCAATCTACAGATTCAATGCAATCCCTATCAAATTACCAGTGACATTTTTCACATAATTAGAAAAAAAATCTTAAAATCTGTATGAAGACACGAAAGATGCAGAATAGGCCAAAGAAAATTTGAGAAAGAAAAACAGAGCTGCAGGAATCAGGCTCCCTGACTTCAGACTATACTACAAAGCTACAGTAATCAAAACAGTATGGTACTGGCACAAAAACAGAAATATAGATCAATGGAAAAGGACAGAAAGCCCAGAAATAAACCCATGTACCTATGGTCAATTAATCTATGACAAAGGAGGCAAAACTGTACAATGGAGACAAGACAGTCTCTTCAATAAATGGTGCCAGGAAAACTGGACAACTACATGTAAAAGAATGAAATTAGAACATTATTTAACACTATACACAAAAATAAACTCAAAATGGATGTAAGACCAGATACTATAAAACTCTTAGAGGAAAATATAGGCAGAACACTCTTTGACATAAATCACAGCAATAACTTTTACAATCTGTCTCCTACTAAGAGAAATAAAAACAAAAATAAACAAATGGAACCTAATCAAACTCAAAAGCTTTTACACAGCAAAGGAAGCCATAAACAAAACACAAGACAACCCACAGAATGGGAGATAATATTTGCAAATGATGTGACTGACAAAGGATTAATCTCCAAAATTTACAAACAGATCATGCAGCTCAATATCACAAAAAACAAACAACCCAATAAAAAAATGGGCAGAAGGCTTGAACAGACATTTCTCCAAAGAAGACATACAGATGGCCAAGAGGCACATGAAAAGATGCTCAACATCGTTAATTATTAGAGAAATGCAAATCAAAACTACAATGAGGTATAACCTCACACCAGTCAGAATGGCCATCATCAGAAAGTCTACAAACAATAAATGCTGGAGAGGGTGTGGAGAAAAGGGAACCCTCCTACACTGTTGGTGCAAATGTAAATTGGTGCAGCTGCTATGGAGGTTCCTTAAGAAACTAAAAACAGAGCTATCATATGATCCAGCAACCCCACTCCTGGACATATATCTGGAGAAAAACATGGTTCGAAAGGTTACATGCATCCCAATGCCCATTTCAGCACTATTTACAATAGTCAAGACATGGAAACAACTTAAATGTCCATCGACAGAGGAATGGATAAAGAAGATGAGGTATATATACACAGTGGAATATTACTCAGTCATAAAAAAGAATGAAATAATGCCATTTTCATCAACATGGATGGTCCTGGAGATTATCATACTAAGTGAAGTAAGTCAGACAGAGAAAGACAAGTATCATATGATATCGCTTATATGCGGAATCTAAAAAAAAAATTATATATATATATATATATATATATATACACGAGATACAAAACTTATTTACAAAACAGAAACAGACTCACAGACTTAGCGAATGAACTTGTTACCATGGGGTAAGGGTGTGGGGGAAGGACAGAGTGGAAGTTTGGGATTCACATGTACACAGTGCTATATTTAAAACAGATAACCAACAAGGACCTATTCTATAGCACAGGGAACTCTGCTCAACACTCTGTAATAGCCCAAATGGAAAAAGAACCTGAAAAAGAACAGATACATTTATATGTATAACTGAATCACTTGGCTGTTCACCTGAAACTAACACAACATTGTTAATCAACTCTACTCCAATATAAAATAAAAAGTAAAAAAGAAAAAGAGGAAAGATACATGGGAAAGCTCCAAATACTTGGAGATTTTAACAATATATTTCTGCATAACATAAGGGTCAAAGAAGAAATCTCAAGAGAAATTTTAAAATAATTTGAATTAAATTTTCATTCAACTTAACAAAATGTGTGGGATCCAGCAAAAGCAGTGCTTAGAGGGAAATTCATAGCACTGAATGCATCGATTAGGGAAAAAGAAAGATCTGAAAGCAATAATCTAAGCTTTAACTTTAGGAAACTAGAGAAAGATGAGTAACATAAAACTAAAGCAAGTAGGAGAAAAGAAATAAAAATTAGATAAAGAAATCATTGAAATTAAAGACAAAATCAATAGACAAAAAATAAATAAAACAAAATCTGGTTCTTTGAAAAGATCAAAGATTCTTTGAAAATTGATAAATTTCTATCCAAGATAACCAAGCAAAAAAGAGAAATGACAAAAATTACTAATATTAGAAATAAAAGAGGGATCCATCACCACTGATCTATGGACATTAAAAGGATAATTAAGAAGTAATATGAACAACTCTATGCTTGCAAATTTGATGACTTAGATGGACCAGACCAATTCCCTGAAAGACACAAACTACCAAAACTCACACAAGAAGAAATAGATAACCTGAATAGTCCTATACCTATTTTAAAAATTGAATCAATAATTAATAACTCTCAGCAAACCAGGAATAAAGAGGGAACTTCTTTAACTTGATAAAGTGTATCTATAAGAAACCTAACTTCATACTTAATGGTGAGAAACTTGAAGCTTTCTCACTCAGATCTGGTAAAAGGCAAGGATGAACCTTCTCACCATTGCTTTCCTACATCGTACTAGAAGCCCTTGCTAATGCAACAAGGCAGGAAAAAGAAATAAAAGGTATACAGATTAGGAAGGAAGACATAAATCTATCTCTATTCTCAGATGCCATGATTGCTTACGATTGCTTTATTCAGAAAATCTGAAAGAAGTGACCAAAAAACTCCTGGAATAAAGAGGCAGTTATATAAGGTTGCAGGACATAAGGTTAATATACAAAAGTCAATTGCATTCTTATATACCATCAATGAACAGTTCAAGTTTGAAATTATAAACACAGTATCATTAATATTAACCAAAAAAAAAAAAAAGAAAAACCTGAAATATTTAGGTATAAATCTTTTAAAAATGTACAAGATCTATAGGAGGAAAATTACAAAACTCTGATTAAAGAAATCAAAGAAGATATAAATAAACAGCAAGCTATTCCATGTTCATGGACAGGAAGTCTTGCTATTGCTAAGATGTCAATTTTTCCCAGTTTAATCTACAGATTCAATGCAATCTCAATCAAAATCCCATAAGTTATTTTGTGGATATCAACAAACTGATTTTGAAGTTTGGAGAGGCAAATGATCCAGAACAGTCAACACAACACTGAAGGAAAAGAAAAAACTTGGAGGACTCATATTATCTGACTTCAAGAATTATTATAAAGATGGGGGCTTCCCTGGTGGTGCAGTGGTTAAGAATCCGTCTGCCAATGCAGGGGACACAGGTTCGAGCCCTGGTCCAGGAAGATCCCACATTCCGTGGAACAACTAAGCCCGTGTGCCACAACTACCGAGCCTGCGCTCTAGAGCCCGCAAGCCACAACTACTGAGCCTGTGTGCCACAACTACTGAAGTCCACGCACCTAGAGCCTGTGCTCCGCAACAAGAGAAGCCACTGCAATGAGAAGCCTGTGCACTGCAACAAAGAGTAGCCCCCGCTCACCACAACTAGAGAAAGCCCACGCACAGCAATGAAGACCCAGTGCAGACATAAATGAATAAATAAAATAAATAAATTTATATAAAAAAAGAATTATTATAAAGATACAGTAATCAAGACAGTGTGGTACTGCTGAAAGAATAGACAAATAGACCAATGAAACAAAACAGAGAGCTCAAAAATAGAGCCCCAGAAATACACTCAACTGATATTTGATAAAGGAGCAAAAGCCATAGGTGGAGCAAAGATAGTCTTTTGAACAAATGATGCTGGAACAAGTGGACATTCATATGCAAAAATATGCACCTAGACAAAGACTTTACAGCTTTCACCAAAAAAAAAAAAAATCAAAATGGATAATAGACCTAAATGTAAATGCAAAATCATAAAACTTCTAGAGCATAACATGTGAAAAACCTTAATGATCTTGTGTTTGGTAATGAGTTTTTAGATAAAACACCAAAGGCACTATTCAGGGAAAAAAAGAAAATTGTTAAGTTGGACTTCATTAAAATTTAAAACTCTGCTCTGTGAAAATATTACAAGAATGAAAAGACAAGCCACAGACTAGGAGAAAGTAATTGCAAAACACGTATCTGATAAAGGATTGATATCCAAAATATACAAAAAAAACTAAAAACTAAACAATAAGAAAAGCAACAAACCAAGTTAAAAATGGACGAAAGATTGAACAGATGTCTCACCCAAAAAGATATATAGATTACAAATAAGTATTTGAAAAGATGCTCAACCTCATATGTCATTAGGAAACTGCAAATTAAAACAATGAAATACTGTTACCCATCTATTAGTATGGCTAAAACAAAACAAAACAAAACCTGACAATATCAAATGCTGACAAGGATATGGAACAACAGTAACTCTAACTGCTAGTGGGAATGCAAAATGATACAGTCACTTTAGAGACAGTTGGCAGTTTCTTACAAATCCAAACACAGTCTTCTGTGAACATCTAGCAATTATGCTCCTAGGTATTGACTCAGTTGAACTGAAAACTTAAGTCCATACAAAACCCCGCACATGAATGTTTAGAGAAGCATTATTCATAATCACCAAAAACTAGCAATCAAGAAGATGTCCTTCAATTGAGGTGAATGGACAAACTGCGGTACATCCACACAGTGGAATATTACACAGTGAATATTTTTATATAAATGAGCCATGAGCTGCAAAAAAGACATAAAAGAATCTTAATTGCATATAGCTAAGTCAAAGAACCAGTCTAAAAGGGTTACATACTATATGATTCCCAGAATATAACATTCTGAAACAGGCAAAATTATAGACAGAGATCAGTAGCCAATGGGTTTGGTGGGAAGGGAGAAAGAATAGATAGGTGAAGCACAGGCGACTTTCAGAGTGGTGAAACTATTCTGTCTGATACAGTAATGGTGAAACATGACATTATGCATTTTTCAAAACCCATTCTACTGTACAATACAAAGAATGGAACTCAATGCAGACTATGGATTTTAGTTAATAATAATGTATCAATATTGGTTCATTAACTGTAACAAATATACCACACTAATGAAATATGGTAATAATCAGTGACACTATGGGCAGTGGAGAGAGAGCTATATGCAAAAACTTTCTGAACTGTTAGCTCAATTATTCTGTAACTCTGACACTGTTAGAATTAAATCTATTAATTAAATGTGTGTATACACATATATATCTACATATGTATATGTACATACACATATATATGTGAAATTAAGCTATTTACACTCTTAATTAACAATACAGAGTGGCCAAGAAATAGAGGATATAACAGATAGCTACGTCTCCAAATCTACCATTTTGTTCATGGTTTGTTTTGTTGTTTTTCATTCCCGTTCCCAACACTCCAGAAGAGTGTTCATTATTCAGCCTGTATTGGGCTTGCTCCAAAGATACAAACATGGATAACTTCAGAAAATGGAAGAGAATCAGACTGAATTTACAGACTAAAAGAGAATTGGGTCTAGATTAGTGGATATAAATCACCAACCCCTAAAACAGAAGTTTAAATTTTAATAATGCTCAGTGGCCAGGAAGCTACAAAATTATACGATATATGGGTTAATACAACTGGCAGAGATAGAGCTTATGGCAAACTAGAGAGAGCTTGCCTGGCTTAAAGGCCTAAATGTTCAAATGTTTGTAAAAAACAAAAGAGGCCAAGTAAAATGTGTGCTGGCTGGAGTTCTCTCACCTACCTAATTAACCTGGTCTCAGTAACTTTATTCAACATAGATAAAATAGAAAAGCACTTATGTTGAGCATAATGTGCCCCTCTTTTTCTTTAACTGTAGAACACTTACTGAAATATCAAATCTATTGATAGAAAATGTATCTAATGCAGCCTAAGTCATTAACATTTGCTTTAAGCAACTCAGTATAATTTACCTCTTGAATCATACAAAAAGTATCTTAAAATTAATTTTTAAAAATACACCGGGCTTCCCTGGTGGTGCAGTGGTTGAGAGTACGCCTGCCAATGCAGGGGACACGGGTTCGAGCCCTGGTCTGGGAAGACCCCACATGCCACAGAGCAACTGGGCCCGTGAGCCACAACTACTGAGCCTGCGCATCTGGAGCCTGTGCTCCGCAACAAGAGAGGCCGCGATAGTGAGAGGCCCGTGCACGGCGATGAAGAGTGGCCCCTGCTTGCAGCAACTAGAGAAAGCCCTCGCACAGAAACGAAGACCCAACACAGCCAAAAGTAAATAAATAAATAAATAAATTTAAAAATACACCTTGGGACGTCCCTGGCGGTCCAGTGGTTAAGACTCCATGCTTCCAATGCAGGGGGCTCGGGTTCGATTCCTGGTCGGGGAATTAAGATCCCACATGCGCAGGGTGCGGCCAAAAAACAAAACACCTCAAAGAAATTCTCATTTTAAGCAAATATCCTGACATAAAATTATTTATATAATAGTATGTTCATAAAATGATCAAATTTTGAGCTTTCACATGAAAGCTTTTAGAAACATACAAAGAGGTCTGTATGAATTGAGAAGTTATGAAGATAATATAGACAGCCAAGTAAAGTCAGCTCATTAAATATGTTTGAAATTCCCTCTAGAAATATTGAGGGAATGTACTTCATTTCCTCTCTACTTCATCTATAAGAAACATTTATGTATATAAAACTTGATTTAATCATGAATGGCACCAGAAATTTAATAACCTGAATTCTTAAGGTATGAACAAATGAAATTATGAATAACTTCACACACAATTCATATATAAAGACTGAAGATGCTGATGAACTAAAGAAACAGACTGATTAAAAATACTATATTACTAAACTAGTGTTTAGTGTTTATAGTTTTAATGTTGTAAGATGAAAAAATTATAGAGATTTGTTACACAATGTGAATGTATTTAACACTGCTGAACTGTACACTTAAAAATGGTTAAATGTTAAATTTAATGTTGTTTTACTTTTACCACAATAAAAAAAGATTTTTAAATACTGTATTGTTTGTTAGCATGCTTCATTTGATAACTTAAGAAAGGCCTAAAATGAATATGTTAACAAAAATATATGGCAGAAAATGTTAGCTCTAACATAATTTTCACCAGTACAAATTATTTGCAAGACAAAAAAAGAAATAATAGAGGCTGAAATTTAATTCTCTAATGTGTTTTTCTGTACATTTCCTCTAACCACTGTGTTTACTGCACAAGATTTAAAAACTCACATTTAATGTCTTTTATCCTAAAAATTATGGTGAATAACAGATGACTAGAAAATCTTCTCCTTCTCAGTAACTGAATCCAGCCAATGAATATTATACAACAGTCATAAAGTAAACTTTTTCTTTTTTTTAAATTAAAAAAAAAACTTTTTGGCCATGTCGTGCGACTTGCAGGATCTTAGTTCCCCAACCAGGGATCAAACCCGCACCCTCGGCAGTGAAACCTTAGAGCCCTAACCACTGGACCATAAGGGAATTGCCAAGTAAACTTTTTCAATTGAAATAAATTAAAAACACGATGAAATATTCCATACTAATTTAGGTTATTTTTACCATACAATTTCTATTTAATGGTTACCTATAATTCATCTCAAAAATCATACAGAACACTTCTATAAAACATACCTTTTATTTAGGAAAATAAGTTATTTTATCATAAATTCAAAGATTCTAGAATATGGCTGAGGCAATAAAATCTCTCCTTTTGAGAGAGGTTTAAAAAACCAGATTTACTTTCACTGTGGTTTAACACAAAAAGAGAAAAATGAAGAATAAAAAAGGATCAAAGTTGAAAACAAACATGAGTTCTCTTATTGTCAAATTTACTAAATACACAACTCCTTAGTCATTTCCATTAAAAAAAAAAAAGTATATACATGACATGCCTACAGTTTCACAGTAGCAATCCTGCAATATCACAGGCTAAAATAGGCTTTCACTTCAAAATGTAACAGTTCATATTTAAACAAACAATTCAGAAGACCCCTAACCCAATAAGGGGCCATACAACACGAGCCAATGAACAAAAGTGAGGTACATGGACTACTGGTGATAATAAACCTTAGGTGGTACACAGATACATATTTTAGATTTTAATTATTATGCATTCATTTTTACAGCTTGCTTATTACAGCAAAGAAGGTTGATTCCCCATTTAGGGTAATGATGCAAACATTCTGAAATACACTTATTTAGGTATAAAATAGGGTCAATTTAAAGAGAAAACATCAAATTAAAATGGCATAGATGATATGCAGATTTGGCAATACTGTGAAGGTGAGCTGTGAATGACTTTTAAGAAGCACTGCTGTAGGTTATATTTGTCATAGAAAACAGCGGTCGCATTAATGTTGGGCCTTCTGCTAATTACTTTACATGCATTATCTCATTCTATCTTTACAACAATCTATTAGATTATTACTAAATTGAATTCACAGGTATTACATTAGAAAACTAAGGGTCAAAAATGCTAACAAATCTGCCCAAGGTCATTAGGGGTAGTAAAAGGCAGAGCCAGGGTTAGCCCACAGGTCTGTCTGTCAGATACTAAAGTCTGAGTTCCTGTGCTACGTGTTATACTATTTCTCCAGTCTAAAGGAGGAAAGACTGAGAGGATGAGAGGATGAAGTAAAACTGAAATGAATCTCTTTGACACAGAAACACATCAGTCACTTAGCATGATTCCCAACATAAGTTCATATGTAATATGTTTCCTTGCCATAATCAGAGTGCAGTTACAGCACTTGCTGGAGCTTCAGGCTCCAAGCTTTGTTGTGTCAGAAAATACTGCTAAAGAAAGGATTAAGCAACAGAGTTATATGGAACATCAAGTTGATATTCCCTATATCCATGTATCTTTGTATTCCACGTATCTAAGAACATGTGATTACCATCACTGGTTAAATAACACTTAACCAGTCCCTACATCTAGGAGCCCAACAAAAGACCAAGCACATTTCTGCTAAAACAAGGGTCTCTTCTGGTCATATCTGCTTGTCTAGTGGTCCAGTGCTAGAAACCATACCACTGATCCTCCCAAGTGTGCTTGAATTCCAAGAACTTTTATATTTAATAACAAAGGAGTCAATGGCCCACTGAATTACACCCTCATTTGATATATGGGACAGAGAAATTTAAAGAATTAAATTTTATTAGAATAAGTTAAAAAAAATAAATAAATTTTCCAGTGTACACTGCGAAACAATTCTATATTATGAAAAGCTGGAGAATATGTACCTGAATTCATTTAGGGCATCAACTATTCGATTATATGCCAAACTCCTCTGACTGGCATCAGCTGATCTCCGGCTCATTTTCATAGCCTTGAAAGCAATCAAATAGTTAATTCTTATACTGATCATGGGCAAAATATGGGGGAAAAAAAAGTAAAAGACAAAGTCACATATTTCCACAACATTCTACCCATCATTCTTAACTAGATATACATAAAGAAGGCACACATATTTCTAGTGGCTTTCTTTTTTTTTTTTTTTTTTTTTGCACCTTTGGTCATTTAATGAGTATAATAAAATTCAAATTTTTCCAATAGCAAGCCTCTTACTTAACTGTCAAACCACAGAATGTCAACACACAACGAGGATAATATTGACAGTTTCTGGGTTACATAAAACGTTTTTCTCCCAAACAGATCATAAAATGATAAGTCAGTAACAACAGCTCCTGGGTTTCACTAATATTTCATAAATAATGGTTCTGTTAACTAAATCCTTTTTAAAATCTAAAATATAAAGATGCTACTGAAAGATGTATCAAGTTATTAGTAATATTTGCTTTCTTAAAAACATATTTAGCCAAAGTTGAGAAGTCCTGCTTTAGGTAGACAAAAAGGGGATCAGGATTAGAATATGGATATCATAAAGAACTTTGAAATTTTTTAAACTTTTTCAAAAAGAATGTAATTATGCATTACTTATGTAATTACACATTATTTTTAAAATGTTTAAACATATATTTAAGAAAATGTTAGACTACTTCAGGCTAGAATCGTTCACATTCATCCAAAAGCTTCAATAGGGTAAAAGTGACAGTTAACTTTGTTTTCGCTAACTGCTGAGAGACTCCCAATTTATAAAGAAGTAAATAGTCTTTAGCTAGAATTGAGCAGTATTCTTCCTTAATTTTACTAACAATAAAAAATTTTACATTATAGATCTCAAAAGGTAGCGCAGACTTTGAAATAATTCCCACAGTGCTCAGAAACAGAATCCATAGATTTTCATTAAAAAAATAAGTAATAGTTTGAAAACTGGCCCTAGACCATAACTTATTTGGATGGTTCAGTGTTTACTACATTCTATGATTACTTACCAACTACAGAACGTTCTAACTTAAGTTCTATTCATTTATATGAAAGTATTCACTCAGCTTTATCTTTCAGCTTTATTAAGAAATGAGATGTTAAACTTGAACAAATATCCACACAACTCTAAGTACTGCAATGTGCACTTTAGGTTGTAGAATGAACAAAACATTTAAAAAGTAATGTTTAATGAGTTCTATAGTGCCTGAATATTTCAAGTTTTATACAAAGTTTAAACACTTCTCCCAGTAACTGAAATGTCAGTTCAGCCACAGCTTAATATTCCACGTACTGACTTTGGCAACAACAGACTACAAAAAGAGACAGCAGCGAACTGTAGAAAATGTCACCAGTGCTGAACTTCTGAAAAAGTAAACGAAAATGGACTTTACTCATCTGCTCAGTAAAAAGGTACTGCTAATGATCTATTTGTCTTTTAACAGATTTAATGTAAATAATATAGTGTCTTCTTTAGAGGCAGATGATCCTCAGACACTAATGAGTTACTGAAATGCATCCTCTGCTTTCTAGAACATTCTAATTGGTCTTGCATCTCTAGTCTCTTTTACTAGTCTCTTTTAAACATACTGCCAAAATAACGTTCCTAGAGTACAATTTGAAGACAGCCTAACAAAGTCAAAAATTCTGGCAAGCATTCTAGACTCTCTGTGATCTGGTCACCATTAACTCTGCCAGCCATACCACTCACTACTCCTCTTTGTATCTTTTCCTTTCTGCATATTGTCACAGGGATTAAGAACTTTAGTTACACCCACTGACAGTTCAACTTATAGGAATCTCTTATAAAATATAATCTGGAAAATTCACCAAGATGTTAACTGCAGTGTAGCTATAACTGTGAAAAAGCAGAAATGATCTAATAAAAAAGTTACTTAAATGGAGGAAAGCCACTAAAATATATTCAAGAACCATTTAAAATGAGAAATGTGTATGTTAACAATGATGACTTTTTCCAAATGGGCACATAATTAAAACAGCATGAACACAGCACAGTCCCAATCAAGTAAAAGTACAATACGCACAGGAAAGGCCTGGGTAAGACTTTCAGCAAAATGTTAATGAGTTATCTTTGGGCAACAAGGATATCAATTTTTCTTGTTATTCTGCAATATCCATTATTCAAAACTTTATGTTTAAAAAATCCTACACATCCTTTAAGATGCAGTTCAAATGAAACATCTTCCTAGTAGGAAGTCATTTTTCTTCCCTATGAACTCCTAAAAAACTTTGATTTTCCTTCTTTTTTAGTTATCTTTATGTTCTATCGTATATTCACAATTTTCTTACTTTACATCAATTTATTACATGCACTATCAGCAGCATTTGACACAACTGATCACTCCTACCTTCTTAAACTACTTTCTTCACCTGGCTCACCCCAAAAAGCACTCTCTCTTATTTTTCCTCCTACTTGAATGGCCAATCCTCAGTCTCCCCTGCTGGTTCTCAACTCCTCAAATTGTAACTACTGAAACGCTCTACAAATCAGGCCTAGGATCTCCTCTCCTCTCTTCTCTCCTCAATCAGTTTCTTGTCTTAAAATACTATCTATACACTGGTGACTGTCCGGCCTGGACCTTTCCCCTAAACTCTAGACTCACAACAACTTGGATGTCCAGGAGGCACTGCAAACAAACTGCTGATCTTCCTCCACCAAACCTGTTTGTAGTTTCCCCATTTTAGTACTGGCAATTCCATCCTTCTTACTGCTCAAAAGAAAAATCCCCAGTCAATCTCTATTATTCTTTCTCTTAACCCCAATTTGGTCCATCAGCTAATCTCCTTAGCTCTATTTTCAAAAATATCCAGAATCCAACCACTTGTCACCAATTCCATCACGAAAGTGCTTTAAGTATCCACCATCTCTCACCTGAATTACTTCAACAGCCTTGTAACTGATTCCAAAGCATCCACCTTCGCCTCTAGAAATCTATTCTGCATCAGCAGTAAGAGTGATTCTCATGAATGTCATTTCCCTGCTCAAAACACTCCAAAGGTTTCCCATCTTTCTTAAGAGTAAATGCCAATGCTCATACCATGGTATCCTATAAGGTCCTATATGATCTGGTCTTATTTCTAACTTAGCCACTTTGGCCTCCTTATTCCTCCTTACTGACGCTCAAGCATCAGGCTTACTCCTTTGCCCCTCCTGGAGCATTCTTCTCTCAGATGGTTATAGCTGACTTCCTCCGTATCTCTGGACCATATGTCATTTTATCAGGAGCTTTCTTGACTATCCTATAAAAATTTGTAATCCTTCCATCCAGCATTCCTTAAAAACCTTTCTGTTTTATTTTTCTCCATGGCACTTATTACCATCTAAAATCTTATATATTCATTTGTTTATTTCTATGCCATGAGGTCAGGGGTGTTGCTTTTTTTCACATCTTATCCTCAGTTGCTAGAATAGTGCCTGCCACATTCTAGGCCCTCAAATACTTATTTATTGAATGGATAAATGACCTTACATCTTTTTTTTAGGTAGTAGGCTTCTTAAAAGGAGCTGAAGTCTACTTTGCATCTCTCAGATCACTTTGTAGGGTACCTGCACAGATTCTGTTAATTTTTCTGCCAAATGAATAAACACAATGCTTAAGCAAGAGAATAAGATTCAAAGGAAAATAAAATAAAAAATATAAACAAACCATAAACATGACTATGCTTACCTGTTCTATTGCACTCTTTAATTTGTTCATGTGGCTTTCAAACAGAGGAAAATGTGAAAAAAAGAATTCATTAAATTTGTTACTTTCATCTTCATCTTTGGATAATGAAAAGATTACCCCAATTGCAATCTTCTTTTTCCTCACAATCCCTGGGTTAGGGCCACAGCTCTCCTCTGACAGATTAAAGCTTTCTTCTATAGACCTTAAAAATAAATGGTTTTTCATTTTAAAAAAATATAAAAATAATTAAATTCACAATTCAATCTCCTTGCTAATTAAATGTAGGCAAGCTAAAGGTCTTCCAGTGTTTTATCAAGTAAATCTAAAAATTCATACCAATTGTGTATCTCTTTGAGAAATCTACTGGCTATTCCTTTATACTCATATTTTTGTAAGAAATTTTAATAGAGAGTCAGATTGGAAACATTTTTGTTCAATTAGAAGTCACTAAAAAAGTAGATAATCCCAATGTATAACCAACCTAAAAGAGCCTGAATTTTAAGGTTTATAGACAGAGTCTGATATAATCTCTTCACTGTTCTAGAATCTACTTATCTCCCCTTTAGATTCCAGGAATAAAATCAAAGGTGAAGGAATAAAGGGAGTGAATAAAAAAGGAAACAAGAAGCTTCATCATCTTTAGCTGTACTTAACACAGACTAAAAAAAAATCTTTCAAGAATGAATTAACTTGCCAAAATAGAAACATGAAAAACTGAAATATCGAAACATGCAGCAGATGGATCAAAGACCAAAACAGAAGAGTTAAAACTATAAAACCCTTAGAAGAAAACATAGGTTAAAAGCCTCATGACACTGGATATGGCAATGATTTCTTGGATATGACACCAAAGGCAAAGGCAACAAAAGAAAAAAATAGATAAATTGGGCTACACAAAAATGAAAAACTGCTGTGTATCAAAAGAAACTATCAACAGAATAAATGGGCAACTAATCAAATGGGACAAAATATTTGCAAAGCATATATGTGATAAGGGATTCATATCCAGAAATATATAAAGAACTCCTACAATTCAACAACAACCACCAAAAAAAACACCTGATTAAAAAATGGGTAAAACACTTGAATAGACTATCTCCAAAGAAAACATACATATGGCCAATAGGAAAACAAAAACAGGGCTTCCCTGGTGGTGCACTGGTTGAGAATACGCCTGCCAATGCAGGGGACATGGGTTCGAGCCCTGGTCTGGGAAGATCCCACATGCCACGGAGCAACTGGGCCCGTCAGCCACAACTACTGAGCCTGCGCGTCTGGAGCCTGTGCTCCGCAACAAGAGAGGCCGCGATAGTAAGAGGCCCACGCACCGCGATGAAGCGTGGCCCCCACTTGCCGCAACTAGAGAAAGCCCTCGCACAGAAACGAAGACCCAACACAACCAAAATAATTAATTAATTGATTATTTTTTTTTTTAAAAATTGAAAAAAAAAAAAAACATGCTCAACATCACTAGCCATCAGGTAAGTGCAAATCAAAACTACAAGGAGATATCACTTCACACCCATAAGGATGGTTATTATTTAAAAAAAAAAGGAAATTAACTACTGGTGAGGATGTGGAGAAATTAGAACTCTTGTGCAGTTCTAGTGGGGGAAATTTCCTAGCGGTACAGTTGTTAGTACTCCACGCTTCCAGTGCAGGGGACACGTGTTCAATCCCTGGTCGGGGAACTAAGATATGCAGCGTGGCCAAAAAAAAAAAAACACCCTGGCCATTTCTAGTGGGAATGAAAGTAAAATGGTACAGCCACTGTGGTGAAGAGTATGGCAGTTCCTCAAAAACTTCAACAGAGAATTATGATATGATCCAGAAATTCCACTTCTGGGCATATAACCAAAAGAATTGAAAGCGGAGACTTGAAAGGTATTTGTAGACTCACGTTCATATCAGCATATTCACCACAGCCAAAAGGTGGAAGCAATCCAAATGTCCAAGGACAGATGAGTGGATAAACAAAATGTATATACAATGGAATGTATATGTATATACAATGGAATACAATGGAATGTTAGTCATAAAAAAAAATGAAATTCTGATACATGTTACAACATGGATGAACCCTGAAGGCATGCTAAGTGGAATAAGGCAGACATAAAAGGATAAATATTCTATGATTCCACTTATATGAGGTATGTAAAGCAGTCAAATTTACAGAGAAAAAAATAGCATAGTAGTTCCCAGGGGCTAAGGGGAGGGAGGAATGGGGAATTATTGCTTAATGTGTATAAAGGTTCAGTTTGTGGAGATAAAAAAGTTCTGGGGCTTCCCCTGTGGCGCAGGGGTTGAGAATCTGCCTGCTAATGCAGGGGACACGGGTTCGAGCCCTGGTCTGGGAAGATCCCACATGCCGCGGAGCAACTAGGCCTGTGAGCCACAACAACTACTGAGCCTGCGCGTCTGGAGCTTGTGCTCCGCAACAAGAGAGGTCGCGATAGTGAGAGGCCCGCGCACCGCGATGAAGAGTGGCCCCCGCTTGCCACAACTAGAGAAAGCCCTCACACAGAAACGAAGCCAAAAATAAATTTAAAAAAAAAAAAAAAAAAAAAAAGTTCTAGACGTGAATGGCTATGGCTGCACAACAATGTGAAGGTACTTAATGCCACTGAACTATACAGCTAATAATGGTTAAAATAGTAAACTGTATGTTATGCATAACTTACCACAATTTTTTAAAATGTAGTACACTTTAAAAGTTTCCAGTTCCAGACTTTAAAAATACAAAATACAAGTCCAGGCTCTTAACATACACAATTGTGTTTAAGGAACTATTCAATCTTGTGGTAAATTAAAAGTCCCAACGTACCATCTAGGAAACACCCCATTCTCCAAACTTGTTGTTTGGCTACGTCGCCAGCGTCGCTGGTAGCTGCTGGCACAACTTCGGGTAAGTGAGGAGTTTGGAGAGGGAAATGGTGTAATAAGCAAGCTGCTGAGAGATGCTGTCAAGTCAGAGTAAGAACAAGTATAATGTATAAGTTAATAATTACTAAAAACAAGAACAGATTTCTTTTTAACAAATTTAAGAGTGGTGACTCAAATTTTCCATTTTGCTGAATGAGGCTCTAAAATTTCCATTTAAAAAAATACATCATTGTTGGAGCAAGGTCCCAGAAAAAAATCACATATTAAAAGTGAGTTGGCAAGAGACCCTGATACAATCCCCTTTTGACATCCTTACCTTCCCCACCCCACCCCAGATGAAAATGCTACTTTGAAATAAAGCTTTATTCCTTTGGCCATGACACTGTCTCCTAGCTTAGCTGAATCCTTAGTCCTTAAATTAAATACGATGCAGTCCAATTTCAATGCAGCAGCTGGATTTTAAGAACAAAAGCTATATTTGAAAATAAGTGTTTGAATGCCATTTAAAACGTCATTTAAAAGTACTCATGGAGGGACTTCCAGGGCGGTGCAGTGGTTAAGACTCCACGATTCCAATGCAGGGGGCACAGGTTCGATCCCTGGTCGGGGAACTAAGATGCCACATGCTGCGTGGCGGCCAAAAAAAAAAAAAAAAGAAGTACTCATGGATCACTTGTGCATAGGTAGCCACCTCTGAATGCTTGGGTACTTTTACCAAGAGTCATGACTATACCTATCAAGCTCCAAGAAAGAGTAAATCCTATAGATTGCTCTCTGGAACAGACACATCCCAATAGAGTCCACTCTGATTATAAGTGCTGCAATCCCCTAACTGTGGAAATTATTCTCTTCTGAAAACCCTTCTCTGCAACCCAAAAGCTCTGTTTCCTGCCTGGGGTATCAAAAGCTAAAATCCTTTCTTTTTTGGGGGGATTCTCTCCTTCTCCCCACTTAATCTAGAGACAAAAAGACCTCAAGGGCTTGCTTTTGTTTAGAAATATTTTAGATTCCCATTTTCATCATTATAAACACACACTGAAAATTTGTAAAGTAATCAAAGGGAAGTATTATTATCATCTATAAAAAGATACATGCCAGATGATATATTATTTTGGACACGGGGACTGAAAACTAAGAGATTATCATTATGAAAATATGTTCATTTGAATTCTCTTGACAAATTCAACGGTAAAGGGGAGAGCTCTACGTGCCATGCAAACATCTGGGCCGCCAATGAATTAATTCTGGACTACTTTCTTGAAAATACCACATCTTATCAATTAGTAGTATAAAACTTTGTAGTCTAAGATTAGGCATGTATAACTAATCTGGGTACGGCTTCTGTGAGAAATCAAATGTTACTCTAAATTTGGAAAAGCTTTGTTTTATCAAATTCTGGTATTAAACGTAACCCAATCAGAAAAAGGAAGAAAATACACAATTAACTTAAACAGCATATATGAATTCAATGGCTTGAAGAAGCTTTACAGATCAGTCTTGCCAGGCCCTTCAATTTACAGATGAAGAAAATGAAGTACAGAGACATTAATTTATCACTTCTGAAATCTTGGCTAAATAATGAAAATTAAATTCCTGCCACAGAAGAGAAAACTAAATCTCTAGATTACATAGATGCAAACAGTATTAAGAGAAATACACTCTAGATTAGTCCCTAAGAACAAAAATAACTCAATTAGAAAAGAAGGGTGAGATTATTTGAAAGATGAGACTTCTCCTGTTAGAGTAGTGGTTCTTAACTCTAGCTGTCCATCAGAATCAGTGGTTGAGTTTTTCATTTTTTGTTCCTCAAATACAGATGCCTAAGCATTTCTCTAGGGTAAATCAAGAACCTTCAAGAGTAGAGTCCAGGTATCTGAAAAATTTTCTTGAAATTTCTCACGCATAACTAGGGATTACAATATATGGGAAGTTTGGAGTCTCCATCTAGACTTAAAACTGACTTGTCCCACAATTTAGATAGCAGAGCCATGCAATGTGACAACACATACAGATAATCACAGTGGATAAAGTTTCTCATACCTAACGATAATTCAAACCTAAGAGTACTCCATCTTTCTCTTATGCTGATCTCTGAGCCCTGACACTTCTCCTTTTAACTGAAATATCCTTCTTTCATGCCTTTGGCCAGATAACTCCTATTTAAGTATCAACACTCTGTAAAGCTTTACTCACACCCTGCCCCTTGCCCAGACTAAGTTAGGTGCCGTTTTTCTGAACCTCTGTACAGGTCTATCACAGAACACCTCAAACAATAAACTATGACAGATGATTTTCCTGGCTATTCTCTCATTAGAAGCTGTGCTCTTTAAAGATAGAATCTGGGGGTTTTTTTGTTTTTTTCTTTTTAATCCTCACAATGTTTCAATAAAACTTTGTCAAATTTTGGAAGAGTACGTACTTCAAAGAAATATGTATAACACTGGCTCAAAATGCCTAAGCTTCTCTGGGCAAGAGACAGTCTGACACTTTAAACCCTAGTTAGGAGAAAACAGATATAAGCAAATGTGTTTTTTCTACTATGCTATCTAAGCAGTCTCTTGAGCAACATTATTTTTCTTATACTGGCTAAGCCTAAGCCAGCGTGTATTCATCCAGGCCATGCTCCACCAGGCACGCTTACTATTAAACATGAAAAATTTTTAATTTAAAATATTTATCTCTGCTGTTTCTACCATCCTCCTGTAAGGCTCATATCAATACTAACAAACTGTGCACATAAAACTGGATGATAAAAGCAAAGATAAAAAAGGAAATCAATGTCAGCTAACAGTGATCTCATCAAAAATTGGATTAATACATGAACCTGTCATTACCAGAGCGTGCTATGCCACTGTCTCTGTCCTCATTCAGCTCTCTTCCAGGCATGTCCATTGGGTTGCTGTGAACTGCGAATCAAGACAAAACTGTGACTTATAAAATACAGTGCTGTTCAGGTTGATGTTCTTCCTTTTATGTAGCAAACTAAATCATGCTCATCTCATTGCATTCCTTTATTTTTTTCAACAGCATGGCACAAACCCAACACCAAGAGCTATTACTCAGTTGAACAAGCTTTGAGATCTCTCTGAAGATTTGACTTATAATATGAAATAATCTATGGTGTAATACCTAAAGAAGCAAGGGATGACTAAAATAAGTATTTTAGAAGCATATTCAATGATATATGAATATATTCACAATATACTGCTAAATGAAAAAAAGGCAATCTACTGACCAGTAAGAATGATGGTTGCTGGGGCTAAGTGACTGGTATATGATGGTTGTCTGCTATTCTGCCTATAAAAATGTATGTTTAAAAATTCTCCATAATAAAAATTTTAAGAAAGCTGAACAGTATAACCCCAATTTTGTTTTAAAACAAACAAACTAAGAAGGTGATTTCCAGTTGACAAGATGACTAATATATTTTTTTGCCTATTTTTCATATTTTCCAAATTTTCTATAATATATATACATTGTTTGTATCTTACATTTGTAAGAAAAATAAATATTAATTAAAACAAGAAGTTGGATACAACTTCCTGGATACAGAAGCATGAACATACTCTATAATCATCTATTTAATGATGTAAACAAACATAGTCATATATGCCTTTTACAGAATATAATGGTGCTTGTTCATCTAAATTTTAGCTCCAAGAGAAATCATTCTTATGGAATAGTGTAGATCTGAAATTTTACAATAATAGTAAGATAGGATATTTTCTGCGATTGATGAACCATGATACAGAAGCTACTCAGCCATGGAAACAAGATAGTGTCACATTAGAAATTCCACTGGTATTATAAGAAATAATGTTCATACTATATTTTGGTTTAGGATTCTAAAGTTAAAATCATTATTATATAACAAAATAAGAAATGACAAACTGAAATTTCATGAAAATGTCAATTCTACTGATAACTTAGTTTCTGGAAACTTTAAGAACATATTCAGTAGAAAGATATTAAGTTCTTAAACTTCCTAAGCAATGTTTTCTCAACTACACCTTCCCCACCTGCATTTCTCTACTCTCTTGTTTCCACAGCTTAACTATGAATTCTAGACGCTGGGGCACACCAACTAGTCTACCCACACAGCACATGGCAAACCTGCAAAGAAAGAGGCGCTCCTGATCAGGCGGAGCGGACCCTGTTCAGAGAATGCCCGCCTGGGGCTGCAGAACTGTGAAAGACCTACATGGCAGAAATGTAAAATACATATGAAAGAGGGCTGTTAGAGAAGCCACAATGCGTCAGGAATAAAAGGTGAGCTAAGGAAGTACAAAAGCAGACCAACAGATATGGATGGAAACCTTTAAACAAGTAAGAATAATTCAAGCTGGCTTCCTATTTTTGAAACAGGATGGTTTCCCTCTGGTCATGGATTATGTCAACATAACAATTCACTAATAAGTCCACATATAATAATAAAAATAAAACATAAATAATAAAAATAAGCTTCCACTATACAAGGTAAAATGTTCAATCCTTTCTCATCTAAAACAATGTTTTTAAAGATTCAAAAAAGCACAGTAATGTTATCTATATAATTTGACATTTGCCAAATAAATTTATCTTTTAAAAAGTCAGTTTTAAGATTACAATATTGTGCAACTACAGTTAAGAAGAAAACCACCTAAGCACTTGGCTGAAAAAACAGAACACAAAATAAAACAAAGAGCAAATAAAGAAAAGGGGTCTACTGACAAATAAGTATGAAATTGGTTTTTCTAAACTAGTGGTAAATTATAAAGTAACAGAAGAAACCAAAGTTCCTAGAGCAGGGGTCAGCCACTATGGAAGCAGGAAAGCCAATGCAGCCTGTCAGGACCAGACTCCCAGCTGCCCAAGATAAGTTAGCTGCCACACACTTGACCAAGAGAAGATGAGTCTGAAGACCCAGAGAGGGTAACATTCCAGCCTGGAAGCAAGCAGCTGAGTTACTTGTTAGTTATGCTTCATCAAGATGGCCTAAATAGCCATCTAGGAGATTTATCTAGGATAGAACTGGGGACTTTCCTGTTTTAAAAAGTGACAAATGGGGCTTCCCTGGTGGCGCAGTGGTTGAGAGTCTGCCTGCCAATGCAGGGGACACTGGTTCGAGCCCTGGTCTGGGAAGATCCCACAAGCCGCGGAGCAACTGGGCCCGTGAGCCACAACTACTGAGCCTGCGCGTCTGGAGCCTGTGCTCCGCAACAAGAGAGGCTGCGATAGTGAGAGGCCCGCGCACCGCGATGAAGAGTGGCCCCCCGCTTGCCGCAACTAGAGAAAGCCCTCGCACAGAAACCAAGACCCAACACAGCCAAATAAATAAATAAAAATTAAAAAAAAAAAAAAAAAGTGACAAATGTATTTTTCAAATTGCTAATAGGTATTTTTCTATAACAAGAGTTTCTATAATTATAGTGCATGTGCAGCAAACCTTCCATTTTCATTGTTCAGTTCTTTCTTCATTTTTTCCTAGTTACCTCAAAACTTACCTGCTCTCTTTAATCTCCTTCCCTACCACCTCTTCTTACTCTCAGCATATGACTTTGTCTCGTACAGTATGCATATGTATATGTGTGTACACATGAAGAATCACCATATGGGAACTCTCCTTCTCCTACCATGCTATCTCCAAACTTAATCTCCAAACTTAATCTCCAAACTTAATCAACTTTCATCCTGCCTCCTTCCTGCCTGAGCAGTAATAACAGGTAACATTATTCAAGTCCCCTTTATGTGCAGGGACTATCTGTGAAAAATCCTGAGAGGTACCTCCCTCCCTCCCTTCCAAAGCTAATTCTTCTAAGTCAGCTAGGCCCTTCCACTTTACCAGTATCACCTCTATCTCCAACCTCATCCTCCTTATAACCTCCTTTTCCATCAACATTTAAATACAGTCAGAACTCTTCTACCTTCTCCCCATATATCTAATCCTATAGTTCAGTAGTTCTTAAAACGTGGTCCAAGGACCCCCTAAGGGGACCCTGCAACCCTTTCAAGGGGTTCTTGAGGACATTCCTTTTTCTAGCTACATATCTATGTGAAACTATATTTTCTTAACACACTTCAACCAAAACAACATATTACAAAAGACTGAATGCAGAAGAAGATATGAGAATCCAGCTGTTTCTATTAAGCCAGACAATAAAAAGTTTTGCAAAAATGTAAAACAATGCCACTCTAAGTTTTCTTGTCTTGGAAAGTATAGTTATTTCAAAACATATGTTATTTATATTAACATAAAAAGGGTTATTAGTGTTATTTTTAATGAGTTACTAAGTAAATATTTTTAAAATTTTCTGAATTTTAATTTCTAATACAGTATATATCAATAAATGTAACCTACACACACAAAAGCTCTCTGTGGTCCTCAATAATTTCTATGTGTGTAAAAGGGTCCTGAAACCAAGAAGTTTGAGGATGTCTGCTTACATCTTAGAAAAGAAGACTAACCTCTGAGTCTTTCCTCAACTTTGGCTTCTATTCTCCCCACTGAAACTACTCACATAGGCCACCACCAAAAGCCTTCCTGTTACTTAATGCACTCCATACTATCTTACACTACCTTACATCATATTTGATGCTGACTACATTACACTTTGAACTTTTTTCCCTCAGTTCTCATGATAACACACACTAAGTTTTTTTTTTCATAGTCTCCTTTATGTGATTCTCTTCCCCTACTCCATCTTTAAAGCCAGCATACCCAGGGTTCTATCCTCAACAATATTTCCTTCTCATTCATTCTTATGCTTTCAATTATCATTTATATGATAATAATTCTCAAATCCATGGTAGAAGCAGCTAACAATCTAAAAAAGGATTGTGTTCTCCCTTTCTTAACATCAAGTAGTCTGTGGGAAGCAGCTGGCCAGCTAGGGACCATATTTCTCAAACCTCCTTATATACAGGTGAAGTTGTATGATTAGTTACCACCAATGGAATGTGAGCAAAAGTGATGTATATCACTGTCAGGTTGAGGTGGTTTTGAAGGGAATGTGCCTTCTCCATACTCAATCTCTTTCCACTGGCTTTGTGTAGGTGAGCACAACCTTGGAGCCCATATTGTAAAGAAGGTAGAACTCCAAGAAGGAAGGAGACTGGACCTCTAAAACACTGCTTTGAGGAAAATTTTGAGAAAAAACCTCTATTGTTTTAAAATTATTATACGTTCATTCTCTTACAGCAGCTACCACCAGAATACATCTCTCTCTCTAACTAACTACAATGGATATCTTCGCTTGGATATCCTACCAATACTTCCAATTCGACATGCCTAAACCTAGAATCATCAACTCCCAATTTCTCATGTTCCTCCCAGTGAATGGAACCAATATCCATGCAATTACACAACCCGATAGCTCAGTGCCATCCCTGACTCCCCCTCTCCCCTCACCTCTTCTACCTAATTACCAAGTCCTGTCTACTCTATTTCTCCCAACAAAGTTCTCAACAACTCTTTATCCTTAAGGACACAATTTTACTCTACGTCCCCATTATCTGTCACTTGGACTATCATAAGCAGCCTTCTAATATGGGTGCTTTCTCAATCCCACTGGCTCATCTGAATCTATTCCTACAGCAATTAGAATATTCTTTTGCAGATACAAATCTGATCTGATCATGTTTCTATATTGTGAAAACTCTTCTGTTGTTGCCTTGAGAATGCACCACAAAACTCTCCAGCTATAAGAACTGCAATTGGCCAAGCACCCCAGCTGCTGTGTTCTTAAATTCACTGCCATGTTTGTGCAGGGCCACATATCCCACAGGCTGTGCCTAGCCAATGACTGAACACAGCAGCTATAGTAAGGCAGGCCCATGTTGGCAAGACATGGGTCACTTCTGACAATCAACTCTGACTCAAAGACTCATCCACAGCCTTATCAAACCTTCCTTGGACTATATGGCAGGCTGGAAGATGTCCACTCAAGCTTTTATTCTTCTCTTTCACTCAAGGTCAAACTTGCACCACAATCTGAGGGCTCTCTGAACCCTTCCCAGCTCCCTCTTCATTTCTCTCACCTAGTAATAATAAAATCCTTGCATGTTTAAACCTGTCTTGGCACCTGTTAAAAACCAGGAGGAAGACCCAAAGTAACACACCCTCACTGGTACCCAACTGCTTACCCAAAGCATAAGTCCAAATTCCTCAGTGTAACCCACAATGCCCTTCATGATCTGGCTCTTGCTCACTTCTTTATTTCCTTTCACTTCCTTTACTTATATCCACACTGTGCTCCACCCACATTGATTTGTTCACATTCTTTCCACACTCAATGATCTCTTGCACTTAGGTCTGTGCACATGCTACTGCTTTTTCCTAGAACATTTCTCTTCCCAACTGTCAGGCTAATTCTTCAAGTTTAGGCTCACTTCTTTAAGAAAGCCTTTTGTGATACTCCAAGACTGAACTGGGTGTTCCTCCTCATTTCTATCACATCATGCTCTTAGTCTTGTCCAAAAATTAACTACAGTATACTGTAATTGTATACTGTATTGTATTGCTTGTCTGACTTTCACTAACTAAAAATCTGTTGAGGCAGGAACTGTGTCTGGTTCACCACTGTATTCTCAGGGCCTAGCAGAGTGCCTGGCATGTAATAAGTGCTTGATAAGTACTTGTTGATTAATTGGAAATTTAAAGAAAATAAGAAATGGTGCTCAAATATCCTTGATTCACAATTAAGAATGTGCAAGAAAAAGCCGTTCATAACAAAGTCTGTGCTTTGTTAAATGCATTAATTTCCTATTCCATGTTAAAACAGAGAAGTTGAGTATATCTAGCAACTATAGTATACTTTATACATGATAATGGATTTGTATTATTAAAATAAACAGCTTTTAATAAGCCCCTTTAGCTCTGAAAAGTGTCAAATTATAAAGAAAAAAAGACTTATTTCTCTGTCACATTTTTACTTTATTAAAATGAATGAACTAATTAATCAAGTTAAGAAAAAGTAGAACTTCTATTTTTCTATAAAATGCACGCTTTCTAAAACACGTCTGACACTGCAACTAGCCCATAGTAGGTACTTAATAGCTGCTATCTGAATGAACATGAATTATAAAAAATAATAGGATGCTATACTGTTAAAGGTGAGAGAAAAAACTGTTTTCTACTAGTATGTATAACTGATATTTATAAAAATTAATTACAAATAAAAATTTCCACTAAACAGGGAATGAGTGAAACATTCATCCTATTCTTTTTTTTTTTTAACATCTTTATTGGAGTATAATTGCTTTACAATGGTGTGTTAGTTTCTGCTTTATAACAAAGTGAATCAGCTATACATATACATATATCCCCATATCGCCTCCCTCTTGCGTCTCCCTCCCACCCTCCCTATCCCACCCCTCTAGGTGTTCACAAAGCACCGAGCTGATCTCCCTGTGCTATGTGGCTGCTTCCCACTAGCTATCTATTTTACATTTGGTGATGTATATATGTCCATGCCACTCTCTCACTTCATCCCAGTTTACCCATCCCCTTCCCCGCATCCTCAAGTCCATTCTCTACGTCTGCGTCTTTATTCCTGTCCTGCCCCTAGGTTCTTCAGAACCAAATTCCTTTTTTTTTTTAAGATTCTATATATATGTGTTAGCATACATTCATCCTATTCTAACTGCTATCCACTCTCTAATACACTACAGTTCGTTATGCACTGGAAATATGGTCAGCAGTAATTTATTTGATCTTTCTAAGAAAAAACAGAGGACCAGAAATTTTAGAAATAGTTTGTCACTTTAAAATGTTGAACTTAAATAACAAACAATAAACTAAACAAATTACTAAATACGCTGCTATTTTAATAAATCTCTTAAGAAACATCAAATTTGAAAATCTGCTCATCTGAATTACAGGTCAAAAAAACAAGCACCATTTAAAAATTACTCTATGGTTAGGGAAAAGAAAAGGGAGAAAGTATAACACCTGTCTCCCTCAGCTGAAATATTAAAGAGAGCTAGTAAGGGCTTTTTACATCAACAAAAGTACTTTTCAAAGATGCATCGAAATTAAAACCAAAAAACAAATTAGGTATTTCTTCTCTTTTTTCAGGTACAAAATAAACATTATGTTCAAATATATGAAAACTACATTTTTCAAATAATACAAATATTACACATACTTGCAATTTAAATCCCTTTTCCACTTCTAGTATTCGAAATTCTTTGTTCTTCTAACATTATTAAGAACATTATTATCTACACTATTAAGAACATTTTTAAAACGTATAAAACCGTTTTACCTATATTTCCAAGTAGTCCATTAATAACTGTGTTATTATCAGCCTTTAATGTACTGTTGTCCTGATTGATGAATTCAAGACTGTCTTGCAGCCTAAGTGGGAGGAGAAAAAATAAATTCCAAATTCGTTTTATGCTCTTAATGGCAATTCTTTGTATACTTCAAATTTTAAGTGTAAAACATTATTTTTTTTTAAGTTTTAAGTTTCCCTATTAGTACTATAAACCAACTAATCATTTAAATCAGGGGTTGGCAAACTACACCCTGAGGGTTAAATTAAGTCTGCTGCCTGTTTCTCTAAATAAAGTTTTACTGGAATACAGCCACACCCAAGTGTCTGTCAACAGATGAATGGATAAAAAAAGACTGTCATGTATATATATAGACAGTGGATATTATTCAGCCATGAAAAGAAAAAAAGAGGAAGTCCTGCCATTTGCAACAACTTTGGTCCTTCAGGGCATTATTCTAAGTGAAATAAGTCAGACCGAGAAAGGCAAATGCTGTACGATATCACTTATATGTGGAATCTAAAAAAGCCAATTCCCTGGCGGTCCAGTGGTTAGGACTCTGTGCTTCCACTGCAGGGGGCACGGGTTCAATCCCTGATTGGCAAACTAAGATCCTGCAAGCCGCGAAGCACAGCCAAAAAATAAATAAATTTAAAAATTTTTTTAATTTAATTAAAAAAAAATTAAAAAGCCAAACTCAGAGATGCAGAGAGCAGAGTGATGGTTACCAGGGACTGGGAGTAGCGGAAATGGGGATAAAATAGTCAAAGGGTACAAACTTCTAGTTATAAGATTAACAAATTCTGGGTGTCTAATATACAGCAAGCTAATTATAGCTAATAATACTGCATTATATCTTGAAAGTTGCTAACAGAGTAAATCTTAAATATTCTCACCACAAAAAAGAAATGGTAATTATGTGACAGGATGGTAGCAGCTAAGGCTATGGTGGTAATCACTTTGCAATATATAAATGTATCAAATCAACACGCCATATACTTCAAACTTAAATAATGGTGTATGTCAATCATATCTCAACAAAGCTGGGGGAAAAAATCTGGCCTCCATAAACTTTCAAACTTAAGGGATGGAATAAAATCTGAATTTATGCTGCAATCCTGAAAGCAGCTTATTAGTTTTCATCCTTTGCAAATCTTAAAGAATTCATTTCTCCCTTCATCCATAACTACTTACGTATTGAGACTTCCACAGATGCTGCTGCCAGTCCGTGCAGTAAAAACTTTGCTGAGCATAAGCTGTGGAGGGGAACTAGGAAGAAAAAGAGAGGGATAGAGAGAGATCGAAACTGAAACACAAGGACCTTTCCAATTTATCACAAATAAAAATGTTTAAGTCACAGAGATGTCACTGCATAGTTACAACAGCCACGATGTAGCATTAAACCCATAAAACATCATAAACTTAGTATCTGACATGCTCAATATGAGTGAAGACTATATGAAATTCTCCCATCTTTAAAAAACTAAACATTCTAAAATGGATTCATTAAGAAAAATGAGAAAATCCCTCACCGGATCTGATGAATCTTTAAGGTGGAGCCTTTGTAGCTCATTGCTACTGAGCCAAACATCATCTCTCCAAGCATATTGGCATCAGAAGAGCATCGAGAACCCTAAACAGTAAGCATAACATTAATAAAATTGCAGAATTTAAAACCTATTTCAAAAACTGATTTTTATTAAAAATTCCTTTGCTGTATTCTACATAATGTTTTTTTAAATGATTTTACGTTGTATACACTGTTCTGCAGCTTGATTTTCTTCATTTCACAATGTCTTATAGATCTAAGCATACTGTTATACATAGATTCCTTTTAAGAGCTGCATAGTATTCTCCTATATGAAAATATCAGTTTATCAAGCCTGTTCCCCTTACTGACAGGCATTTAAGTTACTTCCTGTTTTTTGCTATTACAAATAACACTCAAATAAACATTCTTAGCCACATCTTATGCATATGCAATGCTTCTCCAGGACAGATAACAAGAAGTAGAATTCACTGAACATGCTGAACAGATTTTACCACTCCTATTGTGCAAAAAGAAGCATTCGCAAAAGGGGTAACTTGGACATATTTTGCATTTTTTTAAAAAAGACTTAAGCATTAGATGTCTTGTTTGTAAAGAATTCTCATTTTAAAAGTTATTCTTTTCCATTATTCTTTAATTGTCCTCATAGGAGTCAAAAAAATCTAAAAGTTGATTCATCCATTTGGTTACTATTTATATACTGCGGCAAATATAACTAGTTAACCACCAAATATCTTATTCCTTATTTTTTGAAGTCTAATTTGTTTCAAGGAAGCAATGTGCCCAAATGAAAAAAAACTGCATTTCAGAGCCTCCCTTGCAGATAGGGGATTTCGAGTTGGTCTCTATATTCAAAGAGTTAAACCAGTGGTTGGAGTGGTAGCTTTCAGAACTATCCATTTACATGCATTCAACACAGTCCTGGTCAATGGAATATAAATGGAAATCACTGAAGATGAAGACACCATAAGAGGATGACAAGGCAACAAGTATGTACACAGTAACTCTGGCTAAGTAGAAAGATAAGGAAGCCTTGGTCTCTGAGGCCATCTTGAAGCCCATACATTATCGTGCCTAGATGGCCTCTCTCCAGACTTGTCATGTGAAGAAACCAATCCCTAATTTGTTTAAGCCACTGTTTCATAGGATATCCCAATGCAATTCCTAACCAATACAATTAACATAATAAAACAACTGATGAGAAAGATGACCAAAAAACTATCTAAGATAGTAAATGAGGATTACGCAAATTTCACTATGCCATTCTACCATGGGAAATCAAGAATTAGGAGTTTTTAAAAATACTTAAAAGATTCTTCTGAAGATAACAATAAAGTGATGAGGACCCCCATTTTACAAGTGAAAGCCAGGGAATACATCTACACACTATTTTTCTTTTTATAATGTGATTCTCTTTTACTCCTTTGCTTGTTTACTATCTGCCTTTGGTTTAAAAAAATCTATATATTTACATTTTGTCACCTTCCTTAAAAAGAACATCTTCAAATAGCAATCCATTTCATTATACATACTATGTTCATATTAGTTTTTTAATACATTGACATATTGTTTTTTCTTTCTCAGTGCTATAGTCTTAATTTTGTTTTAATAAAGGCACAAAGTTATTTTTTAAGAAAAAAATCACTTCTGATATACCTAGGTTACTACAAGAAGCAGCTCATTTATTCTTGGGATTTGGTTAAGACAAAATTTTTATTTCCAGAAGTCTAGGTATTACGAACATTTTAGAAACAGAGTAGAATAATTTTCTAAATGATAAAGTAGTTTATTTTTCTTTTAAGATCAACAATACCAATCTTACTTGGCAACCTAAATTGCTTCTGGATAATGACAGAAATGAGAACCTTCTCTTACAAGCTCATTTTTGTTACAATGCATCTAACTCCATTCTTATTTTGACTAAAAATAATATTTCTTATATTAAACAAGCTACACAAATTTAAATATCAAGTCATTTAAACATTTTAATATTATAATTAGAAAAGAATTCTCAGAAGGCAAAATACAGTAAAAATAAATTGGTGTATAAATTTTATGAAACCACATACTTTGCTATTAAAGGTTCTCTCTGCCTGTTCTAATAAATACCAAATAGTTATCATGAATGTCATTGACATGTTATATATTTTAATGTGACATAATCTATAATGAAGAATATAATTAAGAAAATGCTATTATCTTTAATGCTTTTTTAAAAAGGCTCTTATTTAAAAGTTCAATTCTTTGTAAGTACTCATTGCTGAAAGCAATAATCTGTAATACTCCATAAATCAAAAATAATGTTCTAGTTACCTGAAATAACACTTTATCAAGTGTAGTGAACTATATACTGTAATAATTCAATGTCTTCTTGCTAAAAAAGCAGATTTCCAAGACCATAATGAACCTACTACCAGAATATCTAGACATATAACCTGGGAACCTGTACTTAAAAAAAGCTCTAGGGATTTTTGATGCAAAATGAGAATTATAATCACTCACTGCTTCAGGGTTTCTACAGTCTGGATCCATTTGCTAATACTATTTAACTGCATAATGTTAGGAAGAAAGGCAAGTTTGTACAGTTGATCAAATTGGAAAACTTGTAAATTGGCATAAGTATAATGATCCTACATAGCACAGCACTATTAGGAACTTGTTAGGGTAACATGCTTAAGATGGAAGAGGAATAGAGAAGGGCAGGCAGAACTATGTAGATATTAGGACTACATACTATGTAGGTAGTCCTAACATCTGGACTTTTATAACTTCGAAGATCTTCCACATATACTGTCATGTTGATATGGTATAAGGGTTAGTTTCTATCCAAACACAATTACATAATTATAAATAATTTAAAGGTCCAGGATTCTATTTTGGTACTGCTAAATGTAAAATACCTGTGATTCATTCATGCAAGCTTGAATGACACAAATAAATTCACATTAGATGACATTTGCTTATTTGAAACCAAGTACTGATCCTATGTAAAATATAACAATGTAACAAGTTTATAGAGAAGTTCCTATATAGTCAAATGATTGGTTAATTCCGTATTTTAGAAGAACAGCCACATTAATTTTGAAAAATGAAAATGTACATTTCTGATAACATATACTTCAGCCATATTTTAATTTCATACTACAGCTGACCTGTATTATATTTATCTTCATATTTCAATAATTAAAAAGTATTTAAAATAAGAAATTATTCTGGTAGCCTAAAAAATATGAAATGGAAATAAAAAGGAGAAAATGCCCCTGCTACCTGTGCCCAAAGCTCTCTATGCTTCCCCTATTCTAAGATTTATCAAAGTTCATAAACTTACCTATTTAATTATCTGTCTCCCCAGCTATACTGTAAGCTCCAGGAGGGTAAGCACTAGTCCCTGTTACATCCTCAGTCCCTAGGATGGTATACAACACACTGTAGGTACTCAAAAATACTTGTGAATGAATAAAAGACATCAGTGATCTTACCTGGTACTTGGGACACTGGTCTTTGACATCAGAAGATGAAGTCATGGAACTATCTAAAGAGGAAGAACTGTCTCCTCCAGGTTTCAGTTGGCAGCATTTCCCAAAGACTTTAACTTGAGCATCACTACAGAGCTTCTGAAATGGAGACATTATTCCCATTCATATTTTAACAGATTTTCCACCATATATAAATTATAGCATAAAAACCTTTGGAAAAACCAAGGATGAAATAATTCAAAATAACATAACCTTAATATAATGACTATCTGCATTTTACTTTATTTTCTCCAGTACTGTTTTCTATTCTTTGTCTCATAACTATAATAATATTTGTGGCATTTTTTAACTGTACTTTTCTCACCAAAATTATTAAATCATGGGAATTTTCCTATATTACAATGGTCTACACAATGTTCATTGTTGGGACTTAATTATATACTGCAGCAGTTTTCAAATTATTTGATCTCAAAAACCTATTCATGCTCTTAAAAATTATTTAGGATCCCAAAGGCATTTTGTTTATGTGTGATATATGTATCAATATTTTCCCGTATTAGAAATTAAAATTGAGGACTTTTAAAATATTTATAAATTGATTTAAATATAACAATATACCCATTACAAGCTAATGTAAGTAACATATTTTAATGGAAAAAAACGGGGGCTTCCCTGGTGGTGCAGTGGTTGAGAATCTGCCTGCCAATGCAGGAGACACGAGTTCGAGCCCTGGTCTGGGAAGATCCCACATGCCGCGGAGCAACTAGGCCCGTGAGCCACAACTACTGAGCCTGCGCGTCTGGAGCCTGTGCTCCGCAACAAGAGAGACCACAATAGTGAGAGGCCCGCGCACTGCGATGAAGAGTGGCCCCCGCTTGCCACAACTAGAGAAAGCCCTTGCACAGATACGAAGACCCAACACAGCCAAAAATAAATAAATAAATAAATAAATAAAATTTAAAAAAAAAAAACGGGAGATGCAGGAATCGGAAGAGAAATGCAAATGAGACATATTTCAATGTATGTTCATATATATGTAAGTTTAATCTTTTGAAATGAGAATGCATCCATGTATTGGACAGTTACATTTTTAATAATAGCTGAGCTTAGGACCAGAAGGCTGTATTGTCTAGCACGGAAGAAGAATGCATTTCAATTTTTTGCTTTAGAAATAGAGACACAGACATAGAGAACAAATGTATGGATGTATGGATACCAAGGGGGAAAGGGGTGGGGTGGGAGGAATTGGGAGACTGGGATTGACACATATACACTATTGCACTATTGATACTATGTATAAAATAGACAGCTGATGGGAACATACTGTATAGCACAGGGAACTCTACTTAATGCACTGTGGTATCCTAAATGGGAGGGAAAACCAAAAGGGAGGGGATAGATGTATATGCATGGCTGATTCATTTTGCTGTGCAGTAGAATCTAACACAACATTGTAAAGCAACTATACGCCAATAAAAATTAATTAATAAAAAAAAATTTTTTTTGCTTTATTCCTCTTGTTCTCATCTCTCTCCCAAACAAGTTCTAGAGCTTTCACTGCTCACAACTACCAAAGTTGCAATCCACCAAGTTCTCTGATACTCCTAAAAACATTGCAATGCTTTACCACAGTTACCAGTATGTTCATTCTTTAAAACCCAGCTGGCCTGACTTACCTACTATTGCAAACCACCATTTATCAGTCAACAAAAGTAACTGAGTACTATGTGTACCAAGCACTAGGGAAAAGAAATGAATAAAACAGTTCTTTTCCTCATGGAACTAACAATCTAACAGGAGAATGAGATATTTAACAAATAGACAAATTAGTATAATTACATACATTATTTCAAATATGTCTAATAAAAGTAATAATGATAGCAACAGTTAACTCACATAGCACCTAGTATCTGGTCAGGTACTCTTCTGTTTTACATATATATACTCTTTTATTCCTCACAACAACTCTATGAAGTAAGTATTATTATTATCCACATTTTACAGATGAAGAGATTAAGGAGCAATGATGTTTATGTGAACTGTCCAAGAAAGAACTTAACTTAGTCTAGGCAGATCAGAAATGATATTTAAACTGGGACTACAAAAAAGCATAGGAGTTAAGTTCACTGTAAAAAGAAGAATGGGAGGGCTAGAAAGACATTCCAGGCTGAGGTAACTATATATGTCCAATCTCTGAAACAAGAAGCCATTTGCTAGAGGGAAGAAAGGGACAAACATATATCAATTCCAGGACTGAAGCATAATTTCTACTCCTAGAAGGCCAATGTTTACCGTGCCATGTCCCCTCACTAGATCATCTTCCAAAAAAGTTGTTGCTGCTTGGTTTCAAAACAGCCGTAACTTAAGAATGGGAAAGAGAAAAGACACTGTACAGAGAGAGAGGGGCGTGTGTGTGTGTGTGTGTGTGTGTGTGTGTGTGTCTCACAGCTTTTATGTACACTTCTATGCACAATGTCTTACAGATCTAAAATCTCTACAACAGGACAATCAAACTAAGTCAGAATTGAAATGCACATAACATGCCTTTCCCAATGTTCAATGTGCATCTGCATTATACATTAACCAGATCCCCTCAAGGTAGGAGGATGTAATCAACTTTGAGAAAAACAGTCTCTTTCTTCTAATGCCAGCATTGTAATTTTTAAAATTAATATTCCATTCCCATCCTGTACAGGGGGTCACACTGACTAAAGGCTCATTCTGTATGTGCATACCTGACTAAAAAAACTCTGATGAACTTTATCTATAATTTTAACTTGTCAATATGATACATGATTCTTTCTCTCAAAAACGTACACCTCTCTAACTCCTGACCAGTGGAATAATTCTCAGAGCTTCTGAAAATCTGTCTCCCACGTTACATTCCTCAATTTGGCTCAAATAAAATTATCTTTATTTCTTCTTAGCTTAATTGTTAATTGAATTTTCATTGACACAAAGAAATCTAGATCCCACTCTTTAACTACCCTTTTCCCCACTCCACACATTGCCAATAAGTGAAATCATTTTTATTGGTTTACTATTATCCTTCCAGTATTTCTGTTTTCAAATATAAGCATATTCCTTTTCCTTTTCTCTTACAGAAAAAGCGATTCAGTTCTGCCGTTGCTTTATTTTCCACTAATATCATAGAGAATCTTTCCATCTATCTTTAGAAATCTTCCTCATTCTTTTTTTAAAAAAAATACAGCTACACAGTATTCCAGTGTGTGAATATACTATAGCTTATTTAACCAGTCATCTGTTAATAACCCTGCCAGTAGAACTGCTGGATCAAAACATAAATACATATAATTTTGGTAGATGCTGCCAGACTACCCCTCCAAGGAAGTCACTTCACTCACTCACTTTAACAGCAAAGTACTGTCATGCAACATTTGGGTTTTTGCCAATCTAAAAGGAAAGAACTAAAATCACAACATAGCTTTAATTTTCATTTCCTTATTATGAATGAGATGAAGAATCTTATTAAATGTGTAATGGCCATCTGTATGTGAACTCCCTGGTCTTATCCTTCACCTAATTTTCTACTGAATGGTTCTCCTGTCTTGATTTCTAGGAATTCTTTATATAGAAAGATTACCAGCTGGTTTTATATCCTATAAAAAGGTTTTCCCAGGGTATCATTTATCTTCTAATTTTCTTCATGGTAGTTTTTTTCTTTTTTGTTTGTTTGCTTTTGCTTTGTTTTGCTCACCATCCAAGTTATTTCCGTTTCCTTTTTTATTTGGTTGTCAAATGTGTAAGTCTTTTAACTTTATGGCTTCTGCATTTTGAGCAATAGCTAAAAGGTGTTTTCCACTCCACATATACATAGGAACTCATGTTATCTTTTTGTAATGTCATAGTTTTATTTTTTTTACATTTAAATGTTTGATATACTTGAGATATGAATCTAAGTTTACCTTTCTTATAATTGGCTAATTATCTCAATACCATTTATTAATCTTTACCCTACTGATTTAAGATGATGCCTTTATCATATATTAAATTCCTGTATGTATTTAGATCTACTTCTGATCCTCTATTTCATTCCATTAGTCTATTTATCTATTTATGTTCCAATAATATATTCTTTTAATTATTGAGACTTTAGAGTATATTTTTCAAATCTGGTAGAACTTACTCAACCTCACTACTCTTTCTTTTTCAGTTTTCCAACCTATTATTGCTAATTTCTTTCCATTTGAACTTTAGAATCTGCTATCTAATTCCAGATACCACCACCCACCAAAAATAATAATAATAATAGTAATAATAACAACAACAATAAGGTTGGCATTTTTATGTAGATAGCATTATTTTACAAAGCAACTTAGAGAGAATGGACAACTTTATGACACTGAGTACTACCCAAAAATATATCTTGCCTTTTCATTTGCTCAAGTAAGCTTTTATGTACCTCAGGAGATTTTTAAAGTTCTAAACATATAGATTTTGTTAAGTTTATGAAAAGGCATTTTTTAAATTGCGTTTTATTTATTTTTTTAAGGTGCTAAAAAATAAATTAATTTTATTGAGTTCCCAAATGCTTAAAGCACTTGTCCTTTTTTACTTAGAAGCCCCCATGCTTTTTTTTTTTTTAACATCTTTATTGGAGTATAATTGCTTTACAATGGTGTGTTAGTTTCTGCTTTATAACATAGTGAATCAGCTATACATATACATATATCCCCATATCTCCTCCCTCTTGCGTCTCCCTCCCAACCTCCCTATCCCACAGAATTGCTATTTTAAATGGAGCCTTAGCTTCCTTCATACTTCCAATTGGAAGTTATTTGTATATACTGAGTTTATGGATTTCTGTAGATTAACTTCTATATAGATTCAATTACCTAACCAAATCCTATGTTCCAAATCTGATATCACAATTATGAGTCAACTACTGGCACTTGTACAATGCTTCTGAGTATACAAAACTCTAATACATTAAAATTTATATTCACCTTTCCAAAGTTATTTGAATCTGCTGATGTACAACTTTATTCTTGTATCTAACCAATGAAGGCTGAAACATGTGAGTGATGATGTAACTTCACTGGGAACACACGCGCTGGATTATTGTTAACGGATTATTGTTAACACAGAAACAATGTCCAAGATAAAGATAGTATCATATGATCAAATCACACTTGATCCATTTGGCTATATCAGTGTTCAAAGAAACCACATCTCAATAATTTTTACATTTCAACTAGATGATGAATAAGCTCTGAGGATCAAAAGTAAAAAAATAAAAATAAACTTTTACAAAAGAGAGAAGTTTCTTGATTAAAATCACTGAATGTTCAAGAGTCATTTTTCACAGTGTATAACAGAGTTGGAAAATAAATGTTCTGAGAAAGCTATACATTGATTAATATAATTTTATTTCAGCATTGTAAGACAATATTCAGGAAACTGCTAATGCCTAAACTATCTCATCATTATGTATGGACCCAAAATATTGTGTAGGAAATTTAAAATGATCATTTACATCACACAGTCCCTCTTTGCCTATATAGAACTGACATGATTTGATGTTCCAAGGGTATAAGTACAGTAAAGTAGATGAAAAAAATCACTTAGTGATTCCAACAGCTCACAATTTGGGAAAAAACCATGTGTTCTGTAGTGTTCAAAAGGAACATATAAAATCTTCATTAAAGTATTTACAGGATTTTGATAATCAACTTCCTAACTTTTAATTAAAGCTGATCAAAATATGTCCTGAGTATTTACCATGTGTGAGGCAGTGTGCCGTTTAGGAAACAAAGGTGAATAACAGACAAATTTTTTACTTTTTTTTGCAATTTAATAACAAATAAACACACAAATACAGCTCCGATATAGAAGTCTATGAAAGACTATAAACAAAGGACTATGAGAAATACAGCTATGATATAGAAGGTCTATGAAAGACTATAAACAAAGGACTATGAGAATTCTGATGTAGCAGAAAAGAGGAATCAGAGAGGATTCATAAAGTTGTGATACAATAAACCTTGAAAGAAGATAAATCTTCATCTAGGAAGATAGCACATAATATGACGATATATAAAACAACTGAGACTGGAAATATTCAAGGCTGTTTGATTTCTAGTCACTGATGAGTCTAGAGGAAAGTTTGAAAAAGAAGAAGCAGGCTTACAGGAAAATTTCAGAAGACTGAGGAATGAGTGGATGGTATGAGCTTAGAGCTGGTAGACAGATTACCACTGAGAGACTAAGAGACACAGAGAAGAGACTAAGAGATACAAAGGAGAGACTGAGCTGAGACACTGAGGAGAGCTGGAGAGAGAGTGAGGCAGAGAGACTAAGAGACACCAACAAACACTGAGAAGGAAGACTGAGAAGGACAAAAAAGACAGAGACAGAAAAAGACAGAAGGGCATATAAATAAAGGAGAAAGTAAAAGGATAATCATTTTGTTGGTGTTGGGTAAAGAGGCTTTGTGAAGATTTGCAGGCAAAGAAAAAAAGCTAACAGAGGGAAGAAGGAGATATCAGATGGAGAGAAGACAAATGAGACTAATGAAGCATCATTTCAGAAAAGGTAGGCAGAAAGGGTTCAAGAAACAGCATGACACGAGACTCACAAGGCTGTTTAAGACAAAAGGGAAGAATGCTAAAGAAACACAATGAATAGCATCAAGAGAAATAGTAAAGGAGAAGTTATATGCTGCAATTCAATGGAACATCATCAAGCACACAAAAAAACTTCAATAAATATTTGCTAAAGAAATAATCAAGAGAGTATTGATTGTCAACCTGTCAGTCTTAGCCAAGTTCTGCTGAGCTATTAGCAGTCTAAATACAAAAAAAACATGCTTATCACATTTGCAGCTAGCCTTAGATTTCAACTGTCTGCTTGACCATCTACAATTCTATGACTCTTAGGCATCTCACCACTCAGCTATTCAAACCGAAACATTGAATTCACCAAAAGCTTCCTTCTCCCTCATCCCCCCACATCCAACCATTCTCTAAGTAACAAGGTGATTTTTTCACTATTTTTTAAAAATTGACATATAAGTGACAACAGCATTATATTCATTTCAGATATATGACATAATGATGCAGTATTTGTAATATATATTATGAAATGATCTCCATAATGTCTACTTAACATCCATCACTATGCATAGTTACAAAAAAACTTTTTCCTTGTTATGAGATCTTTTAAGATCTCCTCTTTTAGCAGCTTTCAAATATATAATACAGTATTATTAATTATAGTGACCATATGTACATTACATTCCCATGACTTATTTATTTTATAACTGGCAACCTGTATGGAAACCTGTACTTTTTACCCCCTTCACCCATTTTCCCCACCCCCCACACCTGCCTCTGGCAACCACCTATCTGTTCTCTGTATCTACGAGTTCAGTTTTTTTTAGATTCCACGTATAAGTGAGATCATACAGTATTTGTCTTTCTGCGTCTGACTCATTTAACTTAGCATAATGCCCTCAAGGTCTATCCATGTTGTCAAAAACAGCAAGGTTTCCTTCTTTTTTATGGCTGAATTATATGCATTTTTTTTTTTATCCATTCATTCATCAATGGGCACTTAGGTTGCATCCATGTCTTGGCTATTATAAATAATGCTGCAGTGAACACTGGAGTTCATAGATCTTTTCAAGTTAGTGTTTTTATTTTCTCCGGATAAATACCCAGTAGTGGAGCTGCTGGATCATATCACAATTCTATTTTCAATTTTTTGAGGACTCTCCATACTGTTCTCCATTGTGGCTACATCAATTACATTCCCACAGATAGTGCACAAGGGTTCTCTTTTCTCCACACCCTTACCAACATTCCTCATTTCTTGTCTTTTTGGTAATAGCCATTCTAACAACTGTAAGGTGATACATAATTGCAGTTCTTATTTGCCTTTCCCTGATGAGTAGTGATGCTGAGCGCCTCTTCATGTACCTGTTGGCCAACTGTATGTCTTCTTTGGAAACTGTCCATTCAGATCTTCTGCCCACTTTTCAATTAGATTGTTTGTTTTTTGCTATTGAGTTGTATGAGTTCTTCATATATTTCAGATATTAACCCCTTACCCAATACGTGATTTACAAATATTTTCTCAACTTGGTAGGTTGCCTTTTCATTTTGTTGATGGTTTCCCTTGCTGTGCAGAACTGTTTTAGTTTGATGTAGTCTCACTTGTTAATTTTTTATTTTGTTGCCTTTGCTTCTAGTCTCACATCCAAGAAAATCATTGCAAAGACCAGTGTCAAGTAGTTTACTGCCTATGTTTTATTCTAGGAGTTTTATGGTTTCAGGTCTTATGTTCAAGTCTTTAATCCATTTTGAGTTAGTTTTTGTGTATGGTGTTAAAGAGTGGTCTAGTTTCATTCTTTTGCATGTGGCTGTCCAGTTTTTCCAACATCATTTATTGAAGAGACTGTCCTATCCCATTGCATATTCCTTGGCTCCTTTGTTGTGAGTTAACTGACCACGTATGTGTGAGTTTATTTCTGGACTCTCTACCCAAGTGATTTTTTGAAACATAAACCACATCCCTTCAATGGCTTCCCACTACATTTAGAATATAATCTACACTTCTAACCCAGAGACCTATGAGGCCCTGAATATTCTGGCTCCTGTTCCATCTCTCTCCAATTTCATCTCTAGCTACTTTACATACTACTTTACTATCCTTCCAGCCAAACTGGCCTTCTTTTAGATCCTTTAATTCACTAAGCTCCTAAGTCACCCTGTAGACTGCATTTGCTGGTCCTGCTTAAAGGAATACTCATCCCCTATACCATGCCTTCAATTTCTTGAGATCTCAGGTTGAATGTCACTTCCTCAGTGAGACTTTCCTAATACCCCTACAACCATACTGATAAAAAATGGGTTCCTTCCTGTGGAATCTCATAAGAATTCTGTGTGTTTCTTTCACAGTACCCAATCACAATTTGGAATTATTTATTTATTTGTTTGTTTGTTCAATGTTCACCTCCCTAAGAATGTCTAATCGCAGGCACCAAGAGGGTAGAGACTGCTAAATCTCCAAAAGCCTAGTGCTCTGTAGATACTTAGTCATTTGCACAACCAAACAATACTTTAAGAAAATTTTGCAATTTTTTTTTCTTGTCAGGTTGAAAAAAGTGTCCAGAGAATGGCTAAGAAATCTAAGCAAAGCACAATCTCCAGAAAATTAAAAAATGTGTTACTAATCAAAGAACATCATAAAACCTGACAATCAAAATAACTCAAAAATTAGGCAAGTACTTATTATATGCCACCTAAGTAGATGATGAGGATGCTATTATAAGTAAGACAACAGACCACATCCAATGTATCAAATTTTTCTAAGAACACAAAATCTCAAGTACAAACTCCCAAGTCTCGAAAAATAGTTTGTCTATTAAAAAATAACTTTTTGTCTATTAAAAGTCAATTCTAGTTGTTTACTGAAATGTTAGTGAAAATTGTCAGTTTAGGGAAGGAGAGAAAACACAATTCCAGGCTTCCATTTCCAGATTATAGATCCAGGCGATGGAGAGTCTTTACATCTGAGAGTTTAATAGAAGCAGCAGCAGCAAAACAACAGCAATCACTTGGGTTTTCTTGGATGACCAAGTGAATGGCCATTTGTTACTGCTAAACTAGTCATAAAATATTTCAAAATATGACGTTCAAAGTCAACAGAATAGATGTTCTTACTACTGCTGTATAGTATGGGAAAATATGATGAACTAAGGGCTACAGATTTAACTTGCTTTGTACCTTCAGACAAATAATTTCACCTCTCTAGGTCACACTTTCCACAATCATAAGATGAGAGATTTGTACCAGATCCACTTTAACAATCCCTGTAGCTCTAGCCACATCTCATAATACAAGTATATAAGTAAATACATGTTAAACTAAAATTTTCTCTGGTACTAGACCAATGCAAATAAGGCAAATGTTTTTTCCTTTAAAAATTCTCAAAATCAGTGATTTAAATTTTAATAACATGGTAAAAATGTTTTGTACTGACAAATAAAAGTACCATAACTGAAATCTTACTCATTCCTTCTTGAATTAAAATATTTGACATTAAATTTGAACCAAATCAATAATGATGCTCACCGATACTGATATGTCCTCATTTTTTCTCTTAACACTGGAGTCAAACAAGACATTTCTCCCTCGTCTTTCACAGTCTTGATATACAATTAGTCGAATTTGGCTTGGATCAAACTCTGGCAAAGGCCAACTTTAAAGAAAAATAAAGATTCATTAGAATTACTTTAATAAATATTCCACATAAACTTCTAGAAATAAAGCCTATATAATGAAACCCAAAGTTGTACTACTGCTCAAGATAACACAGAAGAACTTTATATAAAATACCACCATTTAGTTTCACCATTTAGTTTAGGGCTGAAAATTTACACAGCTATGACATTTTAGATTAAAAAGAAAGAATAAAATCTGTGGCAAGTATCACTCAGTGTATATGAAATATAGTCATCTCACATGAATCTAAAAATAGCTAACAATAAAAATATGTAAGTACATTTAATATAATGAAAATACATATTAATTTCCTGGCATGGACTCAGATGGCATAAGGCTAACCCAGATTTTTAAATACTTTTGTTACTTTAATATCAAAATGAAAAAACAGAAACAGTTTTTAGTTTAAATAACAGTAGCTAATTCCTTATAAAACAAAAACAAGTAAAAAAGTGATGAACAACAAAATGGGGTAGAAATCCTCATATATAGTTGGTGTGAGTGAAAATGGTATAATCTCTTTAGAGAATAGTTTTTTAAATATGTAAACTAATTAGACAAATTTAGTAAAAATGAAGCTGACCCAGCAATTCCATTCCAGAAAAGTATGCCATTATACATGAATGTTCATAGCAGCACTGTTCATAATAGCTGAAAACTGGACACTATTCATATACCTACCAACCAAATGGGTAAATATTCATACTATGAAACACCACACAACGAACATAATGAATGAACTTCAGCTACAGGCAAAAACATAAATGGACTGTGAACAAAAGAAATTAGACAATGACATACAATGACACCCATAAACATAGTTACTGTATTTTGCCATTTATAGGAAGATTTAAATCAGGTAAAGTTTTATCAAAGGATGAATATTTAGTTTTTAAAACTATAAGCAAAACAAAGGAAATGATGGCTTCAAAAGTTTGGAGAGTGGCTATATCTGGGAGTTAGGTGAGGGTGGTGAGGGTTATACCAGAAGGACTGGGGCACTGCGGATGTTCTATTTTTTGACTTGATAATGTTTACACAGATACAGTACCCAGAGGAAAAAAAAAGAAAGTCCACTGCATTTGTTTTGTGTACATTATATTTCACAATTAAAAAGACTAATGGAGTGAGTGAGATGAGGAGGAGAGGGAAAGAGAGAAAACAATGAATTGTATGATGGAGATACTAATCTAGTGAACTGAAGGCACTACAACATGTAGGACAGTTGCCAAGAAAGAAGAGAACTGTCGTTCCAGGAGCTGTCTGTTGTTAGGCTGAATGGTCAATTCCTCACAATTCATCAGTCACAGCTTTTGATTGCGTTCCTTCATTTCCTTAAGAGAACCTTAACCCTAACCCTATCGATGCATGTTAAAAAATCCATAACTGGCAACATAACACATCTTCATCCCAAATCTTGACAGCAAATACAATTTTAGTTTTCCTGTATTTAATCCTTAGCAAATGTCTATGAATTGATGAAAGACTTATCCTAGACATTCAAGCTAAACCAGAGATTCATCCTTAGACCACAATGATTTGCATCCCCCTGAACAGCTTTTACTAAACTGTGCTTTGATGTTATGCAAAGGAAACTATAAAAGGACAGACTGATATGGAATTAAAATCAGGAAGCTGGTCTCAAAGAAACCAAGAAAGAGGAGGACTTTAGAGAGGAAGAAGAAATACCACAGTTGCTACTAAAAAGCATCCACTAGCTTTAGAAACAAAGAAGTCACTGGTGACCATGACAAGGACAGTTCTAAGGATAGAGTACAGGGGTCAAACTGCAGAGAATTGAGGACTAAATGAGAGTAAATAGTGAGTTTAAGACAAATGTCAAGGAAAGAGAAAAAGAAAAGGAATCATGAAGTAGAGTGACAGCTATTTTGTTATTAAAAAGGACACATCTGAACATGTTTACATATTCATGACAAAGAATGTGAAGTAGAAGGGAGATGGTGGCTGACAAAGTAAGGTGTCTAAGGAAGTGGATGAGGATAGGATACAGAGTACAGATGAAAGGGTTAACCTCAGAAGAAATGATAACCCCTTTGCTACGATAGAAAGGAAGCAAAGATGGACATGGATACAGAAAGATTTATAAATATGAAGGTAAGGATGAGGGGACTCATGTCTAAGAGTCCTATATTCTTTGTAAAGTAGGTGAAGGAAAATAAAGGATAGGTTGTAAAATGTAGGGACAGTAGAGAGTAAAAAGTAAGCAGTCTCTGTGGCAAAATAAAATATGTTGACTAGGAAACGTAAGATTTCTTGGAAATTCTCCCCTTTCCCCACTGGTAACCACTAGTTTGTTCTCTGTATCTGTGAGTCTGTTTCTTTTTGTTATATTCACTAGTATGTTTTATTTACACATATAAGTGATATCATACAATATTTGTCCTTCTCTGTCTGACTTACTTCATAAGCATGTGGGGTGATGAAATGTTCTGGAATTAGATAGCAGTTATGGCTGCATCACTCTGTGACTATACTAAAAAACCACTGAACTGTATACTATATATACACAGGTGAATTTTACAGTATGTGAAATTTATCTCAACAATAATAAAAAAGTTAGAATGCTTTGCTCCTGAACTTATCTAAGCATTTGTAAAGTATTCTCTGTTAACTCAAAATAAGATTATATGTAAAAGCTTAAATTATAAAGCTTCTAGAAAGAAACAGAGTATCTATATAATCAAGGAGTACAAAGAGTTCTTTTTTTTAAAAAAGACACAAAAGTTATTAAGCATAAAAGAAAAATTGATAAATTGGACTTCATTAAAATTTAAAACTTGCACATCAAAAGGCAAAATTTTTTTAAAAGGCAAGTCATAAACTGGAAGAAAATATTTGCAATGTATATAAATGATGAAGGACTTGTAAACAGCCTATACAAAGAACTCCTACAAAGCAATAAGACAAACCATTCGCCCAATTTTAAAATGGGTGAAAGGCTTGGGCATTTCACATAAGGAGATATATAAATGGTGAAGGAACAAAGCACATGGAGAAGATGCTAACAGTATTAATCATCAGATAAATGCAAATTAAAACCCTTCCACAAGAGACTAATAACATTAGTTGTTGGTAAGAATATGAAGCATGTGGAATCTTATACATCGTTGGTAGGAGTATAAAAGGGTACAACCATTTTAGAAAATTATTTGGCAGCTATGACCCAGCAATTCTTTTCATAGATACTTATCCAGTAGAAATGAAAATATATGTTCAAAGACTTTCATAAAAATGCTTCTTGCAGCTTTATTCCTAATAGCAAAAAACCAGGAACACCCAAATGACCATCAATGGGAGAATGGATAAACAAGCTATGATGCATTCTACATTGAAATACTATGCAGAAATAACAAGGAATGAACTACTAGTCATAACATAGGTGAATTCTGAAAGAATGTTGAGTGAAAAAAATCCAGACACAAAAGCATACATATTGGTAATTCCATTTATATGTAGTTCTAGACCAGGTAAAACTAATCTATGGTGATAGAAACCAAAGCAGTGCTTGGGCAGGGGCAGGGTATGAAAGGAATGGACTAGAAGGGTGTATGAAGGAACTTAATGGAGTGACTGAAATGTTCTATATATTTACTGGGGTTTTAGTTAAACAAATGTATACATTATTCAAAATTAATCAAATTATACACTTAATAATGTGTGCTTTTTGGGCTTCCCTGGTGGCGCAGTGGTTAAGAATCTGCCTGCCAATGCAAGGGACACGAGTTCAAGCCCTGGTCCTGGAAGATCACACATGCCACAGAGCAACTAAGCCCATGTGCCACAACTACTGAAGCCCGTGCACCTAGAGCCCATGCTCCGCAACAAGAGAAGCCACTGCAATGAGAAGCCCACACACCGCAACGAAGAGTAGCCCCCGCTCACCGCAACTAGAGAAAGCCCGTGTGCAGCAACGAATGCCCAACTCAGCCAAAAATAAAAACAATAATAAAAATAAATAAATAATAAACGGGCAGAAGACCTAAATAGACATTTCTTCAAGGAAGACATACATTGCAGCAACATGGATGGACCTAGAGTTTACCATACTAAGTGATCTAAGTCAGACAAAGAAAGACAAATAACATATGATATCACTCATATGTTGGAATCTGATTTTTAAAAATGATACAAGTGAACTTATTCACAAAATAGAAGCAAATTTACAGATATCAAAAACAAACTTATGGTTACCAAAGGGGAAACATGGGGGGGAGGGAAATATCAGGAGCTTGGGATTAACATACACACACTACTATATACAAGACAGATAAGCAACAAGAACCTACTGTATAGCACAGGGAACTCTACTCAATATTCTGTGATAACCTATATGAGAAAAGAATCTGAAAAATAATGAATACATGTATATGTATAACTGAATCACTTTGCTGTACACCTGAAACTAATATAACATTGTAAATCAACTATACTCCAATAAAATAAAAAAATAAAAATTAAATTAAATAAATTTACAGGGAAAATGTAAAAAAAGAAGACATACAGATGAAAAGATGCTCACCTTCGCTAATTATTAGAGAAATGTAAATCAAACAACAATGAGGTATCACCTCACACAGGTTAGAATGGCTATCATCAAAAAGCCTACAAAAAATAAACACTGGAGAGGGTGTGGAGAAAAGGGAACCCTCCTACCCTGTTGGTGGCAATGTCAACTGGTACAGCCACTATGGAAAACATTTATGGAGGTTCCTTAAAAACCTAAAATTAGAGCTACCATATAATCCAACAATCCCACTCTCCTGGGTATATATCTGGAAAAAAACCCAAAAAACTCTAATTCAAAAAGATACATGCACCCCAATATTCACAGCAGCACTATTTACAACAACTAAGACATGGAAAATCAAAGACTTTAGAATGATCCTTTATTAACTAGAAGCCAAACTCTGACATCTAATTCACCATATTTTCCACTTCATTGCATTTCCTCTTTTTAAAATTTATTTATTTATTTATTTATTTTTGGCTGTGTTGGGTCTTCGTTTCTGTGCGAGGGCTTTCTCTAGTTGCGACAAGCGGGGGCCACTCTTCATCGTGGTGCGCGGGCCTCTCACTATCGCGGCCTCTCTTGTTGCGGAGCACAGGCTCCAGACGCGCAGGCTCAGTAGTTGTGGCTCACGGGCCCAGGTGCTCCGCGGCGTGTGGGATTTTCCCAGACCAGGGCTCGAACCCATGTCCCCTGCATTGGCAGGCGGATTCTCAACCACTGCACCACCAGGGAACCCCACATTCCCTCTTTTTATCAGAATTTAACTGAAGACATAATTAAGCCTAATCATTAACAGTGGTAAGCACACTATAACCACTCACAAAAACTGTCTATATACTACAGCAAAGCTATCCTCAGTATTAAGCTATTGTACTGAGCATAATATTAATTTAAACATTAGTAAGAAAACTGTTCAGTGATGAACCACAAATTATTTTAAGACTCTACACGGATGTTATTTATAATTTATGTCAGCTTATCTGCTCTGTATGTCTTTTATCTGACACCTTCAAAGAATGTTAATGAAAAATAAACATGCTAGAATAGACATCTCCCTTTACACAATGACAGAGCAACTCAGAAGACCATATGAATTTCTATAATACATGTTACTGGCTATGAAATTAAAGCTAAATCATGCATTCTCAATGAGAGCAAGATGGCTTCCAAAGAAGCAAATTTGGTTAATGGGGGGAGAAGGGGGAAAGAAGACCAAAACCAAACTTGGGTGTTACAATGGGTGTGGACCTCCAAAAGGCCATAATACGTAAGAAAATACACAATATATCTGTGGTATTAAAAGTTCAAGGGGGGAGGGTGGCAATTAAGGGAAAAAATGTCTAAAAAATGCTCTCTAGCAGGATGATAATGTTAAAAAAAAAAAGACTGAGAAACACCAGACTAAACACTAGTTTGTATCTCAACACATTACCTAAATAAGACATTTTCACTTCAACTTGAATAATCTCTTACTAAACAGTATATTCAGCACACCTATGGATTTTAACTTCATTCATTCAATAATTATTTGTACAGTGCCTACTATGTACCTGGCACTATGTTAGCTGTTCTCTCCTGAGCCTTATCCATCACTGGTGTCTCACTGAAATGGAAACATGCAAGATGATGCAGACCAACTCTGAGAAAACATTAACAACCTGTCCTCTTGCGAGAAATGGGAGAGAGCAGCCCAGTTTCAAAAGCTATGCATGTATTGATAGATTAATTGCCTCAGTACTGGAAAACATTTTGAATTTGATAAAGGATAAATTACTGGAGAAGGAAGGAAACAATGGTTGGAGGGAGATAGAGAAGGAAGAATGCTAAATTAGGCTACAAGTGACAAGCAAAAAGCTTTCCCAACCTAACACTGACATGCCAAGAACTGGTCACCATCAGAACCTCAAAGCACCAGAGCCAAAAGTACCAGAGCCAACTGGAGAAACATTTTCTGTACATGGGGAAAGTGATCTGAGTTTTTTAAAACCTGCAGACAGATTTTGCTTTAGAAAAATCTGCTGCTAACTAGCCAATGTTTAAATACATCTCCTGAAAGCAAAGTATAGAAGTCTTACAATGCTTTTTTACTTTAGATAACATTTTAATTTTTTGGTCCCATGATGGAGAAATAACATTCACTATTCCCTCTGTAAAACACACTGACCAGCAAAGGACTGGCAAACGAATGCATATTTACATGCTTTAAGCTGAAAATAAAATGTTACAATGTATACAATAAATTCCTCACTTCAACTGACTTTTCCACTAAACTCTAAGTCCCAACTGTATCAGATAAGAGAGCTTCTTATTTTCCTTTTGATATATTTACTGTGCATTTAAAAAAACAATCATTGTGAACATATGGTCTATATCAGCAATTCCCAATCATTCTAGTAAAAGGACACCTTGTTTTTTTTGAGACACACACTATTTCTTGTAAGGCAAAAACACATTAATCACTTCAGAGCATTTATGTAAAAAGATTTTGTTCTTGAGGACTAGCAAATTTAAATCTGAATGTCTTTGTGTATGAGTGTGTGAGTATATGTGTGTGTGTGTGTGTGTGTGTGCGCGTGAACAAATATGAATGGAAAGATAGAAGGGACATATAAAGAAAATCACCCAAGATTCTTTGCCCCTTACCTAAGTAGAATTAAAAACTATGTCAAATCACATACTTAAAAGCACAAAGAAAAATTGATTTGTGGTTTTATGGAAGTAGGTCATTTAGTGTGAAGGTTATATTTCACAGTCTCTTAACTATTCTACCTTATTCTCAATCCAGGTCTTTAAAAAGAAAAGAAAAGAAAAAAGCATAATGCTTATCAACACTTAGCTAGGTATGATAAGAGTCTAACAGACAGTAAGTGAACTACATTTTCTGACTCTGTCCAAAATTTGAGAGCTGGTGCAGTCTATCCATGGTGTTAAGGGGGCAATGTGAATATACTGATGGCTACTACTAATAAGTCTGTCATCATTGTGAAATTTTGTATTTGGAGGACATGAAAAAATGAGTCCATCAATGTTGAGCAAATAATATACTGTACATGGCTTCTCTGGATGATCAAGAAACGTTAAACTTCAATAAAACTCATCTACTAAGGTAATATCTAATTCTCCTATTGCAAGGAGACTTGTGAACATGAGCAGGGGATTAGCACTGGTTTCATCATCATTTTTTCTATTCATCAATAAAAAACTTAATTTAAAAAATTTTTACTACATAAGAACACATGTTTATTATAGAAGAATTTGAAGATATAGGTAAGTGATAAGAACATAATTAAAAGCATCCATAACCTCCTACCCATTTTAGTAAGATATTCTTTCCTTTTTTCTAAGCAAAATATGTATCTATATGTATAAACATAACCTTTAAAAATACAATAGCTATAAAATTAAATGAAAAATCCTCTGGGTAGCTAAACCACTCTGGGTTTTATGGTAACATAAGTTGGAGGGTGAAGCCAAGAGCCCCCATGGGTCCTCTGAATCACAGGGGCATGCCCATGATATAGAGTAGATATGGTGACATTTATCAACAACAACGTCTATTTTTCATGGATCCTAACAATATACATAATACGAAAAGGACATGTTTTTAATGTTAAAAAAATTTTAGCATCCAGTAACTGAGAAAATATGACTGAAAGCTACTACAAATTCAATATAGTATTAATAAAAGAACATATATACACGTGGATTACATATGCATCAGACAACTGCTTACTCAGTTTATAGACAGTACTCAATGTTTTTGTAGAGTTAAGTACTCAATATGATAATTCTACCCCAACTCAAGGGTTGAAAGACCTAATGTCAGAATATATACAAAATTAGAGGAACCATATATAGAAAATTATAGGAACCATAAAATACATGTAAACGTTACATTATAGAAAGTTTTTAAAGAATGGAAAATATTGATCACTATTCAGAGTATTACTGCATTTCTACTAGGAATCACACAACTAAAGAAGTGCTTAAAATAATTAATTTTCTTAGGTAGATAGGATCACCAGTGACAAGGTGCTGTTATTGCACCAATTTTGTTTTCAATATAATTTAACTGATTTTGTAAACAGTGGAAATTCCCCCCAGATTAACAACTTGTTAATCATTTTAGGTTATATTTTGTTTTGGCTTATCATGTTTCAATATCTTCCTGAATACAATAGTGAGAAGCTGAGAGAGAGAGCAATATAACAGAACTTCAATTAATTCACTGAACAAATGAGTGAATGAGTGACTATTTCAGGAGATACCATTTTAATGCTGGAAGCCTACATTATAGACTTTATGTAGAGTAATTATTTCTCTATCTAAGGAATTATAATCCTCTAACCTGACTGAAAAATAATCCCATGATTTATTTGTTAATCTCAGTTCCAAAGAATTCAAGGATCAATTTAGGTCTTTTTCTTCTCAGAAAAATCATGATTTTCATATAGGCTGCTAACATCTAATGATTCTTCTCCAACTACATTTTAATAAACTAAATATTATAATAAAACTAGTTAATCTTTATTTTTTTAATTTGTATTTATTTATTTATTTAGGCTGCACTGGGTCTTCGTTGCAGTGCGCAGACTTCTCTAGTTGTGGCATGCGGGCTTCTCTAGTTGTGGCACCCAGGCTCTAGAGCATGTGGGCTCAGCAGTTGTGGTGCGTGGGCTCTCTAGTTGTGGCATATGGGATTCTTAGTTCCCCAACCAGAGATCGAACCCAGGCCCCCTATATTGGGAACGTGGAGTCTTAACCACTGGACCACCAGGGAAGTCCCAAGACTAGTTAATCTTTAATATGTTTATTTTCAGTCATACTAAGTTCAATTATACCCAGAATATTAATGAAATCCTAATGACTGTCATTTACATTTCTATGACAAGTATAGTCAGCTACTTGGCTATAGGATTACTATCTTCATTTTATCAAATTAGGTAATACATGTGAAAAAATACCGTAAGATAAAAATATAAATTATTACCAGCATTAGGTAAAATCCCCAAATTCATTTATACTTATCCCATAATCTAACATGTATAAAATAATATGCGCAAAGTAAAATTTACATAAAGTATTTCAGAGAAGAAAAAGTGACAATCTATAACATGAATTCTTTGTGAAATGGAACCTCAGCAACAGCAAATTTCCATACCATGAGAGGATACCATGTATCATATCTGCTATCATATTTTACTTAGTATTTTTCAGCAACACCTAGGCCCAACTGAAATACACCTGACCTATGTGGTTTTTAACTTTCTGACATTAATTCTACATACCTGAGAACTTAAACTGCAGTGAAACACTGGAAGAATGTTGAAACGAGCTAAAACAATTGAGAGAGCCAGTATCCATTTTGTTCAACTGGGTTACACATATTGAAAAAGTATTTTTAAATATTTTTAATCCTACTTTCATAGTAGGATTTATTTAAAATATAAAATCAATGTACCTTAGTCTAAATTCACTACTAATTCAAATCATTTAATTCTAGTCATAAATGTGTGGGGACACACAATTAAGATGTTTACAAGAGCATCAAAAATACTACCAGATAAATTCAGATCTATATCAGTAAAATTAAAGAATAACATCAACTATAAAATAACTGGATTATGATCAATAAGCTGACTAATACAATGTCAAGTTTTCAATTTAAATTTTATTTATAAATATGTATATGAGATAAACAAAAGTACACTGCTCTTCAAATAGCTGTAGTGAGCGTTCCTACGTAAACATGAGAAAGAAGAGCAGTAAATGACAGAGAGTAAGACACACATAACGCCAAGGACTAAAATGTAGTATTTATAGAGACTTTAAAATAATGAGTACCACCTGCTCAAAACATTCTCAAGCCCTTCTAATTAGATTTATAACCATAATTTTAATCAATTATTCATAAAATAAGTCTACCTAAAATCGCAGCATTAAAATGGTTACATTACTAAATTTATAACTAGATTTGGGCTGATTTTGACATTAACAACATTTGAAAATAAAATCTTAAGCTGTATGTTAGTAGCATCTCTATTTCTCTTAAGCAATTCTGCTTATCAAAATCCCTAAGAACTCCAGTTATGTACAAATGCCAACCCAGGTTAATAATAGCAATGAACCATATTCATCTGAAACCACAAGACTGTCAGGTGACATACCAAAAAGCCTGAATTTAACTCAAATAAAAGCCTCTCCATGCTGCAATGCAAAAAGGCTTAATCCTAGCAACAGGACCATGGGACACTGGGAGCTTTTAAGAAATCTACTGCCAATGACAAAATCTATTTTTTGCAAAAGGTCCATCTATCCAGTCCTACCATTTCATAAGTGACATCCTGTTCTTTTGTTTCACCGAAGAATCTGGGATTTTTACAGAAACAAATTATGACTGACTACTTTTCAATTCTTTTATCTCTTCTACTAAAAATATATGATTAAAGAAAATCAACCTGAGTATTCTATAAACCAAGTGCCGTCCTGGCCAGTGGTACAGACTAGGAATGCCAACTTGTTTTAAGGGTTAACTCAACAAGGGCAGGTCCTAGGCAGAGTACTCAGGCAACCATAGCTAGAACCCAACTCTTCAACAACCCCCATCTATGAGGAACTCAGGTTCATCTAATAAACAAGAAAACAGAATAGCGCCTTTCTCAACTTCCCTGTGTCCCAACTCTGTCATTTCAAACAAGTACACACACACACACATTCTTAAAAGCCACAAGCTTGTGTTCTACCCAGAGGACACACAACTAAAAAGCAGGCCCTAATGATCACAGGACCCAGAAAGGTCAATATGAAAATTGGTTCACAAATCTGAACTCTACGTTGAATTCACATAGACAAGTCTAACACAAAATACTACCTTTGAATTTATAAACTTCAATACATCTATCAAGTTACATTACTTGGTTGGTTCATGAAATAGAAACATTTCAGCTTGCTTTAAAAACACTGTCTTTCTCTGGGTATCTGCATTTTAACATATATCAGCATATTCTTCCAGAAAAAACAGAGGGTGCATCTGTGTATTATGCTGATGTGACAAATGCAGTAAGTAACAGAATTGCCTTAATATAATGGGCTATTAAACCAAATCCTAACAGACAATATGCTAAAACCAAGAATCATTCTCCACACCCAACATGACATAAACAGAATGGGCTCTCAATCAGCCAAACTTGGATTTAAATCCCAACTCTGCCACATACTGACTGTGATCTTAGAAAAGTGTCTTAACTTCTCTAGTCCTCAGATTTCTCATCTATAAGACAGGACTATCTCTTTGATTAGTATAGGGAGAGTGTGTTATCTCAACACTTAAAACACTGTCACACAGATCAAGATTTCAATAAACATTTGGTGAATTACTGATACTGTTACTAGAAGTATCTCTTCCAAGTACAATGCCTTCTTGTCCTAGTTATAAAAACTATAACTTTATTTTAATTGTAATACTTTATAATTAATTCTAATAGTCCTGCTACTTGTTAAAGATATATAAAATCTGCCACAGTGGTTCTAGAGCTTCACCACAATTCATTAGGCAGAAACTTTTAAAATCCATCTTTCATGTGTGGGGAGCAGGGGATATATGGGAAATTTCCGTACCTTCCATTCAATTTTGCTGGGACCTAAAATTGCTCTAAAAACTTAAGTTTGTTTTTTTCAGTAATATTTATATATTTTTTCAAATTATTTTCCATTATAGGTTATTATAAGATATTGAATATAGCTCCCTGTGCTATACAGTAAATCCTTGTTGCTTATCTATTTTACAGTAGTGTGTATCTGTTAATTCCATACTCCTAATTTATCCTCCCCACCCTTCCCCTTTGGTAACCATAAGTTTGTTTTTCTATGTCTGTGAGTCTGTTTCTGTTTTGTAAATAGATTCATTTGTATTATTTTTTAGATTCCACCCAGAAATGATATCATACAGTATTTGCCTTTTTCTCTCTGACTTATTTCACTTAAAACGTAAGTCTATTTTTAAAAATCTATCTTTTTTTTTAACATCTTTATTGGAGTATAATTGCTTTACAATGGTGTGTTAGTTTCTGCTTTATAACAAAGTGAATGAGCTATACATATACATATATCCCCATATCTCTTCCCTCTTGCGTCTCCCTCCCACCCTCCCTATCCCATCCCTCTAGGTGGTCACAAAGCACCAAGTTGATCTCCCTGTGCTATGTGGCTGCTTCCCACTAGCTATCTATTTTACATTTGGTAGTGTATATATGTCCATGCCACTCTCTCACTTCATCCCAGCTTATCCTTCCCCCTCCCCGTGTCCTCAAGTCCATTCTCTACATCTGCGTCTTTATTCCTGTCTTGCCCCTACGTTCTTCAGAACCAAAAAAATCCATCTTTGATTATTTAAGTTAGAAGCCTGCATAAAGACATAAAAGTAAATTGAATAAATTTACAGATCCAGCATTTCAGGGCTCATTCATGACAGACTTGTGATACAAATCTGGGTTTAATATAATCAGATATAAGCATGTTTGCTGCAGCACTAAATGTATTAAGGGGAAAAAATAAAAACAACTAAAATGCCCATCAATAAGAGACTTGCAGGAATTGCAGTACCTTCATTCAGTGGAACACTGTGTAAGCCTTTAAAAGTGTAAGACAGAGCTGTATATAAAGATCTCCAAGGTAATTATGACATGAAGAAAACAAGGTTCAAAAGAACATGTACACCATCAGACTCTGCTCCAAGGAATACAAAATAACTTGATAACCTTCATAATCTTATGGCAGAACATGATGTGTTTTTTCACTGAAAAGTTTCAGGATAGAAAAGAACTAGCCAGAGAAAAGTCTGATGTCCACTAGCTCAAAAACTAGCAAAGTACCATAACACTAAGAAACAATGGAAGAAAAAGGACGTGTTCCAAAACAGGAAAAAAAAAGAGGAAAGCCAATAGCTGAATTAATTAAAAGTTTACTTCTCTAACGTCAACCTACAAAAGTCTCCATTCACCTAGATACTCAACCAAAAATCCAGAGGTCACCAAGTCCTGTTTATTCTATCTCACTGCTTAAATTAGTCTCCCAGTCTCTCCTGCTTTCCTCCAATTTATTCTCCACAGTGTACCTAAAGTGGGAAAACCTTAACATGTCACGCATTTAACTTAAAAATTCCTGGTTAATACCTCATTGCTCTCTGGATAAAGATCTAACTTCTTAATAGATTTGGCTCTTACCTATTGTCTCCTCCCACCTCCTGTCATATCCACTTCAATCAGTTCTTTAGATGCAACGTTTTCACTTCAAGCTTCTTCATTGTGCTTTTTCTTTGGTCTAGCACACTTTTTTCTGTCCTCCCCTATTAGCCTGGCTCATTTTTCAGGTCTCAGCTCATATGTTACTTCCCACAAGAAGACTTCCTCGTCATTCCAATCCTCCACCCTACATCTGGAATAGGTTCCCTTCCCATGTGCCTCCATAGCACTCCTCTCTCTACCTCAATGGAGCTCTAAACTGACACTCTGTACATCCTCCATTCTGGCACTGAAGAGACTACTGTCGTAATTGCTTATTTATTGTCTCCATTTCTACTGGACCATAAGCTCTGTGAGGATGGGACCATACTTCTCTTGTGCATAGCTGTATTCTATGGTTGACATTTAGTAGCCTGTCAATAGATCAAAACTAAAAACTAATGTTTGAATGAACTCTCATGAATTTTTTTGTATCTTGAGATCAGTTTAATGTTAACAAAACATGAAATAGGATTTTAGTTTAGTTTGTTTTTTTTTAATGAGAATGAAAAAATATCTCAGTACCTACTTGTCATTTCAGGGGGATAATGCATTCAGTATTCCCTCCCAACTCTTTATCCTTAAAAGAGAGAATAATTATTCTAAACATAATATAAACTGACTATACAATCCTCTTTTCCTTTTCCAAAATTGGGGGAGAGGGGTCCCAAACATAAATATTAGGGAGATTTTATGTGAAGCTAACAGAACGTTTAACTTTAAATGTCCCTTTTTTTCCTTTAACTTTCCCTTTCAGTGCTGATCAAATTTAAATTCATAAATATTTTTTTAAAGAGTTTTTAAAATATTTGGAACTCACATAACCTGGCCTCCAACTTTTACCAGCTTTGGACATCATTTAAGCTCCTTATTTAAGTTCCTATGTGCTTGTTCCTTAAGTTCCTATGTACCCATAAATTGGTTAATAAAATTTTTTTCCTCTACTAACCTCAATCAAGAGTTGTGGGGAGAATCAAATAAGATAATATACAAGAAAGCAATTTATAAATTATTACGTCTGGCTTTGCCTGCTTGGGGGCATGGCATTCATTCTACAAGAAACCTAGAAAACCAGCATGAATAAAGCCAGAGAAGAGCGTGCAGAAAGGAGTTAACATGGCAAGCCTAAGTCTGCGATCCTGAGAAAGGCCTGCTTGTAAGATTGGCCTTTAGCTGGCATCTGGGAACTTGACTGGTAAACAGTTTTCTACACTGATACGAAACTTCCTCTAAGTGATAAGTGTGGCTTACTATAACTAAACAACTGTACAAAATATGGTTTATGCTGAATACCTGCGTTTCTTCTGGGAGTCTGGATTTTGGTACATGCTGGTCAGAGATTTCTACATGACCAGTATCTAATAAAAACTTTGGGCACTATCTGATCAGTCCCCAATAAATAGCACATCATTGCTGAAGAATTTAAATGTATCCTGTGAGACTCCACTGGGAAGGGGTACTTGGAAGTTTGCACCCGGTTCTCTCTGGACCCTGCTCCGTGTGCCTTTTCCTTTGCTGATGTGTATAAGCTTTGTATCCTTTCACTGTAATAAACTTTAGCTCTGAGTTTGACTATATGCTGAGTCCTGTGAGTTCTTCCAGTGAATCAGTGAACCTGGGGTGGTCTTGGGCACCCCCAACACAATAAAGAAAATGTATTCACAAAGTACAATGTCTATCCGTCTGGAATGGGGATACAGCCTGCAGTACAAAGACAGAAGTAGTCCTCTTTTGTCCAGTATCATTAAAAAACAAAAGCAAAAAGTGGGGAATGTAAATTGGTGCAGCCACTATGGAAAACAGTATGGCGGTTCCCAAAAAAACTTCAAAAAAAAAATTTTAAGAAAACTACCATATGATCCAGCAATCCCACTCCTGGGCATATATCCAAAGAAAATGAAAACACTAATTCAAAAAGATACATGTGTCCCAATGTTTATCGCAGCAACATTTACAATAGCCAAAATATGGAAGCAACCTAAGTGTCCGTCAAAAAAGATGAATGGATAAAGATGTGATACACACACACACACACACACACACACACACACACAGAGGAATATTATTCAGCCATAAAAAATAATGGATTTCTGCCATTTGCAACAATGTGGATAGTGAAATAAGTCAGACAGAGAAAGACAAATACTCTGTTACCACTAATATGTGGAACATAAAAAATAAAACAAACAATGAAAATAACAAAATAGAAACACACTCACAGATACAGAGAAAAAACTAGTGGTTACCAGTGGGGAGACGGAAGGGATGAAGGGCAAGATAAGGATAAGGGATTAAGAGATACAAACTACTATGTATAAAATAAATAAGCAATAAGGATATATTGTACAGCACAGGGAAATATAGCCATTATTTTGTATTAACTTTAAATGCAGTATAATCTATAAAAAATACTGAATCACTGCTCTATACTAAAAACTAAAATATCATGAACCAACTATACTTCAATTAAAAAAAAGACACTGGGACTTCCCTGGTAGTGCAGTGGTTAAGAATCCGCCTGCACAGGCGGGGGACACGGGTTTGATCCCTGGTCCGGGAAGATCCCACATGCTGTGGAGCAACTAAGCCTGTGCACCACAACTACTGAGCCTGCGCTCTAGAGCCTGCAAGCCACACTACTGAAGCCTGAGCTCCCTAGAGCCTGCGAGTCAAAACTACTGAGCGCGTGTGCCACAACTACTGAAGCCTGAGTGCCCTAGAGCCTGTGAGCCAAAACTACTGAGCCCTCATGCCACAACTACTGAAGCCTGAGCGCCCTAGAGCCTGCGAGCCAAAACTACTGAGCCTGCGAGCCACAACTACTGAAGCCTGCGCACCCTAGAGCCCACGCACCACAACTACTGAGCCCATGTGCTGCAACTACTGAAGCCTGCGCACCTAAAGCCTGTGCTCCGCAACAAGAGAAGCCACCACAATGAGAAGCCCGCACACCACAATGAAGAGTAGCCCCCACTTGCTGCAACTAGAGAAAGCCCGCACGCAGCAATGAAGACCCAACGCAGCCAAAAAGAAATAAAACTTTTTTAAAAAGACACTAATTAATCCCCCCAAAAATCTTTCTGTTCAGTTGTAGAATAAATAACTGTTTCCATCCTACCCTGTCCCTCCAGTTACTCAAGCTCTCTAGTTCATTCATTCCAGTGCAGAAGCCTTCTGGCTAAACCAGACTTTCTGCAGCCTGACACTTCAATGTTCCCTTTACTACCAGCTACATTTTCCTAGATCCCATACCTTCAAGACAACCTCCTGGCTGCGCTTTCCAATCTTGAATCCGTACTTCTACCATATCTCCCCATCATAATTTTGCTTTTTCAACTGAAAAGCCTTTGTGTTGGAAAACTGAAACATCACAGAGTGGCCTAATGAACCACTGCTGTTGCCTGGCACACCTCTAATTTACCTCTTACTCATTATCTAGCGAACGCCCCACATTTAGCCCTATCATTGTTATTGGACACTATTAAGGTTTCACCATTATATCCTAAAATCTCTACAGTCATTCATATTGAAAACTAAGACTGTAGGTTAAGACTACCAACTGTTCCCTAGGGTTTTGTCCTCCTTTCCTTTTTTCTTTTTTTTAAATTTATTTATCTATTTATTTTTGGCTGTGTTGGGTCTTCGTTTCTGTGCAAGGGCTTTCTCTACTTGCGGCGAGTGGGGGCCACTCTTCATCGCGGTGCGGGGGCCTCTCACTGTCGCGGCCTCTCATTGCGGAGCACAGGCTCCAGACGCGCAGGCTCAGTAGTTGTGGCTGACGGGCCCAGTTGCTCCGCGGCATGTGGGATCTTCCCAGACCAGGGCTCGAACCCGTGTCCCCTGCATTGGCAGGCAGATTCTCAACCACTGCGCCACCAGGGAAGCCCCTCTTTTCCTTTTAATAATAGAACTACTAGAGTTTTCAGAGGCACATGGTTACCTAGCTAGAGACTACATTTTCCAGCTTCCCTTGCATCTCAGCATGACCACATTACTAAATTCAAGTTAATGGACTACAAGAGGAACTAGCATGTGCAACTTCTAGGCCATCTCCCTAAATACAAACTGCTTTCCTTCTTCGCTCCTTGCCCCTTCCTGATAGCTGGGAAACAGCAACAATTAGTGCAGCCCCCTTGGACTCAGAAAGGGAAACCACATGATAAACATGGCAGAGCTGTCCGAGCACATCTACTAGTTTGGATCATTAAATGACTTCATGCAACTGCACTGTTTACAGGCCAAGAATTACCTACCTACTTCTTGTTTTTTTTTAATTAATATGTAAGAGAGAGAGATCATTTTATCTTACCTTACTGTACCTTGCAGTCTCTGTTATAAACCTTCGCTTACACCTCAATACACAGTTACATAGTCTGGGTTTGAGCCTCACTTCTTAGGCAAGTTGTTTTCCCTTTCTACAATCAGAATCCCTAGAAGACCACTTCCAATTTTGAAGTTATGATGGGTATACACTGCCCTCTAATTTTTGTGAATTCAGAGTTTTTATTAAGAGTGCAATGTACAGGACAGATCACTATGCTATATTTCAGGACTGTAAATTTACAGAGTAAGCTTCATATTTACGACCATGCACTTAAATATGAGAGTGTCTTAGGATGCCTAACATAAATTTAGAAATCTTAGAAACATAAATTCACATAAACACATTTTATGGGAAGGAGTATAGCAATTAAGTGGTTTTAAAACAGAAAGACCAAGGTACAAGTCCAAGTTCAGTCATTTATTAGCTGTATCGTTAAATACTACAACTATTAATGTAAATAACAATACTTATTTCATGCAATTGTTGTAAGGATTTAGAGAAATTTAATATGTATGAAGCATACAGAACAATGCATGGCATATTATAAATATACAATACAAAGTGACTATTAACTGATTAATTGCATTTTACTCATTGAACACACCTAAACTAGGGACCTATTTTGTGCCAGGCACAACAATAAGTTTAAGATATAAAAATACATATTTTTATTCTATGCTTCCAGAAATATTAGCATTGCAAGTATCTATCTTTATTATTATTATACATAAAAGCCAAAACTGGCTTTTGTAGAGGTAAAAATGGCCATCCCAGCCCTGGAAAAGCCTATAACCTAAGAAGATAGGGTATGTACTAAAATATTAATTGTTATATGATGAAGTATTACAATATATGATATATCCTAAATTCTTCAGAAATTTCTACACTTGAGGGGGTACTGTGATATGAGGAGGCAGGCACAGCACTGACTAGGCCTTGCAAGATAAGAGTAATATATATGCAGCAGGTTCACTGGCTTACTACACCCAAAGGTTGTATACAGATTTGGAAAATAAGAATGGAGAGGTAAAATTCACCCAATGAAATTTTCACATACAAGAATTCTAAAACTTTCAGGTATGCGCAAAAAAACAAACCCCCAAAACCATGAACATCACATATTCTTTAGCAAGGGAGTAACACAGTATAGGTGCTATTGAAAAATAACAGAGGACTTCCCTGGTGGCGCAGTGGTTAAGAATCCGCCTGCCAACGCAGGGGACACAGGTTCCGGCCCTGGTCCGGGAAGATCCCACATGCCAAGGAGCAACTAAGCCCGTGCGCCACAACTACTGAGCCTATGCTCTAGAGCCTATGAGCCACAACTACTGAGCCTGCGTGCTGAAACTACTGAAGCCCACGCTCCTAGAGCCTGTGCTCCGCAAAAAGAGAAGCCACGGCAATGAGAAGCCCGCGCACCGCAACAAAGAGTAGCCCCCGCTCGCCGCAACTACAGAAAGCCCTCGTGCAGCAACGAAGACCCAACGCAGCCAAAAGTAAATTAATTGATTAATTAAAAAATAATAATAGTAACAGAGAGAACCAGCCTGAAATTACCAGGACTGGACCAAGGATGATGGTAAGGGCAATGGTCAAAAAAGGATTTGAGAGAGCAAAAATCAAAAACATTCAGTGAATAATTAAATGTGGTACTAAGACAGTGTTAACTATTCCTCAAATAAGTGGTAGAAATAAGAAGCCTAAACAATTTGATTTTGTAATTACCCTAAGGCACTGGCGGGATGTCAAAATGAAGATGTCCTAAAGGAAGCTAAAATGTGTGGCTTCATGTATCTCCGCTAGAAAGTCAGGGACAGAGATACGATTTTGAAAATCAGCAGCAGAGAACTAACAGCTTCTACTGTCAGTAAAAAACAGTAAAGTCTTTTTTTGTTTCTTTCTCTGTCATCCCCTCCACTTCTAAAATGATCTCCACACTAACAGGTTTTTATCTATTTTTAGGTTGAGAAAATCTCAGCATTTTTGAGGATATGAAGAACTGAACAAAATACACAGATAAACCTCGTACCATCCTTTTTTTAGCTAGTAGCTTGTCAGTAAGTTTAACTTCTAAGTTATAGAAGAAACAGAAGTGTTAAAAGCAGCCTGCTGGAATTTTATATATTTAATAATCAACCTGAAGGCCATTGTTCTGAATGGTCTTCTATTTCGCAAAATGCTTCTGGACTTAGAATCAAGAGGTTATCTAAAAGAGAGCAAACATCACTCAATCATCATATTAAAGTATTATGAATTCTCAAAAAAGAAAAATTAAAAGTATTAATTTTTCCTTATCAGCCTAAAGTTAATCCTTGAAAATTGAGAGGTTGTCTAAAATACAGAAACAGGTTTTAGAGGAGTCACTGTGCTATGGATTATTCACAAATAAGAACTAAAACAAGTTAATTCAGAATCACAGTGGTGATTCTACAGGCACATATAATAAAAGCAAATGCTTGGAAAATTAAGCATCATCTCAATGACACCAATTCCATTAGGGCATTCAATCTTCCTTCAAATAATTTTTTAGCTAATAGTTTAAACTGCTAACAATTCTCAAAATACCCTCTAAACCACACACACAAAAAATTAAATATCTCTAGTATCTACACTTTCATTTCTCATGACAATCCTAAAAGTCCAAGCCCTCAAGATGTCATATGTAGATATAGCCATTTTTTTAACTGTAGGCTCTCCTGTTCCAACTCATTCCAGACTCACCTTCCAGGAGTATAATGATTCATCAGGTCATTCCATTACTACAAAAATATTAATGACTCTTTATTTCCTTTCATATCAATGGTCACAAATTTTCAAAAATAACCATTCCCCCATCATGGTAACAGAGCCCAATCCTATCACTTTCCCTTTTACCTTACTAGGAAAGATGTTCCTCTTCCTCTCCAAGTCTACAGAGTTGATTCCACCCCTTCTGGTCTCTTGTTCAATATTGCCTTTTTCTTATAACTCTAGTTTGTTTCTTCCACCCATTTATCTCTAAAAATCTCCATGTTATGTTACTGCCACATTTCCTTCCCTTCTAAACCAATGTTGAAAAAGTTACCTAAGCACAGCCTCTTTAATGCCCTATTCAACCTCTGAATGTGCACATTTGACACTGTCACCTCCTTGCACTCTATTCCTCGATACTCTCATCTCATCCAGTTTCCAACACATTACCATTTTCTAGCTATCTTTCTGAATTCAGATACGGTATTTGGAGCCCAGGTATACGTGTTTTTTAAAAACCTTCACACACATAGTGCAATACTACTCAGCAACGAAAACAACTACTACTACATGCAATAACACAAATGAATCACAAGAGCACTTACATTAAGTGAAAGGACCTGATACAAAAGGCTACATAATATATGGTTTCATTTATATGACATTCTGAAAAGAACAAAACTACAGGGACAAAAATCAGATGAATGGCTGGTTGTCAGGAACTGGATGTGGAGGAGGGGAGAATAACTACAAAAGGGGTACAAGGGAACTTATTGATGTGACAGAAATGTTCTATATCTCAATTGTGGTGGTGATTATATGACTATACATTTGTCAAACCTAAAAAAAACTACAGGGGGCTTCCCTGGTGGCTCAGTGGTTGAGAATCTGCCTGCCAATGCAGGGGACACGGGTTCGAGCCCTGGTCTGGGAAGATCCCACATGCCGCGGAGCAACTGGGCCCGTCAGCCACAACTACTGAGCCTGCGCGTCTGGAGCCTGTGCTCCGCAACAAGAGAGGCCGCGACAGTGAGAGGCCCACGCACCGCGATGAAGAGTGGCCCCCGCTCGCCGCAACTAGAGAAAGCCCTCGCACAGAAACGAAGACCCAGCACAGCCATAAATAAATAAATTTAAAAAAAAAAACTACAAACCTAAAAAACAGAATTTTAATACATGTAAATTGTATCTCAATAAAACAAACCTTAAAAAAAATTAACAGATGATTGTAATGCACTGATTTAAAGATTTCAAAATCTCTATCTCTAGCCCCAACTATCTGCCTGAGAAACCTCTACCTGAATCTCAAGGTAGCTCAACCTTATTAAGTACAGCTAAACTTCCTTATCTTCTCCACCATGCCTACTATTCCCTCTTGTATTCCTTACCTTGGTTAATGGCACTACCATCACCCATGTCCCAGTCTCCCAACAGAGTAGATTCAGCCACAACTTCTCCTTCACATTCCATATCCAAACACTGAATCCTTTTCTCCCAGATATATAGCATCTCCTTTCCCATCCTTCTGCTACTGTTATGACCTACCTTCTCTAACCTGTAACAAATAAAATAGTGCCTTTACTGGCACCTGCTTCCAGTCTCTCTCCATTCTGTCCCATCTGTCTGTCACAATGCCATCTGAGATTACATCCTAAAACACAAAGCTGATCACATTATACACACCACTAGTTCCCAGATGCCTAGTATACACAAAACTCTGCTTATAATGTGAGCTCCAGCATCATCCCAACTTCTCATTTCCTGCCATTCCCTTATACACATATCCCAAAACTCAATAATCACTAAATTTGCCATAGCCTTTCCTTAGGCTATGCCTATGAGCATGCCTCAACTATAAGCACCCCTCCCTTACTTCATTCAACCTGAAAATTCAGGGTATCCCAAATTTAGGATGCAGCTCAGTGCCACCTCCTCTAACAAAAACAGAGGCAATCGCTAAACAGAGGTAACGTTCCCTTATGCACGTTCAGAATTACTTACATAGCTCTATTAGAGCATATTATAGTCATCTGCTTAATTAACACTTACTTGTCATTGTGGGATTATGAAAATACAAAGATGGATGAGACAAAATCCCTGCTCAGATTTCAGCTTTAACTACCTATTCAAGTATCAGTTTCACAGCCTAAACTAAGAGCTCCTAAAGGAGGAGTCTTAAAGTCAAGTTTACTAACCCACAAGGGATCTGTGGTTTGGTGTGCAAAAGGAACTTGGATAGAGGAAAAAATGGCATATTTACTTTCACTAACTCTAACCACAATTTAGCATTTCCTTCCATTAAAACGTAGGCAACAAACCTCAACGGTATTAGTAGTTCCTATAACTTTGATCATCAAGAGGAATCATAGATAGTCCCAACACACTACAGTTGATGCAGATATCGTAGAAAAATTGTTTACCCTCATTATTTCAAAAGTACCATACTTACTAGATCCGATAATAGCTCTCAATATTTAATGAGTTAATATGCAGAATACGTTACTATCTCACAAACTTAACATTTTGACAACTACTTCAATATGAGTTTCCTTTATAATCCTATGTTTTTTGTTTTATGTGTTTATAAACATCTTTCTAAGGAGAGATCTATAAGCCTTCCCAAGCTGCCAAAGGGATACTTGGCAGGAAAAATGATTAAGAATCCCTGCCCTAGAGAATCTCATTGTCTTCCATAGGCCCAGCACCATGTCTGGCATTGCAAAAAAAAAAAGTGCACAAAATGTGCTTACCAAATGAGTGAACCAATATATGTTTTTGGTTTTTATTTATTTATTTATTTATTTTTGGCTGTGTTGGGTCTTCGTTGCTGCATACGGGCTTTCTCTAGTTGTGGTGAGTGGGGGCTACTCTTCGTTGCGGTATGCAGGCTTCTCATTGCGGTGGTTTCTCTTGTTGTGGAGCACGGGCTTCAGTAGTTGTGGCACGCAGGCTCAGTTGTTGTGGCTCGCGGGCTCTAGAGCGCAGGCTCAGTAGTTGTGGCGCATGGGCTTAGTTGCTCAGCGGCATGTGGGATCTTCCTGGACCAGGGCTCGAACCCGTGTCCCCTGCATTGGCAGGCGGATTCTTAACCACTGCGCCACCAGGGAAGCCCCAATATATGTTTGAAGTCAATTTTTTAGCTCCTTTGCATTTTAAAACAAAGTCAAGATAGTCTTTATTTTACAAAGAGTGTAAAGGCAGTGTATCAGAGACAACTCATGTTTCCTCTAAAAAAGTAACACTGAACAAGTCTTGAGTGATAGATTTTTAAGAGCTCTAACTTCAATATCAACTTTGAAAGCCACGCACCTGATATCTTTTAATTTCACACTTTTCCATTGTTATGTAAAATTATGTTATATAAGAATTTTATGTAAAATTCATTCACACTCTTTTTTTACTGTGAAGGAGTAATGAAGACAACTAATAAACGTCACTCCCAGTATAAAATGAAAGCATCCCAAAGCATAGGTCTGCATGTTGAAGGAGGTAAGCAAAGTCAGATAACAAATACCAAGAAAAGAATAAATGAAAAATTAAAATTATCTAGTGATATGATTTTTAAACAGTTGCAAATTCTTAGAGCTCTAGAAAATTTAATATATACTTGAAAAATTTTAAGAATTACAGCCATCAGATTTGTGATTCCTCCCAACAAAAGCACTTTTTTTTTTAAAACATCTTTATTGGACTGTAATTGCTTTACAATGGTGTGTTAGTTTCTGCTGTATAACAAAGTGAATCAGCTATACATATACATATATCCCCATATCTCCTTCCCCTTGCGTCTCCCTCCCACCCTCCCTATCCCACCCCTCTAGGTGGACACAAAGCACCGAGCTGATCTCCCTGTGCTATGTGGCTGCTTCCCACTAGCTATCTATTTTACATTTCGTAGTGTATATATGTCCATGTCATTCTATCACTTCGTCCCAGCTTACCCTTCCCCATCCCCGTGTCCTCAAGTCCATTCTCTATGTCTGCGTCTTTATTCCTGTCCTGCTCCTAGGTTCTTCAGAACCTTTTTTTTTTTTTTTAGATTCCATATATATGTGTTAGCATACAGTATTTGTTTTTCTCTGACTTACTTCACTCTGTATGACAGAACCTAGGTCCATCTACCTCACTACAAATAACTCAATTTCATTTCTTCTTACGGCTGATTAATATCCATTGTATAATGTGCCACATCTTCTTTAGCCATTTATCTGTCGATGGGGTTGCTTCCATGTCCTGGCTACTATAAATAGATCTGCAACGAACACTGTGGTTCATGACTCTTTTTGAATTATGGTTTTCTCAGGGTATATGCCCAGTGGTGGGATTGCTGGGTCATATGGTAGTTCTAAGTTTTTTAAGGAACCTCCATACTGTTCTCCATAGTGGCTGTATCAATTTACATTCCCACCAACAGTGCAAGACGGTTCCCTTTTCTCCACACCCTCTCCAGCATTTATTGTTTGTAGATTTTTTGATGATGGCCATTCTGACTGGTGTGAGGTGATACCTCATTGTAGTTTTGATCTGCATTTCTCTAATGATTAGTGACGTTGAGCATCCTTTCATGTGTTTGTTGGCAATCTGTATATCTTCTTTGGAGAAATGTCTATTTAGGTCTTCCGTCCATTTTTTGGATTGGGTTGTTTGTTTTTTTGATATTGAGCTGCATGAGCTGCTTGTATATTTTGGAGATTAATCCTTTGTCAGTTGCCTTGTTTGCAAATATTTCCTCCCATTCTGAGGGGTGTCTTTGAGTCTTTTTTATGGTTTCCTTTGCTGTGCAAAATCTTTTAAGTTTCATTAGGTCCCATTTGTGTATTTTGTTTTTATTTCCATTCTCTAGGAGGTGGGTCAAAAAGGATCTTGCTGTGCTTTATGTCATGGAGTGTTCTGCCTATGTTTTCCTCTAAGAGTCTGATAGTTTCTGGCCTTACATTTAGGTCTTTAATCCATTTTGAGTTTATTTTTGTGTGTGGTGTTAGGGAGTGTTCTAATTTCATTCTTTTACATGTAGCTGTCCAGTTTTCCCAGCACCACTTATTGAAGAGGCTGTCTTTTCTCCACTGTATATTCTTGCCTCTTTTATCATAGATAAGGTGACCATATGTGCATGGGTTTTCTATCCTGTTCCATTGATCTATATTTCTGTTTTTGTGCCAGTACCATACTGTCTTGATTACTGTAGCTTTGTTGTGTAGTCTGAAGTCTGGGAGCCTGATTCCTCCTGCTCCATTTTTCTTTCTCAAGATTGCTTTGGCTGTTCGGAATCTTTTGTGTTTCCATACAAACTGTGAAATTCTTTGTTCTAGTTCTGTGAAAAATGCCATTGGTAGTTTGATAGGGATTGCAATGAATCTGTAGATTGCTTTGGGTAGTATATTCATTTTCAGAATCCAACAAAAGCTCTTTTCTTGAGAGGAAGGAGGAGTCTGAGAAGCTTCTACAGCCAGACAAACAGTACTGATAAATGTTTCCTCATGATCTCTCTCAGTTAACTACTGAAAATTATTAAGTATCTTCTATTAATTCATAACTTATTCATAAAATTATAAAGCTTTTATAAATATCATCTAAACAAGTAAGTAAATTTAAATGTGCTACATATTGCTTCTGTATTAAGGTACATAGAAATGGACTGGATTCAAGCAAGTTGTCAGTTTCTCAGAAGTTCCTAGTTTCATAGAAGTATATGCACAAGTAAAAATAATTATGATCAAAGAAAGACTCTAATGCATAGTTAAGCTACAGTGGAACATTAGTGTTTGTTTAGTATTTAGTTCCAGCTCCGAACTACTATAAATACGACATGAGACACCAACCAAACCTACGTAATACCAACTGGTACTAGAAGACAACAGGGCTTTTTCCCCCTCCCCCGGCAAACAGTTATTTTATTGTGCATGCTATGTTTTCAGAAAGCTGAATAATCTTTCCTCTGAGCTTTTAAAATTAACACGTAAAACATATCAGTGTATATTTAACTGAAGATTTGATGGGAAGAAAACAAAATCCCAAGACATCTTTTGTACACAAACAAAACAAAACGGTAAGGATAAGAAACAGTTCACTAAAACAACACAAAAACCTATCTAATCTAATAATTTCATGTTGAATTTATAAAACATTTTAAGATAGCACTCTTTATAGTTAGCTCTGCTCTCTAGGTAACTGCAGAGTTTTATGCTAGTAATTTTTATTTACTCCTCATCATAATTAACAAGTTGGAAAAAGTGAATTTAGTAAACACATAAAAAGTATTTCTAATCTCCGGCTTCTAAAACATTGTCTCTAATTCTAAAAATTTAACTTTTCAGATATCTATTATATACTTAAGGAAAGCCAGACTACATAGTTGAGATATTACTTAGATTTCTTACTGCTATAAATCCACTATCAGTGGTCGCCAACAGTTAGAAGGGAGGGAGGGTCTGACTGCAGGGGAGCAGCACAAGGGAATTCTTTGGGGCACTGGAATTGTTCAGTATCAGTGGTGGTGGTTGCAATAATCTAGTCATGTGTTAGGAATGAAAATAAATACATGTATATGTTCTTACCAGCACTATTCACAATCGCCAAGCAGTGGAAAAAGCCTAAATGTCCATCAACAAGTGAATGGATAAACAAACTGTGGTATGTACATACAATGCAATATTATTCAGCCATAAAAAAGCAATGAAACATGCTATAGCATGGATGAACCTTGAATACATTATGCTAAGTGAAAGAAGCCAGGCATTAAGGGTCATATCATATGATTCTACTGATATGAAATATCCAACATAGATGAATCCACAGAGACAGACAACAGATTGGTGGTTGCCAGGGGTTAAGGGGGAAGGGAAGCAGAAACTGCTTAATGGATAAAGGGTTTGCTTTGGAGTCGTGGAAATGTTTGGAACTACTTAAAAGTAGACAGATAGAGGTGATGATTGACCAATACTATGAATGCACTAAATGCTACTGAATTGTTCACTTTAAAATGGTTAATTTTATGTTATATGAATTTCACCTCAGTAAACTATATACATATACACATATATGAAGCTTCATACAGATGCAACATGATGACACTAATGATGGTGGTAATGAAAATGATGATGATGATACAGTGGTAGTGATATGTGCTTCCAAAAAACCTGGGAGGGCATAGTATCTGCCTTCAACATACTTAGCATTTACGGTATATGCAGAACACGTGGAACCATTAAACACAATCACTTAAAAAAAAAAAAAAAAAAAAAAAAAGAGTTCCATCCCTCTGAAAATACAGTCACAGTAAAAAAGGAAAAACAGATTCTCATTTGACCAGAAAGTCTTGTTTAAATGACAAAGCTTAAAAACAATTTCAGTAAACCTTTGATATCACAGTTACTGACATTTGGCTTTGACAGTTGTCAGTTCATGAAACTCACCAAGAATGTGAAAATATGGTCTTGTCCGGAGACCATAAGCTGTTGGTGATGGTGGGGAGGGAGACCTTGTCATCAACATAGGAAAGAGCAACTCTGATGGGTAACTGCTTCCCAAATGCCAGAACTGAGCTATATGTCATCCAGATCACAGGATATTAGAGCAGAGGGCCAGAACTCATGCCTTCATTCACTCAGCAACTGGCATCTGCTGTGTGTCACTCACTGTGCCAACCAGTGGGTACACAAAAAAGAAGAAAACTCAGGCCCTAAACTTCAAAATAGCATAGTTCAAATTTAAGCCTCATGAGAATGTGGAAAAATGGAATTCTCATACATGACTGGTAAAGTAAAAATTAGTACAACCACTTCGGAAAATAATGTGGCAAAATCTAACAAAGCTGAACATATACATATCTTATAACCTATAAATTCAATCCAACATACATATTCAACAAAAATGTGGATATATCTTCCCAAAAAAACCTGTACAAAAATGTTCATAGCAACATTATTCTTTACAGCTTCAAACTGGAAATGATCCAAATATCCATCAACACAGTAGCCTGGGTAAATAAATTGTGGCATACTCAAAGGAATACTGTACTTCAGTAGTTCTCAACCAGACTCTGCCCGCCTCCCCAGAGAACATTCAGCAACATCTGGAGACATTTTAGGTTGTCATAACTGGGGGGCGTGCTACTGGCATCTTGTGGTTGGGGTCAGGGATGCTGGGAAACATCCTTAGATGCACAGAAAAGCCTCCCCCATTACCAAAAATGTCAACAGGGCCACATCTGAGAAATCCTGGCCTACAGCAATGAAAACAAACTAGACTACATACACTATATGGATAAACACAAACATAATGTTGAGCAAAAAAGAAGCCAGACAAAGAAAAGGGCATATGTATGGTTCCATTTATATAAAGCTCAACATCAGGCTAAATTAATCCCTGGTGTTTGAAGTCAGGAGAGTGGGGATTGAAAGGGTCATGAGGAGGACTTCAGAAACACAAGCAATGTTCTGTTTCTTGAACTGGGTACCAGTTACCTGGCAACATGTGTAAATTCATTGAGCTGAATGGTTAAAATGTGGACACTTTTCTTAAGTATGCTATTCTTCCATAAAAAGTTTGTTTTAAAAAGAATTCATAGGACTTTATACTACAAAAAGGGAACTATATAGTATGTAAATTTTAAAAACAAAAAAAAATTTTTAATGCTTTGCTACTACAAATCAGTTAAAATTCATTATCACATGGGTTAATATTTCTCTGAAAAATTTCTCCTTTGGAGTCTGAGAATTCCAAGTCCTAGCTATGCCACTTGCCAGTTGTATTGATGTTGACTAAGTTACATTTTTCACATTTATATCTTTTTAAAATTACAGAAGCAACAGACTTTATTGCCAGGTGAATACAAACAACAAACAGGTATAAAATATGAAAAACCCATCCTACCAATCCTTCTCAGACCTAACCACTCTCAACACTTTTCTGTTTCCATCTAGACTTTTTCCTATAAGTATGTACAAATAGCCACGTTAATAGAATTCAATGTTTAACTCTCATGCATTTATAAAAGCAAGATCACACTGCATACTACCCAGCAACTTTTAAAAATTTAATATATGTGTAAATCTCTACCAGGGAATACAGAATTACCATATTCTATTACATAGCTACCCAGTGTTCCAATGTATATACCATAACTTATTTAATCAATCTCCTAATTATGGTCACAGTAACAACTTGTTTAAGTTGGAAGTTGGAAACAACTTCAAATAATGCTTTAATAAACATCAGAATATGCTTACATGATCACTTTTACACAACTGATGCTCTCCAAAATAGTTGTACCCATATATACTCCACAATCATAAAATAGGGCTTGCTTCACCACTCTTTTACCATAATAATGTATCATTCTTTTTAACCTTTGTTAGACTGACAGCTTAGTGAATTACAGACATGACATCTTGATTTGTATTTTTTAATTACTGAGGTTAAGCATCACTCAAAATGTTTAAAGGTCATTTTTTAAATGTCTTCTGTTAATTTTCTTGTTTATATCCCTTGTGGAGGAAGGTATATAACCACATTAAGCTTCATCTTCCTCATGTGCGAAACTGAGCTAACACTACTTGTCTCACAGGATGACTGAGAGGTCAAATGAGAAAATGGAGCATAATCAGGGATTGATAACTTGGGCTGTACATCAAAATCATGTTGAAGAGCTTCAAAACAATCACCTGCCCAAAATCCTAGAAGATTGAGGATTAATTCCAAGTAGGGCAACCTGAAGGCTTTTTAAAGAAATCCACAGGTGATTCTAAGGTACACATCAGCAAATTAGAAAATAAAGGTCATTCCTTTTCTGACATGTTACCAAATATGTGTTCTCTTTTTAGATATACACAGAATCTCTGCCACTGGATTCAACATTTCTTGGAGTTGGAAATTCTACTAAAAGCAGTCTTCTACTACTTTTCACTCCCTAGACTGCTTAGAATAGCTGAATAAAAATATTTTCAGTTTTTATGTACAGCTAAGACTAAGGCCCAAAGTAAACATTCTTATTTACGAAGCACATTATGTAAAAGGGCATTGTGCTTTGGCTGATTATTACAATAAAATCTCTTTATTGTAATAATTTATTTATCTTTCTACATTTCAAAAACATGCATAATCTTATACTACACTATTTCAAGTATATGATAGATGGCATTTATTATTGCTTATTGGGAAATTTCTTCTGAACCAGAATGTATCAATACAAGAGAAAAACATGTTACACATGGTAATTAAGCAAAAATCAAAAGAAAGCTTCTCCACAGATGGTGCTGGATAAGCTAGATACTCGTATGGAAAATATTGAGCTCACCCCATATGTAAAAATTAACTCTAAGTCATAGACCTAAACATAAAACCTCAAAAACTATAAAATTTATAAAAGAAAACAGGAGAAAATCTTCTTGACCTTAGAGTAGGGCAAAAATTGTTTAGAACACACACACAAAAACATATATATAAAATCTTTAAAATATAATAAACTAGAAACTTCACCAAATTTAAGGCTTCTGATCTTTGAAAGATACCACTAAAAAACAGATGCAAACCAGAGATTGGAGAAAATAAGCTAACAAAGAATTTTTATCCAGAATACATAAAAAAGTCTTACAACCCATAATAAGAAGTACTTCAATTTTTAAATGGACAAAATAATTGGACATTTTACAAAAGAATACATATGAACAGCCAATAAACACCAAAATATATGCTCAACATCACCAGGCATAAGGGAAAGGCAAATTAAACTACAGTGAGATGCCACTACACACCCACAAGTGCTGATGATAACTGGAATTATCATACACATTTTTAGTGAGAAAGTAAACTGGTGCAAGCACTTTGGAAAACAGTTTGGTGATTTCTTATTAGGTTAAATATACACTTGCTTACAAACCAGCAATTCTACTCCTAGGTATCTACCCAAGAGAAAAAAAAACATGTTCATACAAAGACTTATACATGAATGTTCATAGCAGCTTTATACACAATAGACCCCACAAGCCAGAAGTAATCCAAATATTCATCAACTGGTACATGGATAAACAAATTTTAGTATATTGATATAATGGGATACTGGAGTACTATAATGGAATAAAAAGCAATGAGCTATTGAAATAAGCAGAAACATGGATGAATCTCAAAAACATTCTGCTCAGTGAAAGAAACCAGATACAAAAGAGTACATAGTGTAGGATTTCATTTACATGAAATTTTAGGATATGCAAAATTAATCTGTAGTGACAGAAAGCAGATCAGAAATTGTCTGGGGGCAGGGTGAGCAGGGATTGGTTACTGACTACAAAGGGGTACAAGGGAACTTTTGAGGGTTATACAAAGTTCTACATCTTGACTGTAGTGGCTGTTACACAGCTGTATACATTTGTCCAAACTCATAAAACTATACTGATTTTAAAATGAACCCAGGATTTGTTTTAATCAGGTATGGTAAGACACAGACATGGAAATAACTGCCATGAAGGAAGAAATTTATACTCACAATTCCCTGGAATTAGGAAGAATGCCAGACCACAACAGGCCACATGGGGAAGCACCAGGGTGCGTCAGGAGGCAGAAGGAATGGGAGGAAAATGGGGCAAGAACCTTTATTGTGGTTTTCACAGGAAAGAATGGCAAAGTAAACAAGCTAAGCAGGTTTAGGATTGGCTAGTTTGAATAATTTCAGTGGTCTCCATGGTACAGAAACTGCCCCTAGTTGGCTGGTACCTGGCCCTGGGGTGATTAGAGCAGGGAAGTAGTGGCCCAGGAGGGTAAGAGCTCAACATAGAAGGTAGTTGGAGGGTACAACCAAAGGAGGATTGGTTGGTTTGCACATGAAAGGCACACTTCTGGAGGAGTCCTTTGCTATCTCTAGGAATTAGCTAGCCCTAGAACGGGCAGTTGAACATTCAACTCATTAAACTTTGAACCTTCCCTCTTATGTAAAAATTATAAATTTACTGTCAGTGAGGTTTTAGCTACTTCCCAAGTTTTGTAATATGGCATTTATTACAATTCACTTCTAATTATTTTAAAATTCCATTTAGGATTTCTTCTCCTTTGATTCATAAGTTGTTTCCATAACTGTTCTATAAATGTTAGAAAAGAATGTGTTACCTCCAACTTCCAATTGCAGATTTCTATATGCCCATTAAATCAAGTAAGTGTTGACTGTGTTTTTAAAATTTTTTATTCTTAATAATTTTTTTTCTACTTGGCCTTCAATAATTAGGACAGGTATGTTAAAACTCACCTACTATAGTAAGTGTATGCATTTCTCCTTGACAATTTCTGCTTTACATATTTTCAAAACATATCAAAACTTCTTGGTAAATTAACCTTTTATTACTGTATTTATCACTAATAATTTCTGTGTCTTAAACTCTATTTTATCTGGTATGACTGGAGCTACACCAGATTTCTTTTGGTTTTCTAGATATCTTTTTCTATCTTTTTGATTTCAATCTTTCTGTATTGGTGTACTTGGGTATATATCTTAAACAGTAGCATACAGCTGAATTTAATTTTTTTCCAGCCTATCAAATCTTTGTCTTAACTGCATTATTTAGTCTGCCTTCACTTAATACGATCCTTATAATATGCTGGAATTTATTTCCACTAGTTCGTTATTCTCTTTTTTTGCACTTGTTCTGTGACTTGTTTCTTTTCCTATCCTTTCATACATTTTTTTCTACGTTCCATTTCTTCTATTAATTTGGAAGTTACATACTTCAATTTACCATGTGACCTTGAAATTTTAACATGCATACTTTATACTTTAATATCTTCATCCTCAAAAGATAAAAGAACCATAGAATTTTTTTTTAATTAATTTATTTATTTTTGGCTGTGTTGGGTCTTTGTTGCTGCACGCAGGCCCTCTTCAGTTGAGGCAAGCGGGGGATACTCTTCGCCGCGGTGCACGGGCCTCTCATTGCGGTGGCTTGTCCTGCTGCAGAGCACGGGTTCCAGGCACGCGGGCTTCAGCAGCTGTGGCACACAGGCTCAGCAGTTGCGGCTCACAGGCTCCAAAGTGCAGGCTCAGCAGTTATGGCGCACAGGCCCAGGTGCTCAGCGGCATGTGGGATCTTCCCAGACCAGGGCTCAAACCCATGTTCCCTGCATTGGCAGGTGGATTCCTAACCCCTGTGCCACCAGGGAAGCCCCCTAGAACCACAAAATGTTTTAATTCTACTTCATTTTCTCCATCTCAACTACCCTCTCACATAGTACTATTTTCCAATATTTAAGCTCTGTTTGACATGTCTGTTGTTTTTATACTACCAATATCTGTGTAGATTTACCCACGTGTCTCATTTTATACTGTCCGTTTCTTTTTCCTTACCATTTTTTTTTTAATTCAAGTACAGTTGATTTACAATGTTGTGCCAATCTCTGCTGTACAGCAAAGTGACTCAGCTTTACACATATATACATTCTTTTTTTAATGTTCTTTTCCATTATGGTTTATCCCAGTAGACTGGATATAGTTCCTTGTGCTATACAGTAGGACCTTGTTGTTTATCCTAGCCATTTATTCTTGCATTGCAAACATTTTTCTATTAGTGGTATTCCCTCACCTTTTGTTTGTCACATATATATATATACATGTTAGACTCTCAAACAAGTCTCACTAGATATCAATTCTAGGTTGATATTTTGTCTCAGCAGCACAAAGCTATGTCAGTGGATTCTTTGGAAAACAGAATGGCAGTTCTTCAAAATTTTACACATGGAGTTACCGTATGACCCAACAATTCCATTCCTAATACATGCCCAAGAGAAATGGAAACACGTTCACACGAAAACTTGTACACAGAAGTTCACAGCAGAATTATTCATAATAGCCAGCCAAAAAGTGGAAACAACCCATATGTCTATTAACTGATGAACGGACAAATACGATATACCCATACAATGAGATATTATTCATCAAATATAAAGGACTGAAGTACTGATACATGCTATAACATGAATGAACTTTAAAAACATATGCTAAGTAAAAGAATCCGGTCACAAAAGACCATATATTGTACACTTTCATTTATATGAAATGTCCAGAACAGGCAAATCTACAGAGACAGAAAGTAGATTAGTGGTTGTCTAAGGCTGGGGGAATGTAGGTGGTAGTGGGTAGGGTAATTGAGAATTACTGCTAATGGGTACAGGGTTTCTTTTCCAGTGATAAAAATGTTCTAATACTGGGAAGTCCCTGGCAGTCCAGCGGTTGGGACTCCGCTCTTCCACTACAGGAGGCCCGGGTTTGATCACTGGTCAGGGAACTAAGATCTCACAAGCCATGCAGCATAGCCAAAAAAAAAAATTCTAATATTGATTGTGGTGATGGTGGCATAACTTTGTGAATACACTAAAAACAACTGAATTACACACTTTAAGTTTGATCACTGGTCGGGGAACTAAGATCCCACAAGCCATGCAGCACGGCCAAAAAAAAAAAAAAAAAAAAATCTAATACTGATTGTGGTGATGGTGCCATAACTTTGTGAATAAACTAAAAACAACTGAATTACACACTTTAAGCGGGTCAATTATAAATTTATAATTTATATAAAGTGTAAATTATATCTAACGAAGCTGTTATATATTTTTTAAAAAATAGCAGACACATTTGCTAGATACAAGCACAAGAAATGAGTGATGCAGCCTATATTAACTAGCTTTATTAGAAGCTTCTAAAACTGAAGATCACAGCTACAGTTGTGGTACAAAGAACCACTTCAGCACTCAAACATCAACATCAGTCCTCAAATTCCCAAGGACCATCTATTGTTTACAAAAATTTCACTGGCTCTCCAAGAGATTCTGATGCATACTAAACTTTGAGAATCACTGAAATAATCTAATAATCAGCATAAATAGAAGCTAAATCCATTAGGGGAACAGTTGATGGGCAACTTTAAAATGGAGGAATCAGGCCACACCACCTGAACCTGATCAACCTTAGCACCACTTAAAGTGGGACAACCAGAGGTTATGTGGTTCCTGATAAAATGCAGTAAGAAGTACACAGCGCACCTACGAAGTAGTCTCAGGAAACAATACAAAACAAACAGGAAACAGAAACAAAACAAAACCTTGCACCTAAATCCAATCAAGTCTGAGATCTAACTCCCAATTTAAAGAAAATAAGGTGGAGAGAGGAACAAGGTAAAGGACACAGTGAAGATGAAATCAGATCCAAATCCAAATATGCAATATTCTACAGACAAATTAGAATCCAACTTCAAACTCTAAAAAGACATTTCTGAGACAATCAGGGGAAACTGAACACGGACTGAGTATTAAATATTAAGGAATCACTGTTCATTTTCAGGGATAACAGTAATCGTTTAGAGATTCATACTCAAGTATTCATGAGTGAAATGACAGGATTTTTGGAGTTTACTTTAAAATATTCTAACAACAAATAATAGTATTAATATTTAAAATAAGTTGGGGGAAGAGAGAATGAAACAAACAAAAAGAAACAAAATGTTGATAACTGTTAAAGATGGGTACTGTTATAACATTCTCTTTACTTTTTGGTTTGAAATATTTCATAAGTTTAAAACTTTTTTAGGAAATCCAGGTTAAGCACTGGTGCACTGATACATTCAAATCCCATTCAAATGACAGAAAATGAAGTGTGTGTGTGTGTGTGTGTGTGTGTGTGTGTGTGTGTATACATATATATATACACACACACACAAATATATACATATATACATATATATTTAAGACAAAGAGAATATGAGAGGAAAAATTTCAAGCATAAAGAGACCTCAATAAACATTTGAAAGATGAAAAGTAGCAACTAACTTTTCAAAAACATAAGCAGCTACAACCTAAATGTCAATAAATGTCTAGGAGCAACCAAAGGATTCATCTCCTCAGAGCCCCTGAGAAGCAGAGGCCTTGGAAACGTAAGGCCCTTTGGAAGGTAGAGGAGAGACAAAGGAACAAAAAGCATATCCTCCACAGGATGTCAAAATGGCCTTCATCCTCTCTCTTAACCCACCCCTTATACATAACAAATATTTATTTTCTTGGGAAACTTGTCAGAGTTGCACCAGCCTCAGGGCGTCTCCAGATTGAAAGTCCCATCAAGTATAAACCAATGAATTTTTTTAAAAAACAAAGGTACAGGTACATCACTGTGAAATTTCAGAACAAAGAGAAAACAGAAAATTCCAAAAGCTTCCTGGGGGCTGAGAGTTACAGCTCCAGCCTTTTCAGTAGCAATATTGGAAGACAGAAGACAAGGGAGCAATACCTTCAAATTTCTGAGTTAAAATGATTCTCAACATAGAATTCTGTATCTACTAGATTGCCAACCAAACATAAAAATAGAATGATCACTTTTTCACACGTGCTAAGTCTCAAAAAATTTACCTCAAGCAATCATTCTCAGGAAGCTCCAAGAGGGATAGGCAGCACCAAAACAAGGGAACAATCCAAAAATGAAGAAGTCATGGAAGCCAGTCTACAGGAGATCCTAACTTTTAAAGGTCAAAGGAATTTCCAGGAGGAAGGCAAAGGAAGGCTCATCACGTTGCTGTGGAGCAGACCTACAGGGCAAGCAGTCCAAACTAGAGCCAGAGGAGGGCAGATGGTTCCAAGATGGACATATCCAGGAGGAAAAAATATTAATTATCAATTATCTAGGGACTTCCCTTGTGGTCCAGTGGTTAAGACTCCACACTCCCAATGCAGGGGGACCAGGTTCGCCCCGGTCAGGGAACTAGATCCCACATGCCGCAACTAAGAGTGCGCATGCCACAACTTAGGATCCTGCATGCCACAACTGAAGATCCCCAAAGACCCCACAGACCACAACTAAGACATGGCACAGTCAAATAAATAAATATTAAAAAAAAAAAATCAATTATCGACTAGGTTTAACTAAGAGAGACAAGTTGTTTTGAGAGGTATTTTATGGAGCTGTAATACTTAGCTAAAGATTTCAAAGAAAACAGGGCAAACCAAAAAAAGAAAAAGAAAAAAAGGCAATTAACTCCAAGAGATAAGTAAAAAAAAGAACAATAAAACATAAAATATATTTAGCTCAGCAATAATCATTTATAATACAATAATATAGTTAACCTTGATTATCTAAACTAACCAAAAATTGTAATATTGGAAGAATGAAGAAGAAAGGGAAGGGTATGCATGAGTGTGTGTATATGTGTGCATGTTTACGACCTAAATCTTTACCAATACAAGAAATTGATGTCTAAGATGAATACATTTTTTATAAAACAGTCTATTCATATTATTTATAAATATAAAAGCAAATACTTAAACACCAAACAATTAAAAAAGCAGTTGCATCTAGGTTCAGGACTGGGTGGAGGAACTTACTCTAAGTAAATTCCTGCCATAATGTTGTTGGGCTGGGGGCAAAAAATTCAACACATAAATTTAGAGTCAGATTCACAAGTAAAAAACTTGTCTAGCTAGCCAGTCAGAAGTTCCAAGGGTCCAGGAGCCACTTACGTCATAGCGGGTGCATTAACATGGGGTTTTACTGTCTAATGTTTAAACTATGTTCAGGTATTTCTTTGATTATTCACAAATAATATTTATTATATTTCTGCATTCTATAAATGTATAGTATATATGTTTTATATTCTAAAGTAATTAGGAATTAATAGAAATTACTATAAAACTTAATACAAAATCCCTATTTGTGGGAATCATATCACTACTCGATTTCATTCACCTTCTCATTAACGTCACAATCTGTAGTTTCTTGATATAAATGGAAAACTTTAAAAATTATATAAAAGACCACAACAGGGTGGGAAAGTAGGCCAAAAAGCTGCAAAGAGCCTGACAGCTGCATCCTACAAATGGGATCATAACAGTATAAACTGAAACCCACATGCCCTTGAAACCAACTCTTCCACTCTATTAGGATTACACTACAGTGTAATCTCTCTGGGGTGACTTGGGATAAAATGCCGTTGTGTCAAGGGATACTATATATTGGGCAATGTGAGTACAAGGAAGCAGATCCCTAGAGCTCTGGCTGTCTCCCCAAAGAGCCAGGTTAAATTGTTGCTCCATTTCCCCATAAGGTCTGCTTAACAATCAGAAGGTCTAAGGACCTAGTATGCTCAAATGGAAAAGAAATTCCATGGTACCTCAAAACCTCTTGTGTTCTTGAAATAAACTCCCACTACCAAAAAGAATACATTACTCAATGGATAAAAGAATGAGTTCATTTACTCATTCTTTTATCCATTCAGCATATACTGAGTATGTCAGAGAAGACTCTGTGTACACACACATACACACACACACATATTCTGAACGTGAAAAATGGTAGGAAGGGGAAGTATGAGGTGTTACAAGAGATATAAATAGAGAATCTAACCTATTTCTGGAAAATCAGACCATTCTCGCTATCTTAAAAAGATCAAAATAACAATGAAATTTTCCTTTAAACTGGTAAACATTAATGTCAAAGAAAAATGTGCTCAAAGTACAGAGAAATAACTACTTTAGACAAATAACCCAAAACAGAAACATCCTGGGTTAAAGGAATTAAAATTTTTTCAATCAGTGACTATTTTTATTCATTCACTCATTCATCAACTATTTACTGAATGCCTTCTGTGAGTCAAACACCAGGAATACAGCACTAAACAAGTTAGACCGTGGTTGTGCCCTATGGAACCTACAGTCTAGTGAAGTATATAGGTCCATAAAGAAGCAATTACAACCCAAGAAAATAACTGCCTTGATGGGAAAACATGGTTTCTATTGTAGCCTTAAGATGTGTTGTAGCCATGTAATTTCAAGCAGTGCACAAACATGAACCAGAATATTCTCAAGAAACATCAAGTAGTCTGATTCAGAGCCCACAGCTAGAGGAAAAATTAGAATGAAGACTGGAAAGAATAAACTGAGGGATGAGGGAGTGTGGGAAGGAATTTTAACATTTGAGAGACTACCATGCCATTTAATCCTCAAAACAACTCTAAGATGGTAGGTACAATGGACAATTTCTTCAGCATCCACTCCTCCACTGTGACATGCATACACCACAGCAGCTTTAATGATGACATGATACTGCTTCCCAAGGTTATATATACAGGAACCACTGGGGCAGGGATCTGAACCCAGGTCCATTACAGTAAGCTACAACTCTAGAGGAGGCTGACATGACAAGCTGAGGAGTTTGGACTTCGTTTAAAAAAAGGCTCTGGAACTCAAATGTCTGAATTTATATCTTAACCATATCACTTACTAAATGTGTGACCTGGGACAAGGTCCTTAACTTCTCTGTGCCTCTATTCTCTCATCTATAAAATAGGGATAATCAGACCTACTTTATAATAAAGCTATTGTGAGAATTAAATGAATTAATATGTGTAGAGCACTTAGAGCAGTGCTTGGCACAGAGCAATCCTCTATTAAGCAACAGGGAGTCAAAGGAGATTTCTGAGTGAATTGATCAGAATTATGGTTTAAGAAAGTCAATTTAGCAGGATAGTGTAGAGGGGAACACACACGAAGTGGGAAAGTTATGGCAAATTTTTATGAAAAGCATTAAAGGTCTAAATGAGATGATGGCAGTGGAAAATGAAAAAGAACTAAGATGTTGCAGAATTTGAATCAATAGAACTTAAATGACCAAATGAGGCAATTAGAGGAAAGAGTAAAAGATGATTCTCTGACTTTCAACTTGGTAGACTAAGAGAATAGTAGTGCCAGGAACAGAAATAAGATTGTGTAAGACTAGTTTAGGACTCCTTTTAATAAAGAAGATTCTACACAGGGAGGGGGAAGGATAAGCTGGGACAAAGTGAAAGAGTGGTAGTGTATATATGGACATATACACACTACCAAATGTAAAACGGCTAGCTAGTGGAAAGCAGTTGCATAGCATACATAGCACAGGGAGATCAGCTCGGTCCTTTGTGACCACCTAGAGGGGTGGGATAGGGAGGGTGGGAGGGAGGGAGATGCAAGAGGGAAGAGATATGGGGATATATGTATATGTTTAGCTGATTCACTTTGTTATAAAGCAGAAACTAACACACCATTGTAAAGCAATTATGCTCCAATAAAAATGTTTAAAAAATAAAAATTAAAATAAAAATTAAAAAATATAATAAAAAAAAATAAAGAAGATACTGTTATGTTTTACATGGGGGAGTTTTTTTTTTAAACAAGTCTCTCCTAAAAGATAACTTAAACTCATCAAGATTTAAGACAATAGTTATTATATTAGTAAGAAATGAGGTCCAAGTTTTATAAGTTGAATATTAAAGCTGCATTTTTTACTAAGCTATTTTCTTTCAATAAACATGGTTCCAAAAAACAAATCTAATACCACTACTTAGAGATGGAAAAGCAAATCAAATTAACAATAAAAAGCTGGGACGAAGTGAGAGAGTGGCATGGACATATATACACTACCAAATGTAAAACAGATAGCTAGTGGGAAGCAGCCACATAGCAACAGGGAGATCAGCTCGGTGCTCTGTGACCACCTAGAGGGGTGGGATAGGGAGGATGGGAGGGAGACGCAAGAGGGAGGAGATATGGGGATACACGTATATGTATAGCTGATTCACTCTGTTACAAAGCAGAAACTAACACACCATTGCAAAGCAATTATACTCCAATAAAGATGTTTTTAAAAAAACCAAAATATTTGCATTTCTTATTGCAAAATTAGACTCTTAGAACCAAATATTGATTTCATTAACATGAAATTAACTTAAAATTCTCAGCTTCTCACTTTAATAAGAAAGATACGCTCTCACAGGATTCTCTGTAAAGAATATTATAACTTCTATCTCTAATATAAGATTAAAAGGTACAATTTATGAAGGGGTTTTTTTTAATTAAAAAAAAACTTGTGAATGAGCAAATGTTTAAAAATCACATTAAAAAAAACTTCTTAAGTATGATTCTTACAAACATTGATAATATTGAGAAGCTAGCCTTTAAGAACTTCAGAAGCTCAAAATGTGACATAAAATCAGAATACTGAAAGTGAAAAGATAACGCAGCACTACAGATTGCTTCCCCTACAGAAACAGAAAGCTTTAGCAGTGAAGCCATTTCCTCCCTTTTCATTTAATACACATCTCACTCTTTCCCCCAAACACGCCCCCTCAAAACAAAACAAAACAAAACAAAACCATTAAGATCACCAGTTATCTCCAACTTGACAACTCCAACTATACTTTTCTGTTTTTGATCTCATAAGACCTGTCAGCAACCAGCATACAAAACAATTTATCACTCCATCATTTTTTAAACACTTCCCTTTCTGAGCTTTCCTAACGCCACACACCACTGGCCTTCCCCCTAACTCTCTGGCCATTATTTCTTTGTAGACTTTCCTCCCCCACATCTGTACATTTTAGATTTCCTCAGGACAAAACCTGTTCTTTCCAATTCTCTACCTATATACACCCTTTTCCTAGATTATCTCACCCATTCCCTTAGTTTTAATATTGACCATTGACCATAAGCCCAAGTTCATCATCTCGAGGCCCAAGCTCTACTGTGAACTCCAGATTTACTTTATTAAACTGACAAATAAATATCTCATTAGCAATTAACACTAGACCACATGTCCAAGACAGAACCTCTGACTCTTTCTGCTCTTAAAATTATTTAATATATTCATTCTACAAATATTTACTGAGCACAGGCTCAGGCACTGTGCTGTATACACTGACTCAACAATGTGAACTTGAGGGAGAGAGATGATAAGTTGTAAAAAGACCTATGAAGGATATAAACAGTGTGCTCTGACAGAGAATAGGGGAGAGAGCTGCTACTTTTGATGAGGTGTTCAAGATAGGCCTCCACAGTATCATAGTCTCTCCTTCAAAAACAGCGTCTACCTAGCTGCTCCAGACAGAAACCTACGCATTTGTTCCCCACAAACAACCCATCATGTGGCTTACAAGGTTCTAACTCCAAAATACACCTTGAAGTTGAAGAGGGCTCTCAAGCAAGCAAAGAATAGAGGTGTGGACAAGTAATGACAGCTGTGATAGATGTCACAGAAGAAAATACAGAAACCTATGGAAGAAAATTACAGTGAAACCAAACTCAGGGAGATATCAGAAATGGCTTCCTGGAGAAAGAATAATTAGGATAAGCCCAGACGATTACTACAAAAAGCTGAACAAAAAGGTATATAAAACTATGCCAAAAACAAAGAACAGCACAGCATGGCACATCCCAAAACCTAAAACAAATCCAAGGTGATAAAATCATGAAAAGGGAGGGGATTAGATTAAGACAAGGCCAGAAGAAAGCAACAAGTGATCAAAGATTAATGAGATCAGATCATGTCAAAGGGCACAGAAGTCAACTTGAAAAGTCTTCCACTGGCTAAATATGGGACAATTTGACTGTAATAGATTAAAACACATTAAAATCCAAGAGGTGATGGCAATACTAAAAAATGATAATTAAAATGAAAACCTTCATTGAACTCATCATAAATTATTCTGAAAAGTGATAAACTTGGATGCTGACTTTCCTGTAGCAAATAACCAAATAAGTAGTAAGAGAAAGTTCTTCCAGGAAATAAATGCAGAAAGAATTAAAGAATCAGAATATTACCATTTGCATCCCCTAACAAGATAATGGATTCAGGCAATAATCAACAAAAGACGCTAAAACCATTAGTGAAGGGTGAACTTTATAATGGAAGAATAAAGCTGATACCACCTGAAACCACTAATCAATCTTAGCAGCACTAAAAAATGGGACAACCAGACATTACGTATGGATACGAAGTATACTGCAAAATCTGTGGAATATTTTAATTAAAAAAAAAACTGAACCTGAATCTAGTAAAGTATCTAACCACCAGTTTTCAGGAAAGAGAGAATAAGTTATAGCAGTGGTTCTCAAACTTGAGCATTCAGAATCACCTGGAGGGTCTTGTTAAAACAGAGATTGCTGGGAACCAGTGAATTAAAGGAAACCATTAGAGAGCAAACAGGCAAATAGACAATGTGGGAAATTTCATAGGAAAAATGACCCAGTTTAAAAACAACAAATGCTATTTTTAAAAGGGAGCAGGAGAGGCCGTTGTAGAATAAAAATTACTTAAGACACATAACGGCAAATTCAATATGCAGACTGATTCAAACAAACCTACTGTAAAAAGACATCCTGAGACAACTGAGAAAATTTGAATATAGACTAGTAAATAATAGATATATTAACTAATTATATATATATATATATATATATATATATATTTTGGCTGCATTGGGTCTTCGTTGCTGCGCACAGGCTTTCTCTAGTTGCAGCAAGCAGGGGCTACTCTTTGTTGTGGTGCGCTGGCTTCTCATTGCAGTGGCTTCTCTTGTTGCAGAGCACAGGCTCCAGGCACGTGGGTTTCAGTAGTTGTGGTACGCGGGCTCAGTAGTTGTGACTCGTGGGCTCTAGAGCGCAGGCTCAGTAGTTGTGACTCGCGGGCTCTAGAGCGCAGGCTCTAGAGCACAGGCTCAGTAGTTGTGGCACACGGGCTTAGTTGCTCCGCGGCACGTGAGATCTTCCCGGACCAGGGATCGAACCCGTGTCCCCTGCATTGGCAGGTGGATTTTTAACCACTGTGCCACCAGGGAAGTCCCTAGATACATAATATTAATAGATAATATAAGAGATAATAATAGATTAATGGCTATGTTAAAAAATGACCTTATTAAAAAAAATTAAAAGGTCAAGACTAGAGACTTCACAGAAGCTACACCACCACAGGCTATGTTAAGGAGTTTGGTCCTAAACTGAATGGTTTTATACATAAGCATGAGATCATCACAGTAACAACAACTTCTGGTTGTGAAAGCCATGCACTATAAAGCACTGCATTAACTGCTCAACGTGACTTATCTCTTTGAATCCTTAAAATACCTCTGTGTTGTGGAGATTTTAAATTCTATACCATTTTGCCTGCTGATCATGATCAGAATTAGCATTTTAAAAAAGGATTTTAAAATCATTTTAAAAAAAGGATGAAGTGTTGAGAATAGTTTGGAGAAAGGCAAGAGTGATGACAGAAAGACTAGTTAAGAGGTTGTTAACTGATACAAAAAGAGCAAACGTTCATGTATTAGGAATAAAATAAAAAGACAGAAATTGTTTTTTGAACAAAACATGAATTATGTCCTACAGACATATAACTCTAAAACAATCTTCTTCATCAAATTAGGCTTCTTTCGAGAACTTTTTTTTTGAGACTTAGTTTATTTATTAACACAACGCAGTTTAGTGTTACCTTCACTAATATACCTCATGACAACCTTGCACAGTTGCCATTATTAACATCATTTTTAGATGAAGAGAATTTTATTTTTAAAGCAATCATTGTATATGCACTGCAGTTATTAGACTTACACTTAATTCTTACTTTCCCTGGAAAAGTGGCCTGATGGAGAAAACATAAAGCAGTATCTTCCCTGTCTTTCCCAAATTCTTTAAAAGATTAAAACAAATTACTGCTTTAGTTCTATATATGATCAAAATAATATTCTCCCTGTGATACCTTACACACTCACCTCCAGCTCAAGAAGCTTAGATAGGACAAAGCACCAGAAACCTATACGGTAAGGGACTTCAGACTGAATGGAAGGGGGTAATCCCTGACCATCTTTTTCAGTGGAGTAACCATGAAAAACAATATTGAAAAGCTCCTAAGGCTTCTCTATTTCAGGTCTTTCCTACCCAAGAGCCCTATTATGGTTTATGACTATTGGGCCTCGTATATTGTTTACTCTAGGAACTGACTCTTACAAGCTGAGCTATAGTTAGTTGCCAACGGCTGTGTCCAAGCCTTATTTAACAACTTACACTGACTAAAACAAAACAAAACGAAAAAAGTATTCTAGGAAGGAAACCATGGTATACTGGAATAAAAACTAAATTTTAGTCTACTCAAAAACATGAGTTACATAAAAAGATGCTAAACACCGTTTATTATTTGGGAAATGCAAATTAAAACCACACAAGATACCACTATACCCATTAGTATGGGAAAAGAATCTAAAAAGGAGTGGATATATGTATTAATATATGTATAACAGATTCACTTTGCTGTACACCTGAAACTAACACAACATTGTAAATCAACTATACTTCAATAAAAAATTTTTTAAATAAATAAATGAAGATAAAAATAAATTTTTAAAAAGACTCCAATATGGTTAACATAGTATATTTTATGTTAGGTGTTTTTTACAATACAAAAAAAAATTTTAATTTAAAAAATCAGACTAACAATATCTGGATTTGGAGAGAATCTGGAGCAACTGTAACTTCATACACTACTAGTGGGAATACAAATGGTACAACTACTTTAGAAAAGTTTGGCAATTTTTTTAAAAAGTTAAGCATACACTTAGCATATGACCCAGCAATCCCACTCCAAGAGAAATGAAAATGTATTTCCGCATAAAGATTTGCTCACAAATGTTCACAGCAGCATTGTTATTACAGCCCAAATCTGAAAACAACCCAAAAGTCTGCCAACCAGTGAATGGATAAACTGTGGTATACCCATACAATGGAACACTATTCAGCAAAAAAAATGGAACGAACTACAGATAAATGTAACATGGATGAATCTCAAAATCATCACTCTGAGTTAAAATAGCCAGACACAAAAGACTATAAACAGTATGATTACATTTATATGAAATTCTAGAAAAGTCAAAGCTTCTGTCACTAGACAAAAGCAAATCAGTGATTGCCCTGGGTGAGAAGGCATTAAGAAATGATAGCAAAGGGGCATGAGGGAATTTTTTGGATGATGGAGTGTTCTAAAACTTCACTGGGGTGGTGGGTACACAACTGTATACATGTAACAAAATTCATATAACTATAGACTTCAAATGGCTCAATTTTATTGTATGTAAATTATAGCTCAATGAAGGTGTTAAAAAAAAAAAGATTGGGTTGATTAAATTTGCAGGTTACTAAGTGTGTGACATTACCCAGTTTTCATTTCCTCACATGTACACTTCTATGCATTTTTCCATATTGTACTGCAGTTATTGTGCTTACACATAATTCTTACACATAAAAAGAATCATGTAGTTATCTATACTGCTACTTGCCCTATCTCACAAGGTTGTTGTGAAACATCACATGAGATAACTGATGAGAAAGTATTTGGCAACTCTAAAGTAGTATTACACAAACATACAGTAGCGTTTACATTTTAAAAAAATAAACTTTTTTTCACAAGAATAACTTGAGATGCTTGGAAACTTGGGTACCCCAAAGTAAATCTTTACCCAGAAATAGAAAACCTATTCAAATGTCACCTTTTTAATATCCCTCCTGAACTTGCTTTCTACTAACCCTTGATTTACTGGATGGCTCAATGTAGTACTATCTAGACTGCACTTTCATTTTTCAAAAGAAAAACACTAAAGAAATCTTTAAAGTCATTAGATAAGCATGGCAAGACATTTATTTCCCAGTAGAAAAGACCAAAAGCTAGATAACTTTTACTAAGTACTGTTCCAAGATGTTCACCACTGAGAATTTTCTTCCTCTAAAGGTCAAATTTCTTTCCATTTAGTACTTCAATTCCACAAGTTACTGAATGTTTACTAATGGGACCTGCATTAGCGAGACAGAGTGAATAATTTTAAGATTATCAAAACCTTTTCAACCAGTGTGGTACACTCATTTCAGACTCTGGCTATTGCAAAATTTAACAGATACTCATCTCTTCCTACTACTACTGTACAACTGGGCTCTACGCTATCCTACCAGGTTTGAGTGATATTTGACATTTAGCCTAGTTACATTTACAAGTTTCCACACAGCAACAAGTATGAAGGCTGTTTGAAAGATATAATCCCTTCTTCAAATGCAGTTTCGAAACTAAATTTTACCTAGAATTCAGGTTTATATTCTATTGTCTTACAATTTTTAAGTTTCTCTATCAGCAACAGGTACTGTAACCAAAAATTAACAAAGCCTGTAATACCACAAAATATGTTGCTATCGTTCTCAATTTTTAAAAACTCGTTTTTAGTAACAGTTCCAAGGGGATGGTCAATTCTACGACCATGCTTCATTTGATTCAGCGCAGCTTCATTCTGGTCAGTAATAACCACAGCCTCTTAGGTTTCACATTTCTCCTTCGGCAACATTAAGGCCACTGGGTCCGGTATCTGTACACCTCCAATTTAGGTTTACAAAAAACCTGAAAGAACAGCAGCTTGCCTACACGCTCCTCCAGCGTTCTCTACTCCGAAGGTTGGCCAAAACGTGCGGCTCTCTCCACAACAGCAACCAAGTTGGAATGGAGCACCCAGAGGACGACTGGCCGCGGGGAGGAGGGGAGAACTTTTCGGCCCGGAGGACGGCGGTAGAGGTCCAATCCAGCCCGCGCCCAACTCTACGTGTCGCCAGGAAGGCGTGTGGACCCTAAGCTCAGGCCGCGATGCTGGGTCCGGAGGGGCAGAGCAGCGCGTGGCTGCCGAGCAGGACGTAAACAAACAGACCCGGACTAGGGGGAAGGGGCAACTGTGGGAGATGGGGGTGAGCGAGAGAGGACCTCGCTCGAACCCTCCAGCGCAGGTCTGCAGCTGCCCGGCCCCTCCCGACCGCGGCCCTGATCCCTGTCCCGGGGCGACGCTGCTGCTCAAGCGTAAGCACCGAAAGCCCCAGCGCCTCTGGAAGCCGAAGCCCACTAGGCCATCGGCTCCGCGCCCCTCGCCGCTCGCCCCTACCCCTGCAGCGACCTACCTGAACGCGCAATCCGGGTCCCTCGCGTCCCGACCGGGCGCGCCCAGACCGCTCCTCTTGCTGAAGAGCTTCTGGAACAGCGTAGGGGCCATGATGGCCACGGCCAGGCCGGGGTCGCTCCACAGGGTACTCGCCAGGCCCCCGCTCCTAGAGCTGCCCCGCCACCCCCATAGGCGCCTCAGTCATATGACAGAAATTAGTCACTTCAAACGGCCACGGCGCGCGGGGCGGGGCGCGAGGCAAGGCCGGCGTCCATTGGCTGGCGGTGAGCCGCATCACGTGGCGGCGCGCGGAGCAGGGTGCAAGGCGGGGCCGTGGGGCGGAGCTGGCGCCCATAGGCTGGCCAGTGGATGTCCTCACGTGGCAGCTCACGGGGCGGGGCATGAGCGGAGGGGAGGGGCGGGAAACTGGGGTGGCTGGGGACCTGAAGGAGGAACGTGCTCCGGTCCCGGTACTTCTCCGTGACGCTGTTAGTTGCTACCTGAGGTTACAGCAGGGTGCTGTGGGGACGACGCCAGGGACTTTGGAGTGTAGAAGCCTTCCGCTTCCCGCACCCACGACAAAGAGAGAAGTTCAGGGCCCCACTAGCAATCGCCCCTCCCCCGCCGTCCCCCCCTCAGTCTCTGCGGCTTCGCGCCCCCGTCCGCGCCTGGCGGAGTCCGGCGGCCCCCGGAGCAGACCAGGTGCGCGAGCATACCCGTGGGGCCGCGGCACGGGCTGGACTTTAAGCCCCGGACCACAGGCCCGCCCACGCTGGGCCGCGAGAGGTTTGGGCTCAGAGCTTGACTGAGCGGGGCTGGCTCACGGGTCTGGTGGAGGACCTGCCAAGACACTCCCCGCAGCCATGCCCCCCGGCAGAGACGGCCTCGGCCAGGCACTGCGGGCAGCGGCCCTCGGTGTTTCCCACTTGCGCCTCGAACCCTGACACACCGGGAATTAACCCCTTGGAAGAGCTAGCCATAGGAGGCTCAGGATTTACACTCAATGTCTAGGTATGGAGAGAGGAACTGTGGAATTGTGAACAAATGAGTTTAATAGGCGGAAAACCCTTTCCAAAGAAAAACATTGCTCATAAATGACCGTACAGTCTACTTAAACCCAGGGAAGCAAGATTTATCAGGGTTTGGATCAGATTGGTCTTACAGATCTTCAGTTCCCCTACTCATTCACCTACTGCCCCTCCAGCAGGAGGAATTTTGTACCATGGGACGCAATTCTCTTGACAGATATGAATGTCTGGAAATCACTGGTATGTGGTTTGGAAGGTTAGATGAAAATACTTTTTTGAGAATTTCACTTAATAAGGCATACAAATCAAATTGTCTCTAAGTGGCTACCAGCTCCCACTGATTTGCAGCTAGAGTTTATGCTATAAAATAAGTGGTCTTATATAGAAAAAAGAAAAGTAATAGGCAGAGTATATATCTTGGAGAATTTCAGTGGTCATGTAACAACGTGTTGTTGAGTTTCAATGTTACAAGAATTTTTAAAGCACTATTTATAGGTGATTAAGAATTTATTCCTTCCACAATGTTTAAGTGTCCCTGATTTAGGCACTGGGGATCCAAAACAAAAAAGGGCTAACTTTCTATATGAGGAAACAGTAAATAAGTTAAAAAAAAGGTAATTTGAAACTACCAGTGTTGTGAATGAGAAACAATGAAATGAGTGGGGGAGGTCTCTCTGAGGAGGTGACATTTGAGGTGCTCAGGTTAAGAGTCATTCAGAGTTGCTCCGCACATTGCCCAAGCTCCAGAATTACTGAGCAATACAAGGTCAAAATAGCAAGACTGTATCCCCTATAAACTTAAGATAATTCTCTGGCGCCAAACGCTGAAAGATTTCTAATGAGGCAATATAGCTATGTATATTTTTCTCACAAAATATGAATGCAGAATGGAATTTTGTAAACAAAAAATGAAGTCTGAAATTTCTTAAAGTGAGAAAACGCACATCCTATAAGTCAATTAATGAAGCGACCATTTGGGGAAGTTTTGTTTTGACACTAAGCAAGTACCACTAAATGGGTGCAAGTGGAAACGGGCTCAAGCTTGTCTATATTGGACCAAAGACACAAGGAGGAATCATGGCCGCTTCATGGCTGGCACAGAGAAGAGTAGTTCCAGGTCCCCTCAGAATGAAGTTTCTAAATACAGTAATCTTGAGTGCTTTCATCTTGGCAAAAAGTTACTTCATGGATAATTATAGATATTAATAGTAAGGGAAAGAACATTAGGACTTGCATAAGAGATACTTTGTATTAGTGTTCTCTAATCATGTAAAGGTTTCATTTCTGTGGTCTCATTTTATCTTATACTTGAAAGGTACACAAAAAAACAAAATGTACTTGCTATCATTCATCACATTTCCTTTATGTTGTTGTGTAATACTCAAATTATAGACTCAGCACTGAAATGATACAAGTTTGTCATAAAAGAGGACATATAACTATACCTAATTATGCAGATTAAAATGAAAGTATTTTCAAGTTCAATACAGTGTATATTATCTTTTTTTCCCCTTTTACTTAACACTACCTCTTCCCACAAAGAAGCTGAGGTGTCTTAAAGTAGCCTCTTTAAGTTTAGGAGCAAGGAGGAAATGTGAGAAAGAAAATAATTATTCATTAATGTTATATGAATGTGGAACTGTTGGGTTAGAAAATTAGACATAAGGCCTACACTTTCACTCAGGAGTAGAAGATTCAGCCTCCCCACAAACCCCAACAGCCTTTGGGGCTCTGTCCAACTGATTCCAATAACATAGAAGACAGAGGCACTTCTCACTACAGCCATTTTCCAGTTATCAAATATAGCAAAACGTGGCAATAAAACTGGAATCTTGCTCCCTTAACCACCATGCTAGTAAGCACAACCTCAATTGTGCTAAATTTTCCTGAAACAAATTAAATTTTCATTGATAACATCTCAGAACAAGATAGTCAGAATCAAGATGATAAAGTAAAACTTCCTGAATGGCACTTAGATGGACTCATGACGGTACCTCAGTTTTAAAAACTCTTAAGCCAACCGATGATTTACTGCTATATAATAAGGGAATGGCAGTGGTTTGAGGCAACAGAAAATAAACAATCATTTATTCAACAAATATTTCTTGAGTCCCTCAAAGGTCTGAGACTCTGTTCTGGTAGTCTATTCCTACTCTCAGAAACTTAGTTCTTAGTGGGAAGAGGCAAAGTAAACAAGATGTTTGCAAGTAGTCCTAAAAGCTAGGAAAGAAAGAGAATAGTACAACTGGTGGGGCCAAATTTAGATAGAGTGGTCAGGAAAGTCCTCTCCAAAGATGCGGGATTTGAACTGAGGTCTAAAGAATGAAAAGGAACCCGTGACGGGAAGATGATGGTAAAGAACATTCTAGCAGAGAGAAGAAAAAGTACAAAGACTGAGGCAGGAATGGGTTTCTCCTGTTTGAAGAAGAAAAAGGAGGCCAAAACAGCTGAACACACTGTGGGAGGGGGAAGATGTTTGAGATGTGGCTAGAAAGGTACAAGGAGCCAGATTATGTAGAACCTTGTAAATCATGGGAAGGAGGTTACATTGTGATGGGAACTATTGTAGGAGTTTAAAACAGGAGAGGGACATGATAGAATTTATGATTTTAGAAGATTGGTTGCTCTGTGGAGAAGGGATTATAAAAGAAAAAGAATGGAAGGAGAGAAAACATATAGGAGTCTACCATGTATTTTAGGCAAGAGCTGATGTTGGCTAACTATTTTGAAGATAGAACTAACACGATTTGTAGTAGGAGTGAAAGAAAGGAAAACTAAGGATTGACTCCTACATTTTTGCCTTGAGCAACCAAATGGAAGTCATTTCCTGATGGAAAGACCAGGGAAAGCACAGGTTTGAAGAGGAAAATCAAGCATATTAAGTTTGGATATATTAAGTTTGAATTGGCTATTAGATATCCACGTGGAGATTCTGAGTAGAATATATGAGGAGAAGCCAGGGTTGAAGAGAAATTCAGTAGGCATCAGCTAACACACAGAATTTAAAATAATAGAATGAGTGAGTTTACCTAGAAAGAATGTGTATGGGACTTCCCTGGTGGCGCAGTGGTTAAGAATCTGCCTGCCACTGCAGGGGACACGGGTTTGAGCCCTGGTCCGGGAAGATCCCACATGCCGCAGAGCAACTAAGCCCGTGCGCCACAACTACTGAGCCTGCGCTCTAGAGCCCGCAAGCCACAACTACTGAGCCCATGTGCCACAACTACTGAAGTCCGTGTGCCTAGAGCCCATGCTCTGCAGCAAGAGAAGCCACTGCAATGAGAAGCCCATGCACCGCAACGAAAAGTAGCCCCCGCTCGCCGCAACTAGAGAAAGCCCGCGCACAGCAACGAAGACCCAACGCAGCCAAAAATAATTAATTTTTTAAAAAAATTTTTTAAATGAAAGAATGTGTATAATACAGAAGAGAGTCCAGCACTAATATTCAAAGAAGGCAACACTTACAAGTCTTGAAGAGAAGGATCCAGGAAAGAAGGATGAGCATGAGCAGTAGTAGCAAGACAAGAGAAGAAAATAACCCAAAAAGGAGGAAGGGGTCAACTGTGTTGAATGTTACTGAAAATCTAAGTGTCCATTAGATTTGTCAACATGGACATCTTGACAAGAACAGTTTCAATGGAAGGGTGAGCAAAAGCCTGAATGGAGTGGACTAAAAAAGAAAGAGTAGGGAGGGAGTGGTAAAGCAAGTATAGACAACTACTCCGTTTTGCTGAGATAAGGAGCAGAAAAATGAGGATTGAAAGGAGACAGGAGGAGGGAAAATTGTCCTCCCACCCCTTTTTTTTTTTGAGATGAAAGATATTAGAGAATTTCATATGCTAAGAGAAATAATCTAATAGAGATGCTGAAATCAAATACCTGCTATGTTCCAGAATGCAATAACGTACAAGACAGGTACAGCCCTCGCCCTTAAGAAACCAACAAGTAAACAAGTTATTACAGATTGTGATAAGTGCTTTTAAAGAATCAAACTTTTATCTTCAATATAAAATTGGCTTGAAATCCTCATCTTGAATTCTGTTAGAAGTATGCAAGAATAATGGCACACTTCTATGACAAACATTCTTTCAACAAATATTTTTCAAACACTTAATATGTTTACTATGTGTCTGGGAACTGTGCTAGAACCTGGAAATACAATGATGGACAAGATGTAGTTCCTGCACTCAAGGACCTTACAGCCTAGAGAGAAAAAACAATTTGACAGGGAATTACATGGTGTTACATTATGATAAATGCTATGATGTGGCAAGTACAGGATGCCAGGGGAAAACAAGGAAAAGCAACTAACCTTTGGGGGAATTACGGGGAGTTTTCTGAAGGGTGAAATAAATAGGAATTAAAATGGGATATGCTAAAGAAAAGAGGATGTGGGCATGGAAAGTGTGTTTCAGGCAGATGGAGCAGCACATTCCATCTGCCTGATGGAGGCAAAAGAGAATATAAAAATTCAGTGACCTACAATATAATCTAATGGTAAAATTGAACTGGATTAAGAAAACTATGTAAGGGACTTCCCTGGTGGTCCGGTGGTAAAGAATCCGTCTTACAATGCAGGGGACGCAGGTTTGATCCCTGGTCAGGGAACTAAGATCCCGCGTGCTGTGGGGCAACCAAGCCTGCACACCACAACTACTGAGCTTGCGCGCCTCAACTAGAGAGCTTGCGTGCCTCAAACTACAGAGCCCACGCGCTCTGGAGCCTGCACACCACAACTACAGAGAGAAAACCCCCACGCCACAACTGGAGAGAAGCCTGTGCACCACGACGAAGAGCCCACATGCTGCAACTAAGACCCAATGCAGCCAAAAATAAATTAAATAAATAAATAAATAATAAAATAAATCTTTAAAAAAAAAGAAAACTGTAAAAACCACTTAAAAGATAAGACTTTATCCAGAGGATATGGGGAGATATTGAGGGATTTTAAGCAGGAAACATGATCAGATGAGCATTTTAGAAAGCTCTCTGGATATACTGTGGAGAGCTGACTATAAGGTACAAGAATAATGATTGAGAAACTAGTGAAGAGGCTTTCATTCTAAGCCAGGCAAGAAAGTACTGACATGAACTCAGAGAATAGCCATGGGAATGGAGGGGTATGGAAAATACTGAGGGCTTTTAGGATTCAAAATCAACAGGACTTCATGACTGACTGCCTGTGGGAAAGTAAGACAAAGAGAGGAGTCATGGGTGACAGCAAATTTCTGGCTCAGGTAACTTGGCTAGATGAAGATATATAACACTGAAACAGATGATAGGAGAAAGAACTGCTTCAAGGGGGAGGTAAGTTGAGTCTGGGATATGTTGAATATGAGATACCATGAGAATCCCTGTAGTGATGACAAGTAAGCATTTGGCTACACAGACTTAGAACTCTAGAAAGGTCTTGTGTGAGTCCATCAATCAGGATGTTCTGTGTTGCACATGATAGAAAACCCAAATTAAACTAGCCTAAGCAAAAAAAAAAAAAAAAAAAATTGATTGGCTCGCATAAGTGGAGCTCAAGTAGAGCACAGTTCAGGTACAGCTGCATCCAGAGACTGCAACAATGATATCAAGAATCCAGTTTCTCTATCCCAGCTCTAATTTCTCTGTATGAACTCCATTCCCAGGCAGGGCCTCCATTTGTGGACACAAGATGGCTGCCAGAAGCTCTCCTTTCAGGTAAAATCCTTTCAGATAAAAATCCAAGAGGAAAAGTAAAATGTCTGTATCCCAGCATTCCCAGAAAAAGCTCTGAGATTTAATCCAATAGATTATTTTAGGCCTTGCACCCATTCCTGAACCAATCACCATGCCTGAGTTAGGAGGGCCATGTTAATTGACTTAAACCATTAAAGGCCCACCCCTGGAACTAAGGGTGGGATCAATCCCACCTAAACCATGTAACCTGGAAACCCAAAATCCAATTACAATGGAGGTAGAGGGGAACAGAAATACAGTGATGAACAAGATGTAGTTCCTGCACTCAAGAAGCTTAAAATCTAAGGGAGAAAAAGTAGAATTTGAAAGGCAATTACAGTACATTGTGATAAATGCTATGACGTGGGCAAGTACAGGATGCTGTGGGAATACAAGGAAAGACAGCAAACCTTCTGGGGGACAGATACAGGGCCAGTCACCACACATCTCCACTACCAATATCTATGGCAGTTACTGACAAAGATTTGGGGTCAACTGAACAGAGATGATAACTGATGGCAGTGGTAGATGACATCACCCAGGGAGACTGTGTAATATAAGAAGAAGCCCTAGAATAGAACCCAAAGAAACAACAAAATTTAAAGACTATACAGAGGAAAATGAGCCTTCAGGAGAAATGGAAGAGAAAGAGCTATAGATGAGATGAAAGACTGGAGAATAATGTTTCAGAGAGGTCATTCCTTACTGGATGCTTTCAAGAGGAGAGTAATAGTCTACAACATCATTAGCTGGGAAAGGTTGGGTAAGACAAGAACTGAAAAATACTCCTTAGATTAGCATCAAAGTAGTTGCTTGTAGCCTTGAAGGGACCAGTGTCAGTGAAGGATCAGAGCTGAAACCAGACTTTATGTGTGTTGGAGCAGGGGAAGGAAGAGGAGAAAGGGCTGAGTAGTGAGGGAATCAGTGAGAAAGCAGAAAGCACTCTTTTTAGGAAGCGTGGATGTAAACAGGTAAAGAATTATTGGGTAGGTAGAAGAACATATGGAATCAAGGGAGTATTTAAGATATGATTATTCAACATTTTAAAATGCAGGTTAGAAAGCAACAGTAGAGCAGGAGAGGTTGAAGATAACATCTGTCTGGGAAGTCTGGGCACCACACCCTTCATATAAACACATATGCTGTATACACAATATGAGATAAAGAGGCTCTTCATAACTGAACAAACCATGATGAATTACACCTGGGAAAAGTGAAAAAAAACTCCAGTTAAAATTTTTTAAATGGAAACGGCATCATGCCTGGCCTGTCATGAATTTTTAACTGGATTTTCACACTTATGACCTGAGATTTTTTTTCACGAAGTGTAATTTGAAAATATAATTTTAAGTGCTTAAAAATGAAATGTAATTAGTTATATGCTAAAGTAAAGGGATCCAGTCCCATTAACTTTTTAAAAATCACAGACCACTTTGAAAATATGATGAAAACTATGGAGACCCTCTCCCCAGAAAGAGATGGTCCTTTCTGATGGTCTTCCAGGCAGGTTCACTGAAAGACGTCTGAGGCCTACCCACCAATGTAAAGTTAAGAGTATAACCTGCTTCTAGGATTTGCCAACAGGAATCCTCTTGGAACTTCTAACGTCCACCAGACAGCAAGCAGGCTTATTCTACTTTCCTTCCTCTTAATCATAATCGAAGTTATGTCCTCTACCACTAAGCCTTGAACTCCAGTTGCAACTCCTTCCTCCCTCCCACCTTTCCCTGTGCTCCAGCTGATAAAAATATGGGACTCACATAGTCCTACTTTCACATCCTGGCTCTCTCGCTTTCTAAATCACATCAGCCTGGCCAAGTATTTATCTTTCTAAGATAGCTATATTTTTCTTATAAGCAATATGGAACTATCAAATGTTATTTCCTCCAGCCCCACTAGGCCCAGTCTAAGAATCAGGTATCATTTTTTCTCACAAGAACCTACCACCTGTTTAGAAACTATCAAATACTTCGTTCTCATTCTCACTCCTCCCCCTTGGATTATAAACTCCTTGAAGGCAGGTAATAGGCCTTCTATTCCATTTCTTCTTCCCCCACTGCTTATCACACTTCTGCTTTAAAACTACCACAGGAGTTGCTGATTTAGCTGAGTACTGATTTAGAATTCAGGTCTAAATTTGGTTCTAACATCCATCATTAATGATCTCTTCTACATTTCCTAACAACTTTCCCATATTTCACCTCCAGATTAAAATGTGGAACTGAAATCACAAATAGTTTTGTTAGTGGCTTAAGACCTTGTCAAATCGTTTACAAGAATATTTTCATGGGACTCCTATTTAAAAATGAGTACTATATGGGTTATGTAACCTCAGTTAATTCTTCAATTTTACAATTTTCTTTCATATTGAAGGAGCTTTGAAAATTTGCCTCATTTACTTTTATGTCTAATAACATTAGTAAAACCAACAGAGTTAAAATCTCACCGTTATACACTGTGTTCACTGACAACAGGATTGTTCCTTTTTAGGAAGGGCATTTCCAAGATGCCACAATAAGCTATATTACCCACCCCCCAAAAAAATCCTACAGATAGGTAGTATTAGCTAAAGAAGGTTGTTTGGGGATGAGGTAATGTATTAAATACTTAGTGTGTGATTGATTGTACGTATTATACATTCCCTGCTTCAGCAAACCTTAAGTATAGAGTTTCTTTCAGTCAGACCTGGAATTAGGTCTCTCACTCATGTGGTTTCAATTAAGTTCTGTTAAAAATAGCTCGTAATATAAGCAACAACAATTTTACTACCTTTAATCCATACAAAGGATAAACTTGGGAAAAAACCATCAAATGAAGTTACCTAGTATCCTGGTGTTGGGTCTTTATAAATAGCTGAAGTCATCTATTTAGTGTACAGTCTTCTAATATAAGCTATTTGTTATTTTATAATACAAATACATATATTTAAGAAGCAGGCAGAAGATTCTTTCTCAGCTCATTAAAAGTAGTTTATAAGACTCAACAGAATTTCGACATCAGGATATATCACAAATAATCAGAGAATTTTGATTTTTGAATTTCATGTAATTTTAGGCAGACATTCTGCTTCACAGACTTTGACTTCACATTCAAGTCTTCAAAGTAGTGAAAATTCAGCCACAGCTGCTACATCCTGCCACTTGTTTTTATTATAATATCTGGAGAAAAAAATAACAATAGATTATTTCATATGCATCACAAGCAGGTGTTCAATAGTTATTAATAACTAGTCCCTGGGGGAGAGAACGCTTGATGTCCAAGCAACTCTAGTTTCACTCCATCGAGCCTTAGGAAACAAATCCAGAGGTCATTAAAAAAAAAAAAAAAAAAAATGGAGTAGCTGGCTCACTCCTTCCTGGACATGCTGAAGACGCTTCTCTTCTCTTTGGAGACACAAAGAGACCTGCTCAATAACATTCCAATGGAAAGCCCAGCAAAGACAGCTGTTAGTGGCCATCACAGGTCGCTAACTCCAGCCTTGTAACCTGGTGGAATGGATCCAGTTGTGCTTCTCATCCCAGTCCTCCTCAGCCACCACCTAGTCAGAACCTCCTCACATTTTCCTACCCATCTCTTCTTTTCATTCTCTTATCCTTTGTTGTAGGTGAACCCAGGTACTTTCCAATACAGGATTCTGGGGCCTTCCCCCCTCCCCCAATATCTTGTACCACAAGATCCAGAGTGGAGTCAGCTTTACCTATTCCCATTGCCACTTTCATACTACGATATACCTCACCCGCTAGCCTAATCAGTCTATATCAATAGGTTCTCAAACTCTGCTGCACCATAGAGTTATCCGAGCTTTTAAAAATCCTGATATCCAGGCTATACTCCATACCAATTAGAACAGAACCTCTGGACAAGGGACTCAAATATCCAGGAAAGTCTGATGTGCGGCTGTTGGAACACCAGAGACCTATATCTTTGGTATTCAAAGTGTGGTCCATGGACCAGTAACTTCAATGTCACCTAGGAATTGATTAGAAATGTAGAATCTTGGGCTCCATTCCAGACCTATTGAATCAAAATCTCCATTTTTAACAAGATCCTCAAGCAGTTCACAAGTAAATTAAAGTTTGGGAAGTATTGGCTATTCTACCCTCTACTCCTCCTTATTGTTGTCTTCACTGACCTCAGATACTATCTGCTCATTTATTAAAGACTTTGGAAACTGGGCCACAGTCATCTTCTCCATACCAATTTTTGAGTAACTTTCCAAGTGGCAATCAACCCACCCAACTATGTAGTCTCCCCTATCCCTCCTCTGCCTTCATATATACATCCAGGGCCATGCCCTATATTTTCCCCTGACATCACCTAGAGCACATCATTTCTAAAACTTTACAATACTAGAGACCTAGGAGTCATCCTCTAACTGTCCTTCTCTCTCACTACCCTGTACCAGTACCTCAGCAGTCACTAAACCCTGGCAATTATACCAATAAACATTTTTAGGTTACACTGGTTCTCAGTCCCCAGAAATCCTGAATCAGACTGCTGAAGCAATGACCCTGGAATTTGCATTATTTATAAATTCCCCATGTGGTATGAGCACCACACTTTATCATATTTCTGTGTGATACTTCTGCCTGCTATTATTATCTAAAAACTCAAACTCTCACTAAAGATATATATGTACCCAGGTAAAGGCTGTTATTCTACTAGCTTAAGATATGAATTTATAACACACCACTTATCATCTCTTCTGGAGATGAAAATAAAAATCTTACTATAAGGATAGCTACAGGTTTTGTCTGATTTTCCAAAATGTACTGTTAGCTTGGAAGTCTTCTCTGACACTTCAAAGTTAAAAGCATCCTCTCCTGGGCATCTAGAGTGCTTTGCTCCACTTCTAACTTATCACCTTATAGAGAAGACTGTGAGGTCTACCTCATCACTAATCTGTGAGCCCCAGAGAGCAAAGGCTATACTCCTATCCCTAGCTAATAATGCAGTGCCTAATGCATGCTTGTTGGCTGAATTAAAGTACCAATAAATTAGACATCCATTGCTGTAACTGTAAGAGGTACAGGAGCAATGATTGTCCAACCCTCTTCTTGGCAAAAAAAAAAAAAAAAATTAAGTCTCTGTTTAAATAGAATATAGAAGTCCAATGTGTAAAGCAAAGAGAATCAAAACTGCTCTGTCTGGATGAGCTGAGAAACTCAGAGCCCTATCTACTCTACCCCACCTTCCCTATTTGACAGCTACCCAGTCAAACTTAGAACCAGGAAAACTAAGTTCTAGTTCTGATTCTACCAGTAATTAGCTATGTTAACTTGGGCAAGTCACTTATCAATATGGCCAGGTCATTTTTGTTATATGCAAAATGAGCAAAATAAACTAGATTATTATATGGTTCTCAAATTTTAGTGCTTACTGGGATCACTCTGAAAGCTCATCAAATTGTAGATTCTTGTGCCATATCTCTAGAGATTGTAATTTACCAGGTCTGCAGTGATTCTGGTACAGGTGGTCAGAGAACCACACAATGAGAAACCTTGGACTGGATGTTTTCTAAGGCCTCTTCTATCTGTCTGTCTGTCACCATTCTCAGATCTCTACTTACCCACATCACCTCCTCTACCACATCTCTTTTGGACTCCTCTAGTGGTTTACTTTCACCAATTTTTTTCTTTAATCAGCATAGTGCCAGTTTTTAATAAACAAGCAGCATACTGAACAGGGGTCCTAGACCATCAAAAGTGAGCTTCACTCTGTAGTCCTGATTAGATTACTGCCAAACTAGCTAAACTGTTAAATGCCAGGACTAAAAATAGCCTGCTACATGTTTAAAATAACATGCTCACAGTTAGCTTGGGGCTTTGCTATTTTTACTGAAGGAAAGACAGAGACAAGTGCCCAGAGGTTGAAAGGGAATTACTTAAATAAGGAGGCTGCTATATGAGGTGAGAGCCTAGGAAGAAGACAGGAGGTGGCACAACTAGTTCAACAGGCATCAGGGGGCTCTCTGTGAATTAAACTAAAAATTTTGATCTGATTTCTCCATAAGGGAAAAACGCGCTCATCGAAATTTTACCAGCAATGACAGAGATGAGAATAGGAAAAGTTAGGCAACATCTGGGATTTGATTTGGAAAGTGTCCAAGTCATTGTCAAAGGCCATCTGAGAGCCAGTGACCATACAGAGAGTCTCAGGAGACCTCATCTGAGAGCGTGAAGACCTCCTGTGAGGGGAGGAATTGTTACAATGCCAGGGTCTTTTTCCTCCCTTTTTTTTTCCCCAGAATTGTGTAAAAATGCAAAGAAAATTGGGTGGTACTTGAGAATTGGGGGTGAGGATTACCACAGATGAGAAACATACTTCTATATTTCAGTTCCACGCCACAAATCCACACAATGCCGTTTTTCAACTGTACCAAAGAATCTGCTTATGAATTTGACATGGTCTTAGTGGTAGCATGAAAGGCTGAATTTTTCACGTGTTAATATTTTTTCCACATTTATCCTTGAATCTGAAGAACTTCATACAGTACTGTAAATTTAACTTACATTAAGTTTGATGTCAGTTCTTGTGAAGAGCTTCTGCATGTAACAGACACACAGTTAAAGAACACAGCAGAGTACAACATTTGCAGGACCAATTTTGGAACCAACAGATGTCACCTCTCATTTGCCATCTTATGTATCAGTTTTACCAGCTCCTTCTAAATGTGTGTATTATTTGTAAGGAAAAGAAGGAAAACCCTAAGACTTGTCTAACAACTTAGTGGAGAATGTGTGTGTTGGGTTTAGGATGGATAGCAAAGTCTTTTTGAGCTGTGTTATCTAACTTGTATATAAAACTGTAATTAAAAGTTTGGATTCACCTGTTTCTCACGGTTTACAATGATGAATCATTTGAAAACTCTGGAAATGTGACTAGGATATGATTTAAGACTGTAGACGTGAAGAAGCTCTTCAAGTGCTAAAACTAAAGACTTCTAGTTTTTGGCTCAAATTCAGTAAGTACTGTTTTTATGCCAGGATATGTGAGATGTAAATGTAATAGGTCACTTTTCACCCTTGGAGCTATAAAATAAAAATTCTGTAGAACAGAAATAGATTGTACTACTGAATTAACAAAAGTTATACTAAAGTATCATGTTTTAAAAAAATACATATATATATATACACACACACACACAGAGTTAAGCTGTTGCTGTTACCCTGTCTGGATTTGAAAAGTGTGCTGATATATATATATATATATATATACACACACACATCCACATATATATATGTGTATATATATGAAATACACACACACATATATATATTATATACCCGCACACATCTAAAATGGCCTAAAGCAGACATCCATGTAATTACAGCTGCAAAATGAAGACATTTTGGAGAGAACATTGTATCATAGTTCATTCATTTGCAGTGGATCTTTGTTCCTTTTTACTGTGGTAATTTTAGAAATGAGTGTCAAGTTTGAAATTAGATCTGCTAAGTTGGGGTTTTGCTGCTTGAACTCTGCACTGGGTCCTCAAATAAACTGATGTGAATGTAGTATTTTCCCCTGTGTGAAGAAGCAGCCACACCCCAACAGAATAGGAGGAAAAATCTAGAACTATTTCAAGTTTTATCTTTTTGTATATGAAAATAATATAATAATAATAATAATAATTTTGGTCTGAACACTCAAAAGAACTTCCTAGATACAACTTAGTTTTGATTTGTTGAATAATTAAACCCAGAATTGTGACATTACCTGCTGTCATAAATTAATATGATAGGCCAAAAAGGTCAAATTAAGAGAAGTTTATTTTTATTTTTATCATTTTACTGAAGTATAACATACACACAGAAAAGTACACATATGTGTACTATACAGCTTGTTGGGTCTTCAGAAACTTAACACACCCATGTAACCAGCATCCAGATAATAAAACCGAACACTACCAGTACCCTAGAATTCCCTCTTATAACGCTTTCCAGTTAATACCCGCTCCCCAACAAGGACATCCACTGTGGTGATTTCCATCATAGTTTAGTTTGCCTAGTTTTGTACTAAACATAGGTAATATTAAATGTACTCTATTGTGTTTGGCTTCTTATGTGGGACTCATCAATATTGTTGCAAGTAACTATATACTGTTGATTCTCACTGCTATATAGCACCCTAATGAATGAATATACCACAGTTTATTTGTACATTCTACTACTGTTGATGGGCATATTTGGATAGTTTCCAGTTTGAAGCTATTACCAACAGTGCTGCTATGAACATGCTAGTATATATCTTATGATCAACATATGTACCCAATACAGTGGATATACTGTATATATATATATACAGTGTCATATATATGTCAGCCACCCCTGTCATCACCCAATAAGCCAATGAACAAAGTGGCCATGATGGCAGGGATGGAGGTTATGCATGGTCTCAGCAAAACAGACTGGAAGTGGAATTGCTGGGTCTTTAGGGTCCAGGGAAATGGAATTGCTGGGTCTCTTTCCATCTCAGTGAAACTTCTAGGGTTCCAGTGGTATGAGAGATATGCCTTATAAGGTAAAGGATAAGTTGTTGCATCTGGCCCCTCTTACAACCAAAAAGGAGACAACATCTAGTGGGCCATTTTAGATTTTGGAGTCAATATATTTCCTCATTTGTGTGTACTACTCCAGCCCACATACTAAGTGACCTAAAAAGTTGCTGGTTTTGAGGGAGTCTCAGAACAAAGAGAAGGCTCTGCAAAAGGTCCAGGCTACCGTGCCACTTGTACCATATAATCCAGCAGATCCAATGGTGCTTGAAATGTCAGTGGCAGAAAGAGATGCTGCTTGGAGCTTGTAGGTGAATAATCACAGTACAGGCCCTGAGGATTTTGGAGCAAAGCGCTGCCATCCTCTCTGGGTAATTACTCTCTTTTTGAGAAATAGCTTTTGCTCTGCTACTAGGTCTTAGTAGAGATTGAATATTTAACCATGGGCCACGAAGTTACAATGAGAGCTGAGATACCCATCGTGAATTGTGTGTTGTCTGATGCACCAAGCCATAAAGTTGGCTGTGAAGAGCAGCACTCTGTTACCAAATGGAAACAGTATATATGAGACTGAGCTCAAGCAGGCCCTGAAGGCACAAGTAAGTTATATGAGGAAGTGGCCCAAATGCCCGTGGGCCCCTACTCCCGGTACATTATCTTCTCTCTCCCTGCCTGCTTTAATGGCATCATGGGGAGTTCTCTACGGTCAGGTGACTGAGGAAAAGAAAGCTAAGGCTTTGTTTACAGATGGTTCTGCAAGATATGCAGACACCACCTGAAAGTGGACAGCTATAGCACCTACAGCTTCTTTCTGGGATATCCCTGAAGGAAACTGGTGAAGGGATATACTTCAAGTGGGCAGAACTTCAAGCAGTACATTTGGTTGTTCACTTTGCTGGAAGGAGAAATGGCCAGATGTGTGATTATATACTGATTCATGGGCTGTGACCAATAGTCTGGCTAGATGGTCAGGGACTCAGAAGGCACATGATTTGAAAACTGGTAACAAGAAAATATGGGAAGAGGCATGTGGATAGAACTCTCTGAATGCGCAAAAAACATGATGATATATGTGTCCCACATGAACGCTCACCAAAGGGTTATCTAAGCAGAGGAAAATTTTCATAATCAAGTGGATAAGATGACCTGTTATGTGGATACCAGTTAGCTTCTTTCCCCAGCCACCCCTGTCATCACCCAAAAAGCCAATGAACAAAGTGGCCACAGTGGCAGGGATGGAGGTTATGCATGGTCTCAGCAAAACAGACTTCCACTCACCAAAGTCAACCTGGCTACAGCCACTGCTGAGTACCCAATATGTCAGCAGCAGAGACCAACATCTAGTTGTTCTCTGATATGGCACCATTCCCTGGAGTCGTCAGCCAGCTACCTGGTGGCAAGAGGTTGATTACATTGGTCCGCTTCCATCATGATCAGGGCAGCGTTTTATTCTTACTGAAATAGACAATTACTCTGGATATGGATTTGCCTTCCCTGCACATAATGCTTCTGCTAAAAATCACCAACCAAAGATTTATGGAATGCCCTATCCACCATCATGGTATCCCATAACATTGTTTCTGATTATGGAACTCACCTCACAGCAAAAGTAGTTTGGCAATAGACCCAAGCTCATGGAATTCACTGGTCTTACCATGTTCCCCACCATTCTGAAACAGCTGGCTTGACAGAATGGTGGAAAGGCCTTTGGAATACTCAGTTACAGCACCAATTAGGTGGCAATACCTTGCAGGGCTGAGGCAAGGTTCTGCAGAAGGTTGTGTATGCTCTGAATCAGCATCCAATACATGGTACTGTTTCTCCCATAGCCAGGATTCACAGGCCCAGGAGTCAAGCGGTAGAAATGGAAGTGAGACTATTCAATACTACCCCTGGTGACCCACTAGCAAAATTTTTGCCTCCTTTTGCCATGACTTTATGCTCTGCAGGTCTAGAGGTCTTAGTTCCAAAGGGAGTAATGCAGGAGTCACAACAATAATTCCATTGAACTAGAAATTAAGACAGCCACCTGGCCACTTTGAGCTTCTCATGCCTCTGAGTCAACAGGCAAAGAAGGAACTTACTGTGCTGGCTGGGGTGATTGATCCTGACTACCAAGGGGAAACTGGACTACTACTCCGTGATGGAGGTAAGGAAGAGTATGTCTGGAACACAGGAGATCATTTAGAGCATCTCTTAGTACTACCATGCCCCGTGATTAAGGTCAAAGGAAAACTACAATAACCCAATCTAAGCAGGACTACTAACAGCACAGGCCCTTCAGAAATGAGGGTTGTGTCACCTGACCAGTTAAAGAACCACAACCAGCTGAGGTGCTTACTGAGGGGAGAGGCAATATGGAATGGGTAGTGGAGGAAGGTAGTTATAAATACCCGTTATGATCACATGACTAGTCAAGCAAATATCTTTGTTTTCTTCCCTCTCTCATGCCCATATCATATAACACAAGTTGTATTAATATCAGTTAACTTTATATCATAGTATATAAGTTATATGATATTAAGGAGAAGAACAAACATCACCCATCCTCTTCTGGGGAAGGAGTTAGCACATTTTCAGTTTTATGTACAGCAGTTGTATTATGTTAGGCAGAAGTATGACTTTGTTATTGTCTTTATTTGGAGATTAAATATGGTTTAAGGAAATGTGTATGAATGCATAGTTGACATGGAGTGGACTGTGATGGTTAGTTGTGTGCGTCAACTTGGCTAGGCAACATTACCCAATTAAATTAAATACTAATCTTGGTGTTGCTGTGAAGGTATTTTGTAGGTTCGGCTAACATATGTGATAACTAACTTTAAGTAAAGGAAATTATCCTTGGTAATGTAGGTAGGCCTCATCCAATCAACTGAAAAACCTTAAGAGCAAAACTGAGGTTTCTCTGAAGAAGAAAAATTCCTCCTGAGGACTGACTGTATCATTAGCTCCTGCCCAAGAGTTTCCAGCCTGCCCTAGAGTTTTCAGCCAGACCCTCCAATTGCATAAGTCAATTCTCTGAAATAAATCTCTTTGTATACATATACATATATTGTGGCTATATAAGTCCTACTAGTTCTGTTTCTTCAGTAGAATCCTGACTGATACGGCATCTACTATTCCCTACCACTATGCTAAAAAAGCTATCAGAGATAGACATAGAAAGAAGTCTAGTATGTGGTTTCTGTTCTTTAAAATTTCATAACCTAAAGAATATGAAAAGTCAGCATTGTAAATTATGTCAGGTAGTAGTATATTATCAAATGTCAAATGAGTGTCATTGAATTAAGTAGTCAAGGAACTTAAAGAAAAATAAAAAGATCTCTGTGGACTTCAGGAGTGCTCAGGGCACATTCTGTGGAGGAAATGGGGACAAGGATCAAGTTATACATAACCTATTAAGTTTCAATTGCTTCACTGCCTGCTTACCTTTCGAAGGTGCCCAAGCTCCATTGAGTAATTAGACATCTGCCTGATATGCAGTGAGAGAAGTACAGAAAAACCTAAACTTGGCGTTTAGAAGCCTCTAAAGATTGAATTCCTCTCCACCACTTGGAAGCAGTGTGATCTTAGACAAATTTCATACTATAATACTTTAAGCCTCAGATTCTTAATATATTAAATGAGGACAGAGTATACATCCTGTCATCATAAAGTAATAGTGAGAAATAAAGAAGTTATAATAAGGTGCCTTTCACAGAGGAAGTGCTCAACCAATGTTAAGTGAATGCAAAAATATCTCCATTATCTTTAAAAATGAAATATCTACTAAATATGAAACCCAACAACACTAAATTTCAGATAGTTATAAGAGGAAGTATCCTAGATAAACACACTTTAAACCAATGGCATAACCTAATTTTTCAAGGGATGAAGTATCTGACTTTCAAAAAACTATTTTGCTCAGGTTCTGAAACCTGACCAAGTTTTTAATAATTTTACCATTTCCACTTTATGCCAGAACTCTCAGAATACAATCTATAATTGAACTTCCTGTATACATAAGGAATTTACAATTAAAAAATGTTTGGTATCTTCCAAAAAGTAGGTTCTGCATTCATACTACAGTACCTTGAGGAGTATCTTTAGGAGGAGAATATTTCTTCTTCCTTACAATAACAGCTTTACTTTCCACTTGTCTAGTTCCTGGTGATGCTTTAATAATACAACATATTTCTGATGTATTTGAAGGAAACTGCAAAAGAAAACAGATATTGCATAATTTTTCCAGGTACTATATCTACAGATTGCTTTATTTTATTTCAAAGGCAAATAGTCTCAATATCCATATATTTCATAGATATTAACAATAGAAAGCATCTATGAAATGCTTATTTCACTCCAGACACTAGGTAATTGGTTTTAAAACATTTGCTTATTTAATATTCACAAGAACCAGCAAAGCAGATTATATTACTCCCATTTGTAAAACAAGGAAACTTATGTTCAGAGAGGTTGGATAACTTATTTAAAAACAGAGAAAGTAATGAGTTGAGATTCAAGCACTCCAAAGTGGGAGAGAAAGTTTACAGGATTTACTGAGTTAAAACATATATATAAATTTAAGTCAAACACTAGATTTCCTTGATTTCCCAACTCAGTTAATTTTTTTTGAAATTTTATGAGGAATATTTATTTCTTCTATAATTGACGGATTAAATCACCTTTTTATACCACTTTACATCCCTTCCCCCATAGCACTAACGTTTAGTCTTTCTAGTGGTTACCTTTCTAACTTTTTTTTACATTGAAGTATAGCTGATTTACAATATCGTGTTAGTTTCAGGTATACAGTGCAGTGATGATTCAATTATATATATCTTTTCAGATTCTTTTCCCTTATAGGTTATTATAAAACACTGAGTATAGTTCCCTGTACTATTCAGTAGGTCCTTGCTGGTTATCTATTTTATATATAGTAGTGTGCATATATTAATCCCAACCTCCTAATTTATCCCTCCCCCCACCCCACTTTACCCTTTGGTAACCATAAGTTTGTTTTCTACGTCTGTGAGTCTCTTTCTGTTTTGTAAATAAGTTCATTTATATTGGTTTTTTTAGATTCCACATATAAGCGATATCATATATTTGTCTTCGGCTTACTTCACTTAGTATGATAATCTCTAGGTCCATCCATATTGCTGCAAATGGCATTATTTCATTCTTTTTTATGGCTGAGTAATATTCCATTGTATAAATATACCACATCTTCTTTATTCATCTGTCGATGGACATTTAAGTTGCTTCCATGTCTTGGCTACTGTAAATAGTGCTGCAATGAGCACTGGGGTGCATGTACCTTTTCGAATTATAGTTTTCTCTAGATATATGCCCAGGAGTAGAATTGTAGCATCATATGGTAGCTTTATTTTTAGTTTTTAAAGGAAACTCCATAATGTTCTCCATAGTGGCTGTACCAATTTACATTCCCAGCAACAGTGTAGGAGGGTTCCATTGTAGTTTAGATTTGCATTTCTCTAATTAGCAATGTTGAGCATCTTTTCATGTGGTTTTTGGCCATCTGTATGTCTTCTTTGGAGAAATGTTTATTTAGGTATTCTGCCCATTTTTTGATTGGGTTGTTTGGTTTTTTGATACTAAGCTGCATGAGCTGTTTGTATATTTTGGAGATTAATCCCTTGTCGGTTGCATTGTTTGCAAATACTTTCTCCCATTCTGTAGGTGTCTCTTCGTTTTGTTTATGGTTTCCTTTGCTGTGCAAAAGCTTTTAAGTTTAATTAGATACCATTTGTTTATTTTTGTTCTTATTTCCATTACTCTAGGAGACGGATCCAAAAAGATATTACTGCGACTATGTCAAAAAGTATCCTGCTTATGTTTTACTCTAGGAATTTTATACTATCTGGTCTTACATTTAGGTCTTTAATCCATTTTGAGTCTATTTTTGTGCATGGTGTTAGAGAATGTTCTAATTTCATTCTTTTACATGTAGCTGTGCAGTTTTCCCAGCACCACTGATAATACCTCTGAGCACCAACAAGGTCACAAGACCCAGCCTAGCCAATCAATGTATTCCATGCCAGTAGACACAGTGACTGGCTCAGAACAGGACACGTAAATGGGTCAACAGGAAGAAAGGAATGCTGAACCTCAGATTGTGACACAAAACCAGAATTGTTAATGGGGGCCAAAATGGTCCCAGGTTGATACTCAACCCTAGCTACACTTGTAGTAGAAACAGATACAAATCTTAGGAGGATGAGATCCCCAATTTAGGTCCATAGTATTCTCATCAAATAAGAGCAACAAAGTAAATGATCAGGGTCAAGGTCAGTGTCAGAGTTGTTCTTCAAGATTCAGCTCAGAATAGTTTTAAGCAGAAATGATGGACAAAATACATCTCACATCCTCATATAATTTCATTATAACAACAAGAAAGTAAGTACCAAAGGGGCTGTGAAAAACGCTATTGGTAATTTGATAGGGATTGTCAGTTAATTTAGACAATATCCCGTCAAGCAGACCGTCTCTAGAATAAAGAAATACCATATCTTTCAAACATGACATATCTTGTCACTTAGAACTCAGAAGTAGAGATACATATTTATGAAGGGCTCCTCCTATTTTAAATAAAGATTATATAGAAACCTCTTCAAATGTAAAATTCATATCATCCTCTGAAGTGGACATCTGCAATTTTCCTGCCCTGCATTCACTTTACATCCTTCTGATACTGAACAGTACCAGAGTTTCCTTGGGAGAATCTACTCATTCAGCCCTTTGGCTGGTTGGAGAACCACTGGGAGAGACAGAAAGGTTGAAGAAACCTGGACTTCACTCATGAGGAGTGCACAGGTACTGGCTTGCCCCCAGGCAGGGAAGACAGAGGTCTGCCCCAGCAGCTGCTGGGTTTCCAGCAACCACCTCACAGCACTCCCCAACATGAGTGAAGTGAACGCCCCGGCACAGCTCACTCCATGCCACAGCGTGGCACTGAATCTAGGGCAGCACCTCAGGGGAAAAGACTCGACCTTGGGATGCAGAGGTGACCCGGTTCTGGGGCAGAGCCAAGGTAGAGCAGCCGTGGTGACTGCTGGTGTTTACTCAAGCAGTGCCCCAGAAGCAGCCCAGACTTCTGACAACAGCACAGCCACTGGGTTTCCCCGTGACCACCACGCTGTGTACCCCAGCCCAAGCTGAGTGTGGCTCACTCCATGCCACACCACAGGTCTATATCTGGAGCAGCCACGACCTGGGAAAAAATGTGACGAACACAGGCAGAGCATTGGACTTCTGTAGGCACACAAGCCCTCCTTTGGGGCAAAGGTCCTGGTGCAGGGAGAAGGAAAAACAATTAAAAACAGAGCCAGAATGAGCCCAACCCAACCCTCAGGGCTTCTACTCCAGCAGCTTGGGATCAGAACCCGCTGTGACTGGGTTGTGACAGCCATGCAGCAGAGAGGAAATCCTGCCTCACAGCCTGTGCAAGTTCTAGCCCCTCCATCTCCAGCCCCACCTCCTCCAAGGTGATAGCTGCCAGCAACACTGGAGAAAGGCGTGACTGGTGTCCACATCAAATCCATACCTCCCACCAAAGGCATTGAGCACATACAGTCTACAAAGGGAAACTCCCATGTAAGAACACCCCTTCAAGACCATAACAGGTAACTGTTTGATTTAAATTTAAAAAGGCAGAGAAAGTTAAGTAAAACAAAAAGGCAGAGAAACTGCCCTCAATTGAAAGAGCAAGGGAAAAAACCCTGAAAAACAAACAAACAAACAAAAATAAGCAATTTACCAGATAAAGAATTCAAATCATTGGTAATAAAAATGTTAACTGAACTAGGAAAAATAATTGATCTAAACACTGATCATTTTAACAAGGAAAGAGAAAATATAAAAAAGACCTCATCAGAAATGAAAAATTCAATAGTTGAAATAAAAAAACACACTAGAAGGAATGAATAGCAGACTAAGTGATACAGAAGAATGCATAAGTGACCTGGAAGATAAAATAATGTAAATCATCCAATCAGAACAGCAGAAAGAAACACAAATGAAAAAAAAGCAATCTATGAGATCTTTAGGATAATATTAAGTGTGACAACATTCACATTATAGGGTTTCCAGAAGGAGAAGAGAGAGAAAAGGGGACTGAAAATGTATTTGAAGAAATTAAGGCTGAAAACTTCACAAATCTAGAGAAGGAAACATATATCCAGGTACAGGAAGCACAGAGGGTTCCAAACAAGATGAACCCAAACAGACCCATAGCAGGACACGTCATACTTAAAATGGCAAAAGTTAAAGATAAAGAGAGAATTCCAAAGGCAGCAAGAGAAAAACAAAGAGTCATATACAAGGGAATCCCCTTTTCGCTATCCCCTGATTTTTCTGCAGAAACTTTGCAGGCCAGAAGGGAGCAGCATTATATTTTCAAAGTCCTAAAAGGGAAAAACCTACAACCAAGGGTACTCTATGCAGTAAGATTATCATTTAGAATAGAAGGAGAGATAAAGAGCTTCTCAAACAAGGAAAAACTATAAGAATTCATCAATATTAAACCTACCCTAAAAGAAATGTTGAAAGGTCTCTAAATGGAAAAGAAGTAAGAATCCAGAGGAAAGAGAAAATTCCACTAGGAAAGGCAGGTATATAGTAAGGATTGAAGAGTACTTAAGTAAACCATTGTGCAGATTAAAAGACAAAATATTGTAAGAGCAACTACAACTACAATTACCAGCAAAAGGATAAGCATGAAGATGTAAACTATGACATCAAAAACACAAAATGTTGGGTAGGGGAGTAAAAAATGGAGATCTTTTAGAATGTGTTTGAACTTAAATGAATACAAGTTTAAAACAAGTAGATATAATCATGGGTCAGTATTATTTCTATGGTAACCACAAATCAGAAACCTACAGTAGGTAAAGAAAAATCAAAAAGAAATGTACCCAAGTACACTACTAAAGAAAATCATCAAACCACAATGGTAGAAACAAAAAGAAGAAGAAATCAACAGAGAACAACTACAAAAAACAACTGGAAAAAAGTAATAAAATGGCATAAGTACATACCTACAATAATTACTTTATGTGTCAATGGACTAAAGGCTCCAACCAAAAGACATAGCATGGATGACTGGATTAAAAAAGACTCTTCAATATGTTGCCTACCTGAGGCTCACTTCAGGGCTAAAGACACACACAAACTGAAAGTGAGGGGATAGAAAATATATTTCATGTAAACAAAAACAACAAGAATGTGGGGGTAGCAATACTCATATCAAACAAAATAGATTTTAAAACAAAGGCTATAACAAAGATGAAGATTAATTATCATTCACAATGATAAAGGAATCAATACAGGAAGAGGATATTATACTCATTAACATATATGCACCCATACAGGAGCAACTACATATACAGAGCAAATATTAACAGACATAAAGAGAGAAATTAGCAATAATACAATAATAGTAGGGTACATTAACACCCCACTGGCATCAACGGACAGATCATCCAGACAGAAAATCAATAAAGAAACAGTCATCTTAAAGAACCCAATGGACTGGTTGTACTTAATACATATCTATAGGACATTAAATCCAAAAACAGCAGAATACACATTCTTTTCAAGTGCACATAGAAAGTGCTCCAGGATAAATCACATACTGGGCCACAAAACAAGCCTCAACAAATTTAAGGGGATAGGAATTATATCATGCATTTTTTTCCAACCACAATGGTATTTAAATAGAAATCAACTACAGAAGGAAAAATGGGAAAAGAACAAACGTGTGGAGACTAAACAACATGATACTAAAAAACCAATGGGTCTATGATGAAATCAAAGAGTAAACCAAAAAATACCTCAAGACAAATGAAATGGAAAAAAAAGTTCCCAAAACCTATGAGATGCAGCAAAAACATTTCTAAGAGGGAAGTTTACAGCAATACAGCCTTCTTCAAGAAACAAGAAAAATCTCAAATAAACAACCTAACATTCCACTGAAAAGAATTAGACAAAGAAGAACAAACAAAGCCCAAAGTCAGCAGAAGGAAGGATAAAGATTAGAGAGGAAATAAGTAAAATAGAGATAAAAAACAATAGAAAAGATCAATAAAACCAAGAACTGTTTTTTTAAAAAAGATTTTAAAAATTGATAGACTTTTAGCCAGGTTCATCAAGAAGAAAAAAGAGAGGACTCAAAGTAATTAATGAATGAAAAAAATAATAATAATAATAATTAATGAAAGAGGAGAAATAACAACTGACAACAAAGAAATACCCCCCCAAAACCATAAGATAATACTATGAACAGTTAGCATGCCCACAAATTGGACAACCTGGAAGAAACTGACAAATTTATAGAAGCATACAACCTGCCAAGACTGAACCAAAAAGCTACAAATAATTTAAACAGACCAATCACTAGAAGTGAAATAGAATCTGTAATTTAAAAAAAACTCCCAGCAAACAAAAGTCCAGGACCAGAGAGCTTCACAAAGGAATTCTACCAAACATATAAAAAAGAATTAATACCTATCCTTCTCAAACTATTCCAAAAATTGAAGAGGAAAGAACACTCTCAATTCATTCTATAAGGCCACCATTGCCCTGATACCAAAATCAGACAAAGACACTACAAAAAAAAGAAAATTACAGGCCAATATCTTTGATGAATATAGATGCAAAAATCCTCAACAAAATATCAGCAAACCAAATCCAGCAATATATAAAAAGGTTCATATACATGATCAAGTTGGATTTATTCTAGGGTCACAAGGACAGTTCAACATTCGTAAATCAATCAGTGTGATACACCACAATAACAAAAGGAAAGATAAAAATCACATGATCATCTCAATAGACGCGGAAAAAGCATTTGACAAAATTCAACATCCATTCGTGATAAAACTTTCATCAAAGTGGGTACAGAGGGAACACATCTTAACTTAATAAAAGCCATTTACAACAAGCCCACAGCTAATATCATACTCAATGGTGAAAAGCTGAAAGTCTTTCCTCTAAAATCAGAAATGACATGAAGATGCCCACTCCCACCAATTCTATTTAACATAGTAATGGAAGGCCTAGCCACAGCAATAAGGTAAGAAAAACAAAGAAAATGTATCCAAATTGGAAGAGAAGAGGTAATACGATACTTTGTATAGAAAATCCTGAGGCCTCCACACCAAAATTATTAGCAATAATAAATGAATTTAGTAAAGTTGCATGACATGAGATTAATATACAGAAATCTGTTGCATTTCTATATACTAATAATGAAATAATGGAAAGAAAGTAAAAAAAAAAAACAAAAACAATCCTGTTTAAGCACACATAGAAGAGAATAAAATAACTAGGAACAAAATTAACCAAGGAGGTGAAAGACCTATACTCTAAAAATTATAAAACACTGATGAAAGAAACTGAAGATGATACAAAGAAATAAAAAGATATCCTGTGCTCTTGGATTGGAAGAATTAATATTTTTAAAATGGCCATACTACCCAAATCAATCTACAGATTTAATGCAATTCCTATCAAAATAAACATGACATTTTTCACAAAACTAGAACAAATAGTCCTAAAAGTCATATGGAACAACAAAAAGACCCTGAGTTGCCAAAATAATCTTGAGAAAAAAGAACAAAGCTGGAGGTATAACCCTTCCAGACTTCAGACTATACTACAAAGTTACAGTAATCAAAAGAGCAGAGTAGTGGCACAAAAACAGACACATAGATCAATGGAACAGAATAAAAAGCCCAGAAATAAACCTACACAACTATGGTCAATTAATCTATGACAAAGGACACAAGAATATACAGTGGAGAAAAGACAATCTCTTCAACAAGTGGTTCTGGGGGAAAATGAACAGCTACAAGTAAAAGAATGAAATTAGAACATTTTCTAACACCGTTTACAAAAATACAAAATTACGAAATGGATTAAAGACCTAAATACAAGACCAGAAACCATAAAACTCCTAGAAGAAAACAAAGGTAGAACACTCTTTTACATAAATAGTGGCAATATTTTTTGAATCTGTCTCCTAAGGCAAAGAAATAGAAGCAAAAATAAACTAATGGGGCCTAAGTAAACTTAAAAGCTTTTGCATAGTAAAGGAAACCATAAACAAAATGAAAATACAACCTACAGAATGGGAGAAAATATTTGCAAATGATATGACCAACAAGGTGTTAATATCCAAAATATATAAACAGCTCATAAAACTCAATATCAATAAAAACAACCCAATCAAAAAATGGCTAGAAGACCTAAATAGACATTTTTCCAAAGAAGACATACAGACGGCTAACATGCATATGAAAAGATGCTCATCCTCGCTAATTATTAAAGAAATGTAAATTGAAACAACAACGAGATATCACCTCACATCTGTCAGAATGGCTATTATCAAAAAGTCTACAAAAAACAAATGTTGGAGAGGATGTGGAGAAAAGGGAACCCTTGTGCACTGTTGGTGGGAATGTAAATTGGTGCGGCCATTATGGAAAACAGTATGGAGGTTCCTCAAAAAAAAAAATTAACTACCATTTGATCCAGCAATTCCATTCCTGGGTATATGTGCAGAAAAAATGAAAACACTATTTTGAAAAGATACATGCACCACAATGTTCACAGCAGCACTATTTACAATACCTAAGACATGTAAGCAACCCAAGTGTCCATCGACAGATAAATGGATAAAGAAGATGCAATATATATATAAAATGAACCATTAGCCATAAAAAAGAATGAAATTCTGTCATTTGCAGCAATATGGATGGACCTAGAGAATATTATATTTCATGAAATACGTCAGACAAAGACAAATACTTTATGACATCTCTTATATGTGGAATCTAAAAAAATAATAATGCAAATAAATATATATACAAAACAGAAATAGACTCACAGATATAGAAAACAAACTTGTGGTTATCAAAGTGGAGATGGCAGGGGAGAGGGACAAATTAGGGGGACTGGAGTAACAGATAAAAACTACTATGTATAAAATAGATTAGCAACAAGGATATATCGTAGAGCACAGCGATTATAGCCATTATTTTACAATAACTTATAATGGGGTACAGTCTGCAAAAATACTGAATCACTATCTATACAACTGAAAATAGTATAATATTTTAAATCAACTCTACTTCAATACAATTAATTACTTTTAAAAATTAAAATAAGATAAAATCAGCAAAAGGAAAAGGCACATAGGGTGGAGTCCAGAGGAAAAGGCATACAGAACTGAATTCAGGAGGATAAGCTTCCAGTTGTCCACTCCTAGTTGAAGTCACATGGAGAACACTTGTTTCTCCCATGTGCAAAGTACTGCCAACCAGGGAAGCTCAGTGAGCCTTGGCATCAGGGTTTCTATTTGGAGTCAGTCACATAAGCATGCAGTGCCTGCATGACTGACCTCAGCTACTCAGACCCCAGTCCCCCAGAGGTCAAACTGATACAAGGTGGCCCAAAGCCTCAGGCAACAAAAACAGGTGTTTACCATAAATAACTTGTTAGCATAAACTATCTGGCCTGGCTCAGAACATACAAAAACACTGTTATCAGGATACTCCAAGGGCTCAGAGGTCATCTCTCAGGAGCCTCACCACAGGATAGGCCTGAGGACCTTGGGAAAGTGCAGGCCTGATGATCTAACCCTTTCCTGCATACATATAATATACAAGGAAATGACAATTAGGCTAATAGAAGAGTCCCAACAGCAGTATGTAAGAGAGAAGACAGTGGAATGATAGCATCAAAGAGCAGAGAGAAAAATCGCTCTCAACACAGAAGTATGTACCCAATAGATGCAGA